>NC_086249.1:30304249-31504249 GCF_021018805.1 Prinia subflava
TAAATATTGCAATTACCCTCCAGCCATTGGTACCTTATCTAAATATTCACTACTATTCAGTCAAACATATTTTCCTCATAGACACATTTGTCTGTGGGGAAAGAATTATAATCAAATGAAATAAAGAAGAGCATAGGTGAAATGTCTATGTAAGCAGTAATGTAGTGGCACAAAAAGTAATTATTCAATCAAATCAAACAAACCTTACTATTTTCAGCCCAGTAATTTTTGTCCTCACAGGGATATGTGAGGATATAATCTGTGGCCTTTTGGCCAGCCAAAAGACCGCAGATTCAATTTTGGCTCATAATACTTAAAATTCCTGCTCATGTCAAAGAATGTGTTTACAGGACATTCATGTCACAATTTGAAATGTAGGCACAATAACTCTTTTCTCATTGTGGTATATGATTAAGCCTGTTTATACAGGCTTAATTGTGTGCCATAATGCATTTCTAACAGGCTTTATTTTGGAAATTCTTTTCTTAAAGGACCAGAGGGTTTAAAACAAAACAAACAAAGACAAACCAATAAAAACCCCAAAAAATAACCAATCAAAAAATAAAAATCACAACAAAATCCAACAAAAAACCCCAACAAACAATAACCACACCCCCTCCAAAAAAAACCCACAAAAAAGCCCCCCCAAAAAACCGAAAAAACAACAAACAGCAAACCAGACAAAAAGGCCTGTCCATAGAATTATTTTGGAGTATCTTATGTCTTGAGAGCTGGCAGGTAAAAAAGATACTTTCACTAGAAGTTGTACAGGAACATTCTGGATGTGAAAATCAATATGATTTATAAGCAAATGCCAAATAAATTCAGGAAATTCTCTAATTACAAGCTCTGAACACACCACCCTAAATCACTATTTTCTAACTGCATCAACCCAATTTTAACTATCCCCCCCAGCTTGGTTACAGCTTCAATTAATTTTTTGTTTTAAAAACTATAGTGTAGCTTGAACCCTTTGGCCCATGAGAGTCAAACCATCATCTGCAGCTCCGCAACTTAGCATAGAAAACTGACTGTAGATCTTGTAGATATCTCTATGAAAGATAATCAGTTGTTACTCAATTCAAAATGAAAAATGTCATTTCATAAATATTTAAGCTGGCCTTTTTAAAGTTAGGGAACTAGCACTAAGTGTTAAGCACGTACATTAAAACCCATATTGTTTTCCCATGGCTCAAGGCATCCATTACAACTAATGCAAATACCCAGAAGTTGTGAATATAGGCTGCTTTCACTAAGACACTACACTTTGAACATTGATACAAGAAAATGTTTCAGCCAGAAGTAAAATAAATAAATAAAATCAGAGCAGTTTGCTAAATCATCAGATGTTAACATAGTAACTTGCCTGGGGCGTGTACATAATCAACCGATTAAAAGCACATCACCATGCAAGCTAGCAAGCTATCAAACTCAGTGCTAATGATGGGGAAAATCATATGTCCTATGTTATCTGAGAAAAGAGGAAACTATGTGAAATTATTGCTTGAACAGAGAGCAACGGGGTGAGCAGATTATGCTGTAGCTGATGTTGGAGGGAAAACAATAACTGGGTTTGTGTTTTTTGTTGTTAGAGTGTTATTTTAATTTGAATATGTTATGCTTCAATGGTCTTTTCCTAACTGAAGATCTGTAGCTAGCCTTGCTAGCCCCAGCAATTATACCTCACAAACTGGTTAATGAAGGCTGTATCTAGAGAAATGCAGTAACAGATTCTTTTGTGATATCAGTAAGTTATGACAGAAAATTCTACTGCTTGTCAGGAAACACTGAAAGATGCACCAAGTATTAGAAACAAAAAACAGAAAACCCCCCAGGGTTTTCAAAAAATAGCCTGAAAACCAGCATAAGTGGCTCACTAGTGGCTCATAATTTCATGTAACACTTAAAACTGATTTTTTTCCCATGTCTAAAAGACTCAATCCATCAACTATGATGGAGCATCACTCTGTGGTCTTATTTAACCTCTAATCTAAAGGTACTTTGGTTGATTCTACAGCCTCCCATCTCAGAAAGGGAACTGATGTTTTATTCAGCCTTATTAAACATGTTAATTGTTCTGGAAGTTTTATAGACATCTGTCAAAGTCATTCAATCCTGACAAAATGATTGATAAACTGGGGAAGAAAATTTAGAAGACACAGATGAGAGGTGAACTGCTCTAGACACTGCCAACACCAAGTGAGAATAACCTTTTTTCAAGAAGAATGCTTCTTCATTTCTATCTCTGTATCTGAAAAGTGCCTGCGTGTGTCAAGACTGTGCACCAATCTCTAGGGGGCTGAGTTGGATAGAAACACACATACACAAAGAGTTTGTGCAAAGGCCTGATAATCCCAAGCTGCTTGACAAGTAACACAGCCTTCACAGTTCCCTTGTTCTCTGAGATCTCTCCCATGCAACCCTTGATCATCCTGGTGTCATCCATGCCCTGGTAGAACCTCTCTGGCTAGCTCTGCCTGATATGCCTGGCAATGTACTTAAATGTGAGTTATTGAAATGGAAGTAGCAGTCAAACAAAAGCCTGAAATCTTGATCCCCCAACAACAATAATAAACTGTGACTGCTCTAGAATAAATGTAACATGATGTTAATTAAATGCAATGTCACTGAGCATTTATTAGCCAGACTGGTCCTTTTCTTTGGCTAGATCTCCTGTTAAAAAGCAGATGAAAACAGATGTTCTTACCTGTACTGCTTCTGGCAGGGACCCTTGCCCTTTCAAAAATAGCTGCAACTGGTGCATCTGACTTTGCTGCTTGCTTATTTCCTCTTTTACAAAGGAAGAGTGAGAGAGAAAAACTACTCAGAAAATCAGAACCTGGAACTGCTCATACAACTGTGCTGCATAAAAGAGTGGCAGGAAAAACTGCCCTTCAGCACATGAGCCTAAAGACCACAAATTGGATATTGCAAGTGTGTTACTGGAGAGTGAGGTAGCAGAACACGAGGATTCTCTTACCAAGTTTTTATAGTGGGAAACCAAGGTTTCCTTTTTTTAATGACTAACATCTTGGTGACATCACTGAGGAAAAAGGAGAGTGTTTATGCAACTGTTATGCAAAAACATGAGACTTCCAAAATATTTTATTTTTCAACATAAGTACAAACTGCTATAGGAAGGAAGAAATTTTTACAACATTCAGGAAATGAAGAAATGTTGGAACATGGGTTGTTGATAATGTGAAAATAGGTACAGTTATGAAATATTTAGTTCTGAGACAGCACTCAAATACAATTTTTATCTTTCAGCAAAATTATGAAAAATATGTTTTTCAAGATGATCAAAGGAGTGCTTTAAATAGAATTAAAAGATTTACTTGGTTGTTCAGTTTTTAATCTGTAAAGAGATACCTATATGTTCAAAACAATTTCCTTCAAAAAGAAGTTGAAAAATGTGGAAAACAGGTTTTTCAGTAATTTTTAGATCCTTTGTTGACGTTAATTTGGAAGAGTTGGTTAATGCAGTTTTAAGTTTAAATAATTCAGGATTGCAGTTAAAAAATATTATCTTGTATAGCATGATCTGCATGATATATGCTCTTCAACTCCTCTTTTTAGTCCAGTACATAGAATATAGGGTAGAACATGGAGACACTGAGGGTGCTGCTGGAACAGACATTCTGACTGTGTTTGTGCACTCCTGGGAAAAGTAATAAGGCACTAAAAAGCAGTTCAGCTCTGCATAAATCCTAAAACGCCACGTTTTCCAAAACAGCTCATGATCTGTGTACAGCAAATTATTAATGAAACCAGAAAATCTTTTAAAAAGTGCCACAGAAGCTGCCTCCTTACTATCAGCCCCAAAGGTGTTGTAGACAGAGAGAAGTGCTTCATCCTGGCTGCTACGCGCTGCTTGGCAAAGCAACTGGCAAGTTTTTAATTCAAAAGTAGACATTCACAGTTGGACTAGAAATTGACTAAATCTTCTTAGTGCATGGCAGGTCATTCCTGCTGAAAAGACATTACAGACTACTTCATATAATGACGACTTCTGGGTTAAAATCCTTGCCATGGCTATTATTATAAGTAACAAATTATTTAACTCTCCAGAGGAAAGTCAATAGCTCAATAGGGTTCATGCAGGAGTTAATAAACATTTTGTGGATCACAGCCCCTTATAACACTGTGTTTTAGCAGCAGTTTTAACTTGAACACCAACTGGAAGATATAGGCAACATGAGTTACGTCATATGCAGACAATTGTAGAAAGACAAAAAGCTTATTATTTGCAAATTTCATTAAAACCTGTATCAAAACTGCTGATAAACAACTCATTTTCATAGCCTTAGAAAAATTCAGTGGTGTAGGCAAATTTAAAACTGATTTTGACAGGGAATTTCATAAGTTTGACATTACCATACAGCAGGAATACTGGATGCAGTCCCATAGTTACATTGCTATAAGTTTTTGAACAGAGCTGAGGTAAGCATGAAGCTTATTATTCTGCAGATTTTACGAGTTTATTTAGTTACTTATCTATCCATTTTATTCACATTTTGCCTTTATAATGTTCCAGAAGTTTTTTTTTGTTGTTTTCAGTGTAGAAGGATTATACTTTCTCCATAAATATCAGCCTAATTTCAACAATTATTCACAGCTGTTGCAATAATTTAAAAATGTTCAGTAAATGTCATCTCTCTGTTGGAAATTCCAATACTTCAGAATCTATATATGCTCTATAGCAGAATAAAAAGCAAAAGCTTAAACTCAACTATGAAACAAACAAAAAATCATGTTCATCAAACTTTCCATTCAGTTTAAATAATTTGCCTATATTAATTACTTTATAGAACATAGTAAGATCATGTAAAATTTTAAATGTAATAGCCACTTTGATATATGGTTGTTTTTATATTAACCACAAAATAGTTAATATAAAATATTTTATAAATAATATACTTTTTAAAAATATAGAAAATAATAGTTTATATATTAACTATAAATTAATGCAATAATTTTGAAAAAAAAAAGGTATTTATAAGCAGAAAGTACTGTTTTTCTGGAAAATGCTGAGCTAGTTATTGAGGACTGTAATTGTCTGTATTGAGGACCTAATCACACAAGAAAAAAGAAAATTCTCTTTAAATCAAAAAAGATCTTATTTTTTGTACTAATTTGTCCACCACACACAGAATAATCCATTAATCTTTGAAAACTATTCATCTAAGGGGAAACTTGCCATCAGGCCACAAGCTGGAGACACTCACTGACATAAGAACTTCAGTAAGTGAAACCTATGTGGACTGAACTAATGAGCAATTAAAAAGAATATTTAATCAGAGGAATCTTCTGATCACTTACTATGCTATTTAATTTGCACAAAAAATGGCATATTTTAGAACAAGGATGCTGAAAATGATTTTTACTAAATCATTTCTTTTAGTAGCTGTTTAACAGGAAGGTATATAGATTTATCCATGTTTTAGCCACTAGCAACCAGATGATAATATTGAAAGTTAAATTGGGTCTCTGGATCTATTATTTGCTTCTCTAATTACTTGCTTTAGTGAGCAAAGCAGCCTGAGGAAAATAAGCTGGAATAGCATCACATCAGGGAACTGAAATGATAGAACCTCCAGGTTAAGTGATCTGAGGTGTTGCCACGTGCAGAAAGACTTTGTATTTTAGGTCTTTTGCTTAAAGTGTATTTTCTCTTCTGAAGATTTTTTTATACCAAAGCCTGTTTGATTTCATGACATCATTTTCAATAGTTTCCTAAGAAGTAAGCTTTTTTCCATCTCTTTGGCCTCCCTTCTCACCCAGTGATTCAGATTTAAAGAGGTAATAAGAAAAAAAGAAAATTCCCTTTGAAAATATCATTTGATATGCTTTAATAACTTCTTTGCTCCAGAGTGAATATTGAGTTGTGCTGCTGATAGGCAGGGGGAAGGGTTGCACCAATTAAATGGAGCCAGTTGTTATTCTGCAGTGTCTCATTTTTGTGTAGTGATCTTCTTAAGAAATGGGCAAAGAGAGACTGTTCAGTACTAATGATGTTTTCTGAGGAAATAGGAGGATGCCCTTGTACATACTATGTCACTATAATAAATAAAGGATCATGCAGAGCATTCAGTTTTCTGCTAATTCAAAATAGAAGTACGTGCTGTGATGCATGAGGCCACTATCTATGGCTTCATTTTGATATGTAGTATGATATAAAGTGTTAATATATCTGAAGTTTAATTTATTATTTCCTCCTAAAACCGTGCTTCCAATACACACAGTAAATTCAAAATAGCCTTTGTGTTCTCCTTGTCTTCCAGTGCCTTGCTTAAACTATAGAATGGAATTTAATTAAAGCCCCTACTTACTTCAATAAGAGAAGCCTTGTCAGTTTAATTGATTTTTGGTCAAAGTAGTATTGATTGGATAAAAGCAAATCCATTTCTTTCCCAACAATTAAAACATTTAAATAGGCTCTGTCTCCGTTTTGATGAAAGGACATGAGACCACTGACATCTGTTCCTGTGGCTGATGTTGATCATTAGCAAATGAGTTAATGTACATTTATATTACGACTCATCTTGTTTTATTATAATATTCTACTACATTAAGGTTTCTTATATCTATCTATTAAAGCATAGACAGTCCTATAAAAAGTCCTTACTATATTCTGCTGTAAAAACTGTTTCAAATAAGTGTTTTTTATTCCTGGATCTGAGTCTGTACTGAGTGCTTTTAGTTCTTCTAGTGAATATGAAACTGTGAAGAGTGTTGAACACTTCAGAATTACTGCTTACTTAAATATTTTAAAAGATATCTAAATTCCATCTCCCAGAAATCAGATCTAATTTACTTGCAGAGAAATATTTTAGCAGTTTTAAAGTCCAAAAATCTTCTCTCCAGACCTTCCCCACAGTGCATCCCAATGAAACTTGCATGGAAATTTCTACCTTTAACTTACCACTTCTGTTTGAAGCCTACTATGTCTTCCTAAAACTTCTGAAAACACTAAGACTTCTAAGATTTCTGAGATCTCACTTTCCTTTGCAGAATAAGATAAAAGTGGACACAGTTTTACACCTAAGGTCTGTGTAGGTCTCTATTCTGTCTCCATCACTAGCCAATGTTCAGAAGTGCAATGTAAGAAATAGCACATGTAGAGATACTTCCTGCTGTGATGTTTTCTCAGTGGCCTCTGATGTGGTCCTCCATGGGCTGCAGGAGCACAAACTGCTTCCCCTTGGTCTTCTCCACAGGCTGCAGGGAAATCTCTGCTCTGCTGCCTGGAGCGCCTCCTCCCCACTCTTCCTTGCTGTCTGCAGGGCTGTTTTACTCCTATTTTCCCATCCATGTTTCAGAGCTGCTGCACAGCATTTTTTATCCTTTCTTAAATGAGTTATCACAGAGGCACCATTGGTGTCCCTGATGGGATCAGCTCTGACCAGGGATGAGTCCAGTGGAACCAGCTGTGTCTGCCAGAGGCAGCTCCTGGTGTCTTCTCATGGAGCCACCCCTGCAACTTCTCCACTACCAAAACATTACCTTGTAAACCCAAGACAGAAAAATAAATAACTGTAGTTATAACTGTAGTTTTGTAAAATTGACACATATTTGAAAAAACCTTTCAAGGTAGTGGCTCTGGGAGAGGGATGCTTCTGAAAATGCATCTGGTCCTGCAGCTTAATTTAAATATTTTTGGACATGGAAACAAAAAGAACTTATAACAAAGAACTAATCTGGGAGAAACAATATGAAAAGCTTTGTAAAGTTTGAACCTTGTTGGCAGCAGCTTCAGATCTGAGACTGGATGCTCTGCCAGACTGGAGTCCTCTTTTTGGTGTCAGCTGTATATTCTTTAATTTGTTTCTACTTTTGTCTGTAATGAAGTCAGGTTTTAAAACTATTCCAGGCAGATTGTGCAGTGAGACAATATCCTAAGAAATAAAAAGTATTTCAATAAGTTCTCTGTCACAGCTGAGGACTTGTGACATATTGTTTCCCTGCTGAAATAGGCTGCAGCAAGCGTATTCAGGACTGCTGGAGAGAATGCATCTTCTTCATGCAGATTTGTTACAGGAAAAAAACCTTCAAACTAAACGTCTCTGTTTTCATGGCATTTTTTGCTTAAATCTCTGTTTATCCTCCTTCAGTCATGTGCAATCACAAGACAGTGACTGGTAATAAGCATAGCTGTGTGTAGTTGCATTTCTAGACATAAGTATTACATTGGGAATACTGTGGAAAGTAATTCTAACTTTTTTGGTGCTGTTTGCTTGTTGTTTTGTACTTTTTTTTTCCCATTTAGTATTTCTTAGGATACTAAAGTAGCTAGTCTCATTTCTGGTCATCTACCAGATTGTTATTACATAATAGCACAACCATAGTGTTTCTGTTAAATAATGCTACAACTTATGTGGGCCTATACTTTTAAATTTACTGGGTTTGGTCTTGCTACAATAGGCAGGGGTAAAAAATATATATTATGCTTTGATAAAAGGAATCAGCCACTTTTTTCATTGTTAACACTGGTATGTTAAATGTCCAGGCTTCTAAAAATTTAAACCTTTTCAGCTAGCAAATTATTTGCTCTCTCTAAGCAGTTATCTCATCCTGATTTGCCTGATTGGCATTGACCTTGTATCTCCATTTAGAATTCTTGAAGAAGCCTTGAGCGTAATGATTTTTTTTTTTGCTGTTTCTGATGTGTGCAGTTGTCAAGATGATTATGGAAAGCAAAAAATAAAATTTCTTTGTTCAAATTTTGTTTATGACATAAAAGTTCTTCCTTTTCATCAATGTGTGGGTAGGAACTACATCTTTTCAAATACTCCACAAATCCTGACTGCAATCAGTCGGTTGGGAACATTCACAGCAAAAATGATTACATTTTCAGAAGCTTGGGTAAGATGGATTTGTTTTCCATTGCCCTTCTGAGTTAGTACAGACAAGTCACAAGAAGGCAGTTAATTGAAACTCTTTTTTCTTAGAATAATTTTATGAATTCCCCCTACATATCCTTGAATTTTCTATATTTTAGCTAACATTTTTAAATGAACAGAAGTTAAGCAAGCCAAATAAATACAACATAATAACATTTTCTATATATTTCTGATGCTTCCTAATACAATTTTTGCTTTATTTTTATTTCTCTTGGTGTTCTTAGCCTACAGCTGTTTTTATTTTAAATGCAGATATGTTCAGGTCCAGTAGAGAGCAATAAGAAGCCACTTTTCTCTGATAGGCAAGAAGTAGATGTTATGCTAACAAGCATGGTGGGAGACAGCTTCTTGACTTTTACCTACAAATACATCTGCTAATTCTTCTCCATGTGCCTAGCAGACTCTCTGTCTGTTCCTTTTCCTTCCAGGTATGGGTTGGCAGAGCAGCAAGTTGCAATACTGTACATAGTCTTATAATTGCCATTAAACTTAGAGTTTAATAAGGTTAGAATTTGTCTAAAGTACTCATTGAGATTTGTGGCATCATTTTTTATAAAGCCCTTAGCAGGGGGGGAAGTGATCAAAAGTAATTATCAGTTAGTTAGATGTCTCCTTGCAACTTTGGCTGAAAACCATGCTTGCCTTTAAACCCCATTCTACCCCATGAAAACGTTATTCTAACATCCCAGGATTCTTGCTGAAATCAACAGAATGGTGTGACCTCAAGAAAGCTCTTTTCCCGCCTTTAACCATGTGAAGAGTTTTTAGGTCAGGGTTCTCTTTAGTATCTGATAACTTTATCCTTCCAGAACTACTTCTGCTGCTTCATCCTAAAGAGCCTACAGAAACAATAATTTTGCCAATGAAAAGTAACTTCTTTCTCCTCCAGATCTTCTCACCCCACCCCCAGCCCAGCAGTGATACCTCCACAGCAGAAACATGTTTGTCTTTGTTGTAATCATAAAAATAAGACAATTTTTCTGAGGAGATCCAGGCAGCGATGACAATATTGTCACTGGAGTAGCAGAACTCTACCACTGATCTAAACATAATCCTTTGGACACAATAAAGGCTTCATTCCAAGTACATGATCATTAACAACACTGATAGTACTAAAGGATATTTAAAACATGGGAGAGCAACTATTTTCTTTCTATGTCACTGCTTCCCTGAGAGTTTATTTCTTATTTCCCAAGCAGTGTGAGTAGATTGGTGTGTATGGCAGTCTCCTGGGAGCATCTGTGCACCCATCTGCATGTGTTTGTGACTGATACTGCTTTCTGGGAACTCCAGGCTCACAGCAGCCCGGGGTGATGTGAGAGGAGGTGGCAGGCTGCATTTCCTCAGTTCTTTGTCAGTGTCAGATTAAAGACAAGGATAAAAGGTTACAGCATGTTCTTTCTTTTCTTACCTTTTAAAACTGTATTAACCTGCTTATAGAGGAAATAAAAGCTGAGCTGTACCATTGCAGTCTGACCTGCCCTTTTTAAAATTAGACCTGCTGACACCTCCTGAAAATATCTAGAAGTGTTCTATCTACTCAGTTTGCACTGTATAGCATGTATTTGATTGCAGACACATTCCTCAATGGCACTGCTAGTTGAAGATTTTAAGTTATCCCTTGTCTTTAGTCCTTATTTTCTCTTTCTGCTGATATCAGTTGGACTTCAACTTTAGTTGGCTTCAGATGTGACTAGAACCAGAAAGGGGATTTGGTCAATGATCAAGAAACCTAAACTACTACCTTTGACTCCATTTCATGCTTGCCTCATGTTACAAACTACACAAATCTGGAGCATGACTGCCCTCACAGATGTGTCACACTCAGGCTGGATATCCCAGATATCTAGTGCAGACATCTGTGGGGCTGTCAGATCTGATGTAGAAGTTGCACCCAAGCGCCTGCTGGGAGAGGTGTCTGGAGGCCTGGGGGGATTCTCTGGACAGTCTCAGATGAAAGCAGGTGCCCGAGGGTGAGCAGCAAAAACACTCTCCAGGCAACAAAGTCAGTGCTTAGATGGTACTCATGCACTTGGCTGCCCAGTGCTGGCGCCTGTTGGCAGGGGAGGTAAACCACTTTCATTTTCATGCTGGCTGGTATTAGGGACACAGACATCTACTGAGCAGGCAGATATCTATGTATAAACACTAAAGCTAGACCTGAATTGCATTGCCAGAGATGTAGAAAGCAGTATGTGTCAGCACAGTGGAGATGTTTTAGGCATGGTAGGAAATCTCAAATAGCTGTGGATGCTTCTGAGTACTGAACTGAGGCTGAAAATATCTAAGGCAAGAACACTGCATGTGAGTGCTGTCTTACTGTGAGATTCACCTGGGTAGGAGCTGGGATTCACAGGGAAAAGCCACCTCTCTCTCTGTAGCCCCACAAGTAAATCCAACACTGGACCATAAATGAATGGGAAAAGTGTGTGCCTTCATGCAGTTGTGTAGTGGGAATCAACTGAGGGAGATTTCTGAGAGATGTGTGTGACAGAATGATAGAGAGAAGAGTTTTGATCAGGCATGAGAAGTGTGACACAGATTATGTGTATGATTAATATTAGATTTATTGCTAATACAGTATCTAAATACTACTAAGGCATCACAGCTCCCCCACATCTGGAATACATTAATTACATAAGCATTCAGACAGTTCTTCCTGCAGTATCCACCTGACATTCTTAATTTGCACTGCCTATCAGAGGTATGAAGGTGTGGGGGGATGACTGACTTGACCAGATTGTCTTTGTGGAAGTCACAAGTGTCTTCAGTCCTGCAGGTGCTCATGGTCCATAGAAAACCAAGGTTCAGTTTTGATCTTCAGTTCCTTTGTGCTGTGGTTTAACCCCAGCCAGCAACTAAGCCCCACACAAATGCTGGCTCACCCCTGCAGTGGAAGTCCAAAATCCAAAAGATGGCCCTCATAGTACGAAGAAAGTTATAATCATTACAATCAACAAAATTCTGTGATGCATACCTTGATCTAAAATGTCTCTTCAGTATTTTACTGAGTGATTTATGGGTGGCTGTTCATAACAGAAATCAAACAGAATTTCAACCTTAAATCGAAGTGTAAATTCAAGCAGAAATAGTTGAACCGTCAAAACAAATCCAAGTATAAGCAGACTTATCTTTATATTAGAGATAAGACCTCAGAAATGATGCGGTCGTTGATGGTGCATCCTGCTGCAGACCTAATAATTCAGTGAAGGATCATTTTCTAAATCCTTCTGCCACGGTGGTTCCAATAATCTGGACTTTTTAAAGATAGAGAATTTTTGAAAATTCTCAGTCACTTTCAGGGTTTTTTTCTCTGTTCTAAATCTGACAGTTATTCCTAAACACCTTTTTCAATATAGCCTGATTACCCCTGTTTACATTTTCTCATGTTTCTGGCACCATGTCTCACAGTAATTAGGGTGGTTGCAGCTGGCAGTAGGCATTTCTTCCACGAGCATCCCTAATTCCTGCCATCACCTAACATCTGCTCACTGATATCCTGCTCCTCAGTGTCTTAATCTCAAGCTCCATTTATCCTAGGGGTAAACATCTTCAAGAAGGTTTTTTTGTCTACTCTGTTCATATCAGAAAAGTGAATGCTTTTATTAACTATGATTTGATCTGACACATGCAACCAAATTCAACTGTTGTTCTCTGCAGCAGGCAGCAAATTTCTTATTCATGTGTGTTAATTCACTGTGGTGGTCTGCATCATTCCTTTATTGAAGACATTTTGATAATGTCATTATAAATTGTGTGTGTCTAATGAGTTTTATTCAAGACAATAACTACATTAAAATAATACTTTTTAAACTATAATACTTTTTTCCTATATGCAAATTCTTGAGGAAAAACCAAAGCAGTGATGCTTCAGTTGGATTCTGCTGTGTTTTCTAATTCAATGCTTATGGCTGAGATTTTGCATCTGATATGAAATTATGTCAGTCCAGTGAAGCAACTAAAGTTACACCAGTTCATTCTGAGCACACACCCCTGACTTTTGATTGCCCAGTCACTGGGCCTTGCAGTAAAAATTAAAACAAATGGATTTTGCCATCAAAAACTAAGGAATAGAGTAGACAACAAAAGAGAAAACAAAAATCTCCATCAGATTTGTGTTTCTTCTGCTTTCAGAAGACTGAATGAGGCATGTCATTGAGGTTTGTAAGTGTAAGAAATGCAGTTTATTAAAACAAAGCCCCTAACTTCATAGCTACACCCTAATGATAATGATTGATGACTAAAATCACTTTTAGCTTTGGGGATCCAGGTCGGATGATTACAGTTTAAAAACCTAAACAAACTAAAATTTTAAAAAAATTAAAATAAAATAATAAATAAATAAATAAATAAACAAATAATAAATAAAAACACCAAACAAAGAAAATTTGAAGAGAAACTTTTGTAACTTAAACCAAATCCTTACAGTAACCATTAGCACTGGAACAAATGAAAATTGTAGGGAAAAAATTGACCTGTAGATGCAGAAGCATCTGAAATAGAATGCTTCACAAAGGCAATTTGTTTTATTCTCACATAAGCTTCAATTACTGACAACAATTTTCTCGTAATTGTGCAAAAGCATTCTCTTGTAAAACTTGGATATGGGGGATTGGGAATACAAGCTTGACTCCTGGATGATGCTCAATATAAAAAAAATATATATATACATATACAGTTTTGGTTTTTTTTTCAAAACCTGACATCTACATAAATTTGAATGATGATTTTTTCATTCCATAGTTCATTTCAGCTGTGAAAATTAATTTTGTCTAAGGAAAGTATGGGAGAGTCACATAAGCACTGAAATCCTTGCTTGCCACGTAAAATTTGCCCACTTTCCTTCAAAAAATTAGCAACTCCAAAACAGCACAGATTTGGGCAGCCAAATAACTTTCTTAGCAAGTGCCACCTCACAGATACAGGCCAAATGATGTATGCTGATCCTTTTAGCACTAATGGATTTGCAAGAGCAGCATAATATCAGGACTATGGGAAGATGGAGATGTAGCAGAAGTGATAGTCTACCTTTACAAATCAATATTATCAGTGAGGCACAGACTGAAACCATATATTTCTTCTTGTAACCTCTCCCTGAAATGTGCTTCACTGTAAACTGTGTATCATGGAGATATAATCCAGAAGTATTTTATTCTTGTGAGGCTTGGGATTTTTTTCTTTTTTCTCCCCCATTTTTCTGATAGGTTGTACTGTAGATTGCTGACTTTGGCAAACTGCCAGACTCCCACCCGGTGACTCTAATTTCTCCTCCTTAATGGGATAGGGGGAAGAAAATATGAAAAAAAAAAAAAAGCTCGTAGAGCAAGACAAAGACAGGGAAATCCCTTACCAAATACTGTCAGGGGAAAAACAGTCTAGACTTGGAGAAAATTTAATTTACTGTCTGTTAAAATAGATTTGGATTGTGAGAATCAAAGACAAATTAATACAACACTTCCCCCCATCTCCCTTCCTTTTCCCAGAGCTGAAGTCACTCCTTCCTCTCAGACTCCATTTCCCCTCTCTGAGCAGTGTGGGGTGGTGGTGGAATGCAGTCAGCCCATAACATTTCCTTCCCCTCACGCTGTTCCCCTGCTCCTGCAGGGGCTGCAGTTCATTCAGTGAATATCCCTTGCTCTGCTGTGGAGTTCTCCACAGGCTGCAGTCTGGGTATCTGCTCCACAGGCTGCAGGAGAATCTCTGCTCTGGTGCTTGGAGCACTTCCTCTCCTCCTTCCCGTCACCCTGATCTGTGCAGAAGCTTCTGACATTTTTTCTTTTCTCATTTTTCCCCTCCCACTGCTTTGTGGTGGTTTGCCCTTTTTAAATCAAATTTTCCCAGAGAAGCTGCCAGCTTGACTAAGGGGCTCAGCTGTGTCCACGCAACGATGGGTCCATCGGAACCAGCTCCTCGCAGAGAAGGTGGTTCCATTGGAACCTCTCCCTGACGAGGCTGCCCCTGCATTCTCCCCAGTGCCAGCACCTGGGCAAGGGCACACTTCAACCCAGTGGAAAAGACAAAATTCACATTATTCTAGAACTAGAAAGACTGAAGCAAGGCAGAATAGCAGCCTTCAAATACAGGTTAGATAATTTTTTTTTTTTCTGTGAGGGTTCACGTTAGGTAATTTTGGCCCCAGGTGGGAAGAATTGTGAGTGCAGCACTAAGTGCTCGTTTTGAAGTATAACCATTGTGGACGCTCTGAAATTCACTTATAAATGTATGATGTGTATTAACATAATTTCTATGAAGAATTGTGATTTTTGTGGCTTTTTAGGTGAGTAATGAAATACATATTTGATATTGAGAATTATACATCACAAGTCAGAACAGATCTGGTTTTATATCTTAGGATTTTTAACATTTGTTTTATAACTGTGATTATGTGAAGATGGTGAGGAACAGATTGCCCAGAGAGGTTGTGGATTCCCCATTCCTGGAGGTGTTCTAAACCATGAGGCTCTGGGTAAGCTGATCTAATGGAACCACATCCCTCATGGCAGGGGGGATGGAACTCAATGATCCAATTTTTTTTTCCCAGGGTAAGATCTCAGAGAACAGACTTCATGTTATTTATTCAGGAGTCTTATTTTGACAGAATTTGCTGTCAAAATAGTGTCTCATGAGGCTTGTTGTAGAACTGAATGACATTATATCCTCCCTTTTCTGTCTCTATCATTTATCCTTTTCCAAGAATGCTGCCAGTTGCAGTAGGAAATAGTTCATATACCATGTGATATAGAAAATAAGACTATATCAATTTGAAACACTCATGGAAAGTGCTGCTTAGTTATAATGTAAAAAGCCACTTTTTGTTCTTCATTCAAAATATGATTAACCCTGTCTAGAATCTGAAAGTATTTCCAACTGCTTTTCTTTCTACCCATCTTTCCATCCCTATCTGCTTATTTATGAGATGTCATTGAGTTTTCAGTTTTGCTTTTCTCTACTATAGCAAATTATATGTCAAACTCTACCCAAAGTCAGCATCCTCTTAGTTATAGCTATCATGTCCATCCATAGCAATAAGTATTACTTGTTCAGATACTGGTTAAGGAGGCCAAACAAAGAGAAAAAAGGCTTTTTTTTATTATTATGACTTTCATCTTGGTAATAAACAGTACTTCTTAAAAACGAAGATATTTACCCAAGCTATCACTCTACTCTAAAACAAAGCCTTAAACTGTCAATTATAAAACACTAAGTCATGAACATGCAGTAACTGGCCAGTATCTCATTCACAATCTAAATTTCTCTTTCTTATTTGCATCTCTTCACTAGATACCTGGTCAGGTCTAAAAAGAGGTGAACAACCTTAAAATTCAGTGGTAACCTAAATTTGTTGTACTCTTTTGGGGTATTTCCCCTAAGTAATAGGGGGTATAAAAAAGGGGATATTAAAATTACAGGGTTTTTTTTTTTTTTTTTTTTTGTTTTTTGTTTTTTTTTTTGTTTTGTTTTGTTTTGTTTTGTTTTGTTTTGTTTTTGTTTTTGTTTTTTTTTCCTATTTTGTTCCTGTCCATGTTGCTGACACTTGTAAAAGTGGAAAAAGCTTTCACTGGGAGTAGTTTAAGAATGGTGATTACCAGCTCAGTGTAACCACTGAGACTCTCCAAACCAGGAGCTGCTCCCTTGATCCACAACTTTTACCCTCCCTTTTTTCCTGTGTGGGAGGATGGAGAGAAGAATTGGAGGTAAAAAAAGCAAAGATCACAGGTTAAGATAGGAAGAAATTACTGGAGCAGCAAAGAGGTAAGAAAACAAACAGTAACAGCAATAATTCTAATGACAGCAGATACAAGAAAAGGAAAGAATTCACATAGAAAACCACCAACAATAGACAATGTCCCCTCACCACATTTGCAGAACTAGAAGAAAATCCCTTAACTCCACCCCCAGCAATAATGAAGGGTGGTATTAATTAACCTCTGATTCCTGGCCCTGCCCTCCCCTGGCTACTGCAAAAAATCAACCCCATCCTGGCTGGAACCAAGACACACTGTAGTATGCCAGTATACAAAAAAGTTTAAAACCTCATACATCTGCATTCTTGTCTCTACTTAATGTACTACTTGATTTTTCTGCTTTTTCTACCCTACTGTGTGAGAGGAACGGATGGTGCATTCTCTTGCAGTAATTTCCATAAATATCATGCAGTTGCTGGTGTCACAGCAGAGCAGCTATTCTAAACCAGAAATGAATACTTACACAGCATAATTCCCAGAGTTATAAGCAAACCTTCGTGTGTGCAACAGAGATAATAGTCACCTATTGTGATTTATTTTTTCTTTGACTTTTCTCAGACTCTACAGAAATAAGTAATAACAGTGAGACATACATGGACTTTCAAGTCTTCTTGCACATAGAAATATTTTTGGTACTTTTTTCCCCTTTTGTTTGCAGTTACAGTCACCAAATCTGTTTTTCCCTGGACACTTTCCCTCTTCTCCTTCCTCAAAGTCCCAGAGACACAAAGAATTTACAGTAACTGTCATAATCTTATTTAAATGATTAATTCTTGAATAGTCAATACTTTGCACAGTGTCTACTTGAGATCCTACTGTAACAGCCTCAGGATTTGGGTGGGTTTTTTTCCTACAAACTATATATCAGTTCAGTGATTCAGTATATCAGTGACCTCTCTAATAATCTCTCTCTTCTAATGATGTGAGTCTAAACTCTGTCTACTATCTACATTTCAATTGCCTGAAAATGTTACATTTTTGAATAAATCTTCAGAAATCTAATGTTCTCCAGCTTGACAGAGGAGCTGCTTCTTTGACTACTTTCTCTTTTGAGGAACTGAAATCAGAGTCCATCACTGTTTTGTTTCCATAGTTTCCACATGTTGTTTGTCTCTTCTAGATCTCTACCTGGTACTCAGCAGTTCTGCCACAGATTTGGCCCCTCCTCCAAGCTGTCTCTATAGCCTGTCTTTTTCTCTTATATATCTATCGGTCTTGAAAAAATGAATAATCTGAATTCCAACCTTCAAAACATCAACTAACATACTTAAATCAAATAAATTTCTGTTATCAATCCAAAGAGTTGTATCTTGCATGCTCTTTGATTCATTGGCACTGATAAGTCATGTGCTAACAGCATTGCCTGTCTGGAGACCAAGTTTCCACATCTGAATTTGTAGCGAGGAGCCCTGTTTTTTTTTCCTTTTTCCCCTGCCCTCCCCAAGTTGACAAGTTCTTTATATATTCTGTGGATAAATAACATAGACTTATGATGTTCTGTGTTGAAAAAGAGAAATTATAATAAGAGAATTCTTTGCCTGTGAAGGTCAACTTTACACTGTTCACTAATTTGTTAATTAAATAATAAAGTATGCATGCTTAGAATAGCTGATCTCTAAAACAGAATAACTGAACACATATAATCCATACAGGTAGATAGCTGGATAGAGACCAGTATAGTTCAGGCTAGATAAGAAAATTTTTTTGCTTAAAATAATGAAAATTTCTCTTTTTGTCTATGATGCCTGCAGGATGAGAATAGCAAGACATTGGAAATCCTTATTGGCTAGATTCAACAGTCTAAAGTTACATACTTTTGCTTTACAGCCTGTTTCATGCACCAGCTAAGAAACCTTTTAAATCATATATAGGTTTTTAAATTAGCTGGGGATAAAGGGGAAAAAATGCAATGCCCAGAATAGTTTTAGAGACTCTCAGATTAACATTTTATTTGATTTTCACCTGAAGTTTATGAAGTTCAGCTACTATTTACAGATGGGGATGATTCAAAATCTGCAAAATCAACAAAGTATTAAGGTAAAGAAATTTATGTATTTTTTTCCACACGTCTACATTGCAGGATCTTAATATATTAATATCTTCCTTCACAGAGAGGATAGACATGGCCATATCTATAACTGCTAACACCCACTTGAAGCTGCAATACATAAACCATATAAAAAGGACACTGTGAAGTCTGGGGATATTTTCTCCTACTTCTAAACACACTGGTGAAAATAATCTAAAGACACATATTGGGGCCACAGAACTGTTTTATCCAATCATAATTCTTTCCTCTGCATTCTTTATTCCCCCATACCCCATAGGAACAGAATGTTCTGGAAAGTTTCTATAGGCATAGAAAATTCCTGCTAGTTCAGTTTTAATGATATTTTCAGACAGCAAGGAGTTAAACTCACTATGTGGCAGAGGCTAGTACAAGCTGTAGTGTGTATAGCTCTGGTAGCTACCTCATTGAATAAGAGTTTCTGGTGGTTAAAATTAGTCAAATGTTTTCCTTAACAAGAAGTTAATAAGTAGAATCGTTCAACTGAGGGGTTCAAGTGGATTTTGTACTCAGCCCTAAATAACATGGTCCACAGACTCTCTTTATGAGCAGGATCTAAGTGCAGGTCAAGAAGGAAGAAGTTGATCACTATTTGAGAAGAGCATTCATTACCATACTTAGGGGGTCTAATATCAGGCAGTGTGCTTGAATTACTAGCTGCTATAATTTTTCAAATTCTTTTTATTGAAATAGGCACTTGGAAGCAGCAAGTAATGATCTGTAGCATCTCTTATGCAGAGACTATTCTACTCAGAGAATCAATGTATGAATCCTTCCTTCAGTATTGTCCTCAGAAGTAAAAGACTGAAATGACAGGCCTTGAACACCTGCAAGAATTGCTGTTTCAGAATTGCTTTTCTGTCCTTTTCTTCTTTTCATATTTGTATTATTCGCTATTCTTAATGTTTTCTTTTCATTTAACCAGAGTCTATTTCTTTTTCTTAGTAAAAGCAAATGAATGTTCAGTAAATGCACAAGAGTCATTATAGGAAAAAGTGGGCTAAAAAAACCCATCAACCCCCTTTCACTTGATTTTATACATACTTTAAGTAACAGTATACAATCTACAGTCATTTTCTAGGCATTGTGCCTTGGATTATAATTTTCTGAAATTGCTGAATTGAAAATGTTCACATCCTGATGTCTTTGTTGCATTTATTACTTTTGTTTCTTATGTTTCTTTACCATAGGCATATTTCAAACATAGTATACAGCATACCTTTATCATTAGCCTTTTTTTTAAGGAATTTATTTGGCATGCTGCACAATGGAGCACAGGTGGTTCTATTCTTTAATCATTTACTTGTTAACATTAGACATTATTTCTGTTTGGGTAGTGTAAATGACTCAGGTTTCTTCCAAAGTCAGAAGACTAAAACAAGAATTTCCACAGGGTTGTTCAGACAAGATCCAAAGAAGATGCACTTTTGTAGGTGGCTAACATGTTGATCATGTTATGACTAGCTTTCTAAGTTGTGTCAGATAGCATTCTTGCCTCATAAATATTAAGATATATTAAAAAATCAAGTGTAATTTAAAATTCCTTAATAAAAGTATGATTGGTGGAAATTTTACCTTTATATTTGAAATCCCCCATTAGACAGGATTTTTTATTTAAAGGTTTAAGGCAGAGTTATGCAGATGTTTGAACAGTGCTTGGCTGAACAGCTGAAGTGTATTTTTGAGGACACAGTGTGAAGGTATGGCATAGAATCCACTAAATGTTTACTGTCTTAATTTCAACATTTCAAAAGCTGGGAAATAACTGAAAACAGAACAGAAACTATAACAAATAATGGAATGTAATGAACAAATTAGATCAGTTTGTCCAGTGTTCAGCCTTATGTCTCTGAATCCTTCATAAATATTTTTATTTGAAAACCAATAGTGCCATGTCTTATTTTAGACAAAGAAGAGTCTTTTAAAGACTTCAGTCTGCAGTGAATTAGGTTCCATACCTATTCTTAAAGTAATGGTAATTATCAGTTTTCTACCACAAGAAATTGAAGAGGGTGTAAAGGAACACTACAATAGTGTGGAACATTTCAAAGGCAATGTTCAGTGTAGCATGATCAGCATGGAAATATTTTAAAATAAAAATTGTCAAAGTGGTCCTCAAAGTTATACTCAGTGATAGGGTAGAACTAGAAAATCTGTTTTACTCTTCCACATACTTATGCATCAATTTTTCCAGTGAAGTGAAAATCCATATGGCTGACTGCTCTTATCTCTCCTTCAGTTCTCAATAGATATTAATACACTTCTTGCATATGTTTTAAGTGTATTAATATCTATGCTGTTGTCATCTTTTATTAGTGTGTACTAACATAAGAGAAAGCAAAGTTGATGCCATTATTATGTGTTAATAAGCTGAAAAAGCAAAGTCAAAAAATTATATCTCTTTTGTAAAAGATACGTTGAAGTAGATAGGGACTAGGAACAATAAGGAAAAGCAATATTTTTAGTGGACAAAAGACTAAAGAGCATATCTAGAACATTGTATTTTAATGACTATGTTTAGCTGAATTGACCTGACTGTGCTGAGATGGGGTACTCCCAAAATCTGTCAGGATTAACTTCTACATATCTTCCCTAAGCACATAACCATCTTATTAAAAAAAAAAATCCCACTACTTTCCATTAAGTAACTGAAACACTGGCTCGTCCTAATATCCTCTCCCCATCTAGCAGATAAAAATTTCACCTCAAATTAATAAAGTAACTCTGCACATAGAGTTTAGTTGTGTGCAAAGGCTAGAGGATGTAATAATTATAAAATGTCTATGTTTGAAACATCTACTTATTAATTCACAAATGGAGAAAATTTCTGAGCCTTTAATTCTGGATATATGAAAGCATGTATTCATGCTTCAAAGTCCTGTGGTCATACTTGTGGTAACAAAATTGAGCATTTCTTCCATTTTTACATTTTCATGCTGAAATTGAAGCTTTGAAGATACGATTTTGTGAATATAATTGTTCCTTCTAATTGCAACTCCAGGTGAAATTGAATAAATTCCCAATTGTTTGTGATAACTGAAATCTTAAGGAACTGTGTTAAAACAAAGAAATTGAACAAAGTATTTCAATGTACATGTGACATGTCCAAACCCCTTGGCCAGGACTTCAGATGAGTTAAATCAGAAAAAAAAAAAAACCATTGGTTAATTGCTAAATAATGACATGTTACTACAGGGTCTTTTATGTTTGTTCATTCACTTGAACTTGCCAAAAAATGCTCAAATGTAGTAGAGTAATATAGATTAACTCTGATCTATTTTGAAGTAGATCTGACTTCTCAGTAATTACAATCACAATATGTCATTCTATTCCTGATTAGAAGTCAAATCTTCAGTTTCATGAAAAATTATGAGCTTCTGTCTTTTTTTTTTTTTTTATTTTTATTTTTATTTTTATTTTTATTTTTATTTTTATTTTTATTTTTATTTTTATTTTTATTTTTATTGAACAGATCTTGTTGTTCTATTGATGTTTTGGTTTGTTTTCTTCCCAAATGAATTTAAGAACACTTGCTTATTGCTGCCTGGAATTTCAGGCAATGTCATAAATGATGGCATTTGACATTCATCATATTAGTATCAGTATCTTAATCTCACATATATCGTCTCCTGTAAAGTACAAATCTTTTTCATGAAAATACAATGACATGACACTGTAAAGCACACACACACACAGCTAGTTAAACTCTCAATAATTATCAAAACTAATAATGAACCTGTAATGAAACAATTTTATATATACACCTTGCTTTTATCAGGAATCCTTATGTTAAAGAAATCAAGTCAGGACATCTGTTTTTACACTTCATTATTTCTTGATACATAGAGTGGGTTTTTTGTGCAGCTGCCTTTGAGTTTTAAACACTAATCAAGTAAACAAGCAAATAAAAATAGAAAGGGACTTGACATATGTAAAAGGTTTCAAATTGTGTTCCTTCCTATTTCAATTCAGTTTAATTGAACCAAGTTGAAATTAAATCCTCTTATGCATGAATAGGCTGTTTATTTCAGTGTAATTTTCAGTGTTGTTAAATATAAAGTTCTCTGGTATTCCCACAAAGTTGAACAAAATCCCTTTTGTAGATGTTGATGGATGAAAGTGTCCCTAAACAATATATATATCCCTATCTGAAAAATTATTATGGTATGTTTTGTATGGTGAAATATTGTAGTTCTTAGTATTCATGGTTCTTGGTGAAAAAATAACATCATGCAGAACTAAGTAGTATAATAAATCAAGTAATAAAAATAATTACAAACTAATACTAAATAGCACTCATAAAGTGAAGCGTAGATTAACATTTTGTATATACTGAATTCACGTTTTAACAAAAATACCTTGTATTTTGTGTAAACTCAGATCAAAAGCCATGAGAAGTCCAAATTTTTATTACTGCTGCTGGTGTTGTGAGTTGTAAAATCTCTGCTCCTCCTTCAAAAAATTGAAACATGAAAAGTCTTTTCAGAGATATTGACAGAGTATTGTTTAACAGCTTATTGCTGCTGCTATCTCAGTAAGACTGATTTTTAAAAGGTATATGCATTAGATATAAAACTTCCTCTGATAAATTAACTCTTCTACAGAAATACACACACATACACACACACTTTTATTTTGCACTTTCAATGTTTTTTGCTTTGGATAATACACTATCAATATTACATTCATTTATTTAAGTTTTGGAGATGTGGGTTGACTAAAAAAAAAAAAGAATGGCATAGGAAAGGTGACAAGGAGTAACAGATAACAGCTTGGCCAGAAGCTCAGAGGAGATATAAGATGGAAGGAGTTGAGAGAAACACAAGTAAACTGCAAAACAAAAGCTGTAATGAAAAACACCCCTATCAGAAAAAGGAAAATCTGTGATTACTGACTTTTCAGTTTCTTTTTCTTCAGTTATATGTAGTTTAACAAACTACATTTTAACGAAATGAAGTACAAAGATGAATAGATGCAGAAACAGGTAAAAGAGTGGGAAAAAATGCATAGTTCAGAGTCTTTCATTTGAAAAAAAACAAGAAAAGAAATTACCCAAACCTTGCTTTCTCATCTATTAAAGTAAGCCATCAAAGAAAAGGTAACCTATACAAGAAGAGACTGACATAAAGGAGAACATCTTTGTCAGTGTTTCTGAAATATATTTCCATTACAGCAGGACATTTATGTGTGGGGTGAGGAAGTGAATTGTATTATACTAATTGAAATCATTACTTATCATCTTTGGATTTTTATCAAAATTTTTGTTAGTTACAAATTTCATTAATGTGTATGCTAATCTTCCAGCTTTGATCTATTTTTTTTTGAAGGTATGATGTCAGATACTTTTATTGGCAGTAGGTTCTTTCATGATGTCTGGATAACATGCAAACTCTAGATATCCTGCTGATAGGATACTGACTGAAAAAAGAAAAACCCCTTTTATCCTAGATTTCAAATACAAAGGAGAACATGAAACATACAGCACTGTTTGAAAGGTTTTTCCTATTAGTTCTTTTCCCTATGCTGTTGCACAAATTTATGCTTAGAGAACACAGCAGATATTTGATGGTACAAACAGAAATCTCAGTTTTTCTATTCAGAAGCAGGTAAAGGTAATTCTCTAAAAGGATTTATGAGAATAACACTGCCAAAAAAACCCAAACCAACCAACCAAAAAAAAATCCAAATAATAAACTCTCTTCAAACTACTAAATGTTCTTTATTGTTCTCTTCTTCCGTAAATGTATTCTTTTTATATCCAGACCATTGTAAGCAGCAGGTTTGGAGCTTCCTTTTAGATTCCTCCTACCGATATGAAAGTTACTTTGTTATTTATCAGTCAGGGTTGTTCTTTCCTCATAAGCTTAATTTGCCTTTATTTTTAATATTGATATTATATGAAATGCTTTCTTTGAACTTATTTAGCAAACCATGTATTTCATAATGTGTGAAATTCTCCCACTGCCTTAACCTCTTTTCAGTGAACTCTCTACATCAGACAGATGATACCAAATAGACAAATCTACTGAAACTTATTTTATTTTTTTCCATCTTCTTTTTAGCTATCATGTCTTTTAAATAAGTTCCTTGAATCACTGTTTTGAATTGTATCTGTCTCATCTTCATCCTTTTTTGGATTCAAAAGCTGAATAAGTTCCATGATAGTACATACAAAAGAACCAAGCTATTTGAAAAGACTGGGCTCATTGTCATGCTTTTGAATGCATTTTTTGTTTATGTAATAGAATGAAAAACAGTTTTATG
Source organism: Prinia subflava (assembly GCF_021018805.1). Lineage (NCBI taxonomy): Eukaryota > Metazoa > Chordata > Aves > Passeriformes > Cisticolidae > Prinia > Prinia subflava. Next base: position 30,329,230 of record NC_086249.1, read on the forward strand.
CAATGTATTCACATATATGGGAAAAGAGTAGCAATATAACTATTCAAAATATGAAAATTAAACAGCTTGTAATATGTAAAATATATAATATATAATCATATCCAACACATAACTAAAATATAGAAGGCAAAGGCAGGAAATGGACAGATAGGAATGAATATAGAAAGAAATAATGGCAGGCTATGGCACAGAATAATAAGTAATCTTTATATTCTATTTTTATTTTGTCTTCTGGATGGGACATTGCACTCCAGTATCTACTTCAGTGAATAGCATGTTCCAATTCAAAAAGTAATTATTTAATGAAGTCAGTTGCTTTTGTAGTATGGCTCTTGGACTGCTTGAGAAACACAAGTATTGATTGGTTGAAAGTGTCAATAAAAGACTTACAGTGAAACAAATGATAAAAAGCCCATTATCAAAATGGGTAAAGCACCATAAGACAGCCCAGAGTAAAATCATGTATGTACTGCTGCCTCAGGTGTTTTTTGCCAAATCTTTTCCTGGACAAGGGAGTGAACAGTGAAGAGCTGTTTCTGTGACCTTGGTAGTAATTTTATGACCAGTTGGACGAAAGCGCTTGAATCCACTGGCTTTTTTCCTTCAATCAGCTGAACAAATCACTTCTGTTATTCACAGTCAGCTTGGGGTCTCTTAATCAAAATCTGCCATCAATATTTCCTCATTATATGTAGCACACAGAACTGTGTGGTTGCTGATTTGGGCTAATTCTAAAATGTCTGGTTTGTAAACATGAAACCACTCCAGAGACTGTTGTTTGGTTATGAATAATCCAGTACACCATAGTTTAGCCTGTACACTATCTAGAAATTTTCATGAAGAGAACTTCATAAATCCTAGTTGCCAGTAGTCATTTGTAGAGATAAGAAGTGTTTTTTTTTTTTTTTTATTCTTCTGAATACTTTATCTGGGATCAAACTCTCAAGCTGTTAAAATAAGACATTCAGTTTCAATATGTGTAGAGTCAGGTTAAAAATCATCAACAAAAAGAAACATTTAAGCAAACTACAATGAAAGCATATTTATTAATCTGAATTCCACCATCAATAATTCTCTACCCTGTTGTACAATAATGTAGTACAGTACATTTTTCTCCATCAGTATATTTTTCTCCAAGGTGAGTATGAGAGTTTAATCCAAACTCTTGTAAGTGCAGGAGGTATGAGATATAGCCCTTCTGCCACAAATATCTATGTCAGAGTGAATCAGGAACCAGAAGCTGAATCTTTGCAATACAAGTCTGGACTAAACTGGTGTGTCCAACATCGCAACTGCTTGTATAAGAACTAGAGACAAGGACACCGAAAGGAGATTCCTTGTGCAACAGCTGTAGTTTCCAGAACCTTCTCATTTCTACCTCAGTTTTTCCTGTCTTGAAAAGAAAGAAAAAGAAAAAGAAAAAGAAAAAGAAAAAGAAAAAGAAAAAGAAAAAGAAAAAGAAAAAGAAAAAGAAAAAGAAAAAGAAAAAGAAAAAGAAAAAGAAAAAGAAAAAGAAAAAGAAAAAGAAAAAGAAAAAGAAAAAGAAAAAGAAAAAGAAAGAAAAAAAAATTGACTGTTGGTCTAGGATTTAGTGGCTGAATTATAAAGCAGTTCAACTAGCAAACCTTATGCTATCATAGTTAGTGCTGTTTCCACATAACCAATCCCTAAGAATATAAATTCAGATCAGAAATGAAAAGAAATTCCAAAGAAAAAGTAGCAATCCTTTGAGCAGCAGGGGTCTGTTTTCTCACAGATTCGAGTTCTGTACAAACCTAAACATGTCTATAAAGGTATTTTATACTGATACCAACAACACTTCTTGATGTTGAAACATTTGTAACACCTTTGCACATATTATAGTATTTGAAGGCCAGTCAAGAAAAATCTCCCTGATGTGTTTCCTCCATGTGTTCTCTCAGTAGGTTCACTGACAAAGCCACTCTCTCCTTTTCACCTAAGGAATATCAGTGTTGACAAGATTTGTGAGTGCTTAGCAATACTGAGATGTTTTTACTTTTATGTATTTGAGAGATATTGAGCATGTTATGGGTGGAAGACAAAACAGGCATATGAATACAAACTAAAGAGCCACACAGAGAAACACATACTCATGAAAAATTATCATATCTCTACTACTTTTAGTAAGAAAACCATACTGAGAATTTCCTCCCTATGCTGCTCACAGTTCAAGTTATAATCTAACTTGCTATAACACATCAGAATATTAGTCTGTGGTCAGCTAAAACTACCAATGAACAGCCTCTCTAGTTCTTCTCTTCTGTGTGAATCTGACTATTTGAACTAAAATTCAGAATATTTTACACTCAGATTGTTTCAGCTGCAGAATTTAGTTTGTGTGGCCAGGTTTTGGTAGTAGGGGGGCTACAGGGCTTCCATGAGAACATGCTGGAACCACATCCAGCAGAGCCAATTTCAGGCAGCTCAAGGATGGACATGCTGCTGGCCAAGGCTCAGCCTATCCAAAATGATAGTAACTCCTCTGTGATAACATGTTTAAAAAGGAAGTTTATTGCATGGATTATTTGCAGTCAGAGAAGATGAGAGCAAGAATATGTGAGAGGAGCAGCTCTGCAGACACCAAAGTCTGTGGAAGAGGAGGGGCAGGAGGTGCTGCAGGCACCAAAGCTGAGATTTACTCCCCTGCAGCCAGTGGTGCAGGTAGTGGTGAGGCAGCTGTGCTCCAAGCTCATGTAGATCCATGGGGAGGCAGAGATCCACCTGCAGCACCTGGAGGAGACCCACAGTGGAGCAGGTGGATGTCTGACAGGAGGCTGTGAGCCCATGGGAGGCCCATGCTGGAGCAGTGTCCTGGCAGGGATCGTTGGACTCGTGGAGAGAGGAGTCCACACTGGAGAAGGTTTCCTGCTAGGACTTGTGATCCAATGGGGAACTCACATTGGAACAGGGTTTGCCTGAACGACTGCTCCCTGTGGAAGGGAGGCCCACATTGCTGCAGTTTGCAGAGATCTGTTGTTCATGAGGTGGATTCATGTTGTAGAAGTTCATGGAGAACTGTCCCCCATGGGAGGGACACGGGAGCAGGGTGACTCCCCTCCCTGAGCAGTGGGTGAAACCATGGGTGATGGACTGACCACAGCCCCCATTCCCTGTCTCCCTGCACCACTGCAGGAGGAGGTAGAGCTGAGAAGGAGGGAGGAGTAGGGGGTGTTTTTAAGATTTGGGGTTACTTATTATATTTCTCTTGTTTTATTAGTAATAGATTCCATTAATATCCTCAAGCTGTTTTTACTGTGATGATATTTGGCAAGTGATCTCTGCCACTCCTTATCTCAACTCATGAACTATTAGTTATATTTTTTCTCCCCTATCCACTTGTGGAGAGGAGAGATGTGGTGGATGCAGTGGGTGCCTGGCATTCAGCTAGGGTCAGCCCACTGGAGCTACTAATTTAATCAATTTCTAAGCGTAGATACAGACCTATAACTCATGTTCTGATGATAACAAAAAATTATGATTACAAACACATATTGATGTTGATGTATAATCATTATACTCTTTTAATTTCACTTAAAGCTTTTGAAACCAAAATGTCTTTTATTATTTTCAGCCGGATTCCAATTTCTGCTTTGTAAATCCTCATTTTTCATGTTCACAGAATTTCATCCCAAAATCTTCTAAGCACGTAAAGAGGAACATTTGAATGGTTAGAAGAAGCAAATTTAATCTCTTGTCTTTTGTTTTTTGTACTTAAAATATATGTATTGTTTTATATGTAAATGAGCCAAGTATTTATGGGAAATTAAGTGGTCAGGTATCTGCAAGTAATTGTTCAGTACTCATAAGCATTTATTCAAGATTATACTATCATTTAACCACATTTATAGTGTATTAAATGTCTTAGGGCAATTTAGCCAAGAACATTCTTCAACATTTTTCATAGTCATACTTTCATGGAGAGAAAATAATGAATATTAAAAGACTTTTTAATTTAGCTAAGAAAAGTGTAATGAGAGACAATATCTGGAATGTAAATTCAGAGTAATTTAGCCATAAATTTGGCATAACATTTTAATAATTGATCAGTTATTTGGAGTCATAGATTCTTCACCTCCTAAAAGAAAGTCTTGCTTTGTAACAACACAGGCCACTGCATTCACTGCAAGAGTAACTGGGTTAAATTAGAGTGCCTGTGTTATAGATGAGGTCACACTTTGTAATTTAATGGTCCTTAGTGGATTTAAGATGAATACGTCTCTAACATGCAGATATTTTAAAATGCTTTGAACTACAAAGTAATACAGTGGCATAGTGTCTGTAGATGTAATAAAAAACAGCTAGCCATTTAGTGTATTAACAAAAGGTTTGGATACACTGGTTTGCTTAGATATTTTCCTCATCAGTGTTTGCTCTGCATAGGAAATACTTATCACCTTTGTATGTTTTTGCCTCCCACAAGTGGATCAATGTCATTTCAGTTAGCAGGATAATAACACTGGCTCTTTGGAAGCACAGCGCCTCAGTCTGTAATTAATGCAACATACTCATTAGGTTCTTTCTTTTTTTTTTTTTTTTTCAATGTAGGCTCTAGGACTGTCAAATCTCTCACTTTGATCTTCACTAAATTCACTTCAAAAGCTTTCTAAAAGTTCTATTAAAACATTTTTAACTTATAAGAAGGATTTTTTTTTTCAGTAATGTCATTAATCTTAATCAGAATTTATTTACTCTATTCACAATTTCAGAAATATGTCACTTGAAGAAAATGAAATAATGCCCATTTCATTATAATCTAGGTTGTGAGATACCAGAAGGGCTAATGGGTGCACTGAGTTTTATAGAATATATTAATTAGCAAATGACAAAGCTCAAATATTTGACCTCTGTGTAAATTCACATTATATCAAATCTAAAAAGATCCTGAAAGCAAGATATACAAATTTTTTATTCCTTTCACTTTATGGTGAGTTAAGATAAGGATTCATGTCCAGGCCTTTTTGCTCATTGGCTGTTCTTATGGTTTCTACTTACAAGTTGTCTGTTAGTATTGTAGAAAAGTGTGTGTAGTCAGTGTAAAACAAGGTCTTTACTGCTTCAAGAACATGCTGTGATTTCTGGATGATATTCAGCTGATGACTTGAATGGGGCATAGAACTTAAATGTAAACAGAAATTTGATTCTAAATAAAAAATACATTCTTCAGGCTAGAATCTTAATACAATCTGAGAGAAACAGCAATCATAAAAAAAGAGTGCAGAGGTTGGAAATGAAATCTGACAGTTCGAGTATATTACAGATAAAGCAAAGACTAGTATTCCTGTCTTTACTTTTGTATCTTTATATTATTAAGTTTTTATATCTACATTTTTATACTGTATGGAGGGCTACAGTGTGAGTGCTAGTAAAAAATTAGTGGAAAAAAAATTGTTATTTATATCAATGGTGAAGCTTCATCATTCATATTATGTAGAGAAAGAAAGGATTGCAGAAAATACCTTAGTTGACTCTTGACTTTATTATGCCAGTGGGAAGTTTTAACTGCAAATTTGTTAGCCTGAGTGCAGATGAACTTGTCTGTAAGCAATCATATGTGAGTAAAATCTTTGGCTAATATTCTCACTGCATTTCAGTAATGTTTCCTCTTCAAGATCTGGCTGCTTTACCACGCATCGTATTCTCTGACCATAAGATAGGGTATTCTATCTCTGTGGTTTGTGCGTGCACAACCTTCAAAAAAGTGAACACAATCAGAATAAGCCATCTGTAATTAACTAAACATTGCAATGAAAGGGTCTAACTCTATGGACTGAATGAATAGTCTTCTTTTTGGTTAATTGTTTAAATGATCTGATCAGCAATTCTAACAGAGTACATGCCCAAAACATGGAAGTGCTGCTCTTCTCTAACAAATATATGTGGTTTGAGTGTGGTGGGCTTACACTGAGAATATGAGTGCCTGTTATTGGTAAGGTTTTGCCATCTGTTCTAATGATTTATTCATACTAAGAAAGAAGCAGGTGAAACTACAGAATGGAGATAAATAGCAATGGATATGCACTGAATTGGGCTGTGATTGTGCAAATGAGTTCAATGTTAACACTAATGTTCAATTAATTGCTATCATTCAAGTGACATCATATGCTATTATGTGGCCTTGAGATGCAAAATATTAAAGATATAATGCAGAAGATCTATTTCTAGGCAACTAATGATTTCTATCCTGTATTCAGATATCTATCTCTTATTATGAGTAATACTATAAAATATTTATGTATATTTTGGTATTTCACATGTAGGAAAAATTTAAGGAAATGTGTTGATGAAAGATCTCTGCATCAAAGACTTCTGGAAGATGTGAAGATTTTGCAAAATTTTTGCCCTGTTCTCAGTCTGTTTTATTGAGTCATTTCCCCCCTCCTCATGTCTCAGCCTGTATAAAGTTTCCTTTATGGAACTAAATATCCAAAAACCCAAGAGTTTGGAATTTTTTTACATAAAATTTATTGTAAACAACTTCATGAATTTTATTTGATTATGTAGAGGCTTGGGCTGGAATAGAGTTCATATGGGGCCGTGTTTTGGATTTGTGCTGGAAACAGTGTGGGTTACACAGGGATGTTTTAATCACTGCTGAGCAGGGTTTACACAGAGCCAAGGCCTCTTCTGCTGCTTGCCCCACCCCACCAAAGAGGAGGCTGGGGGTGCATAAGGAGCTGGGAGGGGACACAGCTGGGACAGCTGACCCCAGCTGATCACAGGAACATTCCATGCCATAGGAGATCATGCTCAGTGTATAAATCTGGGCAGAAGAAGAAAGGAGGGGGGTTGGGGGTTGCGGAGCGCTCAGAGCAATGGTGTTTGTCTTCCCAAGCCACTATTCCACATGATGGACCTTGCATTTCTGGGACTTCCTAAACATCTGCCTGACCACGGAAAGTGGCGATTGAATTTGTTGTTTTCATGGATATGAGTGTCACCACATATATGTAACAAAGATTTTAACCAGAAAAAAAAACCAAAACCACCAAAAAAACAAAACAAAACAAAACAAAAACAAACAAACAAACAAAAAAAAAACCAAAACAAAACAAAAAAAACCAACAAAAAAAAAAAAAACAAACCAAAAACAAAAAAAAACCAGACACTCAAAACAAGTAATCCATCAGCAAATATTCAGAAAATATAATAATCACACTGAGTCTAAAAACTTTCTATACTGATTTGAGACTTAAAAACTTTCCGTACTGATTCTCCATCTCCAGTTATAACATCTAAATGTTACACTTATTTCTGTGGAAAGGAAATCAAACTAGAGATTCAGGTGCTACCTATACTTTCTCATAGGTGGCATGCTATTAGAATAATCAGCTTTCTTGATAAGCTCCAGGAACCAGACATTTTAAAATAATATTTTCATAAGTTCACGCCTTTTGCTTAGCACCTGTGGGAAATATGTGCTGACACCAATGGGTTCTTTTAAATTTGGTAGACTTTGGTGGTCCCATGAGCTGTGGATTCAGAATTTTGTATATTGGTTTGACATGACGTAGAAATCATGACATGACGTAGAAATCAAATCTACGTCTTCACAGGAAAGGTTACATTTCAGCAAATATATTGTAATCCAAACTTTGATACCGCTGGGAAGGGAACACTCCTTATATATATTGTTCATCTATCTAAAATTTTAATGGTTAATCATAATACAGAAATTACTATTATTATTATTAATTCATTTGCAACACTAAACACTTGTATTTAGTAGTATAGTTAAGACGAATGCCTAGAAACTGCTGAGCGCTATTCCCTTTCTCTGGTATAATGTTCAACCTTTTTATTTTCCCCTGCATTTTCACAGCTTCAGGTTTCCTTAAAAAGGAACTTAGAACAGGTCATCAGTATTTTGAGACTCCAAGTAAAGGACTCTGATAGTGATAAGAAAATATTCCTACACAGTGTTGCACTCACCTAGATTTTTTTGTTTTTTAATGTTCTTAAAACATAAATTGTGTAGCTTGATCTCCATTTATTTCCATCTTAAGTGTGGCTGTCTTTAGCCATTACCTACTGAAGTTACATAATAGGCTTCCCCAACACTGACTAACATCAATGTAATTATGTTTCCTTAGGCTAATGTTCATTATCCATTCACAACATGGATTTGCTTTAACTTTATGGCATGTAATCTTCACAATTAAAGAAACTGGACCATAATAACCTGACTACTTGAAAGTTTTTGTCGTAGCTAATACAAGATAAAATAAGTTTAGCCAAAATCAGTTAGTCAGCTCCAGACTGCCAACTCAGTACAAAATCTGTGGACTTTTATTGGTTGCAGTGGAATGGTATTTGATGGGATGCAGATGACTTTACTAATAAATAATCAACTATTTTGAAGACTAATTATGACCCACTAAAAAAGTAATGGTGATTAAATCTGGATTAGCTTTCCCAGGAATTTTCTTAAGTTGATCTTCAGCTATTAATATTGAGCAGTATTTCAGAATGTGTTTATTACCATAGATTAGGTGACAAATTTGTAAGATGTCTTCTAGTTTTCTTTCTGGTGTTTGGAGCAGTCTGAATGTCATGTTCAAATTCACAAGAATAAGTATTTAATTTTTAGAGTTTTTGACTGATTGAACCATCTGTATCATAATTATCTAAAGGGCTTTGCACCTCTTCCTAGGCAAATGTAAATGCTTCAAAGAAGCAGAATCTTTAATTTCCCAGTAGCTGCTGATAATTTAATAATGGAGAATATTTAATCCTTGGAAAAATATTTAATAATATTTACCTAATATTTAAGGTGCATTTTTCTTTTCCTGATTTCATCTCTTCATCCTAGTTTTAACTTCTCCCATAACATATGAAATGAATTACTTCTGAATACTTATCATCCATGAGTATTTTTTATTAATATTTATGACCTATACATTAACTGAAATTTAGCCACAGTATTTATGTCACATGATTTCTTATGAATTTCTCACATGCTGCAAATAATGAATGATAGGTTATTATAGGTTGTAAAGGAAAAATCAAGATTCAAATATTTCCAAGCATTTTCTCTGTAGTTATGTCCTCTTTTTTTTTTCATTTTAACATCTGCATTGTGTCTTCTTACTTGATGCTGAAATTAGTTATTCATTTCTGACTGAAAATCCACATTTTACTTGTCCTTCTTTTTCATGACTAACAGAATGATGTAACAGGCAGAGAAGGAATCTTTTTGGGTAAAGACACAACCAGGTTACTGAAAAAATTGAAAGTTGATAACAAAAGCAACAGTCACCTGACTTACAAAGGGAGGTATCCTCTGGAAAACAGACAGCTGACTAACAAAGAGGAAGGCGACAAGAGTGTCAAGCAACGAGACTTTACCACTTACCGTGAAAAATGTGAAGGATGACCAGAACGAAAAAGAGAAAAGTTATCTTTGGGTTTAAATTGCAGACAAAAATAAGTCTTATCAAACAAAACCTGAACATAATCTGCATGCTCCTGATCACATAGTTTCACACAGAAGAGAGGAAATGGGAGCCCAGGGTAGAATCTTCTTCCCTATTTACTTTGCCTTATCTTAAAATTAGTTAAGTCAGTAGAAGAAATGGCAGAACATCATTCCATACTTGATGGAATGTCTACAGGTTTTTTGAGCCAGGGCTGATCTTCAGGACTGCCCAGTACACGCACTGGCAATGTGCAAGTGATCAAAATGGAGCCCTGGACAAGGAGGAACAGGGGAATGCAATGCTGTTTAGCACTTGTACTAAATAAATTGTTAATCAAGCACCACCCTTACTGGATTGAATGATACCAAATATAATGAAAGCCTGATGGCTGTTCTGCCTTCAAGGTGCACCAGGCAAGATTAATACATCTTAAAGGAGTAATATACATAGAACATAGAGAGAGATGTAAGTGAAGACCTTGAATTGACTCTCATGTAGGAAAGCAAGAAGTAAATTTCACTAGAAGATAATTGATTCTTGGGGGACCTTTACCTGTCAGATTCAATAGTAAGCTGGAAAACGCTGCTGTTTTTTTAAGGTGAAACTGAAAGAAACAGAGAGAAAGATTCCTAAAATTTATCATTTTATTATGCAATAGGGTTTTTTTCAGTAAGATTAAGCTGTGTCAACACAGCTAGATGTCCACAACCAGATGTCCCAGTTGTATTTCAATGCTCTGTGGTTAAACTAAACCCCAAAGGGCAGTTTATAACACATAGGACTCTGAGTTCCAGTAAATGAATATGGCTTAATAAACAAAAAAAATGCTAGAATAATCTAAACAGTCAACAGTCATGCAGCTGTATTATTGTACCTTGACAGCATACTCAAAAAGTGGTATAATAAAAATAGACAAGCCAAAACTAAGTCCAGCATGAATTTGAAAGTGTAAAGAGGCTTATTCTAAACTATTAAGAGTATAAGCACTTGGAGAGTAAAAGTATTAAAATATATTAATCACTTAAAAATACTAGCAAAGTATTTCCAAGCCTTCAAAAAGTATGATTTATCATAGTATGATTTATCATATTATGAAGGAAATTAGGCTGGAAGAAAAATGTTTACTGCTTATCTTAACTAATTCCTCTTAAGCTATTGTAATAAAACACCTAAAAAATAAATTCTAAATTAAAATAGATCTTAAGAGACATTTCTGTTTTCTGTGAGGTTCTCCATGACCCACAGAGAAATTTTTTTCCAAACTCTTTTTGAAGCACTAAAGGTAAATGAAGAGCTCAAACCTTTCTAGGCTCTGTAAAATCTTTTGTCATTTACAAAAGGTTCAAAAATAGTAGTTTAAATTTCCTGGTGAGTAGGAGTAAATGACAGGGGTTTATTTGTTTAAAACCCACAACTTTGGAGTGATACCTGACTTTTTCAATTTGAGGAGAAGGCATTGCAAGATTGCTGAGATGAATAGGAATGTTTTTTAAAAATATCTTCTTTTTAAAAATTACATTACATTGGGATAAATATGTGGGAAGGAACTACCCTCACAGCAAAAAGATCTTCATATAGTCTAAGGAAATCTAGAGGGTTTTGCCCAGGCTGTGACAAAATGAGGTATACTTTCTTAATGGAAAGTAAAAATCCTTCTCTGGAATCAGTTTCAGCCATTTACATTCTTTCAAAAGTGAATTCAATTTCATGTTCCTGAAAGTTCTTCCGTGTGACCACTACAAGTTCCAGATACCCACCTTGGAAGCTCTGTAGCAAGTTCTCCTACAGTGTCTAGGGTAATTGTGGATTTGTGTTATTCATCTACCTTCACTGAAATCAATGAAAGAAGATGCTGTTTGTTGGCCAGCAGCTGTTATGTCACTATTAATTTCGCTGCAGTACCCTATTTGAATCAATAAGGGGCCAAGAGGTCTTGACGAGATATATTTTTTCTAATATTGATCTTGATGACCAAGCTGGTGCTCTCAAGTCTAACCATTGATTCTATGAGACATAACTCTCAAGTTGGAGGCCAACTTTGTGCTATTAAATACATCAGAATTTGTAATTAAAGAAAATGTCACACTGTCATATTTTTCATCACAAGCTAAAGGAATCTTTCCACACACATTAAGAATAGCATGAAGTGCACAGATACACTAGAGATATGTACCCTGAATTTAATTCCTGTTTTTTATAGACCACATTAAAATTTGAATCAGATTCACTAATATTCCACTATATATGCAAGTCAATGTCCTTGTATTTTTCCTTAATTAAAAAAGTATTTTATTGAGTTGTTTTTGCTTTCATTCCCTGACCATATTTTCAATTAATTTTTTGGGAGTCTCAATCTGAATACATTTTTGAACAAATAAACCCATTTCATCTGGCCTCTCTTTTATCAGTCAAGGACCAGTAATTGTTGCTATTTCTCTATTCACTTCATTGTAAAGTAACATGAATCAAAACATGCAAAAGACGTTCAGAGCTAAACATGAATATCTGAGAGAGCAAACAGAATCAGTTACCTAAAGCTCAAGAACAGTTTTTTCTTACGTATCTTGCAACACGACAGCATTTGTTCCCTAAACATACAATATGAATGTCTAGGTGCAAAGATATCTGCTAGCTTTTAGGAAGAGTATACCTACATCCAGCTTAAGGTATATTTAATATAGCTACCATTATTTTTAGGGGAAAAAAAAAAATGGAAGGCTGATTTATAGTTGAGTTCCAAAGACAGAAACTGATTTCTAGTCATTTGATAACATTATAGTGATGAAGCCTCTTGATTCTGTGATTGTGTATGTTATGGGATTAGGTTATAAATTATGACTGATATATTATATACTCTAGTAAACCCAGTAACATAGGTATTTTCTCAGAAAACTTGTTGCTCAAAGTAAGGGAGAAAATACAACAGGGAAAAGGTCCACAGGGATGTTTAGGAAAGACTCATATTAAAAATTAAGATTAAAGAGAGACCATCTACACCAATCTCCTGCTTAACCAGCTTCTCAATACTGTACAGCACCAATCTAAAAATTAATAGAAATTACCAAGTTCTGATACAATGGCTCTTGAAGTCTGAAGATACTTAAATGCCAGCACCACACACAAGTACTGCATTTTGTAATTCAGTAGTCCAGCTGGAGATGACAGGCCCATAGATGTCAGCTCTGTCTTGATTTGTCTGAGGTCACACTGGTTCTCCTTGACAGAATAGGAAATTTCAGAAGTAATTCTTACCCCAAAAGCTTTGCTTTCCAAAACTCATTATTTGCATTTCAAATTTCAGCTTTAGGTGGCTTAGCTTTCATAGGAATTACAATGAAGTATCTTTGTTTCATAATTTAGCAGTATACTTTTGTTTCAAATATTTTTAAGTGTTATTTTCATTACATTGTTTTACAATACCATTATTAAGCTTATAAGAATATCCTCAAGATTTTTCTCACCAGCATTTCTGTCTGAAAACACACATTACAGTAGACTTCTAGGTTTTTTCTGGAAATATTAAAAGGAATCAATTCATTACCTAACCTCACAAAAAATTGTACAATACATTCATTTTATTATGCAATGAATACTTGAGTCTATATGAGAAAGAGAAAAAGGGGAAAAGAATAGGTATATGAATAGATAGATGTCTATATAAAAATGTCCAAGATATATATCTGGTTCACTATAAGGATTTACCATTGTTATAGAAATGCACTGGGACTGCATTTATGCTTTCATAGTTTCCAGTTTTAAACACTGTTACTTTCTGCTTTTACTTGCATTTTTTTTTGTCTTTGCAAAACTTGCCTATGGCAGTTAATGTGCCAATTTTTAGGTGAAAGGAATTGTCAAAGTTCCAAGAAAATTTAAGAAAATAAGTATTATAAGTTATTATATTTTACCTAACTGAAAAACTAAGTTAAACTTTAAGGTTTAAGGGGGTTCTTTTTAAGTTAAACTAACTATGGTTAAAGTTTCTATAATTTCTTGAAACTCAGAAGTGATTTTTTATTTAAACTTTATGTTTTCCATGGATTTAAACCTCAACACTTATGTTCCAGATAAGTGAGAGCACATATACATTAAGCCTGCTCTAATTAATTGCATATCCCTTTGGAGACTAAAAATGATCATACTATCAGTGTTTTGGTGGTGGTAGCTTGTCAGAGCTGTCACCATATCTAAATGTAAATTAATTTCTAAAACCTCTCATAAAAATAATCAAGTGTGTTTCTTTTGGATAACTGGAAAATGAATTTTTGAAGACTTAGCTCTTTTTTTTCTGAAATGTTTTGAGATTGCACTGAAAAAGCATGTTGCACATATTACAAACAATGCAATATGGCTTGGCTAATGACAGAAAAGAGGAATTCAGTGTTAACCATGATTGACTGCAACTGAGGCATCAAAATTTAGGAGATTTTAGTTTATTGTTTTCTAATTTTGACTTCAAAAAGTAAAAATGCATAAAAAGTAGCAAACAATACAATGTTAAAAACTACTGTCTAAATATACAAGGAATTTTATTCAAAATGTATAGCCAAGTAAAATTTCATCTCATATTCTTAGTATTCTGTCATTAATAATGAAAACTACTACCTGAAAATCAAATAATCTGAAGACATTCAGAAAGAGAAAGGAACAATGCGGGCTATAAGGTGCATACTTCAAATCTAAAATAAGTAGTTTTATGCTGCTATAGGTATTTAACCTCTCTCCCCACAGTGATTCTAAGGAAGGAGCAGTGCTATGAGTACAGAGAATCTCAAATAGCAATTGACAGAGAGAAAAACAGTGAATATATGTGACAAGACAAAACAAGCCTGCTTTCAGATTGGAAACAGCTTTGGCAAAACAAGGTCCATACTTCAAATCTTGTTTTTTTTTAGTTCAATACACAGTTACATATCCAATGCTGAAAATAAATGATATTTTAATTAGTTAGTTCTATTTTTACAGATACATATAATGCTAACTCTGCAGTAAGTAGAGAAAAAAGAAATTCTTCAAACATTAAAAAGGTCAAATTAATCTTAATATAGATTCATGGAGGTAATTTTTAGCAAGTCATGTTTTCATCTGTTTGAGTTATATGGCACTCACAGACAGTCCTTACATAGCCTCAGCTCCAGTAGAATTAAAAGACCCTTATTCAGGCAGGATTAATAGAAGAGGGCAGTACAAAATTTAGATTGCATTTAAAGGAATACCATAATCACTTCTCTGTTTAGAATATATTTGAAATTCTTGACTGCTTGCATACTAAATTGCTGTTATTTGCTAAAATCTTTAACTTAAATGTATTCTTAAGACAAGAAAAACGTCAACCCTTTGTGAACATGGGATCATTCACTGAGTCAGCTCCCAGCTTGTTTGTTACCTTGGAACAAACAAATTTGTTAGCTACCTTGGAACCTGTGTGGCACTATGGTTTGTGTACCAGTTGTTGCAATACTGAAAATCCTTACAATACCATGGAGGGATTTTGTGGTGATAAATAGCATATTTATTTAAACAATAGTGATTTTAGGGTAATACTCATTCATACCAAGAGTCACAGCTACATTTACTTAGATGAAAAGTGTTCACAAAATCAAGTTCATTTTTTCTGGTGCTTAATAGTTATTCTTGAATTTATAGAGAGACCTGCACAGAAAATCCTTTATTATATTTATATTTTTTAATTGCTATTATTAATTTTCACTTTAAAAACAGATATAAAATGGTTTTAGTTTTGTACTGGCATGAGCACACACCTAAACAAACATCTATATCTGCTCTCTTTGTATCTGATATATTGTCTACTTAATTCTAAATTATTTTAATTTTTCATGATCAATTACCTTCTCATGTATAGAGGAGAAAAAGAGATATTCTCATTCTATGCAACAATGAGCGATGAATATCTTTTTAAAATTGACAAGCAATTTGCTAAGGTGGCTTCTGACAACTTTGTCTAAGGATAGATGCATTACAGTTTTGCATGGTGGAATTAATATATGGCAAATATTTCTATTACTTACATAAATGTTTTCATTGTTGCATCTTTGAGAGTATTTTCATAAAACTGTCTTTTTTTTCATTTTTTTGTTTAATGTTCTTTTGCTAAACTTCAGTGGAAAATTCCCCAACAATAATCAAATACATCAAAAGTTATTTTCCCCACCCTCAAACATACTCAAAACAAAATCTGACTTATTTCTCCATTTGCCTTCCTTATCAAAGCCAAAATAAAAAAATTGAAGGTTTTGTGCTTGTGTATCCAGAGTAAGAGGATGACATTTTAAAAAGCTAGTCAATTTGTCATTCAAAAGGAAGAAACTGATTAAAGAGGCCAGTCCTTTGATGAGGGATGTAACTCGTATTTTGAGCAGATGACCTGCTGCTACAGGTGCTTTAATTCTTTTAATGAATACGTGCACTTTTCACTCCTGTCTGCTAATGTGACTCAACTTGTTGTGCAAGAAAATGTTATAAACATTGATGATAACTGTCAAACATTATACAGTGTTCCGTGATAGCAGCTCAGCTACTCAGGAGATAATTCTCTTTTTTGGGAAATGTCAAGCAATTATGCGTCACTTCCTGTTCAGGAAAGAAAAATGAAAGGGAAAAGTGGGAGGGGAAATAGAAGAGGGGAGGAAGGAAGGAAGGAAGGCGTGGAAGGAAGGAAGGAAGGCGTGGAAGGAAGGAAGGAAGGAGTGGAAGGAAGGAAGGAAGGAAGGAAGGAAGGAAGGAAGGAAGGAAGGAAGGAAGGAAGGAAGGAAGGAAGGAAGGAAGGAAGGAAGGAAGGAAGGAAGGAAGGAAGGAAGGAAGGAAGGAAGGAAGGAAGGAAGGAAGGAAGGAAGGAAGGAAGGAAGGAAGGAAGGAAGGAAGGAAGGAAGGAAGGAAGGAAGGAAGGAAGGAAGGAAGGAAGGAAGGAAGGAAGGAAGGAAGGAAGGAAGGAAGGAAGGAAGGAAGGAAGGAAGGAAGGAAGGAAGGAAGGAAGGAAGGAAGGAAGGAAGGAAGGAAGGAAGGAAGGAAGGAAGGAAGGAAGGAAGGAAGGAAGGAAGGAAGGAAGGAAGGAAGGAAGGAAGGAAGGAAGGAAGGAAGGAAGGAAGGCATTTTGATTCAAGGGACCAGTGCAGTTTTGGTGTAAGTACCTTGACTTTCCTTCTTCTCTGTGTTTATATTAGATTTGCAGTGTGGTTTTGGTATGTACAACACAGATTTCAAGGACATAAAATGGGAAATTCCTCTCCAAGAGTGCAGCAAAGGCTCTCCAGCTCCTGAAACTAATTTTAAACTGAAAATAGGCAAGTTTAGATTAGATATTAGGAAGAAATTCTTTACTCAGGAGGTGGTGAAGCCTTGGAACAGGTTGTCTAAAGTGGTGATGGATTCCTGATTCTTGGAAGTGTTCAAGACCAGGCTTGACAGAGCTCTGGGCAACCCGATCTAGTGAGTTGCGTCCCTGCCCACGGCAGATGGGTTGGAATTAGGTGGTCTTTAAGGTCCCTTCCAGCTCAAACCATTCTATTAGTCTATGAATGCTCAGTACAGAGTAACCTACCCCACAGTAAACTCCATGGGCCATATGTATCTTGTAGGGAACTGATCTAACACTTTGATATATTGATCTCACCATACTGTGCTGAATGAGTTCCTACTACAAATTTTTCCTTACTTTGCCTTTGCTAATCCTAGGGAAGACTGAAAAGAATATTCTGGGCTGATTGTACTGGGTTTTTTTGTTGGGACAGAATTAATTTCTTCCTTGTAGCCAGTGCTGGGCAGTGTTTTTGACTTGTGGTGAAAACAGTGTTGGTAACACAGGTTTTAGTTATTGCGAACAGAGCTAACACAGAGTCAAAGAATTTTCTATTTCTTGTACTGCCATAGGAGTTTGTCTTCCTGAGTCACTGTTAAGCACAGTGGAACCCTGGTTCTCCTGGATACGGCTGACCATGTGTTCATGAGATGTGGGGAATGAGTTCTTTGTTTTGTTTTCTTGTGTGCACAGTTTGTTGTTGTTGTTGTTGTTGTTTTAACCCAATAAACTGCCTATTACCTATCTCAACACATGATTTTTCTGACTTTTACCCTTTGGACTGTTTATTTAGGATTTGAAAAAAAAAGTCTGAATACAGTAAAGAGTGGTAATAACCACAACAAAAATAATAATTATTTATTTTGAACTTAATTTTTATACCTATACATACTTGTTTCATGCCTGAAAGTGCAAACCCAGTATAATTTTATGTTTCATTCGCTAATGTAGAAATGTAAAACAACCTAAAAACAGACTTGACACACATTTGACAAGGAATGCTATTGCAGCTCATTTATCAAGCAGATTAAGTTTAAGAATTAAGTTTTACATTGAAAATTTGTAGTTTTTACCTCTGCTAGATTTTAAATGACACAAGTGTCTGGTGACTTCAGGACGATTTCACAGTGTCTTCTCCAAAATAATCTCAGTGCGAAATATTATCTGGATTTGTGGCCAGTTCTGGCTCTGAAATCCGTTTTTAGGCACAAATGGGTAAAAACTATGCCCATGTGCTTTGTCCTGTAACTCAGGTAAATTGCTGGTGTGTACCACAGTGTACTGGCAGTGAAAAGAATCATGCATTTCACTTTATTGCACTCACTTCTTGAGTAGGATACAGGCTACTACAATTTTTCTTCATAATGTTTCTAACTTAAAGAGATTTATTACTCCAGGCCTTTTCAAGAGATGCTAGGACCAACAATGCAAAAATTCTGTGCAAATTCCAAAAAGAAGTCACAAACAATTTGATAATAATATTGTTTCTGGTGTATGGTAGTTTTCTTTGTTTAAAAGAAAAAAAATACTATTCCTTCAGAATAAAGAAATATTCACTTATTTCTGAAAACAATTTTATATGCATCTTCATGAAGAGAATAGGAGTTTGAGAGGGGACTTCGCTACAGTCTGCAGTTTCCCCAAGAGGGGAAGGACCCAACGGAACAGCGTGAAATTGTGTCAGGGGACATTTAGGCTGGATATTAGGAAAAGATTCTTCACCCAGAGGGTGGTTGGGCACTAGAGATGCTTCCCCAGGGAGGTGGTCACATCATCAAGACAACCAGGGATCAAAAAGTGTTTGGACAATACTCTCAGGCACAGGGTCTGATTCTTGGGATGTCCAGTGCAGGGCCCAGAATTAGATTTCTATGATCCTTGTGGGTCCCTTCTAACTCAGGGTATTCCATGACCCTCTGGTATAACAACCACTCCTCCTGTGTCATTTGCAATCTTGATGAGAGTATCATCATACAATCACTAGTTAAAGTATTAAAAAAGTATAAAAAATGGACTGGACACAGTATTGACCCCTGGAGTACACCACCAGTGTCTCTCCAATTAAATATTGCACCATTGATCACCACCACAATGGTCTGGCCATTCCGTCAGTTTTCCTTTCATCTCAACATCTTTCCACCCAGCCCACACATCAGCAGCTTATCTTCGAGGCTGTGAATGTGTTACTGAAGTAGAGGTAGAAAATATCCACTGCTCTCCTCACTCTTGCAAGGTCAGTCATTTCATCGCACAAGTTCATCAAGCTGCTCGAGCATGACCTCCCTTTCGGGAAGCTATGCTGACTATTCCTGATTATTTTCTCGTCCTTCATGTGCCTGGAAATAGTATCCAGCATTATCTGATCCATAACCTTCCCAGAGACTGAGGTAAGGCTGAATGGTCTGTAGTTCCCTGAGTAGGCTGTATGTTGTTAGAAGATTAATATTAGAAATATTGCTAGGACTTACGTCACAAGATGAGCTGGAGAAATCTTTACTTGATAATATTTCTCCATGCACCTATAACATGATGACTTCTTCAATATCATATCAAAACAACTCTGAATATTTAAGAATTCCCACACTGAGAGGTAGAGCATTATCGATCTGGAAACCATTGAGAGAAAACAAAAGAAAAAGGGTAAAGCACGAGAAGCACATAGAGATGCTGGTATGTGATTAGCTAAGCCAGGCACCTCCATCTGAATCTATAAATATTTTTTTCCAGATGTAACTATGTTCCCCTCCCCCCATTTTACTTTAGTCTCTAACATAAATGAGCTTCTAAGGTTGATGGAGAGGAGCAAGGGAAAGAGGAAATAGTGGAAGAGGAGGACGAAAAGGAGGAGCAGAAACAAAGATCAAGTGGATTTTCTGGGACAGTGTTGCACTAGCTGCAAACTGAGTGGGATTTGAGGCAGAGGGTGATGTGGGAAAGAGAGCACGAGGACAATTGTGGGCACTTAATAGTCTCAGGGTCATGGAGAGGGCTTCAGTCTTTAGCGCAGTCAGCTGGGCTCACATTACAGAAGCAATGAAAGCAATGTTGGCTTGAGGACATTTTTGTGTGTTGGAATAACATTTTTAGTAAAAATTAGTGTCTTGAATATTCATCTCTTGTAGTTCTAAATCTAGCATCTATTTCAAATCACACTTTTTCTATCACAATTTCAACATGGCTCTAACTAAACTGATACATTTAGAAAGGAACTTTCCTACAGTTAAAACATTCAAAGTATGTATCTGTCCCCAGATCATCCACTCAGTAAACAAAGAAACATACTTTTTATTTTTTTTATTGATATATTATTGCATGACTGGCCCTGAAAGGTGTCTCTGATTTTTATCTCATTTGCTCTACCTATACTTAATTTACACAGAATTGTGGCATCTATGTGTCATTATTCAGTGTAACTTACTTTCACCATGGCTTGGGTAGAAAATGTTCTGAATGACATAGCAAAGCCTCTGAGGCCACTGCTCAGTTGCTGAGCCTTCCTCACTCTGCAGTTATCATGGTGCTGCCTCTCAGTACCTTTGTCTGCTTGAGAGTAGTTCAGTCGTCTTTTGTTCTTAGTGTTTTTTAGTTACAGGCACTGCATATTGTCTGATCTTTCCTCCTGCGTTACCTATTCTCTTGTACTGACTTATTAAGTAGTGCTATTTTCCTTGCTGCTTTAATAGACCACTCTTTTCTAATTGAGGGAGAATGAGAGAATGAGAAGCAGCATGTTTCCAAAGTAAAGTGACAGGCAGGAGACTCAATTTCTTTTACTGTTTAGACAGTGGCTCACTGTTTGACTTTGTGAAAATCACTTAGAAAGTCCAAATTTGCAGGCAGCTGCACAAAGTCTGGGTGTCTTCCTTTTGTTACCTAAGACACAGTTTTGTTCTGAGAAGTGCTCAACAGAGAGAACATCAGTTAAAGGTGACAAAGCATGCAGCTACTTGACATATTCAACAATTAGGATAGTATTAGAGCATTTCAAAGTCAACATCTTAAAATCCCAGGTGATTTCAAGATTGTTTTTTGGTTTTTTAGGGGCTTTTTTCAATGCTGACTTGAAAAATATCATTCCTTGACTTTCCTATCTGCGAATAGAAAATAATAGCCTTCATAAGGCCTGTTAATTGAAAATATTTATAAAACTTTTCAGGATTGCTTATGTTATATAATAAGAGATTTCCTCAACCATGTTAGTATTATTTCATTACACATACTGGAACCATTACAAACAAGACCAGAGGGAAACTTAGATTCACTTTTCTAGACTGAGGCTATCTGTCAGGTCGTCTAAAAAACAAGACTCAAGTCAGTCTTCACTGCACACTTATTGTGTGCATTATGAGTCAAAAAGAAGAGAAACACAATTAGTCATAATTCTGTTTTTCCTCCTAGAGAGTGATATATATCCAAGAAAAATCATCTGTGTCTATTAAGTTGAAACAAAACATCCTGTTTGTTAGACTTGAAAGTAAGTATTTTTCTACAATTAAAAAGTATCTGAGCAAACAGATGCAACACAAGCTCAGAGGAGCTCACCATCAGATGAATACTTGCACTGGCAACCAGAAATGACAGTGAGCTTGCTTCCAAAGGGTATTATTTTACTAACAGTGGTGCAGCAGCAGTGCCAGCATAAACATCATGTCTGGTAGAAAGGTGGCCCTATATGTGAACATGAAGATCCCCCTGGAGTAGAGCTGGAAAACAGGTTTGGGCAAGGAACTTTCTCAGAGTTTCCTTCTCCCATCAATAGACCTATATTTTACTGTGTTGGAACAAGCTTAGCTGCATGACAGGGCCCTTGGAGGAGACTGCACTATGACACGACAATATACATGAAAAAAAGGTGAAATTAAACTCAATAGCAAAGTGTCATGATCTGTGTAACACAGGGTTACACAGCTTGTGCATGAACAGAAATTGCTGCAGGAGGTTTGTAGGATTCTGTAATACACAAGGAGATGGATGCTTTTTATTATTTAAAATTTCTCTACATTATTACAGAGTATCAAAAATACTACAAAAGTCAACACTAGCAAGAATCCTACCACAGACATCATCACTAGCAAATATAAAAAGGATCAATAAAGTGACTATATCTAGCAATTATAAATTAATATCAGCAATCAATTATATATAAACAAGCAATAGTATGGCAACAGCCATTAGCATCAGCAATCAATCATATAGCGACAATCAATATTAAAAAAACCCCAATAACTAGTACAGGTTACTGTGAGTTTTTAGTTTTATTAGTGAAGCAGCTTCTCACCAATGTCACAGAAGACACACTTAAAATAGATGACTTATATGGATGTAAAATACCAGTTTCGAGTGAATTTGATTTCAGAATAGGCCAAATCCTGTTGAAGTGTAGGACAAACCAGTCCCCAAGAGAGACCAGCCATCACAGAGCTGTTAAGGACAAACTGGAACTACTCCAATAGTGGGCCCAAAGCAGGGACCAAGGTAACAGAGCCTGATTTCAAAAATGATCATCATTTGATGTTGAGTCTGGGAGTACCTAGGTGTCCCCAGTGAGAGTCTAAGATCTTGTAGAAACTTTGTGTAGATTTCAGCTTGTTTAGAAAAGTGAAAACGTGCAGCATGGGAAAGTCTCAGGGAGAGAGAAGCTCTATTTTGAGTAAAAATTAAGTTTTCTGTATTGTAGAGGTATAAGAGGGCATAGCACAGAACATTTTGAGCAGCCAGTAGATGCTGTTAATGTCTGTTTTTCACCCAGACCTCCAAGAAAGTGGTGATGCTTCTGTTCTTTCAGCCCAATGTTATTTTCCAGGACTGCTTTCACTTTTTCAGAGAGTAAGCTGCATTTTCTTGGGTTTTGCATTAGCTGATGATATCTCAGCAGATGACAACTTTCTAGGTTCTTCACCTGTACTTTTAAAGAGGCCAGCTGCAATTTTTCAGTGTGTTTCTTGTTCCAGAACCCAATTCCCAGTCTCATAGCTCCCATACCAGCAAGAATTTTGTTAGTACCTTTCCTCTTTCTAAACTTTTTGGTTGCTTGCATCACAAAGTTATAATGTTAGTTATGACTCAGAGTAAAATCCTGAAGTAAATCATGCAGAACTGTGTTGTTCACCTTCTACATCTCCTGATGCTAGAGAAACAGGAAAAAGAAGCCAAGTATTATGCCACTTGGAAACACTTGCAAATGATCTTCTTTTGGAGCTGAGTTTGGATCCTCAAAGTTTCATCTAAGAAACAGCTTAAAATTATATCCTGCCATATAATTTTGTTTTTTTCAAAATCTGCATCTAAGCAACTGAGTTCCTCCAATACTGAACACTTTAGTTTACTGGAAATGACCATGAAAAACCTCGTATTTATTGGCATCAGCTCTTGGTTAGCTTTGACTTACTAATTCATGTCTCTGTGGTTTTGCTTCTGAAAAATGGACATTTACTTCTATTCTGAAAAAATTGTGGTACACTGCAGATAGCACCAGTTCTTGATGTTACAGATATTACCATTATTATTCTTATTATAATGCATGTGAGGGAAGAAGGATTATTCTGCGATCACATCTTAGTGTTTATGAAGTTTTTAGATGGAAGGTACGTGTAAGCAGGCAGTACAAAATTACTTGTGAATATCAATATATCATTTAAATGTAAAGGTGGACGTGTTGCTACATATTTAAGGACTTGAATAACAATCTCCACTTCCTTCTACCAGATTAAAAATGTATTATGAAAGTACCATTTTGAAATTACTGAGCTACAGACTATGTGCATATATTTAAAAGGAATTCCAAGATTCACAGGCTTTCTGAAAATTTTCGTACTGGAGAAGCCTGTGAAAGACAGGGACGAGGACATGCCACTCACTGTGTGGTACTTATCCTTTCCTTGTGAGAACAAATAATTTCTCATCACTTCAGAATCTGACTTTTGTTTCTTAAGTGGACTATTTTTCTTCAAAATTTAAGTTAAGAATTAGACACAGCTTCCCTTGGGCTGACCAGACCGTTGCCCATCACACAGGAGAAAAATGCTTTCACACTTCCAAATAAACCAGTAGAAACCCTTTCCTGTTTGATTTCTCTATGGGTAAATTCAAAGCAGACATTAAAGGATATTATGAGAAATAGCTAAGTCGTGGAGTTTTATATGCTTAAGCTCTATTTAAAATTGTATTTTAAAAAGGTTTGGGCTGAAATAGGACCAGTAATGGCCAATACACGTGATAAGGAGTCTGAGAAAGAATTTCTTGCCATTAGATATCCTGGTATATCTACACTCTCCGTAATCTTCACCTGTCAAGACTGTACAGTACCAGAAATAGATGGAAGAAAAAAGCAGAACAGAAAGACTTGAAATGGAAAACATTGCACTAAGAATTCAAAAGCAGGATTGAAACCCACATACATAGTAGAAATACTTGGGGTTTTATATAGCAAACTTATTCTTCAGTGTAACCCACAGTACAAGGCCTCCCAGAGGACGTTTAAGAACACAGTAGTCTTTGATTTTAATGGAAACTGTGTTTGCTGAGGATGGTGCTGTCTGCCTTGCAGTCACCAGGTAGTCTGCTTGCACAGCAGGAACCTCTTGCCTGTAATAAAGACACAGATAGTGAAACCTGCTTCATGTGTCTGAGGCTGCCTGGAGATTCCTTTAGTTCAGTGTGGGAGGTATTGTGTTTTTTAGAAAAGCTTCCTTCTTCCCTGCAGCCAGTGGTGCCGTGACACGCTCTCAAAGTGGCTAGGAACTGTGGGCCCATTTGACACAGCAGAAAAAAGGCTAAACTAAGTGGGAGAAAGACCTGATTTGGCCACTTCAAGAAAAAAGGCGGAGTTATTGAATAGATGCATGAGAAGAAAGTGACTATTTTTTCTGAACTACACTATATCAGAAATAGTAGATTTGTTTGATAAATGCTGAAGGGCAAGTCAATTGACAGGATATTTTAATGAAAAATAAAGGATTTACCCTTCAACACAGAAAGACATTTTAAAAGGCCATAATTTTCCCGTGTGAGGTCAAAAGCAGGAGAAAGATCTATACAACTCTCAAGCTATTTTTTCTCCAACTGCAGCAGGTCTCAGTCAAATTTGTTGCAGAATCTATTATCTCTCTATTTGCCTCTCCTACCTTGCTCTTCCACAATATTCATTAGCTTTATAACTGCTTCTCCTTTCTAACATATAAAAAAACACTGTTTCTTAAATGGTCATTAATGAGAATGTAATCCGTCTTGTCTGAGGATCACTGGGAGACAGCATAGCCCTTCAGTGAGCTATTCTTCACATCCCTCCTGCACAGCCTTTCTGAGGATACTGATTTTACACTTCACTCTGATTTCCTGTTCATTCTACAGTATAGCATCTATTAGTCACAGAAAGTTGGAAAGTTAAAGACTCTGCAGCTGGAGTACTCTGATGCTTGCAAATGGAAAGGTTTTAGACCTCTGTGGGTAATGGGCTGTAAAAGAAAAAGCTGTGATTTATTGTTTCTTTCAGTTACTGAAACGTAATGGCTAGCCCACCTTCTGTGGAATTCAGTGATCTGCAGATGTTTATATCTAATAAAATGTTTGAATAAATTGTGATTCTTTTCCTTTTAATGCATCATGCTACTGTGCAACATCTCTTTTGCAATTATATTTTTGAAATTCACTTCAAAGCTGAAAGTAATAGATTTATATTCACTTTTAAAATAAGTTTTTAAAAATTAAATCTGTGACCATTAGTAGTAAAAAATTCAGATGAATTATTCCTGTTAATTAATGTTAAATCATTATAAAAATAAAAGAAAAAATCATTGGCATATGGATCTGGGTGATCATAGAATCATCACTTATACACACATTTTCAAACAGGTCATGGATATATACCTCTGTAACTTACAGAAGAGAAGGAAACTTAAGGAAACAGAAAATTTAATTTTGAACTGTATTAAGAGGAGTGATTTGTCATTATTATTGTCAAAAGGCAGTTTGTATGTTTGCTTTTAATTTCCATTATAAACAAAAAAACATATAAAATGAAACACCACAGAATGGCATGATTCTTGAGAGCAATATCTTTCTTTCCCAGGTGTAGCCATAAGCTTTGCAAGCAAATGATTGACCGGGTTAATAATATCTAGGAATTGGTTTCAAAATATGTTGTGAAAAAGCAGAATTTTATGGCCAAAAAAGAAGAAATACATCTTTTATGTAGATTGAATAGTTTGTTGTTAGTGTAATTTACATCCTAACCATCTCTTGAAATTTTTTTTTTAGTTCAGTACCTATTATTACAGGAAAATAAAAAAAAAATGGAAATAACAAAAATTATACCATCACGGAAGAAGATGAAATTTCCATACACACAATCTTGATAGCACTTTTATCCTATCAAGTTTGATTTCCCAACACATAGATCTAAATGTTGGTTTCAGCATGGGGAGAGGCTGCAGCTGTTTAATGTATCTTTAGTCCTTCACAAGTACTCATGTGCCCGACCTTAGACTTACATAAGGGCTTTTTCTACATTTGCCAACTTTCTCACAACTTGCTATTTGTCACTATTATTCATATGCATGCTTCTTCTGTAGTTACTAACCATGGAATATTTTACATATGTCAGATACCTGTTCATTGTTCTCTTTGATGCCTTTAAAAGTGTTTTTTTGCCAGTTCTGTACTGCCTTAGCTGGTCATTAGTCCCGTGCTTATAGCCATTGGCTCTGGAACATTAGCTTATATCCTATTTCTTATGATTTTCATCCTATTTCTTATGATTATGTGTCTTCCCCTCTCTGCACTGCCTCCTGTGTCCCACAGTACAAGGTCTGTTTTGTCATACCACAACCATATTCCTCCATGCTACATTGCCATGTTAGAGTAATAAATATTAGATTCTATAGAGAAAATCTACTTGCTCCTACCACATATATGAAAATTTTACCATAGAAAGACAAACAAAAGCAAAATTAAATAGACCTGGTTTCTTGGTAACTTCAGAAATCCTGTTTGCAACTATAACAAAGTTTACCACAGTAAGAGAAGTTCAGACAAAGTGAAAATAGCTATCTTATGGCCTTGAAAGTTTGTACCAAGTTTAGGGCATGCTGGTAGCTGTAGCAATATCTTATTCACTGGACTACAGGTTCCATTCCACTCAGAGAACTATCTAGGGGTCTTTCTAACTTTTAGGTAAATGCTTCAGGGCTGAGGTCTTCAATATCAGGATGCTGATTGGAGAAGCTCATGGTATAGTCAAATGAAATAAAGTGTGCTTGTGTGGAAGTGCTTCTGTCAGAGGTGGAAACTGAGCCTTCAGCTTCCAAGGATGAGTAAAGTTTCCCATATTTTAGCATGTGTCTCTAAATAGTTGTTAAAAAACACGTGCTTAAAACACAGGAGGAAGGGATGACATTCCTTACTAAAAGTGTCAAAGTTGTACTATGAAATTCATCTTTTAGGGTTTATTAGATCCTGAGCTTTTACTGCTTGGTAAACAAATAGACCAGAGAAAAGTATATTTGTAGGATACTTGGTATTCACATGAGTATTTGCTAGCATTAAGCATTATTATAATTAACAATTAAAAACCATACAAATACTGTAAAGGAAGGGAAAGATCTAATTCTTTCTTCTTATATGATGACTTCATGACTAGATTTCTTTAATCTTTGTCTTCATAATCTTCATAAAATTTCACTGTTTTCTGCAAGGCGGACCAACTCTAAAAGAAGGATGAGCAGATTGTGTTCCTTTGCATCACAGATTTAAATGGTTCCTGGTCTGCAGATGCAGCTTTGAATCATTCAAGCAGCACAGGGCAGAGCTTTAATATCACTTAGGTAAATTCTCGTCCTCTAGGCTGGGCTTCAAAATATAATAAGAACAGCAGCAGATTTTCTCCCCTATATGTTTGTTTGTTTGAAAATATGAAATAAAAGTTTTAGTAGTTTCACGTTTGCCAATTTTAACTTCTGACCAATGTACCAAATTTGTGATGGATTTTGTGCTTACTCTTTTTTCTTTCTGTGAGATAGACTTTTGGGAGGAAAAAGGCAAAACAGACCCAACTTAAAAGTTGAAAAGCTAGTTTTATTAACACACAATAAAGGAAGGGGAGAAAAAGGAAAAAAAATTGAAATTAAAAAAATTTGAACTTTTCAAAACCCTTCTCTCTTCCCCACAAACTGTTCACTTTCTCACAACCAACATAGAGACAAAACTATGATTTTCAATTAGTTTCACCATTTAAATATAATCTCCCATCACTTTGAGAAAGGAGTCTCTCTTGATGTCCCCATGGAATTTCCCCACTATTTTCTTGTGGGTTTTAACTGCCACAAAAAACAGCCTCCAGGTAAAAACCTGCTTCTGTGACCCCTCCCATTACCAGTTTCCCAGGCTGCCTATGGGTGATGGGTCTAGACTTTTGCATATTAGGTGTCACCTTTTAAAGATGCACAACTCAAAGGAACAAAGGATTTTTCTTCTCAAGGAACAGAGATATCTTCTCACTTCTTCACCAGCAAAATGGACTTATCCCTATCTCTGTTCAAGCATCTCATAAGATCAGTATCTCTTAGTCCATTACACACACCTTTGTTCAAAATCCACACACAAATTTGCACATCTCCCTAAATGCATATCTTCCCATGATTTGAAGGGATATGTTAGTCCAGTTTCCATGGTTTACATCCAGAGAAGTCCAGTAAGAAATGTCCACTTCTTCAATCCCTCCTTCTAATAATCTTTATCAGTTCTTTCGCTCACTTCATATCATGCTGTCTCTCTAGTGGTAAATCACTCTGTCCTTCCTCTCTCTCTCTGTCAGGGAAAGGGTTGGAGTTGTTAGAAATGAGATGCTTGACACGGCCAATATATCAAGAAGCAATTCAATTTAATAATTGATTAATTAGCATGGTAAAGTGTGAGCAAAGACAGCACGCTGGGTAG
Source organism: Prinia subflava (assembly GCF_021018805.1). Taxonomy (NCBI): domain Eukaryota; kingdom Metazoa; phylum Chordata; class Aves; order Passeriformes; family Cisticolidae; genus Prinia; species Prinia subflava. Next base: position 30,357,913 of record NC_086249.1, read on the forward strand.
ACTGGAAGGATTTTCCATTCCAACTGCACACCGACTGCTGGACTTGCTGGGATTTTATTGGCTATATTCATACATATTCATAAGCTTTTCTCAGCAGTTTCTATTTCCAATTTTTAACGTCATTATTTAATACCTAGAAATGTAAAGCTATTATGGTGGTGTTCGGTTCCTGTTCAATTTCTATATTCTATTGTGGTCTATTTTAGATTTCAGTACTCCAGGATGTACATCCAGGATATGTATTCCAGGTGGTGGGGTCCAGCTTCTATTTTCCAGGTCTATCAGTCTTTGATTGTGATGTTCAGTTTTCTTTTTTCAGGAACCATAAATCAGCAAGCTGAAATCTTTCTTCCGTATCCAGGATGTTTCTCACCAGTCTGTGAGAAAGCCTTTTTACATTCAAAATTACAGTTTAAAATTCTTTAATACAAAACATGCTTCTAAAGTTATAATTCAAAGACTCTTATTACAGAAAGCTTGAGATTTATAATAGGCAATTGCAAGCAAAGTTTGTTCAAAAACCTTCTTCCTTGCTTTCCTTGGTTGTTGAGTAGAACTCATCTTTATAACTGTGCCATAGCCGTGTTCTACAATTACAATTACACAGATTCTTTTTATTTCCCTGACACGAAACACAACTTTGTACTTCACAGAGTTCTGAAAGCTTCCTCTTGCCAAGAAAGGGTTAAATCTGCCCAGGTCTGCGTGATCAGCCGCTCTGAAGAGGCTGCACTTTTTCTCTCTCCCCCTCTTCCCTCTCAGCCCAGGAGTCACCGGAGAAGGGAAGGTGGGGCAGTTTTTGTCCTTCCCTCGGTGGCAATCAGGGTGGGCTCGGCCCAGCCGGGCCCAGCGGTGTAATCAGGGCCCTGCTCCTGCCGCTCCCTCCCAGCTCGGCTGGCTCCAGGCCTCCCGTCGCTCCCCCGCCGGCCGGGCGAGAGGCGCGGCCGGGCCTGAGCCCACTGCACCCCGAGGGGAAGCGAGCGGCAGCGCCGGCCCGGCCGGCCTAGGCCGTCCTGAGAGAACGGCCCGGCTCGATCTCACCTGTCCGAGTGGCCGGGGGGAAAGGGACGACTTGCCCTCCCTCAGAATTTTATATGGGTATTCCTCAAAGTCGCATCAAGCTTCCTCAATGGTCTAACAATATGTCAGTATTCAAAAATGAACACTGATAGGTGCCTGTCTCAAAACATTCCAAGGTCCTGACAGGGAACTATTTCCACTTTAACTAAAAACCAAAGTGTGTCAACCTATAACATAAGTCGAAGCTACTCTCTAGTCCCTGAATACTGTGCCTTTCTAAAGAGAAGGTCTAGGTAAAATTTTTAATTTGAACTCCAAGTCTAATAGAGTGAGAGAATATTGTTCATAATTCTCAAGTGAATTAGCTTTGAAATTGGTAGTTAGTTCTATTGGTTGAAGAAATTTGGACATCTAATACATTTCCTGCCAATCACACAAACAGGTATGACTAGGACAGTTAGTTGGCTTTTTTTTTTTTTTTTTTTTTTTTTTTTTTTTTTTTTTTTTTTGGTTTGTTTTGAATAGGGCCAAAACTGTTAGATATACTTTCAGCTGCTGCTGGTTTCCCAGGACAACAGATGACGTTGACAGTAAATTGGAACCTGAAGACATTCCCCATGATTCCTTTAGTAGGGATGAAACAATTAAAAAGTCAAGGGAAGAAGCATTTAAAAACTTAACTCAGGTTGAGCACAAGAAAATGAAAAAAAGGAAAAGGTTTAAAATGATGTGACTGTGTTGTTTACTCAATAAACACTTTTTCACAAAAAAAAAAAAAAGATTGGGTTTTAGCCTTATGTGAAAATTAATCTAAATGCCCATGTAACACCACAACAGTGGATTTTTGTTGTTGTTGTTGTTGTTGTTGCTTTGTTTGTTTTTGGGTTTTTGAAGGGGTTTTTGTTTGGGGTGTTGGGGTATTTTTGTTTAGTTGGTTTTTGTGGGGGAAGAGGTTAGGGGTTTTTTTTTGCTTTCCTAATTGAGGTTGCTAACAATTGTTCAAACTTATTGAAAGTGTTGTGATTTCTTTGGAGTCAATTTAACTTAATGATTGAATAGTTAAAACAATAATTATTTTAAGAAAGTCATGCTCTATTTTTTTAGTATAATAAGCTAAATGGAGACACATGCCTCTAGCGTAATTTCAAATAAGTACTTTGAAAATGAAATAATCAGCAAAGTTTTGATTGCATGTTATCTGGAAAAGGTTACTCTTAAAAAATCCTATGAGAAAGCATTTTGCAACAATTCTTATGAGCTGGTTTAAATTCAAACAATAGAAATTAGTTTACATTCCTTCCATTATAGATGAGTATACATGAATATAAGAGGCCAGTAGTGTAAACCTGTACCTTTTCCATTCTTCCCAGCACTATCCTTTCTTAAAGTGTAGCAGATAAAAAAGAACTCTTAATTTCTCTTGCTTCTCCTAACTTCTTGGTTTTGTTGTAAGAAATTAGGTATTTTTCCACCAAACAGCATAAAACAAACACTTCTGAATTCTGTATCCAGTCTGAGGCAGGACAGATATCTCAGATTAAATTTACACAGCCAATCAACACTGTCAGGTCATGCAACATACGAGGAATGAAACATAAAGGCCAAATGAACATATGCCCACGTAGAGGATGGTTTGAGACATCTGACACTTCAAATACAGCTCTACACACAGCTTTTTCTTTCCCCCACAGATTATGAAAAGGCAGTCCTAATACAACTGGATTCAGTGCAGCTCCTGGGCATCATCAGCTTTCATTCATACAGGACTTAATCTGTGGAGATAATTTCTGCTTTGAAGAACTTCTGCACAGCCAATTGGAAAGTTGAGGTACTGGATATTTAGACAACACTGCTTTTGGGATATGTTTATTGTCTTTATTTTTTGCCTTTATTAATTTATAAAGTTCAAATCAAACACAGATGCTCTCACGAGCAATTTAAATTGAATAACGTTGCAAATGGAACAGAGATTAAAAAATCAAATCTAGATTTATGGATGATATTGTTATATTTTTCACCATGGATTTGTAGAAGGTTCTGTTTTGAAAGTGTTTACCACTCCTTGTAAGCGTTTTAAAACAGTCACAGCAGTATAGTCTTAACCTGAATGCACTGAATAGGTTTTGAAATCTATCTTTTGAAATTTGTGTTCTATTTAGTAGTATATAATTGATTATGGAAATCACTGTAGACAAGTCACAAAGTCTACACTGCAAGTCTAACCTCTCACATATTTCAGTGTGGCTTGGTCAAGGTCTAGAGTATGGTGGGTTTTTTGCAGGACTCTGAAATGACAAGTGTGTTCCACAAAGGCAAACCTCATGAAGGTCAAAGATAATTCCCCTTTTAGGAGTTATGTTTTTTTCCAACTTATGTTAAGTGCTTTGTGTAACTCAGGGCCTTGCCAAACTACTGAATAAACACAAATCTGTGTTAATGAAGCAGGTAAATATGGAAAGTGTTTTCTTCAAGAGCCAGTTGTAATACAAACCACTGTGATACAGCAGCTGTAGATTTGAGTAATTTGAATTTGATATTCACTTTACAGATGAACGATGGTTATTCACTTTCAATTTATCATGAGTAGAGCCACAGATTGAAATAAGATGGAGTAAATGTCTGCGGTTATCTGCTAACTGGTGTGCTTTATCATTTCATAGCTGAATGACTCATGATCATGTAGTTCAGAACACCTCTAATTAATTTTTGAGTTGAGCCTTTATTCTTAACCTCAAACTATGGTTTATTAATGGGTTAAGGTAAAGAGCTTGCTAAAGTGTAATGTGTGGCTGTGCAAACATATTTGGAAGCATATAGTTCATTGTTGGATGTCAGAGTTTTACCTGCCTACCCAACTAATTGAGAATCATATCAGAGAACCAGAAAGCCATTGTACTGAATGAGAGAGACAGCGACCTCCAAAAGACATAACTGAATTAGAACTGATGAACTTGATATGAGTAGATTCACAGTGTCATTTTAAATACAACACAGTTTAACGCATTTTCCTGCCCTTGGAAATGTATTACAGTAATAACATAAGAAAGATTGGCAGGTGAATTTTAACCTGTTTCGGTTTTTTTGGATTTTTTTACAAGTGTTATAAGAGTACAGGATTTATTGAAGGATATTTCTTATATAAAAAATATTTTGGTTCTGAATGCATGCAAAGAAGGCTTTCTGGAATCTAAGAGGTGTCTTTAATGGTTTTGAGAAGCAAAAAGTGATAGAGGAAGAGAAGAGGGGAGACAGTTTTTTTCCCATAAGATAAATGAAAATTATTATTTTTTCTTACTTGCTAAAGAACAGAAAAGATATATTTAAGACCTAATTGTTAAGTAATTGCTAAATAATTGTGTAAACTATTCCAGAATTCTGTTAGTCTTTAGCCTGGAGTTTTACAGTAGTCAAATTTTGACAAATATTACAGGATCACTTATGTAGATCTTCTTTCTACATTAATATAGAATATCAAGTGACAGAACCAACTTCTGGCCTGCCAGCTTTTGTGTGAGGTGTTAAATTCATCCTCTGTTGTAACAGAGCAGAGCTGAGTCTTGTGTCTGTTTCTTAAATCCATGTGGCCCATTAGTCATAAATAATAATGAAAATATAGAAATTCCCATTGAAAAAATAACATAAATTTGCACTGAAATACAAATTGTGCTGCATTTTGTTACACTTGGATAAACAAGAAAGATTTGGCATAATTTTATGATTAAGCAGGAAGTGCATATTTACTGCTAAAGAATATACTGTCAAAAACATACATTTGGTAGTCCTCAGCCTCTCAGTAAGTAAATAGTGTGAAATAAAAGAGATTTAGGGAAAACACTGAGCTTTCCTGCCTACAGCCCCTTGAATTTTTTCTCAGCTTTGAGATCAAGATATACATTCATCTCTGCCACAATGCAAAAGATTTCTTTTTGTTTTTGCCTAAGATTCCACTGATTCCCGTTTCTTTCTTTCATTGCTGTGGATTTATCTTTAGTTGGATTTCCCAGGAAGAAGTTTTGCATACAAAACTCTTAAATCAGAATAGCTGCTGCATGTCAGAGTGGTATTTTTTGGCTTTAAGTTAACCACTCAAATAAATGGAGAACAGAAATGATGTTTATATAAACCATAGAATTGTCTCTGATGCATGTTTTTGAATAGGTTATGTCATTCCTTTTAAGGTATCTATCTTGACCATGTGGATCTTGGCATAATGATTAGATTTAATAGATCTGTTAAGAAATGCTCTTTCTTTCAAGTTTTGCTGGAAAAGATTATACCAGTTAGGAAAAGCAGTTGCTAAAATGGGCTATATGGGGGGGTTGTATATTGTTATTTTGGATGATATGAAATTCTGACAGTTGTAACAATGATGGTTAGGAACAAAAGTAGCAGTGATTTTTAAAACACAAGCCTGCACTGTCTTCCAAATGTGAAGATTTCAATAGACTAATGCACCAAGAGAGCAGAAAGACCTGACAGAAAATAGTAATTTTCTGTATGTGTAGAATTTAACAGTCCTTAAATGGCTCATGCTGGATGAAAGAGAAACAGAAAAATGACCTTTATCTTTGTCACCACTGCAAATCTTGCTGTTCCAGAGTTCTAGTGATGCATAGAGGTGGAAATAAAGGAGATGAGTACAATAGACTTTTCCATAGACTGAGTTTTCCAGGTCATTTAATTCTCTCTAGTGTGTTCAGAACCTTTCCAACAGAGCTAATGATAACAGATTGCCACATTATCCTACTCATGGTGACCTGTTTGGGTACCTGCCAGAAATTCTACTCACTCAAAACTATGGGTTAAAAAAATTGTTTGCTGACTTCACTTCCAGTGGTTATTACAGTTTATTCAAGAAAAAAAAAAATACTGTATTATTGAGTAGTTCGTGTATTAAATAATGACTCAATTATTTTGAAAATTGATACTTTAGGTTGCTGCTGTGCTGCAACTGATTTTGAATTTTCCTTACTGGCCTTCTGCCAGTTCATGTTCCATGGGGACAGTTCACCCTATCAAACAAGGCTGGTTTTTCAACATATAGCCAGCTAAAACTACCCACAAGAACCCTTTCGATGCTAAACAAACAAACAAACAAACAAATCACAAGAAAAACAACTGTGGCTCGGAAAAGGATAATGTAGCATTATTCCTAGTCTTACTACCAGTGAGTATTGTGACGTTCAGGCTCTTGATCATTTCATGATTTCAATATGATTTTTGGGGCATAAAATTGACCATTATAGATTTTACTCTTATTGTTTGCATTTCTGTCTTTAACATGATTTTTTGAGAACCAAAAAGCTTTAAATCACATACACTGAGTTTTTACCATGAAAAAAAGGGCCTGCATTTAAATATTAATAAAGAAGTTTTGACTACTTGAACATGTATTGTTTCACCAATCCAATTGGAGAAAAATAATTTTCTAAAAGACATTCTGCCTGGTAGTCCTGATTTTAAGATAACTTGCTCTTTCATGCTACCTGCTTAACTTTGAAGAGCTGAAGGGATCTAGAATTTAAAAGTTTACTGTTTATTCATGCTGATTCCTAATCTAGTGAGTTTTAAAAGGATTTTTGAGATTATATCTAATACTTTCGGTTGGGTTTTCTTAATTACATATAAGTTCCTGTAGAAATGATATTTTTTCCATTTTAATGCAAAGATCATGTTAAGATCTAATACTAAACTTTACTTACTATTCACCAGTGACTTAATTAGGCTTTCCATGTACAGTTATTGATTCTCTGACTTGGGGCCATTCAAGCCTGCACTGGGTAGGTAAGTCACCTGAATAGCTTTTCCTTGATTATAGGATTAAAAATACTAAAGGTGAAAAATTCCATCAAATCTATTTCAGATGTAATTATCCTCATCAGAAAAGGTTTCCTTTGCAGTCTGTTTCATACATTAAGGACTCAAATTTCAATCTTAGAGAAAATGCTTTGCCTGCTGGATGCAAAGTATAGCAGTTTGGCACCTGCTTTCCTAGCAGCTGAATCATCTCACATGAGTAACATCTTTCTTTTTAAGGTGGGGAGAGCAACACAGACTGGAGAATCACAGGTAGCAGTGTTAAAAACACACTAGTTTAAATTGGGTTTAGGAGTTTTGGGGCTTATATAACTTATATATCTTGTTGACAATAAGCATACCCGTGTTCTGAGAAAATTCATGTTTTCAAGGCCTGAAATGAGTAGTGATTCTCCCCTTTCCTTCTTACATGTCTGCAACAGAAATAACTAAATAATGAAATATTTTATTAATAACTAAATAATTAAACAATAACTATAATAATAATTAATAACTAAATAACTAATAATAACTCATCAGTAAATAACTAAATAACTAAAATATTCCAGGCTTTTCATCTTGAACCCATTCACTTTGACTTCAATTTTATGTTCTTCCAGATTGTCTTATTTTAATTTTGTAGTAGAATCTTATATTTTACTGCTCTGTAAGTTTACAAAGGTTAAAGCACTTCAAAATTAAGACTTTATGTTAGTATAATTTTTTAAAAAATTCTTGTGAGTAATGTATGAAGTGCTATTAGACTATAGTTCTGAATTATTCAGATATTAGTATAGTTATTATTAATACTTAGTACATAATTTGATAGATTAAATTGTGATATATATGTTTACAGCTTACTCCAGGCTAATGAGAATCTAAAATGTAACATATCAATAGTGTTTCACTGCCTTCTGTTGACACACAATAGGGAAAATAGAAATACTGTTGTAACAAATTGCAGTATGCAGGTTTCAGATCTCCTATAAATCTGTCCCCACACAAGAAACCTTTTATACGTCCCTGTGTGACCTAAAGAAGAAAAAATTTCATCCTAAGATAGTTATGTAGGCTCAGTCTGGCATTACAGTGAAGCCTTGCCACTGACAAATCACTGCAGAAGATGCAGTTCAATTCTCTCCTTGCCACCCTCTCTTCCCTGTACCATATCTACAGATTGTATATTCAGTGCTTAATTGGTCAACACAGTGGAAAAGATTCTGTTTTGGTTTATTTCATTCCATTCTGTTTTGCAGTTAAACCAATATACTAGATGTAAGCAAAATGTCAAGACATAAAGCTTCTACTTTCCAAGGCAGCTTGCTACCAGACTGGCTCTGCAATCACAATAAGCCACAAAGCATGCCTAACTTTTTGAAGCAGGTGAATTCTTGCACTGATACAACGTCAGAAACCCTGACGAGAACAGGAGTGAACTACACACAGAGCCATTCCACTAAGGGTGCCACCTCCCACTGCTGAAGGATTAACTAATACAAAATTAAGTGTGGTAGGGCCTCACTCCCACTTCTGGTCTGAGCTGGGGACGCACCCTGCTTTTCATGAAAACAACGAGTCAAGCCTGTCAAACCATTAAGGTCCAAACAACCTTCATTTTTGGTTAAAAATAGCTCTAAAAATTCCATCAAGGCCATAATATGTTTTCTTTGAATATGGAAGTCCAGTCTCAAACCTGTCTGTGATGGTGCCCATTGCACTGCTGTTTCCTGTCAGCCAGGCTGAGGTTAGCTACAAGGCAGTCACTCATTCACGTTGGGGATGGATACAAGCAGATGGAATTTGGGGCAGATACTGCACAGACACCCATCCTTTCCTAAGAAAAGAGCAGGAGAAAGCCTCATAATTTTAGCCAAACATACTTTGTGAGTAGTGAATGCAAATGTTCTAAGTGACAAGCACTGAATCTTGGCCATGCTTTTCCACATATGATATAACTATCACCATCTTATATGGAATTCTTGTATTTGGGTGATAGCCAGATGTAGCAATTCCTGAGCTAGAGGTAATTTTGGAAGACTCCCATATTTTTCATGATTATTTTCGGTACAGAAAACTCAGAAAACTGATGATTTGAAATTGTTAATGAAAAACCATCGAGAGACCTAAAGTCTTGTGTAAGGTTTTCATTATACAGTTCATGCAGGCACAAGTTTCAGAAGAACTTCATATACTATTCATATTCATATATGTTTCTGGTTTTGTATTACATTCATTTACATTTCAAGTTTTGAGAAGTATTTGCAAAATATATGTTTCTAAATGTTGTTTTACCTTCCTGACTTGCAAAACCCCCTAGTAAAGTGCCATAAAAATGCTTATACCTTGCTACCTTACGTGACTAGAAGGAAAAAGAGAAAGAGGCTGTCAATAGATCTAGATCTTGTCTCATGTGTTCAAACCTGAATCCAAATTCATATCTCAAGTGTTGCAGAGACAAGTAGAGAAGAGGTCTTAGCAAATGAGATATATTTCTGTCTTTTGCAATGCTTTTAAAATTCTATAAAATCCACAGCCTCACACAAAAATTGAAGCATTAAACATCCCTAATATGCAGGACAACTCCTTTATTAGCAGTTTTGTGAGGAAAAATAATTACTTCTGCTTTGACAGGATGAGAAGAACCAAAGCTCAGTATTATACATTGTCATTATACTAATTATTGTTATTTGTTTATTATAGCAGGAGTATTTTTCCTATTTAAAGTCCTCAGAATGAAAGTTATTTTTATCCTTTTATTCACATATACTAACACTAAAAAAGTGGGGTTTCTAAAGAAGATTTCCAATTAATTCTTTCAAATTCATATGAACATTATTATTGTCTTAATCCTATATTTTATACTGATAGAAATGAGCTGCAAACCATTTAATGACATTCTGCAAGTAGTATCTTATCAGGTTCATCATTGCCACCTGACACAAGCAATTTTAGAAGTCAACAGTCACATTAGTTAATTTTAATGAATTTGGCAGACATACATAATTGGCTTTTACCTTGGTTTTCATGTATTTTTATGGGATTCCACAGGGGCTTTTTGAGAGTATAGACTTCATATTTATTGGTTGTGCAACTTTAAAATAATTTCCTGTAACTGATGTCTGCCTGGATTTTCTACCACATGAAATAACATGAAATTAGGTAACTACCTAATCTGGTGAGCTAAATAGCTCTGTATAAAATGCAAATTTCATACAGTGGTATTGTTCAGATAGAAAAAGGGCTTTTGACAGTCTGCAGTCCAATCTTGTGCTCATGGCAGGTCAGCTCCAAAGAGGGCAGACCAAGATGCTTTGGTCTTCATTCAGTTGGGTCTTGAAATCATCCAAGGATGCAAAGTGAACAACCTCTCTCAGCTTGTACCACCGCCTCTCTGTCCTTGTGGTGGAAAACTTCTCCTTATATTCAGATGAACCACTCTTATTTCCATTTATACTTCTTTCTTCTCATCTTTCCAGCTTGCATTGCTTTGCAGAGCCTGGCTATGTCTCCTCAAGGACTTCCCTGACACTGAGATCTGCTGGTAGACCCCTCCAAGGCCAGCTCTGTTCCAAACTGAATAAGCCCAGCTCCTTCAGACTTGTTAAAGAGCAAGTGCTTCAGCCCCACCATCTTGGTGACCTCTTTGTATTTTCTTGTGTTGGTCACTGTCTTTCTTTTACAGAGTGGCCCAAAACTGGATGCAGTATTCTAGATATGAAAGTTCTTGGAAAAGTGGGAAATTAGGCAGTCTTTATCTCCACAAGACAATATTTAGAAGCATGATTGAATTGGTACTTTTTTTTTTTTTGAGTTGAGACCAACTTTAATTTACAGAAGGATGGATCAGACCCTTGCTGATGTACCAAAAGCAGAATTTGATCTTCAGACATATACATCCAAAGGGATGCAATTTTTTTTTCTTAAAAGAGGATGTTATGTAACTCCTCTTAAAATTCCTGAATTCAGAAACATCAGAACAAGATAAAGGTTAAGGTAAGAATAATATTGGTATAATTTACTTCCACAGGAGAATTCTCTGGTTGTTTTTTTGTGGTGATGTTTTCATAGCTCCAGTTTTATGCAAATTCTATTCATTCTCTATTAGAGTGAAAGAGCAAAAAGAAACAACTTTTAGCTGATGCAAGAGATTTCCCTGTTTTCTGGCTTTAAAATTAGTCTGAACTGTTCCAGTTTGTGCTCTAAAATGAAATATCTGAATGGGACTGTTCCACATACCCTGGTTGACACCAGATTCTCACACATGCCTCTGCTTTTCCAGGAAATCAGACTGAGAACATGGTGGTCATCAAAGCAGCAGCTTCCAAGGCAGGCAGCATATTGAAGAACTCCTTAAAAAATTGATAGAAATTAACCTTCTATCAGTGATTTGGCAAAGGAAAACCTATCACATCACTCCCAAGTTTATTAGCCTTTATTTTCCTTTTACACCTTCTAGTTTCATCCCTTTTCTCTCTAATAAGACACAGTTATTAGTACATAATCACTTTTTTGTTGTTGCAAAACTTTCCTTGTTAGTTCATGGCTTTATCTCCTGCTTGCCCATTGCATGTGGTGGGGATGTTCTCTCCTGGTTTGAGATTCCAAAACAGATAGAAGTGTGGGCTGCTCACTGTCACTTGCCTTCTAGAGAGGCAAGAAAGAAAAGGTTGTATATTCAGAAGAAAAATGTGTATCATCCTAATGCAAATATCTGAGAAGGGAAAATATTTATAGGGTGATTTCTGTCAGGTTTATTTCTAGCCAGAAAGTGAGAAGAGTAGTACTATATGAGACTCAAGAGTTACAGTAAATAGGTCTTATGAAAAAGTGACTGCACTTTTTTACTATTTTTTAAAAGAAGTTTAAAAGCTCGAACCGTCTCTTTTATGTTAAAAAATAGTGTGTATTCTTTGTGATTTACAGTTGAAAGTTGTATTACAATATTTTAAATGAAAGTTGTATTTCACCATTTATTTTAGAACAAAAGAGAAAAAAATGTAGCTTCTTCAGTGCTTCTTTTCTTTTAGTTTAAGTTCTTTTCAGTTAAATCTTATTGTAAAATGAACAAAGGCTACAGCTTTCTAAAAATACTAATAGGTATTCTGCGGTTTAAGTTCTTGATACATAAAAATTAAAATTTAATTTTAATCCTATTACCTCAAGTGTATTGTAATTGAATATTTGTTTAAATATCATCCAAGCTCAGATGCTACGTTTAGACATTTATTTATTTGTAAATGGAAAGTGAAATTTTAAGTCTACATTTATTAAAGAAAAAATCAAGTAAATTAGTTATTACTCAAAATAGTCTGCCATAACTATGTAATAAAGAACTCACACCTATGTGGATGAAAAAAATTGCTTTGGTTACAAGATCTCAACATTACTGGTGAAAGAAATAACTAATTCATTTACAAAATAATAAAATGTATAAGGAAACACATCTATTGATGAATAACCTGGATAGAAATTTTACCTGATAGGCTGAATGGATTTCAAGGAAGAGTTTCTGTGATTGCATGAAATAAAGAAAGTGGTATTCCTGAATATCATAAACAAGGCTTTTGATACTCTATTCCTATTTTTGCCAGACTTTGAAAGCCTCTCCTTCAAAAAAAGTCTTTCATGAATGGAAAATGAAAATAAACATCACCATCTTTTTTCATATAGTAAGCTAATAAAAGTGATATGTTAACTTATTTAAAGTGCAAGAAATCTTTTACAGAATTTAGGCTTGAATTGTTTATGAGGACTAGGCAGTATAAAAACAAATTTAGGTAAACGACTGTTTCTAGCAAGTAAAATGCAACATCTAAATTTTGTAACAGTAATCCTAGTTAGTGTTTCAGATGTTTTATGCAGCAAAATTCCACTTCCAAAATTTGATACTGAAAATCCCTCAATCCAAATGAGTTAGTTTAAACCAAAGTCCTTTGTTTGCAGAAACACATAAGGTTTCAAGACATCCTAAAAACAGGTAGAAGGGAAACAGAAAGGTGTTGGCAAGTGTCAGCTGTTCCATAACAAAACTCACTCCAAACCGAGAAAATTTTGTTTAGCTTTCCATACTGAATGTGAGGTAAATACTTGTTTTGCTTTTTGAAAGAGAAAGAATTTTTAAAAAAATTTTCAAACTTAGGAAAAGAAAGGCAGTGGGATGTCACAGTTTCTGTATGCAAGCTGAATGCATCTTCAGTAGCATGATTGGCTGGACTGTGCAGCTAGGAAAATGCATTTTTTTCATCCAAACTCCCTTATCTACTTCCCTGTAGAGATAATATCCTATAGTGAAGGAGTTGCTAGGGGTATAATGTGGTGGATAAAGCTCTTTCTTCTTTAGGTAAATCTTCCATTTTTGCTGGTAGTTATTCTGGAGTTTCAGCAAAGGTGACATTGGCTATGCAAACTTCTCCAAATGGTCTCTGAGCTTACATTCAAGCCTACCCTCTGAGCACTTCTGTTGTACCTGCAGTACATTGATGTATCTATACTTGTCTCATCCATCAAGAATTCATATGTATTTCTATACAAGGTCATTTACAAAATCAATTACTGCTCTCCTTTTCTTTTAGTATATCATGGTTTTTATAATTAACTGGTACTTAAGGACATGTGTGGTTTTCAAGATATGCTGATCCATAGATCTTATTTAACTATTTTTGTTATGCAAATTTTCAAGTAGATCTTTCTCCTATTATTCATAGATTAGTAAAATAAAAATTGCCTCATTGCCTTCTTAAGTTCAAAATTGAAAAGTTAATATATGGGGTAGAGGTCCTTCAGTGCTATTTATTTGATTAAGTTTGCCCCTCACTGAACACTGCCGTTTTTACTATATGCAAGAATTGTTTATTTCGCAGACCTGATGAAAACTAATTCACTGTATTTATTAAGATAAATGCAACAAGTCAGAAAATAAAAATAAAATTGATTTTAGTTCATTAAAAATCTCCTTTCCTCTGTAAATCATATGCTAATGAAAATTAGATAACATTGAGGGGAGGTGGGAAATGAATGCCCTTTGATGAGGACAATAATCCATGTACAGAAACTATGGAAGTACAAAAGCTATTCTCTGTAATTTAGGGACTCAGAAACATTTCCAGCTGGGTTCAAGTCCCAGGCAGCATATGCAGTTGTATGAAAATCTGTTTGCCATATCCCAAGAGCAACACTGCTTGCAGGAAACACATAGCTGCTGCTGAGAAGGAACTCAAGAGATTGTAAGTAATATAGTAAAGTAGCAGTGTGCTTTTCTCGTTACAGTGTAGCTGCAAAGCACAGCCTTCCAATTTATCTGGGTTTTTTTCAGTTGATAAATCAACTGATCTACTCTGCCATTTCAGTGACCCATCTAATAAAAATACTTACGAAGAATCTTAAATATTTTAGAGGCTAATTAAATAATTGTTTGTAGGAACAGAATCTTTGATCCAAATTGTTAGAATAGGAGGAAAAGTGGAACAACAGGCAATTTAGCTGAAAGTCTGAATTACTAGTTTTCATGTTGTAAAAGACCTTGAAAGTAGAAAGTTAATAAAACTATCAACTGAAAACCTAGTTCAAATTCCACAGTAGTTAATAGCAAAGCTTTCAGTAGTGCCAAGGGTTGCATATGTCCATGACATTTATAGAAATTTGAAGAACAGCCTACAGTCTGTCTAAGTAGAATCGTATAAAAATTCTATGTGTGTATTCTTTTCAAAGACAAAATGTCTATTGCTACTACAGGGAATTTGGAGTGAGCACATTAACTTTCAGTAAAAAGACAAAAATTACTTCAAAGTTAATTTGAACTGAGTAGAGATATGGATTAAAGAAAAGCCAGAAAATGTGAGATAGCATGGAAATAGAAGGTACAGAATAACCCTTCTTGTGTTTCTGTAGAAAATATACTACCAAAAAAGACCCCAACCAAACCCAAACCAAACCAACCAACCAAACCAAAAAACCAAGCACAACAAACAAGCAAGATAAACTCTTTATAAGTCTAGGGTGACTAATCAGTTTGCTAGCTCTTGGGGAATTTTCATGGTATGCCTTGAGGTGAATTAAACACATTTGTATGTATGTAAAACATAAATGTATGTATGTAAATGTATGTATGTATGTAATGTGTAAATGTATGTAAAACATAAAACAAAACAAAACAACAACAACAAAAAACCCACAAGTAATAAACAATTCAATGTGCTGAGTCCCACTACAATATGTGACTCTACATGGAGTGTGCAAAGATTCATCACAAGCAGAATCCTTTACACCAGCACCAGTCCCAAGAGCAGTGGTACGGCGCACTCCAGGCCACCCTTGGGTCCATCCTCCAGTCTACATCTGCTGTGAAACATGGCTCCCTAGTGCTCTCATTCCAGGATGGCTACAGGATAATGCTGAGACTGCTCCTCATCTCAGCACTCAGAAATGCTTCACTCCCTTGCAAAGTAGCCTTCTCTCTCTGGCATCCCTACTTTCAAACAGCTTAACTCCTTGTGATTGAGCCTTTTGTCCTCCATGAAACCTCATTAATCAGTCAGAAATTGCCACTGCAATTCGAATTTGCCCTTCATAGCTAAAATCCATTTTAAGATCTGGGAGTGGAGTAAGAAAGGAAGGGTGGCAGAACACCCTCAGAAAAAGATCTAATTAAAACAATATCAGATCATAAATGAACATTTGTTATGTGTAGACAAATGCAAGAGAGCTCACAGAATGTCTGAGAACATCATGTTAATTAGGAAACAAGTGACTCATTATGAATTGTGAAAATAAACTGCAAAAATATACACAGCGATGCCAGTCAATCTCCCAAACCACAGAGCAAATAGAAGTCATGCCACACATTGCAGCCTTTTAACTCACTACAATGATGTGGGGACCAGAGATCAATAGGAATAGGACAAACAAATTTGATAATTTCTTACAATTTCATATTTATCTATATCTATATCTATATCTATATCTATATCTATATCTATATCTATATCTGTATCTGTATCTATCATCTATATCATCTATATCTATATCAGCCTACAAAACAACAATAAAGTAAGACATATTGTAGCTGAACAACTCTAAGAGGCCAACATTGTCCCCTTCTTTTAAGGGTTAAGTAAAATCCATAGCATAGAGATGACAGCATGTGTAACTGCTGACCAAATAACCATCTATGTTATACAGGAAGTCTAAGGGATTCGGTGAGAATTGCATTGTCTTGTTAGGAACTAGACTTGAACTGCTACTTCTGCCTTTGTTTTTC
Organism: Prinia subflava; assembly: GCF_021018805.1. NCBI lineage: Eukaryota > Metazoa > Chordata > Aves > Passeriformes > Cisticolidae > Prinia > Prinia subflava. The sequence goes on from NC_086249.1 coordinate 30,373,985, forward strand.
CTGTGAAATATATATTTGAACAATAGAAGAATAAGAGATTTTTGAACATTGGTTTTATTGTTTCTTTTTTATTTTTCCCTTTTTTAAAAAGAAAAATGAGCATATACCATTATCCTACTGAGTTTATACCAAGTCATCAGCATTATTAAAACTCCCATATGTAGATCATAATTTGTACAAGAAGCTTGTTTGTGAACACAGCAAAAGAGTGATAATTCAACTGGGATGAAGAATTGCTTCATTTTAAACCCAAATGTTTGTCTTTAATATTTCTGTACTTGTATGAAATCTATCAGTATATGTTCTTTTTGTCTGTGTAGATTTTCCTGATAAAAACAAATTAAATATTAATAATTCTTAAGACTCAGTATAAGTAACTACAAAATGACCCTATTTTAAAACATGGTAATTGTCATACTTAAGTAATCAATCATGTTTCTAAATTTAAAAATAATCTGGCTTATATAGAAGAAATGTGTGTTTTTCTTGCATAGTGCATTCATTATCCATAACAAATTAGTGCCCACATAAATTCAGTCTTCCAGACAAATGAATGTTCAGCTACTTGAGAATCTGGAATTTGCACATTAAAATAAATGCAACTGTACCAATCTTAAAAATTAAATTAACAGATTCACATGTAATAGTGTCTATTTAGCTGATAACAACCATTTTACATGGTATAAAAATATACTTTTCACTAAAAATGACTTTGCATTTTTCAAATCCAGTTTTACAAGGTTAGAAATTCGTGATGAATTAGACAGTATGATTTATTTGTTTTAACTTTGCTTATAAAAACTTGTCATTTGTGAAACAGCAATCCAAGATACTAATTTTTTAAAAGAAAATCTCAAAAAATAAATCATTCTTTTTCTGTACACTTCACTGCATGCCTAAGGCGTTTGGCTCTGAGCTTCATCACTGAATCTCTGTTTATAATGAATAAAAAGAAATAGCAGAAGTTAATTCAGTTCAACCAACATCTAAATAATCCTTAGGGTATCTGTCAAGAAAAGAAATCTGGAATTCCTAGTTGGAATGAATTGGCCAAGTATTACACATTAAACTCCATTTGGCAACACTACAGTTTCATGTTGACTAAGTCATCTTGCTAAGGTTTTGCAAAATGGGGTATTGCAGAGATTGTATAACAGTATTTTGTGTTGTAACTCTGTCAAACTTAATAAATATAACCTGGGTTTTGTGTGAAATAGTATTCAGTATGTGCTGTTTGTATTATGCATTTAACTGTTATCACGTAAGTCCAACGTACTGAAGAAATTGCATCCTTATACTTAGCAAAAAAGGGCTTCACAGCTCTCATTATAAAACACATTTTCTCATCACTTGGATTTTCTTCAAAGAGCAGTTACTCCAAACTGACATACCTGAGTCCTGTTTAACTGCTGGAGCCTTCACCTGCTCCACCTGTGTCATCAAGGCTGTAGTCACCTTCTGACCCAGCCATATTATATACCCATCAATACATCGTTAGATTTGTCACTTCTATGGCATTATTCTGGTTTCAACAACCTTTACTCTCTGGCCACAATTCAGTTCACTATTGAAAGCTTCTGTTTAACACTGGGTTATAAAATGTTCTCCTTTTTCCAACACCTGAACTTTCCTTCTCCACTTTATGTTTAGAGCTTGTTCAAAGACACATTTTTTGAGCATGAAGTCAATAACAATGTTGGACATAAAAACTGTTCAGCTCATAGTGGTTTATATCAAATCTGATTCCAAGTGGTTTATTGAATTATTGATGACTTCTAATTAACCAAAAATCAATGGACCATATATTCAGGATCAATAATCACAGTACAGAAGACAAACCACAATGCTGGATATATATAAAATTGTAAGAAACCCCTTCAGATTTCTGATCAGCCTTTTATAACTAATTCTCAGAAGTGGGAATTTAACACGTTGAGACAGCTGCCTGCATGCTCTGGCTTTGCTCACACCCATATCAGCCCATCCACTGGTGAGACAGCTTCCATGGGTGCACAAACGAGGCGTGGGTCCTGTATTGCAGTCTGTATCACCAGTGCCCTGACTGCACACATGTGGCCTCAATGCTGACGATGCTCAGCCAGCCCTAGACAGAGATTGCAATGGTGGCAGGATAATTCTGGAACTCTAAAACTGCCATGATCATTTTGTCCTTCTTTTTAAGCTTGTCTCTTTGATAATTCGCTTATTTACAATTTAAAATTGTAGTTACAATTAAAATTTACTCTAGCAGGTGTCCCTCTAGGGCTGCCAGTGTTTGGAAAAACGGGCTCTTGGGCTGTGCTGGGTAATCCTCATGGCATTCAGTCCCACTGACACTCACCCAGCTACTGTTTTCTTTGGTAAGTGGAACATGTGAGCGCTCCGACAGAGAGCAGTCCCACTTGCCTGTTATTCTCTTCTGCTGCTTCTGTACTGGATTTTGGTGTCTACCCTGCAAGGCAGAGAAGAGCCTAGAAAGTCAGTAAGCTGGAAGGTGTAGGCAGCTTTTTTGAAGGGCTCTGAACTTGCTGGAAGGAAGTGTGGGGCTAACCACAACACTGTAGACAAGAAAGAAGAAGCAGTGCATATTGATTTGGGTGCTACAGAGTCTCTTAGGGTCTCGCAGGAGAAGTTTAAGTCTGTTCTGTAAATGTTTTGACTTAAAGTCAGTCTTAAGCATCTATGTGATTATATTCACTGGTTTAAGATCCAAGTAGAATGATGAGGATAATGTTGCTTACATAGGATAGAGAATTCATTAGAGTCTATTTACCTTGTGATAACCAATTTGCATTTGTTTATCTTTCCTCTAATTTCTGTGTTCTTTAGGCAATTCAGCCCGAGTGGTTACTAATATGTGAATAAATGGCAGATTTACTGCATTTTGCAAAACAAATCATTCCTTTAAATACCTATTCCATTCCAGAGTAAATATATTTGATTAGCAGAATGACTTAATGTCATTTGTTCTTTGAGATGTGAGAAAGCATTATTTAATTTTTGTTTCTTTGTCAGCAGGTTTTTTTCATGTCAAATACTGAAACATGCCATACATTGTAAATGTAATTGGATTTATCTCAAGAATAAAGTAATAAATATTTAGCCAATATTTTCCTATTAATAATAATAATGATAATATTAATAATTCCTGAATTCAGTTTAGTGCATTCTTTCTTTAATAAATGTGAATAGCTTGTTCGACAAGAAATTTGTAGATTTGGACCCAACAAGAAATGAAATATAGCTACTGACATAGATTTTAAATTTTAAATCATTTTGTTTTCAAAGGAAGATTTTAATTTATTAAAAAAAATCCCACCAACAAAAAGCAAAAAAACAACAGACAATAGATAGATAGTCAACCCAAATGACTGCACTAAATTGAAACCTATTATTTGTACATTTACACATTTTTCAGTTTCTGAAATTTATTTTTTAAATTCTTTAGCAGTTACAGACTTACAGCACCTTTAAAACACTGCAGACTACTTTAAAGTTACTATATGTAACTAATATCAACCTCATTATGTCTAAAAGTGCCTTTTAAAAATGAATAAAATATTAATTAGGTTAACCTTATCTAATTCTGTTTTTAACTACAAATTAAAATTGTAATAGTTTAATGTTACTAAGAGCACTGAAGAGTGAGTAGTGTGTCCAGATTTTTCTATATTAGTAGAGTTATGTAAGAGCTTTTAATTTGACAGTTTTTGAAAAAGCAAATGCTTATAAACTTTACTTAGTTTTAACAGTCTTTTCTCTTTAGGAAATTTATAGAGTCTACTTGGACCTGTGAAAAATATCTTCATTTCATCTTGCTCTAGTGATACACTCTTTTATATACATCAGAGTAAAACAATAACAATTCAAATTAAATAAAGGCCAAGTAATATCTATAAAACATTAGATTTGGTTGAAAAACCCCAATTCTCTCAGCCTGTCTTCATAGGAGAGGTGCTTCAGCCCTTCTCTAGACCTTCTATGACAGGTCCACAGTGCCCAGGGTCCAAGAGCAGGACACAGTACATCAGGTGTGTCCCATCAGAGCAGAGCAGAGTGCAAGAACCACCTCCCCTGAGCCCACACTGCTTTGGATACAGATGTGGTTGGCTTCTTGGACTGTAAGTGCACGTTGCTGGGTCACATCTGTTTTCTCATCCACCAACACCCTCAAGTCCTTCTTCATAGGGCTGCTCTCTCTTCAGTTCGTCTTTCCACTACCACCTGATCATGGAGCTATTTTCACTTGGTTTAATTAGCTAATGTTTTGGGGGTTTTGGGTTTTTTTTTTCCCTAGCATTCTAATTTAAAAAAAAACACACCACTCTTGCTTCACTCCTCTACACCTCAAAACCCACTCAGAATTTGGAAGCTGTCCAATAGGAAAGACAAATTTTGATCAATAAAAAAGTTATGGCCTGTTGTAATGTAGTTGTGTCTGCTTTAGGACCCTAACATTAGGAGTAAAATTTGACATTTCCACAGGCTATTTGAATGCCTTATCTATTAAACAAAAAGATAATTCTCTTTACCATGATTACCTTGGTTAAAGTAACCCTTAAAGAGCCTTGCTTTTGGCTAGAAAGTGCTAAAGATGTGGCTGTTTTCTCCTTATGTAACACACAAAAGTTCCTGGCTTCAGAACTTTAGCACTACAAAAAGTATGAGTAAGTGTCATGTATTTAAGTTATACTGATTGCTGTTTAGTGCAAAAAATAAAATATATGCCTGAGTTCATGAGAGGTTGCTCTCGGGAATAGTTCTTGAAGTCCCTTTCTCTTTCTAAAGTAATCCATACCCTTATTTTACCTCCTAGAATAACATGTACCTTGATTTATAATTCATCTTCGAAGAGTTTAAAAGGTAGAACTTACCAGGTGTCAATTTCTGGAGGTGGAAAAAGCAATTCACTGTCTTACTTTAGTTGTGGTTGATAGGTTTCCTTTTCTGTATTACTATCTGTGCTGAACCGCTTTGTAACCCCTGCAACAAGAGATTGTCTACCCTAGAATTTGTGACTGTTATTGATTATGCTGGGTGAGATATACAATTACTCTGTATGTCTTGGCATTTCTCACCACAGCTGAGTTAGAGATGCAATAGACATTTCTTCTGGAACTCACCTTTTTAATAAAACTAATTAAAAAATCATGATACTTTTATTTAAGAAGCTCTAGTACCTTGTGCCTTTGGGGAATTTGTTAAAAGTTTAAATTGAAAGAAGCCTATTTGATATAACTTCCCAATCAGTTAGCACTGGGAAAATAGAAGTTCTTGGGATAGTTTAAGATTTTAATAATGTGACAATTGTGTTTATTTTTAAAGTGAAACATCTTGTAAATCAGTTGAGTTGCTTGTTTGCAAAAATTAGAAAAATCAGTGCAATGCATTCGCACTCACAAACCAGTATCTGTGTTGTGAGATAATAAAACTGTATCTTTACTTTAAAGTTATTTCACTGGTGCTGTTTGCACCATCCATGGTTACTGAGTGCTGTGTGTTCGTAACTGCTGCAGTTTGTGTGAATGTCAGTAGTATATGTGTCAGATATATGTCATATGGGTAGACTGGTCAGTGTTTGTAAAATCTTCTTTCTAGTACTAGGAGACTGCCGGGGCTGATTTAGCTCTCTGATTATTACCAAATTCTGCTCATCCAGGTCAGAAGTGACAAGGTTCAGAAGTCCTAGGGCAACCAAAATAATTTCATGGCACTGGGATGACTGGTTGAAGAGACAGGAGCACAGGAGGTGTTTTCTTCAATCACTTCAGTAGGAAGGAAGAATGTTAAGGAGGAGAACCTACCCAATGACTTAAAAACACATGACCTAAAGACAGGTCCATCAGTGGAATTTTGGCTTTTTGAATCATGGAAATGTTTACATGGCACCAGACCCGCTGGGGACAGATAGGATTCACCTGTCTAAAAGGAAGAAAAGGACTCTAGCCCATGAATTTGCAGGGATGATTGAGAGGGTTTTAAACTAGGTTTGGAGGGGAAGGGGATAAGATCAGGCTGACTAGAGATCAGTCATGAGCAGCAGGCTACTGTTGGGAGTGAAATCAACAGTGGGACAGAAATTTATCTGCACACAGTGTGAGTAATGAGGAGGAGGAGCTGGGAGCCATTGGGCAGCAGGAAAGCTATGAAATATTTCCCATCACACAAACATGGTGGAATGACTCCTGTGCCTGGAGTGCTGCTATGGATGGCTACAAGCTCTCAGACAGGACAGATGAGGAAAGAGAGGCAGTGGGGTGGCTCTGTGCACTAGGCTGTGAACATTGTCTACCTGGACTTCAGTAAAGCCTTTGCCACTGTCTCCCACAGCATTCTCATGGAAAAGCTGGCAGGCCATGTCTTGGACTAGTCCACTCTTCACTGGGTTCAAAACTGGCTGGATGGCTGGTAAACTGGCAGAGAATGGTGGTGAATGGTGCTTTATCCAGCTAGTGGCAGGTCAGCAGTGGGGTTCTCTACTCTGTTGCTGCCAGTTGTGTTTAATATCTTTATCAATGACCTGGACAAAAGGATTGAGTGCTTTTTCAAACAGTTCCCAGCTGACAATAGAGTGGGAGTCCTGATCTGCTCAACCACTCTGACTGTTCAACAAGGACACACATCTACAATGCAGAATATCAAATCTTTCTTTGCCTGATGAATGGTCTGTAGAAGGAATGTAATAAAATTGCTGAATACGAATTTAAAAAACCCAAACAAAGCATAACTTTTGGATTACATGCAGTTGTCTCCAATATACATTTTGGCAGTAGTAATCAAGCTGTTGTTCCATGGCACTCATACATATATGTTATATATATATATATATATATATATATATATATATATATATATATGTTCTATTAAATAGTGAGTCTGATATCCATCTGATAAGTGAGGTTTATATGATAAGTCAGACTTTTCAGAGTATTTATGTATCTATATATTTATTTTAAAAACTCCAGTTATTTCTGTATAATGAAATGGGCCTCGTTCAGTGCCATTTCCAAAGAGATCACCATCCATGTAACAGATTCCATGTGTTTTGTGCATTTTAGTTTGATTTTCTTGTTGGAGGAAGGATATTTAAATAGAGATTGGAATCACAGGGATTAAAAATATGATTCTTCAATAGACAGTTGATTTTTCCCCTCTTTTTATTTCAAGATTATGCCTTCATAGCCTTTGGAACAGGTTTTCACAAGGGAAGGGACCCAGAAGGATCATTGAGCCGAAGTTCAGGTCCTTCAGGAATTCTGTTACTGCCACAGATTTTTTAGCAAAAGTATATATTAATTTGTGTGATGTACAGGCAATTGCACTGTTCAGAAAAAAAAAAAAGAAAAAAAAAAAAACCAAACCAAACCAACAAACAAAAAAACCCTCACTAAAAATAACAAAAAATAACAAAAAAAAACCAACAAAAAAAGAAACCACAAAGCTCTACAATCTATTAGAAATTATTATTAACCTTGACTTTTGATACAGATGAGGAAAAAAACACAAAAGCAAACAAATGTACATTAGAATTGGAATAGAAACTTATAAATATGAGTATCTTGGTGCAAAACTCCTTTTTGCTGTTTTTATTAAATCCCATTTAAAAAACAGTGATGCTTTTGATTTTTGAAAGCAAAGTATTCTGGACCCATGTGCATACTCTAGAAAAAAGTGTTAGTATCTCCTGCCCTCCTTGAGAAAAAATTCTGACATTAAAGATGACCATCTCCTGGGGAGTTTCCAATTGACCACAAGAAGAACATTTTTTAAAAACAAGAAGATTAAGCTGTTCCTGGCAAAGTGGTGTGTTCACCAACACTGGATAATTTTGAGGTTCAGCTGGACCGAGTGCCAGGGCATCTTGTCTAGACCATGATTTTTCCAAGAAAGTTTAGACCAGATGGTCCTTGATGTCTGTTCCAACAGGTATTCTATGATTCTAGAATTCTATGAAAATGTTATAAACCATAAGTCAATTAAACATGTTTCATACCTGTGCTGAGTTCATTAATAACTTGGAGATCCTACAATGATTTCATATCTGGATTTCTTAATCACGAGGTCTAAAAATTACTAAGAATGCTTATTGGACAATTATGTCAAGAGCAAAAAAATTCTTGTTGCTGTAGCTATCTTGACAGCTGTAAATAATTCCTAATAAGATGTAAAATAAACCTCCAGCTTAGACTGATACAAGTATTTTCTATTACTTTCAGAAAATTAGTAAGAGATTTTATGTTAAGTAAAACTAATCAGGGGGATTTATTTATCTCTTTTTCTGATTTATGGTAATATGGCTTCATCATTAGTCTGAATTAGACTCACTAAAGCTGTTTTGGTCAGGATTAGAATTTCTCTGAGGCTTTACATGCTCACATGGTTGCCACTTCCATTCTGGTATTTCCCCACTGGTAGTTTTAGCCTGGATGTTAACACTAATTGCAGAACACTAAATAGTTCATTTTAATCTTTAATAAGTTTACATCTATTTAAATTAATTCTTGGAGTGTAAAATCTCTGTTGTCATTGCAATTTAGTGTCTTAGCATCTCAGAATAGGAATATGAAATGAAGTTTTCTCCATTGTTTTAGATGATTCAGCAGCTATTAATATCAGAAAGCATAATGCAGTTTCCTTGATTTAAACACAATTAACGCTCATAATTTTAAATTCCCTTTCTCAGTGCTGACACTGACTGATTTTGGCAAAGACTGAGAGGAGACAAAGTCCAATGTAGTTTTGTAAATGTCAGTGTATGACATCACCACGGGGAGTTTGTGTCTTTCTGTACTGACAGAACGGAGGCCGTAATTAGAAATGAATGACAAGGTGCTTTTCATCTTTGATGAAAAAAGATTTTTGTGTCAAAATATCTCAGTGCAGGAACAATTTTTCTCCAAGCATTTCTTGTCCTGCACATATTTTGCATAATAATGAAGGGGGGAGCAGAGAGGGCAAAATTATTGCATAGTGTTGTTGCTAAGTGACAAAATAGCAGATGTTCTTCATTTGCAGATAACAAATGTTTGAACGCTATCATATTGTGATATTGACAGAAACCATTCCTTAGGAGGCAATATATTCAATACTTGAAAAAAAAATTAAAAAATCAAAGGAATTAAAGTTTTTAAGGCCTTATGCAGAGGACATTTTAAAATTTTCTTGACAAAAGTAAAACATCAAGTTCAGAAACATGTTTTAAGGATTTAATCCCATGATACATAACAATTAAGGAAGAGAAGTGACTTATGTTTTCCTGTTCTTTTAAATAGCTTGACCTGCCTGGTCAGTCAGTGGAAGTAGTATCAGATGTTGTTAGCGTAGGAAAACATATAACCACACAGAGGCGATCATATGCGGTTCTTTATTCCAGCGCGCGGGACACCGGGGTGATAATACACCCAAATCTGATGTCCGAAGGATACAGAGTTGATTCGTGATTTTTATAGTTTAAATTATACACATGTTAACTAACCCCCACCCCTAGATACTGATTATCCTATTCCTTAGTTACTATCTTAAATCATACCTACGCTTCTACCCTGATCCACACTTGATTTGGTTAAAACAATAGCATGGAGCTGTTTACAAAAGCTGACGCTTGTTCCCAGCTAGCTGCGTCAAGTTCCAGTTGTACGTTCTCTACTTTCCTCCCCCTGCACATTACTCAATCTAGAAATTATATTTTTTAACCCTCCACCAACAATGTGATCTGAATTTATAATGTTTAATAATTCATCCTGTAAATGGTTTATAGTGTTACATTAAAATTAGTATTGAAAGAAATGGCTTTAGTTTTTTAATTATTTTATTTTTCTGAGTTAAATATGATCTTTGAAGCACTATAGAAACACTGCAGAATGGTGTATGATACTTTCAGAGAAGTATGTAACTTCCAGCATGGCATGATCTGAAATAATGACATGTAGGAAAGTAAGCTTAATTTGCACAGATTAGGAATTCCTTAAATCTATATTAAGTCCTGCAGATTTGCAAGACAACTTGATTGGTTTCCAAAGCTTAGAAACATTTTCACTCTTCTTAGCAAATATAACTGTTGTAAATTATATAACATACAGGTTAAAAGTTGAGCTTTCAGGGTTGTAGCTTATTTCTCCTGATATTTACTTAAAATTTGCAATTAGATGAATGTACAGACGATAGATATCTTTACTAGTCCCGTCCTCTCTACTTCAATTCTTCACAAATACTAAAAATATGAAAAAAATCCCAGTTCAAGGTATAAACTCTGTGCAATTAAAAGAATTTTTCTTTGTATTGAGAAGTATACAAATTTAACACTCAAATTGACTCTTAAAATCAAGAAAAATGTATTTAAAAATATAGGCAAATTAAGACAAGGGCTACATACAAATATTTAGGTCTGTTTAGAGAGCAAGACTGAGCTGAACATGTGTGCAAATAAATATATAATTTACAAGAAGTAGGGAGAAATGATTGGTTAGTCCCCATGCCTTGAAATTTTAGTCTGTTGTGATTTTTTGATGTTTTCTTGAATGAAAAAGTGTGAATTTGCAATGTGAAAACGTTTTTCAGATGTTTTTCACTTAACTTCTCCTTTTGTATAGACAGAACATGTTTTTGCCTTTTCTCTGAAATAGCTAAAATTTCAGAAAAATGCATGGAAGTTCATGGAACTGCATTGACATATAGATGATGTAAATGCAGTTTGAAATTAGGGCATCTCCTGTATAGATTCTTTCTGAAGACATAAAATTTAGTTTTAATTTATTTGGTAATTCTTTCGCTGTTAGAATTTAAATAGACAGTCTTTAATTTATGCTTATAAAGATCAAGTAGGTTAATGCAATGAGTTTGGAATTCTAAGACACTTTTCAAAGTTTTTGTTACCTGGGTAGAAAGATGGAGTACATAGTTATGATCTATAGGGTAAAATCTGAACTATCATTTATGAACTGCAAATTAGTTAATAATCTGTGCTAAATATTCAAACTAAAATGAATAAGTTCAATTTATTGCCATTGTTTGAAAAAATATTTGAACTGGTTTTGGCTGTGTAAGCAATATCTGCCTGGAAGCTGCAGGGAGGTTGTTGATCAGCTGTTGTCACCATTCTGCCCACTTTAACAGATGGTGGGAATGACCAGGTTACAGATAGAGAAGGGTGAGAAAAGAAGAGAGAGAAACTCAAGGGGAGTTCACTCCATAGCATGGAGTCTTTCTGTCTCTGTTGCCAGCTGGTGAAAAATACCTGCTCTGTACATTCAGCTTCCTTCTCCATCATAGTGCTTGTCAAAATCTTTTCAGAGTTCCTTGTCACTAACTCATCCTCCCTCTAGTGCATTTGTAGATGTTTTTGGAAGTGCTGAAAGTCAGACAGGCTGCTTTAGGATCATGAAATTATTTTCTCTTCCTTGTTGGGCCCAAATCATCAGAGGACTGGAGGAAATGTTTGTCATTTTTTCATCTATCTTAGGCCATCAAACAGTTAAAAATAATTTCAGAAGTTGTTGAACAATGGATGTTAATGTTCAGGAGTGTAAGGAAATTTTTAGCTTATTTGAAGTTAGTGTTACCCTTCCTATGTATAGACAAAGATAAATAAACATATGTTATGGCTTATAGACTAGACACCCTGCAGCCCTTACATTAGATGCACCAGGAAAAAAATGATAAGCTGTGGTTTACCTTTTCAAATCAGTCTGATGTCTGTTCTATTGCCTATTCTAAACAAAACTAAAGAAGATTTCTCTTTGTACGTATTTGCATAGATCTCCTTTGTAAAAAAAAATCTTTAACACCTCTAGAATTCTTGCTGGCTTTGTTTTAAAATTGGATGATATATTTTGTATTTAGAGCACATGCAAGTTGAAAACAATTCTCATTTCCCCAGAAACAAAACACAGACATTTGATTTTCATATTAGTATCAATGAATGACTGCGCTTGTACAAGATTAGAAATAGAAGGATTGTACTTTAATGCTTTTATCTCTGTATCTGAGCTACTAATTGGTACTGACAGGAAAATTTGGTACATTGATTTTTTAATTTCCAAGTTAAAGCTTACTGATGTAGTTATAAAGGCAGAAAGAAAAGTCTGTTATAGATAGTGCCACACTGGTAAACAACATCCCAGAAGACTGACTCCACTTGGACTACAAGGATGATAAGGCAGAACATCAGCACGGCAGAAAAAGAACCTCTGAGTCCAACTGAAATACAAGATGGAAATGTTTATGGCATGAAAGCAGGGATGTGCATGCTGGGAAGAACATAGAAAAACTGCATGGAAGTGTAGGGATGGGATTAGGAAAGCTATGGCAGAGCTGGAAATAAGTAAAAGAAGTGAGAAATAGTAAGAAGACAATCTGCAGTTACATATCTCAGAAAGGGAAAAGAAAATAAATTGTACCTCCCCAATGAATGAGACAGGGTATCTGGTGAAAAGTGATATAGAGAAGAATGAGGTGCTTCCCTTTTTTTTTCCTCGGCAATTGTTCTTCCCCACTCTTCTGAATTCCTGAATCTAGAGGCAGGGAATGGAAAATCTCCCTTGACCTGCTTGTCACACTTTATTCGAATGAATGGGCTTTCTGGGCTGCAAGCACACATTTGTGGACACTGACAATGGTCTGAATTAAGGCATCAGGCAGCCGCAGTGTCTGTGTGAAATCACTCACATACCACCTTCACACAGGCCTGAGAAATCTTAACGAGGAATCCATAACAATCCTTGGGAAGTGAAAAAACATCGGCAGGTGGTGTTTTTCCGATGTGTCTACTAGCAAGGATGTTTACAAAGAGGTGTAAGCTCTGAATGACCAATCATATTATTGTACTGAAGTACTGCATAGAAGGAAGATTTAGAAGAATAAAGATCACTCTCATTTTTGCTTGATGCTGAGAGTCAATGTTACTCATGCCATCCATACTCAATAGTGACACACATTGCTGGCTCATATCCAATTTCATATCCACCAGTATCCCCAAGTTCTTCTCCAGAGACCTGCCCTCAGTTCATTCATCACCCAATCTGTATTGATCCTGTGGACTGCCCCGATCAAGATGCAGGACCTTGCCTTGTTGAACTCCATGGAGTTCATGTGGATACACTTCTCAAGCCTGCCGAGGCCTCTCTGGATGCCACCCCTTCCCTGAAGCTTGTCAACTGCACCATTCAGCTTTGTGTCACTTGAAAACCTGCTGAGGGTGCACTCAGTCCTAAGGTCTGTGTCATTATTATAGATATGGAACAATATCAGTCACAGTATGGGAAGTGGAAGTCCCTGTCCACAACAGGGGCATTGGATTAGACAATCTTTAAAAGTCCCTTCCAGCACAAACAATTCTACAGTTCTGTGTTTCTATTAAATTTTTGTCATGTACCTGAACAGTCAATATTATATCTATGGAGAAAAATTCTTACTGTGAGGGACAAATGCTTTGCAGTAAAAGCATTGTAACTATGTATCATAAACAGAAAGCAGCAATGAAATTGCTCATGTCTCTGTCCAGAACGGTTGCCTGCAGTCATTTCTACATGATACTGAAACAGACCTATTAAACACTTCTGGTGGTTTTTTTGTTTGTTTGTTTTTAATTATTAGAATTTATTCTCATTATTTGTGGAGTCTTATCTAGGCCTACCTGTTCTATACCTGTCCTATCTAGTCCTGTCTCTTCTACAGCAAGCAAACCTTTGGCAAACAAAGAATTGTTAGTTTTCATAAGAGTTTGACTCTGGACTCTTCATTCAGAGTATTTTCCCTCTTCCATGCTGTCAGCAAATCCTTACAATGGTTTTCTGAGATGATATTATCCCCAGTTTTCTAAGGAACTTTCTCACCAATGTTAGGCAGCATGTCCAAGAGTGCTGACCAGTTTTTACGTCTTATGTAAGACGCCAAGGAGATGACTTTTTTTCCCTCAGTTTTCTTAGCACTTTCACAGAAGTTTAATTCAAAGCAAAGCCCCCACTGATTTCAGTTTTGACTATCAACACTTTGCAGTACTGGAAATTGAACTTTAGCTGTCTGAAATATATAATCCTGTTGTTTTCCCGTACACAGTAGGTAAATGATGTAGGGATCTTGTGGGAAATACTATATGATTATGTAAATAAAAACTGTCCCTGAACAGCTACATATGTCAGGGTGATTTCAGGTTACATATTGTCTGGTACATTATACCTTTTTTTTTTTTTTTCCTTTTCCTTCTTTTTAAAACCTTACAACATTTGTGATGCATTTTTGTTTGATTAGATGTGGGCAAGGTCTGAAGTAGGGTGGAGGGTGATGTTATTATTTGGAGATTTTTTTTTATTTTTTGACAGTAATTTCCTGGTTTCTGTTAATTTTTTGATCATCTTCTGAGTGGGATTTTTAAAAATACTTAAGGAAGAACTGCATGTAAGTGATATGCACTGGAAGGCAGCCATTTGTTTGCTACTTCCTCTAGGAAAGCTTTGTAATTCACTCTGCTGTCCAGGAGATTATGACAGGCTGAAAGACACATTTTATTTTTCTTCTTTCTGCTGTTCATATTTGCCACTTTGCTTTGTCCTCTGGAAAGAGGTTTTTTTCTGTCTTTTTCTTGTTCTTTCTACACTTCAGGAAATTGTTTCTTTCCTTTCTTATTGACTGTAGGAAAATATAGAGGTCTTTGATTCATGCAAAGTTCTTTGATGGTACTTTGCCCTGGAAGAAGCATTTGGAGAAGAAAATCTTACTTTCTCCACAAAGACAATATTCAATAATACTAGTGAATGTGGGCTGTGCTAAGTGAGACATGCTGAATCCCCAGAGTATTTGACTGACGGTACCTAAGATATCTGACTATGTGTTAACCTAAAATATAGAGTTTTATAAAAGGCAGAGTTTATAGATGTTTTCAGAAGAATGAGCAAAAAGTACATATGGTATCTGGACATCACACTTGGCAAAAATTATGTTTAAGATATATGAGATAGATGTACTAATACTTCTTATTTTTATGACTGCAACAGTCTGAGCTTCAAGCTCAGAACAAGCAGAACAATCCTTTCTTTACTTTCAACAATAATGCCTCAAGTTACTTGAGGTAAACTTAAAAAAAATATACAATATACAACATATATAATATGCAATACAAAATATACAATGTACAATATACAATATACAATAACAACATCACAAAAATAAAGTTTTAGAGTGAAAGGTCACTATGAGCCACTGCTAAAGGAGCGTTTATTCCAAGTAATCAAACATTTTAATAGGAAGAGACACATGAGATATCTGTATCCCCCCTCATAAGGGGAAATAGTTTCTTCTGAATAGAATTTCATTCATAGAAAAAGAAGGGGTGATTTTTTCCGTACAAAAATAACATTTTGGAAATCAGAGGATTTGCTTTTTGTCTTTCATTGAGTCAGTCGATAGAGATGTCAAATTTAATTTATCGTAACATTCATGTACCACCTGGGGTTAGCAGAATTCAATCAAGAAAAGTGGAAGAGTTAGTGAGGGTGAAGGTTATTCTACAACATCAAAACCAAAAGGTTATATTTCAGAGATATGATGTGAATTTTTTTTATTTATTTTTTTTTTATTTTATTTTTTTTTAATTTAAATGCAACCATAGAAACAGAGAGAGGGTCTGCACAGATGCTTAATTAGGATTGGTCTGAAATAGTCTAGAAATTGATCATCACCTCTGGAAGATATATTCTATGCATTTTGAAGGACTAAATGATTGATGTTTATTTCCTGCAGAGCCAAAGAGCCCTGTATTGATTGCCTTGGACTAGCATTGCTGCTATAAGAAAATAGAAATCAAATCTTTTGTATAAACCAAATTTGCATTGATACTGAAATTCATTTAAATTTTTAATGTGTTACAGAATAAGCAACATTGGTGTTAAGATGATGCTGGCTTGTCCATTTGGAAATTACATAGCTTTGAAGAGACCTGGATACATTGCCAAGGAAATATTGGGAAGAAAAGGAGTATTTTCTCTATTCTCTATCACTGATAGAGGAACTGATTATATTTCAGCAAATACTGATTGACTCATGCTTGTATGAATTCAAAACCTGTTCTTGTCTTCTGATTCAAAAAATACCAGGAGAAGTATTTGCAGTTTGGCTGAATTAAGAGCCAGAAGAATTCACTAGAGTGATTTCATATAGGTTTCATTTTGATACTCATGCATGGAATCTATCATCTAGGTAGGGCAAAATAATTTTTCCATATGTATGTTCCAGACATAGAAACAAAACAAGGCTACATTACCCGAACATCATGTTGCTCCTTAGGACATGGTAACATTTAATTTAAAAGAAAAAAATAATTTGAAGTTTATATATTAATTTTTCACAAGTAAAATAATCAAAAAACAACACATTTTTTTCTTATTTTTTGTCTGGAATAACTCTGGTTTTAAGAGAAAAAAAAGTCTGATTTTTTTTTTGAAATTAGAACTTCAGGGTTTAGTCCAAAAACACACTAACATATAAAAAGTCAGATTTTAAACAGATTTGTAGTTAATAATAATTAGATTGAGGACAATAAATACTAAAAGGCTTATAATTCAGAACTTCAATGTACCTCAGAATTTCTGAATGTCATAGGAAAGAGCATTTTTTCTTCCCGGCTGAAAATATCTACCTCTGTAATTCCAAAACCCTGTTACTGGCCTCAAATTCATGTCATCTCATCTCATCTCATCTGACATGATGCCTTGAAAAGCTATATTCCACCACATTTCATTAACATGTTATTTCTTTTTTTTTCCCCACAGAATTATGTGCACTCATGTCACTGGGCCAATGATCTAAATAGACTAAGCAAACATGGGGTATAAATATGGTTGTAATGTATGGTATAAATGGTAAAGTAATTACTTTACAGCATTATGGATAATTATACCTATTTTGTGAAGATGAAATTACAGATTTCCAGAGATGATCCTGTAGTGTACGTAAGAATGGATAGAAAGAGATTTGATGATTGTGGCTCAGGGGGTATAAGAAAGATATGCTGGCCCTTAAAGGGTTATGAAGGTAGAAATCAGGTCAAGAAGTTGCAGCCTGCTGTGAAGGTTCCTGTAGCTTTCTCTTAAGACACACTCAAAGATGATCTTGAACTGTTCCACACAATTTTAACAATAATTTCTTAGTATAACTGACAATTTAACATTTCCTTTAAGAAACTCTGGCAATTCAACCACTCCAAATAGGAGCCTGCATGGGTTTTATTTCCATGTTAGCAATTTTGGAAATGGCAAACATATATCATGGATCAGATCCTAAAATATATGTCTGATTGAAGTAACTGTCTTCCTGGAATAGCAGAACTACAGACAAAGCTTAGTGCTGCCTGTAAATTGAATGACTGGAATACATTGGCCATATACAACATGTTGCTAAACATAATAATCCCTTAGATCTTTGTATTCTCTGAATAATGGCGTTCTCAAGCATCCATAATATTTAAAAAAATACAGACTACATTCCAACATGTATGTAGTTGAGAGATTTTTTTGAACTTGGATATTTTTAAAAAGGAAAAACAATGATAAAGGGCTCTAAAGTGATTGCAATTTCTTAAACTTGCACTTTTTCCTGATGCCTATGGATCAACAGCTGTAACAAAACCTAAATGCAGTCAGTTGTGGACTTTCCTTAACACAATTTATTACAGTTAAGCAGAATTAATAAGGCTTTTTCTTGGTCTCAGTGCAATGAATGATAAGAATAGATAAAATTTTCATAAGAAAGTAAACGGAAAACAGTATTAATGTTATGTGCAGATAAGTTGTTCTGTTTAGCTCCCAAAATGTTAGTATTCCATACTGTAGCATATCATCAGGATGTCATGAGCATATCATCAGGGACACTTGTGACTTTTATGTGCATCTTTCAGATGAATTTCAGAGAATCATTTCAGAAAAATGATCAATAAGAATGGCATTTAAATAAAAGAGTGATCTAGTATTCTTAAGTAACAACAAAGAAACTATTGTGATTACTTGGCTTGATCTTTCTTAACTGGGTAATAGATGTTATAAAATCTCTGTCAATACAGCAAATATTAAAGGACAAAGAAATCAGGGTTTCAAACATGTTTGTTGACATAGACACTGTGAAAGATTGTCATAAAGTTGATCCTGGGGTTATTCTCTTAAATGTATATTAAATGCATACCTATTTTAGCCTAAAAATTATTATTTATGATTTTGTCACATCATGCTCTTAATATATAAGATGCTCCATTTGCTATTCTCTAGTCTACATATAGTTTACTTGTGTCCAGGCCAACTTTATTTCCTTTATTATAAGGATTTGAATTTTTCACTGGAAGGTGTAATTCCCACACTTTTAAATCAATAAGAATGTTTCTCTGAACAACTTCCATCTCCTTGACAACCTCTATGAATTAAAAACACAATATTTGAGTAGGAGTTCTGTAAAAGAACTGATATGTACACACAATATTTATTATTTTAGCCACCAGAGCTGTTTGTTATTATTGTTATTTGTGACATTGACTTGTAGTGATTTGATTTTGAAGTTATTCAGATAATTTCATTGAAAAATATGGTCTGTGGCTTTGGTACTTAGCACTGTTTTGACTGTAGTGACACTGAAAAGCAAACTGGCGGTGAGGTGGTGTTGCATTTGCTTCTGACTCCTCAGGTAATCCAGGATTAGTGGTCTGAGTATTGAGTCATTTAAATATTTATTTCCCATGACTCAAATTTTTTTAA
Organism: Prinia subflava; assembly: GCF_021018805.1. NCBI lineage: Eukaryota > Metazoa > Chordata > Aves > Passeriformes > Cisticolidae > Prinia > Prinia subflava. Next base: position 30,392,713 of record NC_086249.1, read on the forward strand.
GGTCACTTTTAGATAATGTGAAATAGGTATTTGGCATGACTATGAACCTGGGACCCAAACAGATAGCCATCAGAGTAATATACAATCTTTATTCTTAATCACATTGCCAATTAACCACTCTTTCATTGATTTTGGTGTTCACAATGCATTTTGAAAAAGGAATGAAAGCTATTTAATTTTAATAGTGTTGCCTTTTTAAAACTTAAGTATAATGTATCAGCATTATTGTTTTCAGCAACCAATCTTATGACTGCATTAAAAAAATTCTTTTTAAGATTTCTAAATTAAGATCTAATTTCCATAATTCCATGCTGATTTGGATTAATTTCCTTCCTTTAATTATTAAGTCATACTATCAGCACTTCTGTATAATTCATGCCAGTTAACATGGCCTCATCTTTTTTAGTACTTGAGTCGTACCTGTTATTTTTCAAAAGATGTGGTTGATAAATTGGTAATTACTTCTTTGGAACTTTTACTTTTCATCGGCAAAATACCAACTTTGTTCCACGGCCCTCAGATTTCTAGTACTTCAAGGCTTGAAGGAGGGCATCAGCAGACCAAACTTTGCCATGGATAGTTTTTTAAAAACTGCTGATTTAAAATTGTGCATCCTGATTACTTTTGTTTATCAAAAAGAGTTTACAGGTTATATCTTCTATGTTTATATCTTCTATGGTAAATATGTCTTCTTAGTCTAAGAAAAGTGAAATTTTCATCTAGCTTCTGGAAACTAAATTAAATTACTTTAAATCTTTCAAGCTTCTGACATCACAATTATTTTAATGAAATTTGTATTCCTAAGCAATCTGTGCAGAATCTCTCCATAGATAACTTTGACTGTCTGGAACCTCTTCCATGACTGTCTGCTAGGATTTTCTTTTAATATTATGTCAGTTGTATCTGGAAACCTACCTCCAATTTTTTCCCCCAGACATTACTCTCTGATATCTTGGTAACCAGCATGGTATTTAAGTTTGATCAAGATACAAATATTGGATAACTTCAAAATATACAGATAAAAACTCTCTGTTCTTTAGGTGGAAATATTTTATTTCCTTGTTCCTGTCTGTTGGTTTTTTATGGGTTTTCTTTTGCCAGTTTGGGTTTGTCTACATATTGCTATCAGAGCTTAATGTTATTCATGCAGATAGTACCCTGTACTCAAGTTCTCAATTCAGAAATAATAATCCATTTATAAGATCATGAAAGAACAGAAGTCAGCATAGTGTTATTGTACATTACTTCATAGGTGTAGAGGACTGTGAAGAGTCATAGGAGAGTCTTCAGAAATCAAATTAAAAATCTGCAAAGTAATGATAATGTTCCTACTCTGCTCACTGCTGAGTACTATGTAAGATAATACAAAGATCCCACTGAAAAAATTGTAACATACTTATGTCATCCTCCTCTGAAATAGAAAAGTAAAAAGCTTACACGCAGCTTTCTGAGTGGGTGCATCCTTATTCTGTCACAGCTGGTGAGACACTTAATGGAATTTTTTTTCACAGAAAAACTTCCTTTATAAAGATTTCAGCCTCTGCTGCCAAAGGAGGTGAATTTTGTTTTCTGAATCTGCTCTTGAACAAGACTGTCAGGCAGTTTGGAAGGTGATCTGACTTTCTCTACTTCTTTCATGGCTTCATCTCAAATAGAAACATCTTCAGTGGCATCTTTTGACAGATCATTTTCAGAGCCTTAGGAGAGTATTCAATGGAACTTTTTCCAAAAGGGAAGCTGTTCCTATGGAAGCCTACTTCAATTACTGTGCTCACGAATTATCAGTTCTGTCCAATAAGTTAAAAATGCACTGACCATTTCTTTATTTTTTTTTTCTTTAGGTGTTTCTTAAACATTAATGCAATTGTTAGGCTGCAAAACCAATAGAAAGTGTTCATTCTTGAAACTATGATGTTTCTCAGCAGTATAAATGAATTGTATCATCTAGTCCATTTCTAAACTTGGAGGCATTGCACCACAAGAAATGTCAAATTTCATTTGAGTTAGATAGTGCTGTGTGTCATGGCAAATATGTTTAAGAATTAACCCTTCCATAGTGTTATTGTCACATCAGTCGATCCATCCTGGACAGGAACTGGTAATGGTGATCCGTTAAAGGAGCATGGAACACTGCTAATGCCAAAGTGACTGTAAATGCACCAATGGTAGTGAAATAATTATAGGGCAGTACATTTATCCTAGCCAGGAAATCACTGTATGTGAGTCTTTCTTAAAGGAAAAAAAAAGAGTCTTTTAGAGCGCTGTGTTTAATGCTGTACGGTTGTAAAGCAATATTTTCTTCAAACATTATTTTAATTCTCTTGCTCAAATATTTAAGTCAGGTTGTTTTAAAACATTAATTTTATTCAGGCAAGGTTTTTTGAAGAATTTCTTGGTTTTAAGGCTGTATCTCCAGGGTTGGTAAGTATGATTCTAGAGACCCTAGAGACTGGCCTAAATAACAGAGTTCCCAAGTGCTGGCACTGATCCTTTATAATATATGTTAATTCCTTACATTAAAAAATGAAATACTTAAATTAATTCTTCAGGGAACAATATTAAAAGAATAAGGAAAAACTGGGCTTTTTTCTACCAAATTAATAGGATATTACCGGATCAATGTTCCAGTCATTCTTTCAGTTCCCATGGCAGAAAAAAATTTATATATAGATTAAATTGAGACAATCTGTCCTTCCTACTCCATCTTGGAACATTTTTGGGTTTTTTTCTCTTTTTTATTCTGACATTGTTTGGTGAAATTAGGGTGGAGATATTTTGTGCTGAGGCTGAAAACATTCACAACACAGTGTTGTAGTCTACCTGAGTTAGTTGTGGCTGAGTTTAGAACCAGGATGTAAGAAACATGTTCTGCCTCTCAATAGCAACTTCAGTTTGAAATATTTCAAGAAGAGTTAGAGTAGCCAAGTGTTATAGATCTGACTGTCATGCATCTTTCTTAAGAGGTATTTTTTTTGTGTTCAACTATTTTGGAAGTGTTGAAAATCAAAAAAGGAATTTGCTGAGTGGGAGTAGAGTAGACTGCATTACTAGAGAATGCCACTTCAAATCATTCCATTGTTGATATCACCTTGACCTAGACATTCACAGAAATTGCAGAAAATGGAAGTTGAGTGTTGCTCCTTGAACATAGCCAGAACTTCAATCAAACATCAAAGGATTCCTGACATTAAGGGTGGGCTATATAGGGATAAATATGAAAAGATATTTAAGCACTCATTTATGCAGAGATGAAAGTCTTATGAAGAACTTGAGTGTCATAGCCTTGAATTTAAGTGGTAAGAGAGAAAAATCATCCCATAATAGCTTTTTTTGTGGGGTTTGTTTCTTTGGCTGGTTGTTTTGTTTTGGTGGGGTTTGTTTTTTGTTTGGTTTTTTTTTTTTGTTTTTGTTTTTTGGTGGGTTTTTTGGGGGGGGGTGTTTTGTTTTGTTGTTTTGTTTTTACTGCAGAACGTTGGTTTGTTCTATCATTTGGATATAAATTGAATGAAACTAGGTGAAGAGGTGGTGATGATTGTAAGGCATGGTGATACAAACACATGCCAATATTTGTAGAATAGCTGGTGGAAACTAAAGGCTATTTTGCTGACTTTTACCTTCAAACTTCTCTTAAGTTTAGTACCAGAAACCTGAAATTCCATAGCTAAATACTATTATTTTAATGTTATTTCATGATATTAACATTCACTTTACACCTCAGGGTTATCTATCATTGCTACTTATTTTTGTGTAGATGGGTTTAGGCCAGTCACTACCAGTTCACCTCTAAGTATGTCGATAGTATTTCTATTTCTTTTTACACCAGGAAGACTTCAATCAGAGAAATGTAGGACTGAAAGGGGTAACACAAGATCGCCACAAATTCCAGTCAACAGACTGAAAGCTTAGTTGAGGAGATCTACCAAAAATTTAATGATGAATTATGTCATAAATATTAATGGACTAAATATAAAGTTGTCTAAGGAATAGGGAGATAAAGACCATGAACACATGGTCTAGCAGGAAACTTGTTTGATAAAGTTGTATATTGTATCTCTATGAAAGCGATGAAAGTAGTCTCAAAAAATCCAGCATAAAATTCTCACAGAAATATTTCACTTAAATTTTTGGATTTCTTGCCTGAGTAGTGGAGACAAAATCATCAACAATTTACCAGCTATACATTGGTCAGAAAAGGTAAGGAAGTAAGCTGAGAAAAGCAGCATTTTGAGATCTTGTCAGTCTTAAACAGAAATTATTGGGGTTTATCCTTGCCAGTCTTTTCTAATTTGAAATTTATGGCGATATAATTTGCTTGCTGCCTTTTGTGATAATGTTGTTCAATGAAAACAAAAAAAATTGTACACATTCATGACTACTTTGTTTAAATTCTATCTTCTTTTTTCATTTTATAAGAAGCAACCAAAACTGTTCCTATGGAACACTTGAAAATATCAACAGTAAAAAATTATCTCTGGATAATAAGGACATACCATAAATCACCTCCTTGTGAAAAACAATATGTTTTCAAATCAATTCATTCATTATGTATTTAATGAAAAAAAATCAGCTAAAAGAGATTCTCAAAACAACAAGAGATTCTCTTAAACGTTTTGCTAAGTATTTTAGCATTTTTGGCTAACTCTGTTGCTGATATATTAGATGATAAGATAATAATTATAATAATAAATATAATTAGATAATATTTCTAAAGAATTGCACATCCTCATATAATATTCAATAGTCAGATATCAGTGTAGAATAATTTTATAAGAACCTAGGTAAGTGATAGACCTACTCAGGAATTTCCTTAATCTTCATTGCCTATTTTCTGCCTACAATCATAAAAACTTGTTGAATTATGTATCCAATTTAGTAACAACTTTGGCTAGTCCTTTTAAAAAAACTCAAATACTTCAGAAGGATAAAATTAGTAATAATAATCATTAAAAAGGGCCATCCTTCATTAATTGAAATTAAATTAATATTCTAATGGAAAGATCTGAAAAATCAGAAACAGAACATATTTAAATAGAAGATTACAGAAATAGAATGTTCTTCAATCATGTTAAAATGGAAGAAAATATAAATCACAAACTGCATTTTACCCCTAGGAATTTCAAAAGATTATGATTAGAAACTGCAACGACTTTTCCCACTCAGGGTTCCATTTGGTGATTCTTTCCTGATTGCTTAATTAATAAAATAACATTCATAAGAACAGTGCAACTCCTTAATCCAGTCCAAAAGTCTGATTACTTCTGAAATCAAATTGTAGTTTAATTTCAGAAATAGTTGGTATAATGCTGCTTAACTCTTACTGAGTCAAGCTCAATTGATTATTTTTAATTTCAAAAGGCCTCTGAGCAAATCTCTCTCTCAATAATTTAGCAGGTGAGGAAAAATCTGCAGCCACTAATGGCAAGGATGTATGAAAATCATGAGAAAAGGCAAGAAACAAGTCTGACACATTCCAGCAATTGTGTTTCAAAATAAGAATCCTTATAATTATAAATTTTCATTATACTTGCAAAAGCTTGAACTCACTCTCAAGTTTTGACCTGAGCTAACACCCATTAATAAAAATTTGAGTACAATGCTTTATTTAACTTTTGTCAGGATACATTTTGAGCACTGCATAAATCTCAAAAAGAGGTGGCTTTTTTAGGCTCATGATTGCATTTGGCTAAATGTTGAACAGTCCACCAAACTGCTTAAAACTAGAATTTCCCAGCAAATATTTTGGAACTAGTATATTATGAGAGTTGGAGTTTTTTCCAGTATCAGAGACATCCTATGAAGATGTGGTGATACATTGATTTTTCACAGGATCTCAAAATATTTTGAATTTGCAGGAAGAAAATAAAACAAAATCCACAGAATTCTCAAAAAGCTAAGTTAGCTATTCTTCTGCAGGTCTTGTTGAGTTGTAAATCCTGCTTTACAATGTGTAATAAAGACAGAAGATTTGTACCTAGTAAAAATGGCTGAACTTTTTCACAACTATATGGTCAATGGGTGTAAACTCTCAAAGCACTATAAAATAAAAAAATGGGAAAAGCAATTTTGTGACCAGTGTTTCTGAGTTATGGCTACCTTTCAGTAAGGTAGCTGGAAATTACTTTCTTTCACACACCTTTTACCATATATTTATCATTGATGTGTTTGTTTTTCTTTCATTTTTGTTGGTCTACTGCATAATCTTTTCCTAAAGATGTTTCCGAAGATGGGAATGTCCCATATCAAGTTAACAAGTAGATCACTGAGAGATCCTATAGGTTTAACTTTTGAACACATTCGGATGACAATTAGATGATATAAACAGTTGCTTGCATCACTTCTGTATGAGCAGACATCTATACTGAATTACAGGACAACTGAAAGAGTACATTTTAGATGAAAAATTTCAATTGAGAAGTTATTTCTGTAGCACAGGGTCTAAATGTTCCATTTATCCCAGGATAATTTTTACTTTATTATAAAGGACTAGTGTTAATAAAGAGCTACTAAAAAGAGCCGAACATGTTTAAAATTATCTAAAATTACATTTTCAATATTTTCTAAGCAATAAAATTATTTTATCTTCCAATTTCTAACAACTCATTAATTCTTATAATATTTTATTATTTTTAATTACTTGTTTTGGTTATAATTTTTTGTTCTGGAGTAAATAAGTTGATAGAGAATAAATCGTACCTTGGGGTGCCTTTGGTTTGGTTCTGCATTTTATTTAATTTAGATTCCTTTAATTGGACATATTCAACTGGCCTGGGAACCAGAGGATTTTATTTCTTTGTTTGTTTGCTTGTTTGTTTTCTTCATAAATTCTTACAGAAAAATATTTTTAAGAGATTTGAGTTGTTTGGCATATTATGTCCCAGAATGAGCTTAACCACCTATGAACACACAAATATATAGAATATGTAAAGAAATTTAAAGAAAGAAAGATTAGGAAAAAAAGTAGTTAAAAAAATGAGAATCTGATTGTACAATAATTGGTGATACTTTCTGTAAACTCTTTAACTGAATTTGCAATTAAGTGCCAAGGAACATAGGAAAACCCTTAAACAACTTTCAGGATGTACATCCTGAAGATTAGAGCACCTTTTGAATAGGTTTTCTTTTAAGAATGATCTCTTGTAATAGCATCAGCTAGGCTTCTTTGTCTATTATTCTTCCCATTTTTCCTCTTTATTTTGATTATCTTTCCTCTCTTCCACCTCTACAACATGCTACAAAAACTTATGACCTTTTTATTTTTATTTATTCATTTATTTATTCAGTATAAGAATGCAGGCAATTTTTCCCTTATTACATTAAGGGATGACATCTCCCATAAAATTCAAAACCGTGAAAATGTAGACTGGTGATGCCTTGTAGTCAAACAGTTCAGACATCATATTTATTTAGCCCTTTTAATTTCTGAAGTATTCCAAGATGATAATTGACAGAAACCTGCCCCAAGCAGTCTGTGTCTTTGGGCTAGAATATTGCAACAAGTTCTCTCTCTTTAGTGCTGTCCTTGAAAACCCTCAAAGATTTTGTCTGGTGAGGAGTGATGAGGCATAACTCCTCAAGGACACATCACTAAAAGAGCTGGAGTCATCCACAATCCTCAGGCTTTGCTTGTTGTTCAGAATGACTAAACTTTAATGTAAGTAAGAGAAGTAAGGAGTTTGTCTTATAGAACTTGTAATCAAGTATTCTGGTTCTGGTGCAGCTTTATTTTTATTTTTTTTTAAATTATACTATGAACTTTTTTTAATGATAGTGAAAGATTTTCTTTACAGAGATGATCAGAATTCTATACTGTGTTGAAAACTCAGGCTGTTATTTATTTATTTTCTTTATACTGGTGTGAGGGATAACATTTTTTGCATTCTGACAGAAAATGTTACAAAAAATTTTATAACAAATTCTGAATCTCTATCTACTGAGCAATAAAAAAGAAATAACAACACAGGGCCCTGTGAAAACCTTGACATTTCTCTAAGATGTTCTATATGGTTATGCCACAAAAAAGGAAAGTGACATTTTCATAATTGCTGAAGTCTGTTATTTGCTTTGTAGTGACCTGGTGGAGATTAAATCTGTAGAGAGTAAGAGAAGAGACCTATGGAATAGAGAGGGCAGCAGATTAGTGGAGCAGTATCAGCAAGGCCAAGGGCCAAGGTTGCAGAGAGAAGTTCAACTATTCTCTTAGCCATGTTCTTTAGTACTGGGGTTTTGTTTTGGTTTAGTGTGATTTCTCTTGGTGAGGCAGTATCAGCAGGAGGTCATGGACCTGGACTCCTCTATACCAGGTACTTCACAAGCAAAGGAAAAGATTGTTTTTGTAATCGTTCTTTACAATTAATAAGTCATTATAATAATAAAGGGTTGTGAACAAGGAAAGATTGTTCCCATTCTTCGGTGTAATGAGCAATATCAAGAAGAAAACATTTTAATTGTCAAGAAGAGACTAAAAATTTGTGTTTCATTTCTTTTATCTTTAAATATATAGGGTGATTCCGAAGGGTAGTTCTTTGTAAGTTTAAAAAAAATCCAGATACTAAGGTTGCAATCCTGCACAATGAGACTGTTGTTTAGAGACTGCAAAATAGAAATTGTCATAAAATCTTAATTAGGGTGCCTCTATGTTTGGAAAAAAAAGTATTAAAAGGATATATGGCTGGTAAAAAAAGTATGTGGACACCTGAAATGTAAGGACATCTGATTTGAGATGATATCTGGTTAATGGCAATTAAACTTTAAAAACAATTATGTGAATCAGGAGAAGTGAAGAGTTAAACATTGAGATACAAGAACTTAAGTGATAAGAAAGTTGCAGCAACACTGCCAGAGATCAAGAGCTCGCAGAAAACTGAACAGATCAGAGGAGCAAAGACTTGGAGAGATTTACCCCCAGCTTCACAATCAAAAAAATGGAGGAAATACAATCAGCATGGGTCTCAAGGGTAAGAGCAAATTTATGATGGGATATTTAAGAGGTTTTTCAGATATGTAAGTTTAGTTATGGGATGCTTTAAGGATATTTTAAAGAGGGGGATGAACAGGTTTGACAAACTTGAGAGGAGTGGGGTAAAACTGGCCAGTCCAGTGTAAGCCTATTGCTGGACCTTGCTCTGACCATGCCAGGAGAAATACTTTCAGTTTGAAGTCCTTCACTTATTCTCTGGATATATAAATCATTTAAATGTTTCACTTAACACAGTTCTCTCTTTTCTCTCTCATCTTAATGCTCTCCTGTTTATGACAAACTGGCTTAGTGCAGATAGAAAGTGTTTGTTCTCCTCTCTGTTTTCTTTCCAATAGGAAGAGAAGCAGTCTCATATTTCTCTACCCAAATGTAACTGAAGGATGAGAATCACAAATAAACTTCATTATAGGGTGGAAAGTCATGACAGTAATATAGAATATATAGGATAATATGTAGAAAGACAAAATGAATGTTGAGTTTTGACAGCATAATTTGGAAAATTTCAACAGGACATAAGGTTTATGCAATTTAGTCATTTATCTGGGAGGAAATTCTTTCTTTTCCACACCAGTAATAGCAGATCTCATTAGCAAACTCCAGAGAACATTGAAGGAATACTCAGTGTTGCTATTCAACACAAATGAGTGAAAAACTTAGGCAGAGAAAAAGAATTTCTCCAAATGCTTTACTGGGATAAATTTAGGTAGAACGTGGATATTCTGCATTCTGTTCAGTACATCTGCTGAGCCAACTACTATGTAGAGTGATAAATTGAGCACAGAATATGCTTTCTCTTAGCCCACACCAATATGGTTGGGATGCTGCAAGAAGCTGATGGTACTATATCTATGGACATATAATTTTGAAGACAAAATCTTTATAAATAGGCTTTATTCCATTTTCTTTATACAGAAAAAAAAAATTTAGAGATAGTTTTCCTGGTTGCCTTTTTTTTATATAGAATATCTAGGTGTGCTGTTCATAAGTACTCTTTTGGGTAATGCTACCTAATTGATTTTATAATTGAATTCAATCTAGAAAATATTTGTTTACTTTTCTGTAAAGTAAATGACTACAATGGACACTCTTGAAACCATTTGTTATACAAGAGATGAGTATGATATAAGCATTTTTGAGTTTGCACACAATTCTGCAGTTACATCACTTTTTTAATACTTCCTGATGGAATATTTAATTTATTTACCATATCAAACAAGCAGATATTTGGAGAGAGTGGGCATGATGTTAATTCTCAATGTAGTTTCCATTCATGTGGATTCAAATACCCTGAATATATTTTGTTAATTTTTACAAGATTGTTTCATCACTGTATTGTAGATCATCCACTTTCCCTAAATACAAGTAACTGTCCGCAGAAATCACATAATGATTAAGGAGAAATTGTAGTTCAGGATTCTAAAATGTACACAGTGATGGATCAGAATTTTAGTTATGGCAGTTGTTTACTTATTGTTGATTGCTACTGACTTCTCCGTGAAGAAATTCAAATTCAAATATGTGAGTGAAACCTTTGTGATGGGCGATGACATCCAGGCATTTGTCTTAGGGGCATTATATATATTTTCTCTATCTCATTGTAAAATGTGAGAACTATCATGGCCTGATGCTGCATTTTTTGAGGCTGAACGTCCCTTAGTGTGGGTCACCCTGTGCTCCAGGCATGCTGAGTTTTCTAATATAATAACCCAGCTGCCTCTGCTGCTGACATCTAGCATACCCTGTGTCCATAATTTTGGTGACTGCCGTTGCTACACTAAGGTTATGTGGCAGGAAATAGTTTTGGGATCACTGCATATTTATCCCTTCTTGTTGCCAGAGACTAGATCCAAGAGAAAGCACATTTGGGTGTTTTCAGGGAGAAAAGAAATCCTGGACAATATTAGCATGCATGAGACTCAGCAGTTCATTAGTCATTCAGGTCTCTTTTGCCACCTCAGTCTTGAGTTCATCTTCATCACAGCTGAAAAAATAAAAGTGAAATCCATTATGTCCTACCTGTGTCCTCTCCTCTGCAGAAATGCAGCAATGGGCCTCCCCTGCATCCTAAACTCAGCTTCAAGCTACCTGTGATCCCTCCTCCTTCCCATCTTGTGTGCAGTCCTGCCACCTCTCTTTCAACTCCTCAGCCCTTATCCCAAGGAATTGTAGCTCTCTAACCAGGCAGAAACCTTTGCTCTTTCAGGTGTCTTCTCTCTAAGATTAGCAAAAGGAATGAGATTCAAAAAATCACATCAATATCAGAATTAATACAACTGGAGAGAGCTCAAGCTCTGTTAAGTCATTCTGATAACATAATGTGTGCAGGAATAAGCCTTCTTTTTTTCTTCATCATCACATAAATTTGAGGTTACGTCATTTTTTTTAATAGTGTTCAGCGAAAGATTTGCTTTGTGTATTGGATCAAAAAGTAGGTGTTTGGAGACAGGTAGAGGACCATACAGATGATGAAGATGAGGCACAAGAGAAGCTTGCCAGGTCATGGTCATGAGTCTGCAGGCTGCAGACTGCTCTGCAGCTAAAACCAGGCTTCACTAGCTTTCTTAGCTGGCTTCAGAGCAAATGAAAACAGATTAGTTTAGACCATAATTGTTATAAACTGGTGAATTATGTCTGGTAGTCAAATTCTGACTCCCTCCTTCCATTTAGCACTCACTGCCTGTATTAGCCTCTTCAGATTTAACCTGAGACTGAATTTGAAGATTGATCTCCTGCTACAGATGGTCTGCCTAGCAAAGAATTAGTGTATTACTAAGACGCATGGTTTTTTACTGTGCTTCTCAATAATTTTATAAAGGCTATCAGTTTTTTATGTAGAAAATAAAGCTAAAACAATATTCATTGTGCTTTTTTTTTTTTTTTTTAATAACTGCTTGAAATTTCCTCCTTGAGGAACAATGAGGAAAGTTCTTATTACTGGGAACTTTAAAATGTCTGTTGATCTGCAAAAAGGAACATGAGTGATGTAGGCATTACATATATAATTGGTTTTGTTTTAAAATATATTCTCTTGCTATGTTCATTATATCCATCTCTCATCCACTTGTGCAATAGCTATTTGGAGTCGTTCATTATGGTTTATTATTAGAAAAACAATAAAGAGGGACCAGCATCATGACTCACATTACAGTCCCAAAAGAACATACATGTTATAATATACAGTGTGGTAGAAAGTTCTCATTTACCCCATAAGCATATTGACTTCTATAAACTCAATACATCTAAAGTAGAATATTTTCCTTCGGTTTGTTTATTTCCTTTCAGTTTCTCTCAGCTTTGTTAGTAAGAGTCAGAAACAAAAACAGGACTCTTAAAATGCTAATTTGGGCTTTGCCTACTGTTAATGTGATTAATTACTAATTTTTGCTTGTTCTCATTTTAAACTACTTATAAGCTTTGATGATTTCCAAGTGTATGTCTTTTAAAGTAGTCTACATTTTTACAGGTCTTTAAAGGAATATTTAAATGTATAAACCTTTAAAGATTTGGATAAATCTCTTGTAAGATATATTCAATGCGAGTGGCAACTCTGTATTTTAAAGCTGTATATCACAGTATGCCATAAAATTTTCTTATCAGCAGTTCTTGGCAGTATAAAATTGATAAGTTTGGTGCTACTAGGTCATGTACTCTTTCCTGGAAGTCACCTTATTCTGATTTACTTTTAAACTAGTCTCTCCATGGCGGGTGTTCTGCTCTGGACCTATTAATAAACATATCGGTGAATCAAAAGCAATTCATCCAGAAGCGTAACTAGTTGAAGATGACCATTAATAATTTGTTGTTTAGATTACCCAAGATGCCTTGATCACTTGGCAGGAACAAGCAGAATATTCAGCTTTGCGAATTGCTGCAGCAACAGGTGTCTCCACACAATTTGTGTGTTTGCTCCAAATTGGTAACTTGTTCCTGCACTATTTCTCAAAGAAGTCATCTGCTACAGCAGCTATTTCTATTACTTTTCTGATTTTACACTAGCTTGCTTCAATGTGCAAAGAGCAATATGGAAGGAGGAGATCCTCACTGGCAAACTGCAATAGCTTAGTAGGGATTTGAATAAAAAGGCTATGTGTCATATCCTCCTAGGAGGGATCTTTGGACTAGTGTTACATATTCCCAGCCCCACTGTCATGTCAGAAAGGCTAATTTCACTCATGAATATCTCTTTATGAAGAGCCAGTTATAAACCATATATCCCATTTAGGTATTTATTTTCACTGTATTCATCAATGTGGACATTCAAGAGTCCACAGAGAATCTTAGGTATATTCCCTGTCACTTAGATATGACGTCAGGAAAGCAGAGGGAAGAAGCAACTGACAGCCATCAGTAATGGGCCTGAGTTCTACTGCAATTTGTGTAAAGTAAAAAGCCACCCTGAGTCACCCAAACAGAAAGAGACAGGGGACTTTATACCTCCACTGAGTCAAGGAATAGATAATTTCTGTCAAGTAACTGTCAGGTATAAGAACTGGCTTGGTCTAAGAAGAAGTGTGCTTTTGTAAGGAAATGAAAGAAAGTGTATTTGGAATCAGATGGATGGTCAGACTTCACTAGAATGAAAGAGAAGTAAACTGATTTTAGAAAAACAAATGAAATCTCTCCAGATACACTGGAGGGCTCCAAAATGGAAATTAATCCTAACCCCAAGTCTGTCATGCCACGGCAAGCTTTTCTTTCAGGGGTAACCCCTGGGGTACAAGGCAGGAGGAAAAACAAAATCCACAGATGCCAAAGTTCACAATTGCTAGATAAAGAGATTTTTATTTATTTATTTATTCATAGGGCAAGAAGATTAAATACTGATTACCTCTTCCTTTTTTTTTGTAACTGTGTCAGCTATTTTGGATGTTTTGAATATTTGTTTTCATTTTCCTTTAAGCTAGCCTGAGAAAAGGATGATTTAAAGATAATCCATCAACAACAAGTTCCTAACTGAAGACTAAGACAAATCCAAAATCCTTGCCTCCTTAAGTGCACAATTCCACCATGTTCCCTGAATATCCAAAAAGGGATTTGGGAGGCTTTATGTACAAATACTGCATGACCCTGACAAGGAGCTTGCATCATGTGGATCAAGACCAAATAGAAAAGTGTCTCTCAGGAGACTATCAGATGTCAAGTTAAGATAGGGAAAACAGGCCTCAATGGCTAGGATCACTATATAGTATATCACAATATCTGGAACCAGTTTGTCCATAGATAAATCAGAAATTGGCAATAACTTAAAAACGTATGGGCTGACGGTTGTTTAGCAACCTGCAAAATTTAATTACAGCAATTATGAATCTAAAGATAATTTGAGTAACAGTCATACCATTACAGAAGTTACCCAGGAAGCGAGGTAGCTTGTGTTTTATTCCTATCTGTTGCACACAAACTTTTAATGAAGCACTCTACAACGCATTTCTGTTATTCTCTTTATGGAAAAAGAAAAGTTATTTTATGTGTGAACGGACATTGATCACTGAGAATTTCAAGATAGAAACCTCCAGACAGCTCTAAGTAGTGGTAAAAAAAAAGAAATGAAGCCTAACCAGGACTTGTATGTTCAGTCAGCAGTGAAAAAGGCTTTAGGAAGGGAATCTGACTGCACTTTAAACTTTTTGTAACATACAAAGAACCAAAAAAGAAAGTAGAAAAACATGTGTTGCAAGAGCAAAGCCAGTTGAACTGAACAGATATCATTTGCAGGCTGGAAGCTCAGCTGTGTCTTTTACTTTGAAAAATGAAAAAAGAATTTTGCAATAGGCAGGGCAAATACTTGTCCCCTTCTGTTCTCACAGGTTTTTTATCACACTGTACTCCCTCCTCCTCTCCCTTTTCTCATATTTTAGTGAACTACAGAAATATGATGGAGATGATGGAGATGATGGTTAAAAGTTGAAGATGCTGAAAAAATATTTGATGCTTTCAGACTTCAAGTTAAAAGAGACTGTTGTGTGATACACTTGCAAAATAACAATAATACAAATGATTTTAGAAACTTGAGTGTCTCAAAAGAGAATTATAGGAATAAAGATAACTTTAAGACTAGTAAGTCTATGGGACTCGATACTCTACATCTAGAAATGAAGCAGTGTAAGATTACAGTAGAAAATTCCTTATTTCTAAATTAAATCTGCCATGTATGTACCTAATTAACACAATATTGTGTGACCTTACTGCCGAGATTTATGACAATTAGCATTAGAATGGCAACTTTTATATATTATGCTAGATTATGCTAAGACTTACAGTTGTAGCCTATGCAGAAAAATAACCTTTAATAAGTTCTAACAACAGGTCTTTTGGCTGATTTTGTATTAAGATGCCTTATAATTCAGCAGTAAAAGAGTAAAATGCATTCTGATTCAGCCTCCTGTGCTTTCTACCTTTTAGGAGGCAAGCATTGGTAATGGAAATGACCTCTTTTAGTCCTATTATACTGAATGAATTTTGATATTAGACATAATTTATCAATCTTGCAATTCTTCCTAAGGAAGGCAGTATTTTAACATATGTAGTGATTACAGTGATTAGAACCTTTACCCAAAATTTCTAGATGAAGCTCACCACTTTATATACCTTATAAATCTGAGGACTTGTAAGTCCTCAAGAGCTTGACAGCAGGTAGCTTGCCAACGTCTCTTAAAAATGGGATGTTTTAAATATTGATATATAAATCTCTCATAATAACTTACAGATCTTCCATTTTTTTCTCTCCTAGAATTAAACATTTTCCCATCTAGGACTGAAGATAAATAGGATGACTAAATTTATTAAATTTATTTTTCTTACTGAGTCTTTCTGGTTTTCTTTTATATATACATAATATATATATTGTCCTTACAGCAGGATCTTGGTGAGCTTGGGCTGAAGTATACATGTGTTTGGCTCTGTCTGGAATTATATAATGTGTGTCTATTTGGAGCTTCAATTTCCTTTCCTGATTTTATGTCATTTGCCTCTGAGCAGATGGTTGCATGCTGACAGTTGTCACTTATATATTAATGTAACTTACAACTGACTGTTGCTCTTGCCTTAAAGTGAGTGTTGGATGAAATGGGAAAAGTAGTTGTCTTGCAAACAAATCAAGTTTTTATCATAAATTTGACATGCATCACAAATTAATGGAGGCAGTTTCTATAGTAATAATATAATCCCTGGAAGAACTGCAGCTGTCTATTCAGGTGCATTCAATCTCTTCTTGATGGGAATAATTACCTTCCATCCTTGCTGGATAATTGCCTTTTGATTGAGGTCATCAGAGCAATCAAGATTGTGAGAGGCAGAAATCATTGCTAGGGTGAAGAAAGAAGGGGGAGGAGGATAGAGACCAGAAAAGATATTTTAGAAGGGAGAATTGAAAGAGAATTTACATGTTTTTTACTGCTTCTTTCTTTGAAGTGATATTTCAAATTATGTGATTATATGAAATTAGATGGCTGTTAAATATGCTAAAGCCCATGTCTACTTACTATATTTTCCTCCAAAAGAACGTTGTTATTCTGTCAGTCCTTGAACACAGAATTTTCTAATTCCAAGCCTTGAAAACAGTTTCCCTTTGTGCATATCTGCAACTCTTTATTTTTATTTATTTGTTTGTTTTTCTTCTCCTATGCATGATAATTGTTAAACCAATTAATTTCCTAATTTTTGCCCTGAGTCTTTAGATTCTAGTGTTGCTCAGTATTGGAAATTGCTTTCACCTGGTTAATGATTGGATGGCTAAACAGTTGAGAATGCCATCCTATTACACAACTTTCTAGTTGTTCTATCAATTTGACACTGTCTGCAATGAGGGCAACAATTGTCTAGCCTATTAGCTGGCAGTTTTAGCATTATATCCTTCAGTTGTATTGAAAAGGGATATTTTGCTTTGGTTTTATAAATTATGAAAAAAGATCATAAGGTACTTACACACATCCCTTTTTCTGCCTTTTGTAACAATATTATAGCAGATAGAAATGCACTCTGTTTCTTTAAAATATTTTTTTCTTTTTCTCATGGGTAAAAAATATTAGTTATTTCCATACATAAAAAGGGTTTTTTTAAACCAAGTGTGCATTAAGAAGTTTAGCAACAGAGAAGCAGCTGCAGGGTTATCCGTATTAGTTTATTTCAGAGAGGAAACTGTTGTATTATGTGGTATATAAAAGGCATGCATTTTAAATTATAACCTTTCCATTAGTTTTTAAGTAAATCATGCAACAGAAAAATAGAATACTTTGTCCTGAAGGAATATTTAAAGTTCATCTATTCCAATTCCCCTGCAATAAGTAAGGACATGCTCATCTAGGCCTTGAAGTGTCCAGGGATGTGGCATCTAACAGATCTCTGGACATCTTGTTCCAGTGTCTTACCTCATTGTTAAAGAATCATTCTTTATATTGAGACCCAGAGACTTATTTATTTATTTATGTTGAGGTGGTAACAAAGCTGATCTTCTCTTACAGTGGGAAGCACCTTGCTTCCCCAGTCCCTGCCTTGCTGTCCACCCACTCACGGGGTGTGGGAAGAGTGATTGCCATTGAAGACTGAGGAAAAAAGTTGTTGAGTACCTCAGCCTTCTCCTTGCCCAATTTGCCATCCTTGTTTATCACAGGAGCTACACTTTCTCTGACCTTTCGTTTCTGGTGCACGTACCTTTAGAAACTCTTCCTATTCTTTGCATCCTTTACCAAGTTCACCTCCCACTGTGCCACGGATCCCCTGACCCCATCCCTACACAACTAGTTGATGTCCTTAGAATCTTACCAGGACATCTATCTCTGCTTCCTTTGTCTGTGCATTTCATTCTTGCCCTTTAGTTTGGCCAATAGGTCTTGACTAATCCATGCTGGTCTCTTGCCTTCTTGGCTTGATTTTTTGCACCTGATGATTAAAAGCTCTTGCACTGTGTGGAAAGCAATCTTAAAGATGTGCCAGCTCTGTTCTGTTCCCTTGTCCCCGAGGATAGTTCCTCAGGGGGGGCCTACTGATTAACTCCTTGAATGACTGGAGCTCTGGTTTCCTAAAATTCAGTCTCCTGACTTTAGTCTTCACAAATACAAATGAGAGATTTAAATCCTATGTAACTGAAGCCTTTATTTCTTACAGCTGTAAAAGGAAACAAAAATTCTGACTGATTTGTTATTTCCCTGATGCATTTAAAATGAGTTTGTCCCACAAACTGTAAATGATATCCATTCTTTGTAAAGTGACTCTCTGGATATCTCAACTGCCATGTAGAACCAACTCAGATAATTCATGATCAGGCTGGTAAATTAGCTGTTTAGTGAAAGTTCAGGAATTTAGGGTTTTTTTGTGCATAAGTGTTTTACATCACATTTTAAATTGCAAATAGAAGTAAGAAATATGTAACGGGGATGACCTTATAGTAAATACGGAAATAGTTTATGCGTGTTTTTCTTGGGTTGTTTCAGCATAAGGCTACTTGATAAATTTTCATGAGCCTGTGTTGTGGTTTACCCAAGTTAGAAACCAAGCCCCATGCAGCTGCTTGCTCACTCTCCCACAGTAGGTTTGGGGAGAAAATAAAAAGAGTAAATGAGAGAAAACACTTGGATTGAGATAAAGAAAGTTTAGTGGGGAAAGCAAAGGCCACACACACAAGCCAAAAAACAAGGAATTAATTCACTGCTTCCCAAGGGTAGGCAGGTTTTCAGCCATCTCCAGGGTCCTACCATGTGTGACAACAGCTTGGGAAGACAAACACCATTACTCCAAAGGTTTCCCTTTCCTTCTCCTTCCTCCCACCTTATGTACTGGCCATGATGCCGTATGGTCTGGAGTATCCCTTTGGATGGTTTGGGTCGCCTGTCCCATCTATGTCTCCTCTCAACCTACATGGAACCTCAACTTCCTCACCAGTATGGCAGCATGAAAGCAGAAGAAGCTTTGACTCTGTGTGAGCCCTGCTCAGCAACAACAAAAACACCTCTATGTTATCAACTCTGTGTTCATGACAAATCCAAAACACAGCCCCACATTAGCCACAGTGAACAAAAACAACTCTGCCCCAGCCAAAAACCAGCACAGCCTGTTTCAGAGATATACCATGAAGCTTCAGATGACAAATTCAATGTCCCTGCACCAGCACTGAATTAATTGTGAGCAGATGATTTATCATTTTCAGGGACTTATCAAAAATTGTTAACTATCAAAGCTTGCTTTTCAGAGGGTCATAAAGAAAAGCTTGTGCAGCAGCATTACCTTTTATTTTTAAACATGTTTACATAAAATGGACACCTTAAAACTAAAAGGACACAGTATTTGAAATGGTGCAGTGAGTGGCTATATATTTTCATCATTACGTTGCTCTGTTATTGGTAGTGACTCTAAAACACAACCTTTTCCTTCTCTAATGGGAAAATTTATAACTCAGATTTCTATTATTTTTACTAAAGAGATGATCTAAAATTGAGAGTCTAAACCTGCAATCTACCATGTAGAATATGTTCAAATATGTGCATTTTTTCACAGAAGAGATTAACAAAAGCTGTATTACTGCTCATCAGAAAATAAAGCTAAAAGGAACATCACAGAAATGTACTGGTTTGCTGATAATCCTGCTCTGTGAAACTAGAATACATATTTTCATTTGCTAATCCTATTTACAGAAGATAAAGTCTCATGCTTCAGAGCACTGCCAACCATGAACTGCTTGGTGTTTAGCACAAAAATACTGCTGCCTGGGCAAGTGAAGCATTGCGTCTTGCTCCTTTAAGTAACCCAGTCAAATTGCCTCTGCCTACCACTCCTGGGATTATGGGACACTTCAGAATTTTTGGATAAACATAGAATAATGATGATAAGCAATTTTCAAGGTATTGCCCCAACTACTCAGAAAAACAGATGCAGATGAGAGAAAAGCTGTTTAGAAGAAGCAAGGTCTGGATTTGCTCTGAGACACACAGAGCGAGACTGCTGGGGAAGCTATTGGATTTGACAGAAAAACACAGAAGAGATCATGGTGAGTGACAGTGGGAAGAAAAAAAATGTTTGGAAGCTAATGGTGTGGAAATAAGGTAGGTTCACCAAAGCTCTGCGTGTAACTGAAAGGAAATTGTTGCTGGTAAACACTAACTGTGGCTGAGTGCACAGGATGCACAGCTGGCTTTTATAAGAGGTTTCTTGCTGCTCCTTCTAGTCAGTTAGTGTTAGTCCGTTTTCATTCAAGTGGATGTGCAACTATTATAAGACCATTGCAGTGTGTAAAGGGCTCTGTCATTTACAAGTGGGAAAAATAAAGGTTTTAGGAAGGAAAAATGTATATTGATAGCTGCTTCCACAGGACAAAAGTAAATGGTCTCCAAGAGCTGCGTGAGCTTAATTTGTTGGTTTCCATTGGTCTTTTTGCTGTTCAATTTCCTTGTTTACAATTAAACTTTTTGGAACAGAAATGTGTGTGTCTGAACAGTAAAACTGGTGTGAGTTTTCTCTGTAAGTTCTGCTGGAATATTATTCAGAGGCTGTACAGTTTTTGAGAAAACTTTGACACAAGGGCCTTAGTATATAGCCCAAAAGGGCTGTAAAATGTACGTATTTTTTTCTTATTATTAAGGAATTAGTATCGAAATTATGAATGTAAAGATGCATTTATCTTAACTTGTAGAAATGCAGCTTTGATCATGAGATGAAAATAGGTATGTGTTGTCAGCTCTTAATCACAGATTGAAAATTTAAGACATGAAACTCCTTGCCTCTTAATCCCTCACAGGCCAAGGTGAATTACACCAAAGAGTGGCAGAAAGAAATTATGTTATCCTTTCTCTTGAGTTCAGATAGAATGTAATTAGGTAAAAATTTCAACACTGGACATCTTACTCTTCATCCTGACTGCTTTCTAACAAGATGGTTAGTCTTAAATGATAGGAATGAAATTTTAGGAACATGAAAAGAAATGTAAATGAAAGAGATTTCCTATTTTTAGAGGTGCTGAGATTTATGTTCTTATATATGTAACATATAAATTATATATGTTTAAATATATATTAATATACTTTAATATATATTTAAGATTTAATAAATAAAAGTCAAATTAAAACTGTCTTTAAATTCTGTGTTTAAAGGAGTTTAAAGGGTCAGTCAGCTAACAAAAGAGAATGAGAATGGAAGATGCAAATTAGCATGGATTTAAGGCTGAAAATTTTGCATGCAGGATCCTGTCCGAAATACTTTTTTGTTGATCAGTATTTCCTGGTTGTGTTAGAAACACAGCCTATTTGTGACACTTATCTCAATAGAATCATTCAACTTTTAAATACTTCCCACCTTCTTTTGTGCAAATATTTAGCTTCAATAAAAGCTTGAAATATGTTCTTTTTTTCTTTTTCTTATTCAGAGGTAAATTGGTAAAATTATTTGAGGTAAAATTGGATACGAGCAGCAGAGAACACAGACATTGAAAATAACTCTGTTAATGAGAAATGTAAAAGGATTCCCTATATGTTTGCATAAAACAGGATATATACCAGAGTGCCTAATGGAAAAAAATTTGATTTTTGTCTTAATTGAACATAAAAATAATCAGGGAATTGTATTTTTAAAGGCCATTCTAGTTCTATTAAACAGAATAAATTATCTCATTGACATTTTCTGGTAAGAATTATATTAGGACAGAGCTTGCTAATATTTCTCATCCATAACTTTTCCAATCTCAAGGACAGGATACTCAAAGAAGCCCAGGTTTTTTTGTGATTCTCTCTGAGACTGGGAGGATGCAGGTAGGATGGAAAGAGTACTTGAAGCAAATGTTACTCTGAAAGAGGGGTTCTACTTCTACCTCAGAGTCTAGCATGGCCAGAGATGTTCTGGGCACTTTTCAAGTTCTTGAACTGAGCCACTGATTAACTACATCCTTAGAGTGTAGCTCATTAAGCTAAATTCTGCAACATAGGCCAAAATGTGGAGACTCTACTGTTCTTTATACATAATGCTTTATGGAAGTTTCATGCATATCAGCATCAAATTCCACAGTTCTGGGGTTTTTTTCCACCAGAAACAGTTGTAAGGAAAGAAAAAAAAAAGTTGAACTTCCATTCTTTGTTAGAGCACTTTTCTGTCTCTTACCAGACATGTAACAATAGAACCGGAGAGGGTACTGCTGGAGTGGTAAAAGTGTAAAACAAAGAAACCTACTATGCTTCCTAGAATGATATTTGGGAAAACACACTTGAACTAGTTCTCATGAATCACTTTTGGGTATATAAAGCTTTGAACTCCAGAGGCGTCAATTTTTATTTCTGTAAAAGATGCTATTTAATTTAGCTTGATTTGGGAGGTATTTTTAGACACGATACACTTTTCAGTACTCTAAATCAGCTTCCTGCTGAGATACAGATCTCAAAGAGGGTGACGTCTCTTAACCTCACACACAGCTGATTCACAGCTGGCCCAAACTCTTCTGGGGGTACCATTTGAATTGGTATGAAACTAGGTATTGAGATGAAACTCAACCTCCAAAGTTTTTGACAACTACAAAATGATCAAGAGTCTGTTTCATTTTAATGCCTCCTGCAGAAATGTAATTTCTGGATACTCTTCATTAAACCAGAGTATTCCTGTGTGGGGATTTTTTTCTAGGGTGGTAGACTATAGTCTAGTGGTCTGCATCAGTTGAAAAATGCTCCTTTCTTTGGTACAGTATGAAAGGCCAGTAACAGTATTTGATCTACTTAGGACCTCCAGTGGTGAACCATTTTGCTAAGAAGCTAACGAACTCCCTTAATTGAGACAGCTCTTGCAGATTTATCCAAAACCTCAGACAATTCCCTCTGCCAATCTCTATTACCTCCCACTTTGTCTAGCTTGCACACATGCCAACTGCCTTTCAGGCACATCTGAAGCCTTGCTAGACATTCAGAAATCAGGGAAAAAACATTGTATAGCTGTGCTGAAAAGCATATGTACAGTAAAAAAATAAACTTTTTATTTGTTTGTTTGTTACTTCAGAAGGCTCTTTCCTCCAGCAGTATGTCGAGAACACAGGGTATTCTGAAATTTAGGACTTCCATGGTGCAACATTGCCATGATTTCTTACTAACACTGGTCTTTAATCATGGAGAGTCTTTCAATTGTTGTGACAGTATTATGGGACATTATATTAATATGAATAACACCAAAGGCTATTGAGAAAAAAAAAAGCTCATTGCTAGAATTTCAAGTTAGTTGGTTGATTTTAGTTTTTTCACAGATTTTCATCTGCATGTAAGAGAAGCCTTTTTCTCCTTTGAGTCAATAACTGTAAAGAACTGTTTTATTTAGTAAGTAAAAAAATCCTAAATCCAGTATTTGACAAAAAACTAATAATCCACTAAATCACTTTACATTTCTTCAAAAGCATGCATGTCTTTATATTCACTTCTAGCAATTTCATTGGAGTGAGAAAAGACCAAGCACAATGGGTCATGAAAAATATTTCTCTATACATTGTCCCTAACACTGACCAAAGACCATGCCTAGAGAACTGCGACATTTTTCCCAAAGCTCTTTCAGCCAGCAGTCACTTTTGGCACAGAAACCACATTTATCTCTGGATTTTTATTTTTTTAATTTATCAACTCTCTGCTCTCAATTCTCTGCACTACTGCCCCATATAAGCTCAGATCCACAAAATTGTGTGGAAGACATTTGCACACTGCCTGGGTAAAACACTGTCCTTTATTTTTTTCTTTTTAATTTTGCTCCTGATGGTTATATTTCATAATTTCTGGATAGTATTTTTATATAGGACTTTGTGTAGCCTTAACAATTTTACATTACCTTCTCTAAGCCTTCCCTTTCTCAAACTAAATAGTCCTAGCTTACTTAGTCATTGCTCACACAAAAGATTTTTCATAATATCTTTGCTGATTTCCTTTGGACCAAATACAGCTTATTCTTTTTGAGTGAAGAATCCATTCACAGAATTACTCTTAGGTGTGGGAAAACAACGGGTTTCTGTGATAACTTTGTGATGTTCTTGGTTCTGCTCTTCTCACAGTTTCTATTACCCAATGTTTGTTTTCCCTTTAGACTTCTGAGTATGGAACAAATATCTTCAGTGATCGATCTTGGCCCCAAGAGCTTGTTCCTGAGTGATAATGAGACCATCATCTTATCCAACTAGGATTTATTTCGTTGCTGTGGATTTTTTTTTTAAATTATATATGAAAAAAAGTCTATCCTAAAAATATGGAAATTATTTGCCGATTCAGATCCTGTCTCTATTGATGGCAACCGGAAGTACTGTCTGGGAAAAGCACAGGAGCCTGTCCATTTTGTGGAGATCTTTATAGTCCTATGTAGTAGGTAATTTCTGTAAAACTGTTTTTTCTGCTTCAGCATCTATAGTCGCTGCTTTAGAAGTATTAAAACACACATGTCTAAACAAACATTTTAGTATCTGTGGCTGGAGATATTGTCCATTATTTTTTCTAATTGCTATTTGAACCTGCTAGGCATTTTCCCATCTCTGGGGGATGCCAATGTTGACTCTTTTCCCCACTGAGAACTGAACAGTAATTTTTACTTCCATACTTTTTAATGAGATTTTAGTATGAAAAAAGAACCTTCTGCCACATTCTGTCACAAATTAGATTCTTGAATAGCCTCAATTTCCAAATGCCCCAATAGATTAGAGGATTAAGTAATACTTTATTTGTCAATATATATATTTAAAGTAAAGAACCCCCTAGACTTATTTTACCCCGGCTTAAATCTTTGGAATAAAGACAACATCATATGAAGAATGAAGTTAAAAAAAGTGGATCTTCATGACAAGTACTCTGGAATAAATACTCATATTATTTTAAGCCCCTGACAGGTAAGAAGATGATGAATGGCTGCCAGTGGGATCAAGAATAACTTGTCATACAAATCTAACTGTGGATTTTATACTCTTTAAACAGCATGGTTAAGTGGATAGAGAGGAAGTATACAGTACTGCTTTTGATTTTCTGCTTTGGTCTGGACTTTGTAAAGGAATCTAAAAAAGATCTACATAGGACTAGGTGGTAAATGTAAAAATAGCTAGAAAAGTACATTCTAAGAATACCTGCTGGCAGTTATTAATTAGGTAGGAAGATTGCACTGACCCTATATTGTTAAACTCTAAAATGTTTATTCTAGTTTATCCTGTTTCTAGTTGCTACTTTCAGTAAAAATCTAGTGATGTGTAGTGGGCTGACCCTGTCTGGATGTCGGACACCCACCAAAGCTGCTCTCTCACTCCCCTGAGCAGCTGGATAGGGGAGAGAAAACATATCAAATGCTTCATGAGTTAAGGACAGAGAGAGACCACTCATCAAATACCATTGCAGGCAAAACAGGCTCAGGTTAGAGATACTGATTGGATTTTTTACTACAATATCAGAGCAGGATAATAAGAAGTAAAATATGACTTTAAAAAATGGCTTCCCTCCACCTCTCCCTCCTTGCCAGCTCTACTTTCTTTCTCAGTGGTGCAAGGAGTCAGGGAAAGGGTATGATCAGTTCATTACCCGAGATTTTCTCCCGCTGCTCCTGGAGAGGATTCCCTCTCCTGCTCCAGCATGGGGTGCCTCTCATGGAAGGTAGTTCTTCATGAACTCCAATGTGAGTCAATCCCCAAACTGCTGCAGTGTGGGTCACCCTTCCACGGGGTGTAGTCCTTCAAGGACAGGCTGCTCCTGCATGAGCGTCTCTCTCCATCTCAGTTCCAGTGCCTGGATCACCTCCTCCCTCTCCTCCACTGACCTTGCTGTCTGCAGAGTTATTCCTCTCACATGTTCTCACACCGATCTTCTCTGACATAATTACATCTGTGCAATCGCTTTTCCTTTCCCTCTTAAATCTGTTCTCACAGAGGCCTTACTACCGTTTCTAGTTGGGCCAGCCTTGACCAGCAGTACATCCAGGGATTGGTTCTGCTGGACATGGAGGAAGCTTCTGGCAGCTTCTCACAGAAACTATTCACTGTAGCCCCTCACTACCAAAGCTTGGCCATGCAAACCAAATGCATGATGGAATAGGGAGCTTCAAAATAAAGTGCAGATCACAGCTACCTCACTGAGAATGAAGGTTCAGGATATTGGAAGGTTCAGATTTTGAACTTATCATGACAAACTGGAGCAATCATGTAGGGGAGAAAAAGATGTAAACCAACATGTATAACCTGAAAATACTACCTTACATAAGAACAAACTGGACTGGTAAGATGTCAAGAAAAAGCTCATGAGAACACAAGGTAAAAATGAAATATAAAAGCCATGTTGCTGCCCAAACAGGAATATCTTTAGATGTGCAACCAAAAGGTTTTGGACAGGGCAGACATACAGAAAACAAAATATTTTTTAAACTAAGCTCTACAATAGTAGCTCTCAGTAGAAAAAGATACCTAATGCTTCATGTGTGAATGATTTAGAAATATATGCAGCTACTGGAAAGTCCAGAGACAAGCAATGAGAACAATTGGAGGATAGTGAATTTATTTGTGAAAACAGATTGACCTATTTCAGACTGTCTGCCTTGAAGAATAAAGAGTTCATATGGAATAGAAAAACCTTCTATAAAAAGCTATAGCAGACACGTAACCACCACTTTTCAATATAGAAACCTTATGAAACATAAAAAGCAGACAACTTTCCACCATTTTTTCTATGTGCAAAGTGGATGAGCCAAGAAGTTGCAGCTCAGGTTACAGAGATAAAGATCCAGATAGTCTGATAGGGAACAATATCTAATTGCAGACTGAGTAAAATACATAATACAATTGCAAAGTTTCTATTACCAATGACAGTGATAACAAAAAATTGGACAAATTCTTGTAAAAAATATGTGGGTAAAATTGATACTTTAGCGGGGCAGGGTAACATGCTCTAGGGAGCCACTCCAAATTTTTGATGCTTTGAACAGATTCTCTTGCTCTTAACACAAGGTAAATAGATATTATTAGTAAGTAGATAATAATAAACAAATTAGAGAATTGAAAAAGAAATACTAAATAGTTTTCCTGAGGAAAAATGAGATATTAAATTTATACTCTGAGAGAAATTTGCAATTTTCTGTCTCATAGTTCAAGTTTAGACAACTTACAACCATTTGTCCTCTAAGACAGAAGGCAAAGAAATAGAAATACATATGTAATATTCCTGATCATCTTGCTGCCTCACTGCAATAGCTACAAATCAGCTAAAATGTTGGGTAATTACTTCTTATGATTATTTATCTTATTAAACAGCAATTCAGATTGAGGTTGAAACAGCACTTAATGTACCAGGAATTAAAATGAACCTACTTAAGGATGAGAAATGATCTATGACAATCGAAATCAAATGGTTGCAACAGGAACAGGCGTGGAACAGCAAAAAAAAAAACAAAACAAACCCCAGACTTCCTTAGGAGTCATGCCAGATCTAAGATGTTTGTTCTGTACAGAATTTTTGCAGTATGGAACTGAAATATCTAAAGAGTGCCTCAGTTGAATTGACATGCAGTCTCCTTTCACCAATTTTAAGTACCCTTGATGAGTTTTGTGATGATCTGGAGAGCTTTGACTAAATACAATATTTTCTTCTTCAGGATGATAAGAAATTATGGGTGTAGCAGAAAAATACACCTTTTCTAAAAAAATTAGTATTGTTTATTAACCTGCTTATCTTTTGTCATGGTCTCTGTTTGTTTGGTTTGAGTCATGGAACACTATAGCTTTCAAGTTAGTATTCTTTCTACAGATGTAAGAGTTAGTAGGGTTATTTTATATAAAAACATGTATTTCTGCATTTAAATAATTGAAGTTGGTTTGTTTTGCTTTTTAAGGTTTAATCTGCTATTTCACTAGGGTAAATCTTGCATTCAATCACTCATGCACTACTGATCTTGGAGATTTTTTTCTTCCTGTTCATAATTTTTAATCTTTAACCTGAATTTAAGAGTGTATTTTATATTGATTTCAACAGACCTCCTCAAATAATTGTATTTGCATTCTTTTTGCTAAAAAAAAAAAATTATCTATAAAGCAAATTATTCTAAATCTTCAGAGAATTTTTGCTTTTTAGGGACTTTCATAATTTTCAGTCTGTAATCTTAAAAAAAAGTGTTTAATATAAAACTGACAGGCTTCTACAAACATTCCTGAATATTTAATTGTTAATGTTTTAGAAGCATTTTGTTTGATGACTATTTTTACTTTAAAGCTACAGAAAGTAGACAAATGGGGTAGAAAAGTTCAAAAATTAAGTATTTAATCTGGTTTAAAATAGATTGTTCAATTACCACTCAGAACTCATATGTTTGTGGTTGCCAACTATGAAGTTGTGTTATCAGAATTTTGATATGAAACAGCTTTTTGCTCATGTTTACTTTTATCTTTTTTCTAGTCATTGCAGCATTTTGAGTCAAATAACTAGTGCAAAATAATATTGCTATGATTTAAACTAAAGAATACTTTTGCCACCTTTTAAAAACTATACTGGTCTTGCTTTCTGATCCCATTTTTGGAAAAGTTTGACTTGCAGCAGATGAGGAGGTGTGTCAATTGACATCCGTATGTCAGTCTTATTTTAAAGTTAGAAGTGAGCATTCTGTACTTATCTGTTCATCGCAAATCAAAAAAATTACTGGAAGTCTTCTAAACCAGCCAGTTCCTCCAGCACAGAAAATCTAAGGAGTACACAACATAGTGAATCTATTACTTAATGAGGGCTTGTACTTGCCTTATCTTATATCTTCATATCCCAAAGATTCTGCAAAGAATGCATTTCAGTAATAAGACTCATTTCTCTAAATTCTTGCTGATGAGGTAATAATGGAATTGTTCGCTTTTCTCACGTTCTGTTGTTTGGAAGTCTTTCATACCAATATCCTCTATCTTTATTAATATCCGTTTCGAAGCTCTAGTCCTCTGAAGCGAGTAATTGGCAATTTGGGTTACATAATGCAAAATCTGAATATTGGATATTCACAGACTGAGATGACTCAGAGATTACTCATAGTTGTTTTATTGGTAAAGGTTTTGGGTTGTTTTTTATTATTTGCTTTTCTTGATTTGTCCAGGAGGTGCAAAACTTTCAAAGCGCTAATGTTTGAAATAGGATCTCTGCTGGTTTAAGACCTACAAACTACTTTAAATTGAACTGAAAATGAGTCTTTATATATGGACTAGTAAAATCAGAAGGATCTGAAATAAATTTTAAGACAGTGAAAGTGTTTGTAAACTGTTTATGTTCTAGCATTTTTGAATGGTTGTCAAAAGTCCAGTTGTGCTTTGAACATCAGTGAAAATTTTGTTTGAGTAAATCACATTGACTTTCAAGTTCCCAATATTATCTTATTTCAGAAATGAGAAAACACTCAAGGAAAATACTAAAAATAAGAGAATCATAGAAAAGCTTCTGTTGGAAGGGACCTCAAAGTTTATCTAGTTCCAACCCTGCCATGGGCAAGACACCTTCCACTGGATCAGGTTGTTCCGAGCCCCATCCAACCTGGTCTTGAACACTTCCAAGAAAGGGGCAGACACAACTTTTCTGGGCAACCTGTGCCAGTGTCTCACTACCCTCACAGTAAAGAATTACTTTATAATATCTAATATAAACCTATTCTTGTTTTTAAAACATTTACCCTTGTCCTGTCACTACATGCTCATGTGAACAGTGGTCTTGGAGCTCCCTTCAGGTACTAGAAGGCAGCAATTAGGTCACCCTGAAGGTGACCTGAAGGCAGCAATTAGGTCACCTTTTTCCAGGTTGAAAAAAGCCAACTCTTTCAGCCTTTCCTAATAGGAGAGGGGCTCCATCCCTCTAATCATCCTGGTGGTTCCTCTCTAGACTCACTCCAACAGATGTCCTTCCTGAGCTCTCCTAAACTTGGATCTCAGCTCTTGGGAGCTAAAGAGGAAATGATCTGTGTCCCCTGACTGGCAGTGAGTCGCATGATTTTATGTATTAAGCAAAATATTTTCAGTAGTAATGATGAAATGATGAAACATTAATGCCATATTGTCAGATACTCTTAAAACTGTGTGTAGAATTCTGTGTATGAGTGAATATTTCTGTTCAGTAAAGGAAGTACTTATAAAGAGCACTTACAGAGAAGGAAATATTTAATAATGTCTCAAACTAAAAAAAAAAAAAAAAAAAAAAAAAAAAAAAAAAAAAAGTTGTAAAGCAATAAATGAAATACAGTTGTCCTTGACCATTAAGGAATAGCAAGTCTTTCCAATAAGGAAAGTGTGAACAAAAGATCATATTTGAAAATTGGGCCAGTAAAGTTCAGGCAGGAAAATGATAACTACATACACTTCCCCATAATATTGGAGTATTTAAATAGAATTCCTTTTTACTCTCACAGATTACGCTTTCAACACAAAAGATATAATTAATTCACTGAAAATGGAAATCAAATTGAAACTGGTTTCTTAAGAACTATTTAAAGAACAGAAGAGTAATACAGCAGTTCTAACAAGAAGAAAAATCTAAAAAAAGGTACCTGCTAAAGTCTTTAAATAATCTGATGCAGACAAAATGAATTCAGAAAGCATGAATACCCCTAAACTTATGACATTTGAAGTGCTGCATTTGGTGCAGAAGATATATATTTAAAACATTAAATATTTGTATTGAATCTTAACTTTCAATAATAAAAAATTCATTTTACATGTTACAATTGTCTTTTAGGGGTTAAAAGAGAAAAGAAGATTATTATATCAACAGATTACTTATTCACAGAATTGTTGCAATTTATACTATCGGAAACCTTTTCTGTAATCATTCTAAGCATGGGTTTCAAGATACTTAGAATGACACATTTCATTGTGATAAAGAGCCTCTCTCAGAAATACAGCCAATTGCTATCCTTAAAGCTGACCCAATTTACTCTACCCTTCTATGAATTTTCATGGGGGAATACAGAGAAAATTGCAGGACCAAGAACTATAATCTAAATATTCTGATGTAAGAAGTTCTGTTTGTAGTTTCATAAGATATACTGATTTTCATATTGGCTCTTCTCTACAGTCAGAGTTTTATAAGGATGGTTAATTTTGGTCCGAAAAAAGAGACAATTGAGGTTACTGAAGCAATCCATCAGGATGGCTGTACATGGTGTGCCCTGAATCAACTCTCTTGGTCAAAGGTGTGACAATGCAATGCCTTTTGTTTTTGTTTCTTTATTCTCCTGAGTACTCTAATAGTGATATTATTTGCTATTCTTGGTAGTGAATTGCCATTTTTTCCTAAATTTTCGTAAATGTCATTTTTTTGTAATTTTTTTCCTAAAGCTTCTGTGTCCTGACTTGAAAAAGATGTAGTCTAGTCATTGAGGGAGTAAAAATAATCCTCACATGCAAATGCTTATTCAGACCTCTGAATGCCTGAGAGATGAGGCATCAGGCAGGATTTCAGTTCTAGTGCTAAATACAACATTTCTAGACACAAAAGACAAATTTTCAAATTTAATTATTCCCCAGATGACATCTTTTCTCCATTTACATTTAATCGATCTTTTCTGGGTTAAAATTATTTCAAAAGTTGTTTAATTTCAGTCACTTGACCTTAAAGAGCAACTACCTTTAAAGATTTTTGAAGCAAATGCGTGGCTTTCATAAACCCTATGAAATGCATTTAAAAATCACATGATATTCCAAAGCTAAAGAACTGAAGTCTCTATTAGACCAAAAGGTATGTTTATCACAAGGAGTTTTGAAGAACAACTACCATAGAGGCCACTCAGAGCAAAACCAGGTTTTTTTCATTTGTTAATTGTACTAAAAAACCTGTTACTTTTTTTTTTCTAGAGTTTCAATTCTGATGTCTGAAATTATGCATTTTTCTTAGTGCACTGAAGTAATTACTTCTGTTTTGAATCTCTGTTTATTCTTCATGTCATCTCTATGTGTATTGAACCATGTATTTTAATCATTCTAATGTATTTCTATATGTTGTTTATACCATAATCCTTCACGTTAATGACAATAATATCCTCTCAATCTTCTGTAAAAGGGTACCTTCAAGATAATATCATATAATTATGAAGTTCTAGTATTATCAATAAATATTATTCAGGTTGCAATAATTTTGACAAAATATGCTAGTCCTGTTTCTTATGAAAGCACAAAACATTCAGAAAAAGCTTTCTGTTTGAAGAGAGAGATTTATAAGATATTTGACTATCTGCTAGATTCAGATGACAAACATAGATGCCAAACTAGATTCAGATGACAAACATAGATGCCAAAAGTTAAGGACCACATTTAGCTTATGCATGTCACTTCAATGCAGCCAGGATTTATACTGAAGCTTCTTTTGTTAGATTTCTTTGGCAAAACTGTTCAGTCTACATATTTCTCTGCAAGGATGATAAAAGAAGAAATTAATTATGTTCTTTTTAATGAGGAAAACAATCTAGAAATTATAATTAACTTGTGGCAGGACTAACAATACAAAAGCATCAAGTGTTTATGAAATACACAGAAAATGTTATAGTTCAGTATCCTCAGAATTACATCAATATTAGGGAAGATTACATGATGAATGTAAATGGTTTTCCACACTAAATTATTGAAAACTTAGTACATTAATATATATGCAGGGATGTGATGTACATTTCAGGAGTGTTGCCAGAGTAGACACTACCTATAAGGACAAAATGTTTTCTGTAGGAAATGTCTTTCATGAAAGTAAAATGTAATAATTTCTCAGACTCCAAAGAGACTTTTGGTTTGGGCTGTTTTTCAGATGTACTAGCACATTGGTCTGTATCTTCATCATCCAGAAAACAGTGTATATTTTTTTTTCCATCTTTGCTAAGCAGATTAAAAAATTATTTCCTTTCTTTCTCCTTATCAGTGCTGGCCACCCTTGTAATACTGAATGCTTTGGGTTTTGATATATGTCCTCTAGTGAATCTTGCTAGGCTGATGTGACACATCTATCTCCAGCTCTCCCTGCCGTTTCTGAAGCAAAGTTTACTGCCCCTGTGGAGGAGGTGATAAAAAGAAAACATGTTCTAGAATTTTTAGTTTGCATTCTGAAGCAATAATTTAAAGGCTAATGAAAAGATGGGGTTTGTGTGGTTTGGCTACACCAGAATATGCGGTTCTCTCTTAAAAAGCGGAAAGCTTCCAGCATTAGGCAGGACATTGGCTTTGGTGAAGTAATTTCCTAAAACACCCCTACAAGAGGACAGTGATCAGAGCTCTTTGATTTTGCCCTGCATCCTTTCTTATACATTTGCATAGGTACTGCATCTTGGCTAAGCTTGACAAAGTGTGAACAGTACTTCAGCCATGGAAATAGAACTTCATTATTCAAGTAATATGTCAGGCACAATCCTCAGTCCTCCTAAGCCATGTTCCCCTCCTACCAAGCTATTTTAAGGTTTAGCCTATTTACTTAGTTTTTCAGTTTTCACTTTTCAGAAATGCCAAAAATGATATCATAATGAAAAAAACCGTTGCATGAAATCAGAAGAAATTAAACCTTTTTGTGCCCACTTGCAAGTATGTCTGAACACTTATTTTATGGGATTCCACAGTTCATTTGAAGTGATGATGCATGTCATTGATAGACCTCTAATTTCCCACAAGCCTCTAAAAAAATGCTATCTCAGCAGCAGTTTTGCTTAGAATATGCCTTTCAAATTCCAGCTATAAGGCTAAAGTATTCTGAGCAGCAGATGCCGCTTATATTTACTTTGTAGAAATTATTTTGCTACAGGTGCTGGTCATTTGCAGGTTTTTATAACACTGTGGAAGCATGGTGAGACTATCTTCATGTTGATCAAAGTGCTGAGACTAGGAAGTGCTAACACTTCTAAGTGCTGTATCACCATATATTTAACTATAAGAGAAAAGCTTCTGTTGGCAGATGTAATAGCTTTTTGCTATGTCATCGGTGTAAGGATAGATAGTAATTCAATTTTTCTTCCATATTCAGAGTTGATTTCATGTAAAATATATTCAAAACTAAAGGAAAAACAATACTATTAGCATAATATTTGGGAGTCATCCTCATTTTTGGGGAACTCAACATGCTAGAAAGATAAATAGGTCATATCCAAATAAGACTTTTACTTTCTGTTGGAAATACCATCTGATTAACCAATCAACCCATTTTAAAAGTTTTAAATAAAGCCATCTGTGAAATGTTATGTTCCCAGTGCATTGATCTGTTTTGTGTAAGTAGTGTAAGCTTAGAACAGCTGAATGCATGCTGTTGCCTGCTTGCCATGACTCTTCTGCATTTCACCACAATAAAGGAGGACTTTCTCCTTTTTCTCTCTCTCTCTCACACACTTCTACATGTCCAAACACACACACACACAGACATTTGTTGTCTCTGGTTCGCATGCTCTGTATGACAAAGAACTGTTGTGTGTCTCCTTCACGCATTTAGCTGTGGTATTGGCCAAAGACTTTCAGAATACAAATGAAATCTAAAGAACTAGGGTTCTAATTACAACAAGATTATTGAGTATTCAAATCTAATCTCAATATCTAATCTTACATGTCAGGAGAGAAAAAAGACCATTTTAATATATTTGAAAGAATTTAAGGACAGATTTTGTTATCAAATCATACTTTTAATTATATATGACCTACTGAGGTGCAGAAAAAATAATAATATTAAAAATGTGTCTTTAATGTGAGAGCTCACTTGCTATTTACAACTAAGATTACTCTACAAGAGTCAAGAGATTTCAGCTGTATTCTTAGTTCCATTCAGCTGTATTCTTAGTTCTGATTCTTTGATATTGTCTTTCTTCTCTGAAAATTTAAGCAATGTGACAGCACAGATTTTTTTGGAAGAAAAATTCAGCCTTGAATATCCTTGTATATGGTTACAGGAAAAGGTTTGTTTGTTTTTTAAATAAAATGCCAATTTTTCAAACAGATTCCAAAAGTTGATTTGATACTATAAAAATATTTGTTGGTCTACCAATAGCAGAAGGTTCACCCTGGTAAAACTGCTACATGGAGATGGCATCCAAATTAGACAAATGCATGTCATAAAATATCACTATCAGATATGGTTAGTAAATCATGACCATAGGCAGAACAGAAGACTTGACAGTTCATTAGGAAAGACAGGAATCAGGAAGCAAGACGTTTTAATAGCCAAAATGTCTGATATTCTAGACAACTAGACTTAATATACCAAGAAGGAGAGGGGAAAATCAGAGTTTGTTGAAATTACTGTCTCTCCGACCCGCTTGTAAAAGTTCCTAATCCAGAAGATTATTTTGGTACAAAGATAGCTATTGGAAAACTTGAATTTATCCAATTTTTTTTTTCCTGGAGTGGAATAACTGTCTATACTTATCCTGCTAGCATTTAGCCGTATTAAAGATAATAAGTGTAAGAAGTCAGAATAATAAGATAATTTTATTCTGAGATAGAAAGTTGAAAATAAGACAAGACACATTGGAGGAATGGATGAAAGGGATGAGTCCTTTCAGCCCCACAAAACCCCAACGGTTGCCATGTTTTCAGTAACGTTGATTATTTAAGAAGTTTAAGGAGCATTTTGGAAAAAAAAGGTGTGAGGTAGTTGCCCATCTGCCAGGCCTTTGTCTGAAGAATGAGAAACAACATGAGACAAGGATACAAGCTAATGCTTCTATCTGCTTGCTAAAATTGTGAGCCATGGTTTTGCTCTTGTACTCAGCAGTGGTGAGGTTGCATCTTGAATCCTGATTAGTTCTGGGCCTCTCACTGCAAGAAAGACCTTGAGGGGCTGGAGCGTGTCCAGAGAAGGGCAGCGGAGCTGGGGAAGGGGCTGGAGCACAAGTGCTGTGAGGAGCAGCTGAGGGAGCTGGGGGTGCTTAGCCTGGAGAAAAGGAGGCTCAGGGGGGACCTCATCACTCTGTATAACCACCTGAAAGCAGAGTGTAGCCAGGCGGGGTTTGTCCCTTCTCCCATGTAACATGTGACAGGACAGGAGGAAACAGCCTCAAGCTGTGCCAGAGAAGGTTTAGATTGGATATTAGGAAAAAATTCTTCACTGTCAGGGTGGTCAGGCACTGGAACAGATTTCCCAAGGAGGTGGTTAAGTCAGCATCCCTGAAACTGTTCCAAAAATGTGTGTATGTGACATTTGAGGATACAGTTTAACAGGGAATATGGTGGTCCATAATTAAGAGTTCCACCTTATGATCTTACAAGCTTTTCCAACCTAAAATACTCAATGATTCTATGATTGTACTGTGGATCAGGAATGGATGTTTTCATTATTGAGACATGATGCATGGAATAACAGTCACTTGATTCCTGTATTAAAAAGGGAGACACAGAAAGGAATAAAAATGCAACTTCAAGCTTGCAAAGGGAAAAAAACACAGTAATATTATTTAATCCTTACAAAAAAAAAAAAAAACAAAAACAAAACCACAAAAACCAAACAAACAAACAAACAAAAAACCCCACAAAAAATGCAACAACACCAACAGAAAACCCAACCAAAACCAAACCAAGCCAACAAACAAACAAACAAACAAAAAACCTGCAAAAGCAGGTACTATAGGGCTGGTAATACTTAATCACTTTCAGAAAATAAACTTCAGGTCATTTTTGAGACATTTGCTAAACACAAAGCAATTTTTCTTGATTTTGACAAATTACCTTCTGGTCTGTTTCTTTAATTTAGGAACTGGCATTCCATATGAGTAAGTGAAGTTGTACTTCTAAAGTAGGCATTATCTTGCAGTTGTAATCAGTATATTTCATCTGCTTTTATCAGCTGAAAATTAGATTATGAAAATAGGTTTTGTCCAAAATTTAATTTTAAATCAATACACAAACAGCGGGTGACATAGATATAGATATAGATATTCTGCTTATTGTTAAGCTTTCTAGTCTGTTGGTAACACTGAACAGTGAAAAACAAATGGAGAACTTGTGATCTTTCTGTAGAACTTTAACATAAATATTACAAAGCCCATTGTTATTTGGTGTGAGCTTCTCTATACATTACACCAAGTCCCTCTCATTTTTGTGCTGGAGACTATAAAGCTTTAATCTAGGCTTTGAAAATCCAAATCAGATTTGAAAGGTGACCTTTAGGGAAATCATGACATTTTGTGCAATTTCTAACTTTTTTTTTTTAGTAAATAATTCCTTCTAATTTAAATAGCTATTCTCTTGTTGACAACTTGAATTTAACTGAAAATAAGTAATTTTGCAGTCAGTGCATACTGCAAGTTTTATGTTAGCTAAGATATTCATAAAAATGTGTGGCTTAAGGAAAAAATGGATACTACACTGGATACCATAGTTATGCTATTTTAGTAGCAAGACTCTTCCTTTCATATAAGCTGAAGCCTCCATCATCCTTTGAAAGGAAAGGACTAGTCCCTGCTGTGTGGCATCCTTAGACTGTCCTTAGAGGTGACCACAGGGCATATCTTCACTTTAGTAGAAAATTTTCCTTTTTATTCATACTTGTAGTTATTTTATAATTGTATCAATGACAAGATGTCTATTTTCAAAAGAATGTTAATGAGATATTTTATTTCAAGCATATATGTGGATGACATCTTAATTTTTACTAGCCTTCACATCTCTCAGCAAGATGGTTTCTTTTTTTTGTTTTTGCCCACATTTGGTAGGTGTCTATCTCATTATTATTTCCCACAGCAGAAGGAATTCTCTGAAGCCTCATCTTTGTGGCTTCACTTTGATGGAGGCTCTCCCTGCTTGTCTGTCCTGACTGAAACACATGAAACACCAAGAGTAACTGAGGAGAAATTTTCTTCAGTCCTTCAGGATTAGCATTCTTGGTGTGTGTCAAACTAGTCTGAGTGAAATGTAATGGGAAAGTAAACACCTATTTATTCTAACAAGATAAAAACTGGAAACTCATTACTAATACTGAGGAGAGATGCAAGGAATTGAATTTATTCAGAAAGTATTTGTTTCAGCATTACTATCAGTGTTTATTACCAACAGACTTGATAACAAGAATTGTCTCTTGGGCAGTCTCCTCCCCTCATTGCCAGTCACTGTTATTCCCATGGACTGCTACTGCTCACCAGGGGGTTCCTAAAATTCTCAGCCTTCATAAATAATCAAATCAAATTATCATCTTGGAAGAACTTGCTAATGAAATGCTGTCAGTGAGAATACTGACTTTGGATATGCAAAAGTACATTATAAACCTTCTCACAACACATCCACAAACAGTTTTGGCAACTTGTTGATGAGTAAACAAGTGACAATGAACGCCCGTGTAAGTGAAAGTCAGCATGTTTTCTATTAAGTACAGATGCAATGCATCCAAAAGAGCAAACTTTTTTTTTTGTAATAAGGAATATGGTATATTAATTAGCACCTAAAAATATGAATGAAAAATATTAAGAAAAGTATTTATAGCCTAGAGATGTCTACATATCAGCTGACTATAAGTACAATGCAGCAAAGCTGAAGAAGCCTCTTTATGTACAGGATAATAGATGGTCTTTTAGGACAATAGAAGATACCCCGAGACAAGGATTAGAGAAAGAGAAGTGATAAAGACTGAAGGGTATGGATGCTGACAATTGGTCTGAATTTAGGCATCAGGCAGCAGCAGTGTCTGTGTGAAACCATTCACATACTATCTTCACTCAGGCCTGAGAAAGTGGCTTGGGAAAAATAAAGAAGGAACCATAACATACCTTGGGAAGTGAAATGTTTACAAAAAGGTGTAGACTCTAAAGACCAATCATATGAATTGTGCCAAAGTACTCTATAAATAGAGAATTTAGAAGAATAAATGCTCTCATCTCATCATCATATCTAGAGTCAAGCAATTATTTCTGTGCTGTCCAAAAACCATAACGTCAGAAGGGTAGAGGAAAAATTGTAGAACTGAAGGGGAACTGGAAGTAATAACAAAAGGTAAAGGAAAATTGGGTAGAGACTGGAAAAAGCAAAATGTTAGTGCTTGGGAGAGATTTTCCTGAACTGCAATGACAGATTTTCTCATCGGGTTATGACACCATGTAGTTGTCCAGCATCTGCTCTCCTAAGACTGAGCTTTATCTATTATTTCACTAGGATATTTCACACACTTCAAGATGGAGATAGTGTGATGAAGCTCTTGACTGGATTTGGCCCCCTGTGCAGAGAAGTCCTTGGCTGTTGCTGCATCCTCCACTGTACGGATTTATTCTTGTCTACAGGGAATAATTTTACCATGAAAATGTATGCTTTGTAAAGCAGTGTTCCAGAATGGTAGACAGGGCAGACACACAGTTTTTGAGCAGTGATGGTTGAGGGACAGATTTTCAGAGAAAAGTGGTTTATCACCTTGTGAGCTAGCAAAAGCACAGTAAAGCCCTGAGGACAGAATGAAGCTTGTTACCGACTAGCAGGAGTAATAATCCCTTTTGCATACTAGGCTCACTTTCTCTTCTGCTGATCTCTAAGTGTGGGTCATGCAACCTTCTGTCTCTAGAAAGGGAGAACATAATGACCCAATCCATGGAAGTCAGAGCAAAAGGGAAAACTAAGATCAGCGGGTCACAGGATAGAACCTTTGAGAATAACTGAACCTTGCGTGAGTCAGAAAGAGACAGGAAAAACAATACTTAGAGCCAGGAACCAAAGCAGTAAATGAGACTGGGTAGCAAGTAGTGCCAATTCTACTCAAACAAAAAATATTTCTACTTTTATAAGAAAATTAATGAGCGAAAAATGTTATTGCCTTTAAAATAGGGTCCATAATGATGATGTGAAACCTTTTCTTTCTCCAAGCCTTTTATTGCAATTTATAATGTAAAGTAAAAGTAATTGCATTTCTCCACAAAAACAAAGAGGGGAAAACCCCCAGAAAACAAAACAAAAACCCCTCACCCAATTGTCTCTGTTCAAAGATATTCCAGTATCCAATTATTCATTGTACAAAATCTTTGTCAGTTTGACTAAATTTCTATACAGAAGGAGATAGGGGTTTTTTTTACTAAAGGTAATAGAACAAAATTCACAGAATTTTCACAAAGAGTAGAAGCCTATAAGTGTACAAAAGAGAAGTACTAAGAAGTGCAGCAGTGAAACAGTTTTCATTTTTTAGTAGTAAAGTGTGAAATACATGTTCTACCACATCAAATAGTTGATAGAATGCATATAACATAACTGATTTTTTGTAAGGAATGCTAGGATAAAGGACTCAATTTGCACTATTGCTTTTTGTGAAAACGTAAATATGTTAGAAAGAAGTTACAGAAATATCTGGATTGGTATTGGAAATTCATGAAATCAAGTTCATCCTTAGGAAGCTTTATTTTAGCTATGAGATCTAAGAGGAGAAAAAAAGCAAAATGATCTATCTTATAAGAACAGACTGCCTACCATAGTTCCTATGTGGGGCTTACAGGATTTGAACAACAATTTAGGTGCTTATATTCAAGAGCAGGTCAGAAAGCTTATAAGAAATGAAGAAGCATCATATACTGGACTTTGATGTTCCTTTAGCATTTATCTTTCAGTTTCTGTAAAAAATTATGTAAGAAAGGGTTTTCGTGTCCTAAAAAATTGTCAAAGAGCTGGTTGCTATATATGCATCAAATGCTCCAAAGATCATGGCCACAATCCTTTACAAAACAGCCTTCAAGACCATAGTGACATCTTTTAAATGTATAGATATTTTTTGTTTATTTTTAAGCTGCAGCTTTCTCCTTTCTCCTCAGACAATCGTCATTCGTGACAATTCAGGATTGCTTATTACTCTGTTAGCATATTTTTACACTCCCCTTCTGATATTAAGTGTAGAGCTGTACAAGATAGCTTTTTAAATATCTT
This sequence comes from Prinia subflava, assembly GCF_021018805.1. Lineage (NCBI taxonomy): Eukaryota > Metazoa > Chordata > Aves > Passeriformes > Cisticolidae > Prinia > Prinia subflava. The sequence goes on from NC_086249.1 coordinate 30,433,428, forward strand.
TTGGCAGTGAGAAGACTTAATTCCCTGTTGCTTCACTGCATATTACTGCAACATTTTTGAACTAAACATCCATTGAGTTCAACCCTGAAACAATTCATAGAGAAGGAATAGATTGGAATGTAGGTTTGCCAATCATGCAAGAGGTCAATTCCTCCTATCAATTTTCTTTCTGTCTAGTCTGATAATTTTGTGTTTGAAAACTGACTTCAACACAAGAAACGGAACTATGTGTGCTATTTTGCGTGTCAACACTTTAGGAATTGGAAACTGACATTTTGTAACTGAATTGAGACAGGAAAGTACAACAAATTTCTTCTGCTGGTGTTTTAACGATAATTGTAAACTCCAGACACTTTCACACCTCAATGTTCCTAAACAGAGAGAGGCTTTATGGGGTGCCACTTAGGATTCTTTCACTGGGAAAGTAGTCAGTATCCTAAATTTGCACAGGTAGACATAATCTTGAGTGTTATGAATAAATATCAAACAAAATGAGAATCCAAAAATACCTTTCTGCTTGATAGACCTTTTTGGTTAGCTGTGGGTGACTGTACTTTGAAAAATCCCGAGACTGTGTCTCCTGCAGGACACTCACTTTCTATGAAACCCTGACACACAGGAGTGCCCTATCTCAACAGGATATCTAAAGAAGGCATTTTGAGTAGCAGCTGCTATTTTGTAAAATGATAGTTAATCCAGAGAGTCGACAGAATCATTCTGTTCTTTAAATATAAACTTATATATTGGTAGTCATGAAAAAGTCACAAGCCTTCTTCAAATTGGACTGAAATATTCCTTTGGTGGTTGGGTGCTCTTTGCTTATGTTGGGTGCTCTTAAATATGTTTAAGAGCAACTTCTCAGGCTTCCTTAGTACCTTCCAAAAGAATGACTTGATTCAGGACTCCTTAAGTATATGATGAAACTAATTTTTACTCACATCTTTCCTAAATTGATTTGCTTAAGATAGTAATTAATATAAACATAAGCAGATAAATGGAGTGAGTGCTTTATACCTAAATGCAGGAAGTTGTAATTTCGAAATGTCTTTTAAAAAGCAGTGGTGTCAGATGACATTCTGAAATCCTATTTCCATTATATTTATCTTGCATATTATACTCTGTCAACAACAATAACAAATATTTTCTTAACTCAAGACTTTTATTTGCAACTTTAAAATTATTTATTAGTTACTATGTTCTTCTTTAGTTGTCATCCATCTCTTCCATCGTTATCTATTTCCTTTCCTTTTGCCTCATTTTTTTCCAGAGGTTGATACTGCCTTCGAGGAGAATGATAATCAGGCTGTATCACCTTGTTGTTCTCTTTGTTGGGCTGCATGGAAATCATAAATGATACAGTAACTGCAGCACTACAGTAGGAAACAATAATACCAACAAACTCACAATTAAAGTAGAGACTGAGTTTGGCAATATTATGGAAGTGACAGTAGGCAAACTGTCCGTAAAAAGTTAAAGAAAGAAATAAAAATTAACTGTGTTGAAAATTCTTGGGTTTTTGTTTTTTTTCTTTTTTGAAGAAAATAAATGTGGGTGAGGAAGCCAAATGGTAAGACAAGAAAGAACAAATATAAGCCCTTTTTTTTTTCTTTTTTTTTTTTCTTTTTCCTGAAGGGAGATAAATTTATCATGTCTCAGTTAAAATAACTTATTTTCCCCATGGAAACAGAGCCACACTTTCTGGAGAAAAGAGAAGCAATTTCTAGTGATTCGTTTAGATATTGATACAGACACTCGCAGTGGGCGAACTGTTCATTGACAGATGTAGTGTAAATGAATTGGAAGATATATTTGAAAGATGAGATGTATAAAGCTTGCAACAGGTTCACTTCAAGGATAGTTTTCCATCTGTTTAAGGGCAGATGGAGAGATGTCATTACTCTGCTGATAGTTATGCAGTTCCAGTGCCTTCAGTTTGGAAATTAAGATTGCAAATGAACTTGGGACAGAAGCTGACCATATTGTTAAGCCTGAAGAAAACTCTTGTGACATGTGAAGAAGTTGTGTAGATTTTGAGCCTCTGAGATAAGAGTGAGAGCTCTGAAGAAAGAGTAACAAAGATGGTAAAACAAACTGCTGAATGTGAATGCATCTTGATGGTTTTTTATACCCAATCAGGATAAAATTGAATTTAAAAATCACCTTTAATATGATTTCCAAACTGACTGCACAATCCATTTGGAACATGCACACCTGTGTGCACACAATATCTTGATGCAATAGCTACACACCAAATAAATATAAAAGCACTCAAGAGAAGTCAGGTCTTTCTTCTGTCTGAAAATCAAGTCCTGGTAAATTAGTTCTAGACAGACTAAAAACTTTGTAGGTAGTAAGCAGAGCAAGCTAATAGAAGCTAGTAGAAGAAGTTCATACTTCTTCTTCATATATTTTTTTTTGGCTTTGAGGACTAATTTATTGTAAATAAATTCTCATCATTCTCACAGGGGTAAACTTGTGACCTGAAAGCACATCACTTGAAGTGGGGAACAGTTCATTGTAGTGTGACAAGTTTATTTTCTCCTCCATATAGCCAGTACACTGTAACACTTTTCAACCTTCATACATGCATTGCTACTTTAAAGTACATGCCTCCTACATGTAAAGGCTGTTTCATGTGTATTAACCAAGTGGATAAAGATAAATCTGATCATGAAAAGTAAGCTAAAACTCTCTTTCATTTTGGGAGGGATTAGACTGAAAATATGAGTTGTGCTGAGCTGTCTCTAGATGCCTATTTTCAACTTAGACCTGAGATGTGGGGGATTTGAGAGATGTTGGTTTGAGGTTTTTTTGATAGAATTAATTTTAGCCTGCAATGCCACACCAGAAATTTGGTAATTCCTCTCCTTTCTCTCACATTAGTTTGGTATATCAGGAGAAAAGCACACATTTATTCTGTTCTAGAGAGTTAGACTTCATGCACATTAAACCAACTGGATTTTCTGGCAATGAAACCTTAAAATATACATATTTTAAAAACAAAATACGAGGGTATAAGTACCTAGAAAAGTACATCTAGAAAGGATGAATGAATGGTACATGGATAAGCTTGTAAAAGCACTTACTCCAGAGATCAGCAAGGATTAATTATTTTTTGACATTTGAGTATCCTCCTACTTCTGATACATTTTGTCAGCAATTCTGGTTTTCACTTGTGCCACGTTCAAATTAAATGTATTTTACAGATTCTTAGTGCTTGGAAACATTAGTACTGTATGTTTCTTGCAGAAGACCAATATTATCTTAATTGTTCATTCCAGGTTAAAGACTAGTCTTTCCATGCCCTGCTCTTATGCTCTCTTTAAGTTTCCATTGTTGATTATTCTTTGAGAAAAGAAATAAGAAAACTTAGGTACAATAGTACCTAATATTTATTTTCTTCTATTCCACAAATTTCTGCCCTGGCTTTGTCTTCAGTCTGCATCCATGCTTGGATTTATTTTTTGCTTACTTAATTTGCAGCCCCACCATGGGCTGCACCACAGGCTGCAGGGAAATCTCAGCTCTGGTGCCTGGAGCATCTCCTGCCCCTCCTTCTGCACTGATCTTGAGGTCTGCAAGACTCTTGCTCTCACATATTGTCACTCCAGTCTCCCAGATGCTGTAGCACACCTTTGTGTTCCCGTTCTCCAACATGCTATTGCAGAAGCACCAGCTTTGGGCAGTGGTGGGTCTTTCTTGGAGTTGTCTGGAACTTCCTCTGTTCATGTGCAGACAGCATCAGGCATTTCTCTCACATGCAGCTCCTTTCCTCCTTGAAAAAACCCCTTGCCATGTAAACCCTATACAGCTGGGGTTCTGAAATGTCAATACCCATCACTGCATATTGCTGCACAGCCTGTGTGGCCACTGTTTCAAGAGCTGCAGTTCATTGCTCGAGCGTTACTTTAAGCAGCAATGCACCAAATTCATACGAGTTAAATTCAAAAGCTTTTAGTAACAATCCATAACAAAAGACTCTCTAGTTTCACTAATGCAAAGTCACCACACCCATGGAAGCAGATTAGCCACAGTTGTTCCAACATGAACTTGTTGGAAAGAGATCAGAATATCTCCCTTTTGTCACATCCTTTGGTAAATCCTTGGTGCAACAGACATCTTTCCAAAATTTATAGATTATAAATTACTTTGAGATTATGTGCTGTAACTATTTAATATTTATTTATTTCCCTTTATTTGGACTTTTTCCCGTAAATGAAGAAGTAAGACTTGCATATCCATGTACAGTTAGATCTTAGTTCTGCAACACTTCATATAGTACACTTGAGGAATTGAAAAAACCTAATTTGCAGTTGAAGAAAAAATGCTAAGGCCTTGGTAAGCAAAATATAAACAGGAATAGGAAGAACAATACTGCAGATCTAATTTGTTTTATTGATTCTGTTTTGGTATTGATTTTGTCTTATGTTTCTTTCTCTTCCAAAGCTCTTGTCTCTGCAAATAAACTTCTTTGTGACATGTTTATATTGATAGCATAATATGGTGTGCAGTATAAAACATATGTTTGTGGGGCAAGTGGCAAGCTTTAACATCTGGATATGGATACACTTATGTGACACTTTCCGTCCGAGGGATTTTAGCATCAGTTCATGTTATGTAGTATGTCTGTCAGATACACTAGATTACAGTTTTCATGTTTGTATTTCTGTATTTAGTGACTCAGAGAACTAAGATTACAATTTCCAAACCAATTTTTCTAGTTGTGATGTTTTTTATAAAGATACTGCAGTTTTATACATCTCTCCAACATCTGTAGTAAGAAAACAACTTTTGAAATGAAAACTTTAAAGCTGGACCAATACAATAAATTTAAACAAATAGAATAATCTGCAGAGCCATGACCTCATTCCTAGATTTCCTACATAGTAATTTAAGCTGCTATCCACACTGTTTTTACATGGCTAGTTATGCTACCAGTAAAATAGAAACACTTACTCAGATATTAACTTGTAGTTGCCGTCTCTAACTGCACTTGTAATATATCAGTGAGTACATGTACATAAGCACAAACTCAGGGATTGACTTTAGCTTAGAAGCCATAACTTCATACTGCTTTTCTCCTTGGTATAGATTAAATTCTTGCCTACCATCATCTGTCTGTGTAGTCATATTTCATGTAGAAGAAGTGATGCTGTGTTTCTAGACTGTTGCTTGACAGGTCTCTACCCAAGACACTTTTCTTCAGTTTATCCTTCTACCACAAATCTCGAGGAAATTAATGGGCAATGGACACTTATAATTTAGCCTAGTGATAAGGTCTTTGGCTTAATAATAATAATAAGAAGAAGAATCACATTTTTAACCAAATTGAGAAAAAAGTATTTTCACTATAAAGCATGTCTTTGTTAGTAAGCACGGTATTATTTTCTTTTAATAATCGGTATTTGTATTTATTTGAAAAGAAGGTGATTTTTTTCCCATTCATTTGGTGATTCAATATCTGAAATATACCTCAGAATTAGGTCTTAAAGAAAAACATTTCCTGTTCAAAAACAACAATTTACCAAACATTAGCAGCCAAATGCTTTTTATCCTGCAGTAAACGGAAGACATATTTTGAACTTTTAGTTATAACTGTATTTTAAAACATTTATTACAGGATTCTATCCTGGTTTTGGGTGGGATGGAATTAATTTTCTTCCTAGTAGCTAGTTCAATACAATTTTTTTCATTTAGTATGTGAATAATGTTATAACACTGACGTTTTAATTACTCCTGAGTTATCCTGAGTCAGGGAGTTTACAATGCCTCATGTTCTGCCAGTGAGGAGGGGCACAAGAAGCTGTGAAAGAGCATAACAGGGACAGCTGACCCAAAGTGTCCAGAGGGATATTCCATACCTCAGAATCCATGCCCAGTATAAAATCTGGGGCAAGTTGGCTGATAGGAGCCCGTCACTGCTGGGGGACCAGCTGTGCATCAGTCAGAAGATGGTGAGCAATTCCATTGTGTGCCACTTGTGAGGTTTGGGTTTTTTCCTTCTCTCTTTTTTTTTATCTCCCATTTCATTTTGTTATTATTAATAATATTAATATTTTATTTCCATTGTTAACTGTTCTTATCTCAACCTATGGAGTTTACCTTTTTTCCCATTCTCTTCTCCATCCCACCTTGGAGAAAGGGGAAGCGAGCAAGCAGCTGCATTTGTGCTTGTGTTTGGGGTTAAAACATGATAGTTCTCATATTTAATCCTGCAATAGATATATATTTGAAGTATTGATGAAGTATATATTTGAAGTAGTACAGCTAGACACTTCTAAGAGACAGAAATTACTCCCCCTAAATATTGCTTCTTTTGTAATTCATAACATTCATGCCTTGTTTTATTCTTGTTAGGAGAATGTCCACTAGATAATTCGAAGGTTTTATTCATATGCAGAGTGTAAAATTTCTGTGTTGCATTAACCAAACTTTATCTTAGCATGTCCTTCAAGACTGAAAATCCTGTAGTGGTAGTACCAAAATACCTAGTTAACAGTTTAGTAATCCTTTGTTTTAACATTAATTTTCAGGTATGTAACTGAAAATTTTATATTAACGTGGTTATAAAAGAGCACATACATTTCCTCATGTTCATCTTATAGCACTGATCTAGGTTTGTGGCTCAAAGAAATCCTGAACCTCCTTTATAGAGAATGTATACCTTATTTTCTAGAGTTGTCTTTATTTTTAAGAAAAGATTTATTCTCTGAAGCACTGTTCTGCAAGAGTAAGGAGAGGAAATTTTAAGTATTTAAATAACAAGCTGTCAGGTAGGTGGACAGATCTTTTTGGCAGGTACTTGATTCCAAAAACTGTCAAGACTGATGTCATCTCTGTAGTCCTAACAGTAATTTTCCTTTCCCACAAAGCAAGAATGCAAATCCTAGAACACTGCATATAACATGAATCTTGTGTTATACTTTATTTCTTTCATTTATACTTTATTTCATTTATGAAATAAATACAAGGTAATTCTTCTTTCAGGTAGCTGAAGATGTTAGTATTGGTTGTCTTTCAGGTGCTTATTATAAAAATTGCTGTGAGAAATTGTTCTGTATTAGTAATCAAATGTTTTGGTGAGGTTGTCTATCAGCCTGTATTTTATGAAAGGAAATCAGATCAATTTTCAGGAAGATGCTTTTGAAAAAAAAAAAAATCAAACACAAAACCAGAAAGTTTTTTTTCATTTCCCAGTTGAATTGTGTTCGTTCATTATGAGAAAACACATTAGGCTCCTTTCAAAAATAAGATTCGATTAGTAGCAAAATTTTCAAAACACTGTCAACTTCTTAGAAAACCTAAAGATATTTAAGGACCAAAGTCACACTTAGAAGAGCAGCAATATGCATACATTAGTATACTTGTAAATTTAGCACTGTCAACTTTCATTTCAGCTTGTAAAAATAAAACTGAAGTCTGCATGGGACAGATGTGTAAGAGTAGCAGTTCTTTTATCTTTAGAGATGAAAGAAGTAGCAGTGTAGTATTAACTTTTCTGCCGTTTGGTTAATTATTTTTGTTCTTGAAAATGTTTTAGTGATTTACTCTTTAGCTTTAATATTACAAGGACTTGATATATATAGCATTAACCCATTTTCCAAGGCTGTTAATTTCAATAGGTCAGTACCTACAATTGACTTAGCAGAAGAGGCAGTAAACTTAGAGATTAACTAAAGGTAAATTTATAGGTTAACTAAGCAAGTGAAGTAATTTCTGTTACATGTTTTTGCATTTCTATTGCCCAGATTGTAAAGTGCAACTGAAGAGTAAGTATTGGTAACTTCTAATCATATTGATTTGCATAAATCATCAAATTGTGATGGAATATACTCTGAACTGTTTACCCTTTTGCTTAATTGAAAGAAAAATTTGCTTCAATATAAACCCTGAGTCCGAGGTTCTAATATTGCAAAGTCACTTAAAGAAATACTAGGGAGAAGAAACTGGTAGTTTAGCACTTGAAACAGAAGGGTTTGTATGCACAGAAGTTGCAGTGAGCTGCATTGCTGAAAAATACTGCTGCTTTTGCTGATGATGACCAAAATTATCTTGAAAAAAGGCTTCTCCATGCTAAATTCAAGGATCTGGAGAACTGAAAATCATAGAAAATTTAGGTACTCAAGTCAAAAATTTTGACAATTTAGCTTTTCATAAGGCTCTGTTGTGGAAGTCTAATATTTAAAATTACTCCTCAGGAAGTTTTACTGTTACCACCATATAGTAGCTTTTTTGAAAGGATAATCTCATTCTTCTACCCAGAGTTTTGTATCTAACAGGCAGTCACCCAAGTACATGATTGACAGAGCAATCTCAAAGGTTAGCTACTCATCCCTATGAAGTGCTGATGCTGGACGTGTACATGACTCCTTAAGGCCATTGCAAAAATTCCCACATAACACGGATAAAAAAATGGAGAAGTCAAGCAAAGAGCAATGGAAAATGACTCAGTAAAACTTCTTTATTAACTATGTAAGCATCATACTAAAAGGTGAAAAATTTGGGGTATTTATGATCTCTAGCTTAAAAGCATCAACTAGCTCAGTTTAATGTGTGTCTCTATGTGTGTCTGTAAAAACTAAGTCCTTCATTTTGACTGTACAATGTTGGGTTTAGTGATTTCCTGTGACAGCAAGTTTCACTTCATGTTTGATAGATTGTTCAATATTGGCTGGGGAAGAAATAGCAACTATCATAAGTGATTATGCTCTCAATTCATCTTAAGACACGAGAAAGGGTAGTGTTTAAATTGGCAGTGTAGTTTAATTATATAAGATTTCTTTTTTCTATGTGTAAGATAAAGTGACAAGATTTGGGGACTGGATATCAATAAATATTGTGTACATACTTAAAAAGAGATTCCCAACTCTAGAAACAGGAGGTAATGAGAATGAGTTTCTGTATCTCACTAATTTTTTATCCCAGTTTCCCTCTTGCTCCCAACATCGTAAACTGCAAGAAGGATTTTACATATTGAACCTATCACAAGCATGAAGTTATTTTCTGGAAGTGATAAGTGAGAAGGAATACTATTTTCCATGCCCTCCCATGTAGAAGAAAGGCATTTGTGCTCCCGCTTTGGAAGGCCACTCACAAACCGTGTGCAACTCCGAAAAACCTCTTGAACACAGCACGCCAGTTTAATTTAGGCATAGTTCTTATCAATGCTTTTGCAGATGCTGTAGGCAACAAGCCATGTAAGTCACTTACAGAACTTTCCAAATTACTTTCCGTGTCTCAGTGATGAGAGCGAAAACATTGTTCATGGCCATGGCCCCTCCACACCCTTTGCTAAGTACAGGTTATTTTTAAAGCAGACCTAAAATGCTAATATTTACAAACTCCCCCAAAAAGTGATAGAAGACTCAAAGTAATTTGCTTCCTACTGCAGTCTGATGGGTGCATAATAAAGACCATCTCTTTGTTGTAAGATTAAAATACAGAAATTTCACATCTGTTCCAAAGCACAGATTGAGGAAAAAGCAGTGCATGAAACTGGATCACTCCCTGCGTTGCAGATTGGATTTTGCTGTGTAAGAGCCTGAAGAAAAGAAGCATGAGTGAATTCCACTTTCTAGTCACTGGGCTTTTCTTGAATTAGCTGTCACCACACCATTTTACTGCAACTGCTTTCAGTGTCACTGCCACTAGTGTTCCTTTACAAGAGGAGGGTGTTTCTGCACAACCTCGCATTAGTGTTCACCGCCATTCTTTCGCCCCAGCTCACCTCCAGCTTTCCCTGAGCTACTGCAGAAAGGCAATTGAGAATTGATAACCCTAAATTGTAGCGAGATCTGAGAAACACAGGAAGAAGTCTCTCACATCCATTTTTTGACTTCTGTCTGGTCCAAGCAATTTCATTGGGAGGTCTCACTTCGGACAGCAAATTACAAGTAAAGAAGACAATTTCATACAGTTCGAGGAAAGTTAGTACCATACTCTCATTTAAGAACTGGATCAATTGTATCTCTGAAACTTTTACAGTCTAGACAGAAGTGGAGCATTTTTAACACAACATAAAGGTCTTCATACTTCTCTGATACTTGCAGAAAAATGGAAAGGTAGAAAAAAGGAATCCTTACAGCAAAAAAAAAAAAAAGACTAGTCTAACCTTCAAAGCAGCTTACTGTTTGAAGTGTTAGAAATTATTATAGAAACTTAAGGGTATGTTTACAGCTAGACACTCAAACAAACCATGAAATAGTAGCAAGACAAAAACCAGATACCAGCTCCACCACAGAGTTCAGATGGATGGCTACTTTGACCTAGGGGCATTTATTCAAGATCAAACCTAGTTATGAAGTCCTTGCTCTAGTATTACGCAGCTATCAGGAGTTCAGTTTGCTGCTCTGTATCACTAGATCACAGTGCAAATGCAAAATTATGGGGAGGCTATACAATCATCCATAAGAGAAGCAATTAAAAGTTTGGAAAAATCAAGACAAAAGTAGTAATTTCTGTAATTTATTGAAAATAATCAATTTATTCATTAATTGCTCATTATGTTTTCCTACATCCTTTGAAAACCACCATCGAAATCTTTCTTTATAGAAAGATTAGGTTCTAATATGAAAACACAATTGTTTTAGGCTTTTACATTTGCATTAGACCAAAGATCTGCAAATTAGACTCTATAATATTTAGGTCATTTATATTCTAACTTTTGACTCATCAGTTTCTTTATTTTTTTCATCCTAACATTGCCTGAACTTTCTGCATGTATAGGAAATATCAAGAACACCTGCTTTTCCTGGATTCTTAATAATTTGTAAGCTTCTCTTTTTTGAAACCTGAAATGCAAAACGTATATGCATCTAGTAATGTATTTGTTCATGGTGTTCACTCCCTGAAAGTAGAACACGTAGTTTTAGAAATGAGCACATACCTTAGTCTCTTTAAAATGAATACATATTTTTCTTCTTTCAAATAGTTTGACAGAGGAGAGGATCTGATGATAGTACAGGAAAAGACAAGACCTACCTCATTTTCAAGTTCATCTATTTTAAGTTTTAGAAAATAGATTGAGGATTAAAGAAAAATCAGCTAGGGATTTTTTTTAGACAATTTTACTAGCCATATATTAAACTGAGAACACATGAGATTATACTGGAACTCAGAAACCATCTATAAGAAAAAATAGAGAAAAAATGCCATTAACTTGCCACTTGTCTGGTTGGTCATAAGAATTAGGTGTCAAGGTGTCTCATCAAATTAATTCAGTACTCAAAAACATTGCTATACTTTCAGTGAAATCTTATCTTTTCCACCTTTATTCCTCTCAGAGTCAGAACATATTATAGCTTAATCTGAATGCCTGCCCACAGCAATATGGAAAAATAAAAAGTGTTGAAAAGCAGTTGTACTTTTTATTTACTTTACAGAGCCGTTTTTACTGCTATTCACAATCACTCTGAAGATGTCCTCTGAAAAATATAAATATGTATGTATCAGAATGCACCTTCCACTTGAAAACCGAATACATCATTCTTGGCAAGAAAAGAGAAAATGAAAGGGGGAAGACTTTAATTATGTTTTATTTCAGCCTTTTCCTAATGCATACAAAATGTTTTGGAAGACGTTTAAGGTCTGCATGGAGCAGAACATAGATAATATATAACCCAATGTCACACAGCTTCCCCAAAACCACATTTTTTATATTTATATATATATCTATCTGTATATAGATATGCGTATATATGTGTGTATATATATATATATGCGCATATATGTGCACATATATATATACAAAAATCAATATAAGGTGATAGCTAAGGTCTTACAAGTTCCAGAGACAGTAGCTGATGAGTTTTGTTACAGAGACACTAAAATCAGTTATAAAGAGAGTACTTGTGACTTCAAGTAATCACAGAATGGCCTGAGCTGGAAGGTTTAAGATCAACTAGTTCCAACCCCTGACAATGCTGATGACCATTCCATGGAAGGACAAGCGTGCAGGACCACAGCTGGACTACAACCTTAAATGCCCAGCACTGGCATTTAGAAAACAACTTCTCAGCACCTGGCTGCCTCAAATTCACCTGGAGCCTTCCACTTCCTTCAAAGGCTGACTTCACCTAGATTCAGAGGTTGGCTCCACAGTTCCTGTAATTCAAAGTGATACAACACAGCAGCAAGTTAAATTATCTACTCAGGTGATAGGCAACACACAGCGGAATCTCACCTTGTACCTGTTGGAGTCCATGGGCACAAATTATGATTTGTGTTTATACTCTTAGTATCCTTTAATACTTACACATCCTATGCTCCTTAGAAAGAGTCATATCATGCGTTACAACTTAGATAATCATGTTATTCCTTTGCCAAGCACACAGGCAGGCCCTAATCATGGACTGCAATCCATTAGTGCGTGTTACACACCATGACGTGCCATGTCTGGAAAATTTCTACACCCTAGGGATATAATACAGGACTTACGCAGCCATTAGTCTGTCTTTTGCCGTACACCAGGATCCTGCTCATTCTTGTAACACAAAGTGCTTGCCAGCTGCACTCTACAGCTTTCTGTGCTTCCAACTCCTTCATGGCTTCAGTACTCAGATTTGATGTTCCCTCATTTGTGAAGCATCACAATTGCCTGTACCTGAAGTAATCTCGAATGACATAAAACTTATGATTCAGACAATTCATTTCGTCGCTTGAAATGTCTTTGATATCAATTTACCCGAAATTTTAAATTCAGTCCTTTCTCAGGGAACGATATGGACTTTTTTGCCACACAAAAGCAGTGTGAAGGAACATAAATTAAATGTCTTCTTGAAATTATTTTATATCAAAAAGTTAAAATAATTTAGTAGCCATTAAAAATAATAATCAGAGTTGGTTTAAAATGCAGTAGCAAAATACATAATTTTACTCCAAACGGGGGGGGGGTTTCATTATTATTAGTTTGCTAATAAATCTAAGAGACAAATTTCAATCTTCTGTTCAACTGATCTTTTTAGCTGACAGCCATTCCAAAACTAAGTTCTCCACTGTCAAATTGTCTTTTGGCAACTCACAGTCTTAACATTTGCTGCTGACAATTGTTGGCAAGGAATGTTTATATTAGTTATATGAAAGTTGTATTTCTTTTCCATAACATTTAACTCTCAGCAATAACAAAATAGCTATTTAGCACTCTCTCTGGGGATTTCCACATTTCAAATAATACTGAAAAACACATGGACCTGCTGGAGTGAGTCCACATGAGGATTACAAAAGTAATCTGGATTACAGGCAAAGAGGCTGCAACACCTCTTCTATGAAGACAGGCTGAGAGAGATGGGCTTGTTGATCCCGGAGAAGCTCCAGGGAGACCTTAAGACACCTTCCAACATCTAAAGATGGCTAAAACTGGAGAGGGACTTTTTACAAGTGATGGAACATGAGGCAAGGGCTTTAAACTGAAAGGTGTTAGTTTTAGACTAGATGTAGGAAGAAATTTATTCCTGTGAGAGTGGTGAAGCATTAGGACAGGTGGGCCAGATAGCATGTGACATCCCTGTAAGTGTTCAAGGCCAGATTGGATGGGGCTCTGACAACCTGGCATAGTGGAAGGTGTCCATGTCTACAGCAGGAGGGTTGGAATGAGATGACCTTAATGGCCGTTTCCCAACCCAAGCTATGCTCCTATTTATGCATAATCGGCAATAGATATGTAAAGCCCCAAACTTCTTTAATTACAATATCCTTATTACAATAACCTTCAACAATGACATTCTGAAGTGCTATAACTGCCTAAAGTTTTGATTTCATTTCAAACTGTCAGTAATTCTGAACTATTTTTCTTTAAGGAAAAGTAATATGAAAACACCATTGACCTAAATGTAAATGTAAATAAAAATAATTGTAAATGAAAATAAAAACAATTCCTTCTCTTTGTGATTCTTAGCTGTAGTAGGCTATTTTGTATTCCTTGCTTTTTATCTCCAGTGGGTTTTCACTCTTTGTACTGTAGAAGTTCTCATAAAAACTTTTCAGATTGCAGATTTTTTAAAGTTTTTTATTTGGAGTTTTTCAATCAGATCTACCAACCTTTAGTACCAATTTGCTGTTTTGCCAACTGTCAGTAATATATCCGTGTCAGCTGTATTCATAAAGAAAGTTGGTTCGCAAATGTCTTTATAAATCTCTCATACTCTATTATAAAAAAGCATGGGTGGTAGTACATTTTCTGAGACTGGACAGAACTACAGTGCTCTGACTATTGTGTCAATTTTCCAGCATCACAATCTGGCTGTTTCCTATGGCTGACAGAAATTTCATTGGTGTATTGCTTGACTCCTTACTGGCTCAAAAACAACTACAAAATAAATTCTATTTGCACTGTCATTCATATAACATCTTTAACTCTTAGTAATGAAAACAGTGCCCTCCAAAACAACCTAGAATTTTGGTTTAGAAACTATAAATCACATATTCTAAAATTTGCTTCTTTTTTTTTTTTCTTTTTTTTTTTTTCATATTCATCATATTCAAAGAATCTATCTATATTTTCAAATGAAAATATATATTCTTTGTGAAAACTGACTATTGCATGGTTTGGCTTTTCTTTCTGAGTCCTGAATAGCAATTTATCTTGTTCTCTGATAATATAATCCACTCCTTTGGAAAAGCGTTGGTTAGAACATATTCCATCTTCATCTTCTTTTGCTTTAGTGGTGCACGGATAGTCCTGTGTGCAGTCTTGTCCTGTACATTTGTTTTTCCTGCAGCTTTAATATTTTCACTTGTTTAAAAATAATTTTAACCCTTTTAGCACATTCTACTTTGAAAAACTATCTTAATTTTAAGACAGCAAAAGATTCATGTATGTGAATTGTGCTGTACAAATCTGATTTGTTTGCAATGATTACAATATTAAGTGACTAAGGTTTCCTTGATTGATAAAAACAATTCATGAAAATGCACTATGAACTTTTCACACTTTATTTACTCCCCAAATTGCACTTTCATGCCTTTACCTCAGTCTGTGTACAAGTATTCATATTGATTATGAAAAGGAAAATACACTCTACTATAAAGTACTGATACATTTTTAACACCTATGGCAGGAGAAAAAATTGTCTCAGTCTTCCAGCATCTCTTTGCAGAAAAATGCAGGTACATGAAAAGTTAATCCATCTGTTCCTACTTCTTTGAAGAGCAACTAGTTTCTGTAATGTATAAAGATGGCTGTTCAGTTCTCTCTCCTCATGATCAGAATGAAGACAATTAAATTCCTCCAGAATGCCTTAATAACAACTTATTTTTCTCAGACTGAGCTGTTGACTGGTCTGACTTCCTACCTTCTCTGTTGTTCATTCATAGATCAAACACAAACTAACTGCAGTGGCTGTTACAAATTGGAGGCAGTCATTTGTCATATATCTTATTTATTTAATAGGTCTTTTGAATAGATCTTCAATTAAATAATCCTATAAGATCTGTATTTATCTATTTAGTCTTGCATTAAAAAAAGTTTCACATGCATTAACATTGTCCTTTTTGCAAAAATAAAAGATTCAGCTTTTTTAGCTTAAATGTTTTCCATTTAAGACAGCTTTCCAAGTGTTCTTTTCCAATACGTTACCTGTACCAAGTTATGATTACAGTAAATATCTGGTCCTGGTTAAAGCTGGTATTTTTAATTGCAGCAGACATTTTGGCATTTGGAAATTACCCTCATCTGGTAATCTGCATTCAGAGCAAAATTTAATTTATATGGACAGATACATCAATTAAGGATTAAGTAGCATGTTTAGGTTCTGGATCTGTGCTTTGTATCTCCCACTATAACAAAGATTCAATTTTCTCTAGATTTTCTATTGTTCCCTCTCCAAGGTTGCTGAGCAATATTTTTTGTTTCATGTCATGTTTTTCAGTAGATTTTAATTTCCCCTTAAACTGATGTTGGACTGCAGCTTCTCAATCTTACTATAAGAGAAATATATGTATAGCTCAATGAAAAACCATACAGCTATTTTTGATTCTTCAAAGAGAAAAGAATGTAACTAATGAGTAAAGATGTATTGGAGATGTCCAGTTAAAGTATAACCCTGAATATGTTCCTGAGCACACTTGTGAATTGCTAATTATATTAGTCAGGTCCATTTAGAGAGGTATTTGCTCAGCGTTTGTTCCCAGAAATTGTTTGTAAAATCCAGAATATTGATGCTGTGTTGCAGTAAATACATTGTTTTTCTTGTCCCTCTAGTATATAGTATGTCCCTTTGAGATAAAGCCCCACAACAGAGGATTTCTCAAGTTAAATATCAACCCCTCCCCTGGAGTTGTGTGAACCTGACAAATGATCTGCATTTCTGGTAAAAAGTAGTTAATGTGGCAGGATCAGAAAGTTTTCCAGAGTATGTGTACAGCTCATGCCAGCTGCTGTTGTGGGTGTTGGAAGTGGTGCAGAGGAAGGTGTGCAGGAGTATCCATTCGCAGATGGTGCTGTGTGTGCAGCAGTTATGACTACCCTCGCTGTCTGTGACTAAACAGTGGTAGACAAAATAGCTCAAGATTCATCATGTTAGGGTTTGTTCCCTCCCAGAGGCTATGGTTGCAGCTGGGATCCTTATGATTTTTAGTGACAAAAGCCCATATAAAACTGTACCCCAAAATAGCATTTAAAGGTGCGTAATTTGCTCTTAATACAGTGTTTTCAGTTTCTCTTCAGTTTGTCATGCTTTTATCATCTAAAGTGATTTTAATTGTAATAATTTATTGCTAAAAGATTGGCAGAGGGAAAAAGTCCAAGACAGTAGTGGCATTGATCATAAAATCTGTCTTAAAAATTCCATGACTACTCTCAATTATGAAGAAAATAATGTGCTAATAAGAACAGAAGAGAGGACATTATGATTTCATATTGATGCTTCATTTTATTTGCTTCTCTTTAGCTGATCACGTTGACGCAACTGGCTTATGAAATGCTTTTCAAAGTGAGAGTTTGTATATCAGTATCAATTTTCAAAGAGTTAAGAAAGAGTTTATTATGGATAACAAAGGGGAGGTGACCAAATTAGACCTGTTTCTGGTTAAGCATGAGAAGATCTGGCCAGAGGAGACAGAAAAACAGTAAGGTTTTTTGCTTCTCTATAACAATCCCTACTGAGCGCAAAAAAGTAAAGCTTGAATATTCAATAAAATGGAGACAATCTTAGAAATTGTGGGAAAGAAGTGGAAAGTTAGCAACCTGCCTAAGGAAAAATATATTCTAGAAAATAAAAATAACTTTTTTTTTAATCTGGGCCATTTTTAAGCAAGAGTTTGTTTTGACCCAATAAAAATAAAGTCCCTGATATTCTTAATAGAAAAGACATTCAGACATGGGGATGTGAGTGGGTGGGTGGCTAAGACTGTTTAAAAAATTATTTCCTGTATCTCTGTCTCACATACTTTTAAACATGTTTTAATGGCAGTTTGTCATCACTGGGTGTTAGTGAAGATAATCAATGCAATATGTTCTTCAAGATTATGATGGCAGTTAATTCATGACTAAATGAATTATTTGACATGTAAGAAAGAAAGAGCAGTTTTGGAACTGGCACTCAATAAAATATTTCATCTATGCTGTCATCTGGTTTTGTGATTGCTTTTTTCTTTTCTTTTTCTTTACTAAACAAAAATCTTTGTGTGATTTTTACAGGAACTTGGGTTGATTAGTAAAGTTATTTAGGTCATAATTCGTTTTATTTAGAGCATCATACTTTGTTTACGTTTCCAGTAATTTTATAGTCACTCTTTAGGAAGAATCAAAGAAAGCCTAAAACCTAATGAAGAAATAATTAATTAGAATTATACTAAGTAGTTACAGTCTCTTCATGCTTTATTATAGGAAGAGCAAACACAGTTCAGCCTCTGGAAAGGCTAAACACTTTGAAATTTTAAATGTTAATAGCATGAGTTTGAATAAGAGCATTCAAAATTCTGATGATCATCACACTGATCAAGAAACCTGACCATGATGTGGACAAATGCCCACATAGTCACCAATTAAATTTAGACTAAATATGCCCTTGATT
This sequence comes from Prinia subflava, assembly GCF_021018805.1. NCBI lineage: Eukaryota > Metazoa > Chordata > Aves > Passeriformes > Cisticolidae > Prinia > Prinia subflava. The sequence continues at coordinate 30,451,436 of NC_086249.1, forward strand.
TCATTAATTACTAGACCAGCATTGTACATTTTACTGAGTTAATTACATTGATTTTTACACAAATCAGTTTAAATTACTTTATATTGCTTTGGGGAGGCTTTTAAATGGGCAGCTTTACTTGAATTATGTTGGATTCATTTCTCAGCAAGTGACCAAGCTAAACCAATATTTTATTTTAAAAGGAAGAAATTTATATTTACATACACAAGTTTGTTGAAGAATAATCCTAAGAATTTTTGTGAGGCTTTTGTTCAAGTTTAATTTCTCTATCTGCACTTAATTTATTATTAAACAGATATTTTTATAGCCCGCTCATGCTCCCAGTAACTCCAACAGAAAAACATGGTCTCAGAGAAAATCTGTGTTTGAATAGCTGTCTTTATTCTTAAAGTAGAAAAATAAGACTAGTACTATTGATGGGTTTCATAAAAACATCTCTACATTGCAACAAGGGTAGAAAATAAAAATACTGTTTGAATGTTAGTGATAACAGGTTTACAGCTGTCATAGGATATACCCACAGAATGATAAATATGTCCAGGGACTTTGTATGGACTGTCTTTTATAATGAAAAATTGTTCCTGAAAAGACAAGATGAATGATATAATCTCTTGAACTCATTCTGTCTCACTAATATTCAAAAAGGCTAAGCAGGTAGACAGAATTTACTTAGCAGAAGGTCGAGACTGCCCAGTTGAATCTCTATGAAAGACGTGACTGTCAAAGCCAAGTAATTTTAAGTGTTTTAAATAATTTTAAACATTTTAAGAGTTTTCTTTTATTTCCACACCATTCTTGTTTTCTCGTGTCTTAGATTGTATTTCCATAATTTCTGCTGTTTACTTTGTAATTCCATATGCTAAAGCACTGATTTAAAGGCAAATGCTGAAATACATCTTTTACTTCCAAGCTTGTCTTAATCTTTCTAGTACTTTAAGTGACATATCCATGTGATAAGTCTGTCCTTGTTTGTTTGTGTAAAAAAGTAAAATATCTGAGTAACTGAACACAGGGGAAACCAAATATTTTTATTTGCACATCAATTCCTTAATAAACAAGCAGTTTTTTGCTGTTCCGGATTGTAGGTAGAATGTGTTGCCTTAAATATCAGAAATTCTTTTTACTACAGTAATTTCCAAAAAATCTTTTTGTCATAGAATTTTGAGAAATTAAATGTCATTTTATTAACTTTAAAATGAGATTTAAGTCTCAAAACTATTCTTGATATACCATACAAAAATAATATCAGCAACTTTATTATCCATAAAAGCCTTATAATTTTGAAAAAAACAAAGCTAACAAAAACAAATGAGTTTTGCTATCTTTATTGTTTAGTTAAAACTAAAAAACAAACAAAAAAACCCTCTTGGTTTTTTTAACACTATAGAAAAAACTAATTTTATATAGACTGTATTAGATGGATGGACATCTAGACATTAAACTGAAATGTTTAGGTTTAATAAAAATCTTGCCAAGTTAAATTTTTGTCAGTGTGTAAGACAAAGTAAGATTTAAATTGATGTCTATACGTACACACTACATTCATGTACATATGCATGTACATGTCTTAATTCTTCTAACTTGCTCAGACCAAGACAACTGGGACTTTTGTGACCCTACATACTGATCTCAAAAAAAAAAAAATGAACCTGAAGACTAGTATTTGATTAGGAAAACCAAATGGCTAAGTAATGGTGGAGGGTGAAACAGCCTGGATTTTATCTTCATGAGAAGGGGCAGGCAGAGGAATGGGATGAACATTGCAATGCCTGTAGGAGAGAGAGCCTGGTGCCAAAAATCCCTTGTGGTCTGTGGATTTCCTTAATTTATTCTCAATGATTTTAAACTGCTCTATAAATATCAAGCTGTAAAAAATGGCACATAAGGCACATTTATTGTGGCACTACATTATGAATCTGATTGATTTCTCCAAATTTTATGCTTTCTTTGTGGAAGGGAAAAAAGCAGACCTAGTAAATAGTGAGGCAACAAATAATGCAGTAACTTTCTAGCATATTACATGCAAATACTCAAGGGCAAAGATTGGCCTATAGAGGCCAACAAACAAGGACAGCTGGGGGTAAGACAGGCTACAGAAATGTATATAGGAATAGGAGACACAGCAGATTTATTTTTGGATTTGTAGCTGTCTTGTAATATTTAATCTGCTTGTTCTATGAAAACAGAAAATACTTGGGGGCAGAATGTCAAGATCTGACTTTAATCATTCATCTCAGTCACTAATGGTCACATAAAATTTACATTGTAAGAGAACAGCTGAGGAGACTCGTAAATTAAAATAATAAAAAAATGAAATCAAGGCAGCTAGTTCAAACCTGAAGCTTATGAGTAAAAAAAGGTACATTGCCTCTTCTCTTGTTCTTACATTACTTTTCCTTCATAATGTCATCCCTTCACCAAACTGAGATCATAGATTTTTGTTTCCCTTATTCCCCACTTCCTCTGCAACTCTGAAAGCGATCTTCCTTAAAATTGTAACACTTCTAAAAAGTTTAGTAAATCCTCAAAAAACTTAGAGAATGGTGAAACTCCTTCTCTCTGTCCCCCGTATACCATAATAAGCAGACTACATTTTCAGATATAAATTGGATGGATGTGAAGGAACATCCTTTTTCTGTCCTCTCAAGGAGAAATCAGTCTCTAAGTTTCTCATCAGCTGCTGTCATCTCTTGCTTATCCAATTCCCCCCAATTTGTTTGGGAACAAGGAATTTAGTGAGGAAATAAGTAATTTTATTAAATGGATTATTTGTTTAATAACTTATTTCCTCACAATGTCAGTACTTACTTCTCTGAAGGTCATGAGTTTTCTATGGTTCAGGAAATATTTTCCAGCCAATATCTTCTGAAAATAAGATCTAAACAGATGATAATATCTACTTGCAGCTCTAATATTTGTACTAACTAATTTTCTGTTTTTATCTCTCCATAAGCACTATAAGCAATTGGAATGACTGTACCATTGTCTGGTTTCTTAATGTTTTTCTCCTTAGTGAATAAATTGTCAGAAGAGATCCATAATCATGAAGTTGAAATTGAAACTATTTTTAGTTCTTCCACAAGTTAATTTTTCTGAACTACTAACAAGGTGTAAAACTAGTAGTAAAACTAGTTGGTAAAACTAGTGCCAATATTCTCAAATTAGAAATTTTTCTGCTGGATGAGTCTTCTTTACTGGAAATTTAAAATAGTGATATAAGTGAGATGTTTCTTTGATTAGTATACAATCATGTGGTTTTAGTTTGGGATTTTTCTTAGGTGGGAGATTATAATTTATTATATACTTTCAGTGCTGAAGTGAAGACTCTTCAATTAGAGACTGTCTTTTAGGTCACTGGAATTAAGCCAAGCTAACACATAACTGCTTTCCTGTATAATTATCTATCAAGGATTATCAAATTTCTAAAGTCCCTTTGTCCTTGATTAAGTCTGGTTAATTTTTTAAATTAGTTTAGCTTAAAATCTGATTAATTTAATCATTATATTTAATGGATTAATTTATTGGTTGTTGTAATTAATAAAAGGTTTTATCGTATGGTAGGTTACTATATGGGGGCCAAGGAGTTGTATAAATATAAATACAAAAACTACAATTAATACATTACTTACACTTAACAATATTCAAAACACAGATAATACCTGCCTCTCTGTTTTCAGTAGTAATCTATATAGTCATATTTAAGGATATCCTCATTCTTTTATTTTGAATAATTTTAAAATATTCTGGCATAATGTGGATAATGGAAAGAAAAGAAGTGAACAAGCTGGGGTTTATTTTCTCTTTCCAATTGCTCAGATAATTTTTTTTTCTTTTGTGGGACCTTTCACAGTACTAAGTTGCACAGATAAATCATGTTAATTTTATGGATAAACTATAATAATTAGAGTCTAAGGGAACACTCAAGATAAGAAGAATAGAAAGTATAACATCACATTCAACAAAAGACATTATCAGACTAATTTTGAGAGCGTATTTTACTAAGCCTGTGTCCTTTTGGAATCTTTTTCTTTGCTGCTATGTATGAATGCTGTAGGGAAGAGCAGGAAGGTGACAAGGCATTCTGAGACAGCATTCATTTTCAGATATAAGTGGCAATCTATCTTTAGCTATCCTGGTATTCTTTTTTGGCAGGAGAGGTTAGAATCTGGATTGTAAAACACTTATGTTTCCAACTAATTATCAGGAAGGGAAGAGAAGCATACATACAACTCCTATCTCAATTCCACCTTGGTTCCCTTATAAGCACTAATCAGGACTGTGCCAAGGGGTTCCTGTCTCTTGGAAGAGGGTGGCTGAACTTTTAATAATGGCAGGCATCATTCCACAAACCTTCCAGAAGCACAAAAAATAAATCTTCTTAAGTAGGTGCAGTGATGGGCCTGACACTTCACTCTCTGTCAAACAAGTGAGTGTAAACTCTGTCCCCACAGAGCCTTCTCTGGGTAATTATTAGGATTTGTCAGCACTTGTCCAGCATGTATCACTACCCTCAGGCTTGTATTTTTGCATGATGCACTGGCAGAATTTCAGCACACTAACAGCACAAGGGACATGGTTTCTTCACTATATTTCACTGCATTTTGCTGAACTGAAGTTCTTAGATCATGTTTCATAGACAATATGAATTTACCAAAGTGAAGTATCTTCTACAGCAAGGAAAGTGCCACACTGTAAACTTTAAGCTGTGCATAGTTTGTCTTCTTGCTTGTAAATTCTAAATTCTCTTTCTTCATAAATGAGAATTAAAAAAAAAAATTAAAAAGAAATTTTTCTCTGTCAGTGAACACAACCTATATCCTACAATTTCTGTTCCAGCAGTTGGAACTCACTAGCTAAAGAAAAATGCCAAGTTTTTTGCAAGACATAATGAAAAAACTCGAGATCAATGGAAATAAGTGCTATCAACACAATCAATGGCAATGCTCTCTGGAAATCAGTAAGAGCCTTATGACTTCTTTTAATTAAGGAGGGTGTTCTCTCCCCAGAAAAACTTTTAAGAAATTGTTTTAGAAATAAAATCCAAAAAATGAAAAAAAAAACCCCTCAGGACATATACTTACACATCTCCTGACAGAACTCTGACCACTTCTTGAAATAACTAGGGAAATATGGTTGTCTGTAAGGAGTGCTAAAACAGTTCTTCTTTATGACAGTAAATTCCACTTTGGCATACCAATGTCATGGGTTGGCACTGGCCAGATGTTAATGCACCCATGAATATATGTTTTTTCTCTAACAACTACTGTGGGATGTGATCAGGAACAGAGCAGAGCAGGCTTAAATCTTGAAAACAAAAAAAAACTCACCAAAACTTTATTAATTACATAAGAACAGGGACAGAAATACTCTTAAACACACACAGAGACAGAAATAAAAACTTCTTAGAACATTTCTTCTCCCAGTTTCTACCTCCCCACCCATCACTCTTCACAGACCAACCTTTGGGTTTTAGATCAAACAATCACCACTCAAAAACAAACTAATCTTCAATTCAGCAAGGGAGAGAGGAGTCTCTCTCGCACCACAGACTGTTCCTCAGAAAACACGGGTCCACCCCTTATGTGTTTCCATGTCACCTATAGCACCGCCCGGAGAAGTCTGCCAGGGTGACTCTCTTTTTCCTATGTCCAGCGCTCTCACCGCTGTTCACAGGCTGAAAGCTGCATACAGGGCTCTTTTAAGGATACTTTCATGCCAAGCTCTCCCCTTTTTCCCCAGGGGCCGGGGTTCCAGGAGCAGGTCTGCCCTGAGGGCAGAGGGCGCCACCTCACCCTCTCCCTCTCTTCTCTGCTCCTCCACTCTTCAAGTGCCAGTCACTGTAGCAAAAGCAGGGCAGCTGCATCCACCCAAAAATGCAGTTTATGTTCAAAAGAGACTTAAGTTCAGTCCATGGCTGACATTATGCAAGAAAAGTCTAGCTCAGAAAGCTACTCCTCTCATTCTTTGCCCATCGGGTTCCTTCCAATCGTGCTTTATCATCTCGGTCCCAGGCCGCTTCCCTCTCTCCTCTGAAACCACCAGTCATGAGAATCAATGTCTAAGAAAAGTTTCTTTCTGCCAAGCAAGGGTTAACAGTTTCTTCTCGGCAGGGTGCTGCAGGCGGAGGCACTCCCAGGCTTGGCAAACCCCCCACGTGGCTGGGCACCTTCTCCCGGAGTTTGGGGGGGAGGGGGGGTGAGCACACACAGAAGGCACTTCCACAGTTTTCCACCCCTCCATCCTGGACGGGGCAGCTCAGTTCCAGTCCTGTCTCCTCTCTTCTCCCCCCGGGGCTCCGGCTTACCTGAGCCGACCACGTGTTTCCCCTCCCCCACCCAGCCTCGTGGCCCGGGCAGGGGAAGGAGGCCTGAGACCCCTCTCTGCTGAAACCGGAATCTAAAAAAAGAGACTGAACCCCCCTGGAGTCCTGCTTTAACTCTTTGTGTCCTCAGAGGCGTGTCCAAACCTCCGAGTGACCAATCCAGGTGCCAGCAGAAAAGCTGATCACTGATTGGCCTGCCCACATCCCCCTGGAAAAATTCACCTCCCCCCGCAACCACGACAACCAACAATGCAAAATTATACTGAAACACTTCATCCAATTGACACAGAATGCAGAAATGGTAGGGAAAAAAGTGGGAAATAACTGGATCGTTGCTGACTTTAATTCAGATCAGATAGTGCTAGTTTATGTAAAATTGACATTATGTTTAATGTGTTGTGTAGGCAGGAGAATTAACCAGAAATATGCTCCTATTTGGGCTGGATTATATTTGTGTACAAATATTGAATAATGCAGAGACCTGATATTTGTAATATAGTACTCCATGGCTGGAGCCTCTGGGCCTGATTCTGGACTGGTATATGTTTCACGGCTTAATACATGGCTGCTTCAATATCAAAGCTTAAAAAGAAAAGGAACTTTCCTAAGGGGTTTTGGTTTGTTTTGGTTTGTTTGTTTGTTTGTTTTGAGGGTGGATAGGTTTGTTTTTGTTGTGATTGTTTGGGTGTTTTTTTATTGCTTTGGGTTTTTTTTAATATGTAATGGTAACTGCCAAGGTGATGGTTAACCCAGAAGTCCTGACTAAATTCCATATGCATGTGCACCAAAACAGCCTTTGGACTTTCAGATTATGACAATCTTAATTTTTGATCCTAAAACTGTCTATTCTGTCAAGGAAGGAAAAATTCTTGCTGCTTCCTGAAGATATTACATTTAGATACTCTAAAATGTATTAAAGGAAGGGCTGCCAACTTACACAGAAATCTCTGCAAGAAATTAATCTTCCACCACTAAAGGGCCTGCAACCACTAGTAGCACACTTTCTTGCATTGTTAAATTAAATTATCTTCTGATGAGTAAACAAATTAGGAAGTTTTGGTACCACCAGCTACTAACATCTATGGTAAGGTTTCTTCTAATTGTTTCAAAACTCAGAAATGACAAGGTGTCCGAACAGTATGTATGAGTAGATTTTATATTAGATCACTTATTTGAATCTATGAAGAAACCTGGAATGCTCTAGTTGTGAGCTACTGTGATTCTAAATATTTACTGGGATTTTCCTTTAAATATCAGAAAAATAATCTCCATGGAAAATAATGAAGAAAATTGATACATGGAGAGGACTATTTAAAAGAGCCAGACAGGATGTATGCCCTCATGCTTTATCACTAATACTGCAGAAGGTTTTACATTATGGTATCCTGGGCTTCAAATTAAATGTCAAATTCAATTTGCCACTGAAAACATGAAGTGTGTGACTGCCCTTAGAGGGGTAACCTGACAGCACAATTTCATAATTGGTGTCTGCCCTAATGCTGAGTTAAAGTACAAGATGAAATGTTATCTGACTGCAGTCGTATCTCAATATTTAAGAATAAACAATCCACCTCTAGATAGGCTAAAATATATTTGGGTTAAATTTGAGCCCTTAGTAAATTTTGCTGGCTTTACTTAAAATGTGTGAAATAATAACGTTGAATACCATATAATAACAGATAGAAACCTCCCTGATGGGATCATGCCAGCAGTTATGTCTTTATGTCTCTGACATTTAGCTCGTACTAAAATGAGATTTGTGAAGGAAAATGAAGAGGTGCTTATTCCACTTAGAGTACTTTATTTTTTTTTTCTTTCTATTCAGACAAGCTGTGTTCTAATAATGAGATTTCTAATCCACTTTAATATCCTATCATTATATCTTAGTGAACTATCTGCCATATAAGTAATAATAATGAAGAATGTTTGAATATAAAAATGCATCCTTAAGCATCTAGACACTTTTAGTACTGGTTGTAATTAGAAACTTAAGAAACGTGCAATTAAATACGCTCGTAAAAAAACCAGATACATCTCTGTAGTACCAATCAATTTGTTGCATCATTAATATTCTTCAGTATGCCAGTTAAAAATGCATTGCACTGTTCTAAGTAGAAAATAGCTGAGAATGAAATTATTAACATTTAAAACACCACAATCATTACAGAATAATAACTGAGTGTTTTAGGTTTCTTCTCCTAATTAATTTTGTTTTTACATATGTGTTTTCAAAGTCTGCATCTTTATCTGTTCCTCTAACATCTAAGTTCCAAAGATAATATCTTTTTTTTGTACATTAAACTCTTCATTGTCATGACATGTGGCAACTATTAATTGTAATGAGTCAGCCTATTGTAACAATTCAAGTGAAACAAAGAGTATTTTTGTTTATTTTTATTTATCTGAGTAGGCTGAATTGAATTAGACATATCATTTAAAAAACATACTCAGTGTTTTGAAAATACACTTAGTGTTAAGACTTGTATCTAAAATTGTCTAAAGTGTTTAAAGACTTCTGTCTCCTAAGCTGTCTAGCCTGCCTTGAATTGAGGATTTAGTGGCAGTGTTGGGTTTATGGTTGGAATCAATGAACTTGAAGGCCCTTTCATGGAATCATAGAGTCATGGAAAGGTTTGGATTGGAAGGGACCTGAAAGATTTCCAACCCTCCGACCATAAACCTTTCACTTGACCAGGATGCTCACAGCCCCATCCAACCTGGCCTTGAACATTTCCTGAGTCCCCAACTTCTCTGGGAACCAAAATGATTTCCAATCTAAATGATTATATGATTCTATGATTCTGTGATTAGATGGAACTTTTCAGCTATTTCATTATATATCACAATAATAAAAAAAAAATAGTTAACTAAAAATGGTCTTGTTACCTAAACTTGGGGGCTGAACTAGTGCAAAATGTGCAACAGTGACTACACAGGTAATAATTAAGAACTCACGAATAACATGCCAAGATAAGTTTTTTTCAATAGAACCGTCATCTTTTCTAATTTGTGCATCATCATTGAGGCTGGCCTGTACAACACATGCACTGACAGATTGTTCACGTACACTTGTTTTGCACACAAACCTCTCCCATCCTCTTCACACATGAAACAGCCCCTTGCACTCAGCACGTAGCCTGCGTCCTTTTCAGGTGTGTCCTTCTGACAGCCTGACAGCATCACATAAAGCCCAAAGGTAGGAAGCAAGCAGAGCATTGAAGAATCCTACTTTCCCTTAACACACCTATGGGACCCTGCCTGGCACCTTCCTTATACCGTGCATAGTCTCACATTTTAGGTAGAGAAAATTTACTGATCCCTTACAGGCATAGTATTAAACACCCTGGTGCACAGTATCCTGTTATGCCACAGATGATTTGTCTGGAAGAGAGCACAGAGATGAGTTGAATTTACAGGTCCATGGAGAGATTGTGGCCACTACTTCAGAGCAGCACACACAATCTTCAGGGGTTTATTCCTGTAGAGAAATGAGTGAGGATCCTGGTATGTACTATTAAAATGCATAATACCTTTAGTCTGGCAGTTGCATTAAGTGGAAGGTTTAAGCAAGGGCTATTTATGCTGGCTGATGTACTAGATGCAGTGGCAGTTAAGGATATTTGTTTAACTGCAATCATCTTCTCTCTTGGCAGTAGCTGGCTGCTGCAGAAGAGAGGTCAAGATGAGCTGCTCTTTATGTGGCAGAGGTGATTCTACCAAGTGCAGCTGAGAGACAAAATGACAGCAGTGTCTTGCTGGTCCTCTCATTGTCCTTAATCCCTTGCTTGGCAGAGAAAAGACCATTTCCACATGTGATTACATTGACACATATTATGATCTCCCAGAGGAATCTGAAAATAAACAAATGGGCCTGAAAAAGTAGCATAAGAATATGCCTTTTTCCTTGCAACTTTTCATTGCATCAAGTCTAATACAAAGAGGGCAGATTAAGAGCAGGTTACTACCATGATCTACAGCTCTATAGCTTCTCTCTGGACTTCTCAATTTCTCTGAGACATCTGTTATACTTAATATTAAGCACTTAATTATATTTCCTTTATAATTACAGCAAAATAGCAAGAAAGGACTATCATAGATGAGGGGTGATTTTATTGTCATTCAGCAGAGATTGGGAGTTAAATGACCAGAGCTTTTCACGTCGTTGAAACTTCCATACAGACAGGGATAAAACAAAAGAAGACTGCTATCAGTCAGCTTTAGCCATCTCAAAGTTAACTGAATAATTTAGGATAGCTGTCTAGGTTTCTGCTGCAATCAGGTTTCCATCACAGTTAGCAAAAAGAATGAGGTTGTTCATCTCACTTCAAAATAACTGTCAAAAATCTTTGAATTCATATTCCTTCAGTTTTTCTATTCCTCTTCATTTGCTACAAGAGATCTTATATACTTTGTTTCCAAAGAGTCAAATTATACATAATTTTCTTCTTTATTCATTTTTCCTATTGGATATGAATAATATTGACATAATTAAAAAACAAAAAAATTGAAGAGAATAAAACAACAGCTTTTGAGACTTTGACAAATGACTGTTCATAAAGTTCATAAAAGAAACCAAACAGCTAAACTGTGGTACTTGTGCCAAAATCTTGTTTTCAACCCAGACTTTAAGAAATTTCAAAATCATGCTGCTGAGTGAATCCATGTTGCATTCAGAATCTTAAGTGAGAAAGCAAGGCTTCTTAAACTGCTTCATCCCCAGCAGCTGCTTGTTCTCTGAAATGCAAGCTGAATTTTAGAAGCTGTCAGTCTCATTGGCAAAAAGATGAAAAAATCCCCACAGAACTAATTCCACTCCTTTCCTTCTTGGAAGGCCTCTTCCAGCTGGTATTTTATTCACCAGAGAACAAGACCATGCATTGTGGTGGGAACAGCATGTTGAAGCTGCCTCAAAGCCTGCCAGTAGACAGGATTTCATGGTTTTAACACTTCTCAGCACCCAGTAGCTCAAGGTATATCCTGAGTCATTTGACTGCCTGAGCAGTACTCCAGCTTTTTCAAGCTTTCTTCTCATGAATGTTGTCAAATAGAGCATCTCAGTATTGCTAGTTTAGTGAAGTTGAGGACTCTTCCTGCCATCTTCACCTGAGCACCCAAAGACATTTTGTCTGATTTGCAGTAAGAATGTCCAAGAGGATCTAGTTCCTAGAGCAAATAACATTGTCCCTCAAATAATTCAACATAAACCAGCCTTGTTGGTCAAGTGATTTTGTAAATTTCCTCTAGACACATTAATGGTTGATTTGGTTTAAAAAAGTAATATTAAACACAATGCAAATGGAGTCAACAGCCTGAAGTGTTGGAAAGGGAGACATCCCACACCTTATATACAAACCCTTTAAATATGTATGTGCAAATATATTCAAGTACCATAAAATAATCAATATTTAATACAATATTAATACCATATTAACTTTTTATTGTATGGGTATTGTGCATAGCTTTCCAAACAGGTTTGATTCATCTGAATAATTCAGAATCACTTGGACTAATAGGTATTTTGAGGTACTTATTCAGCACTAGCAATCAAATATTTTGGTTTGTTTTTTAGAGCAGTAGTTCAGATGTTCATTCACCAGTATAGAAATTGTGATTGATCATTATTTCAGAAAGAGTTAATTTGATTCCTTTGCAAAGTAGCATTCTCTGCTTCCTCCTAGACCTGGACTGGTGTCTTTGAAAACATTAGTAGTATCATGAATAAAACAACAACAACAAACCACCAAAAAAAACCCACAAAAAAAGCTTATAAAAAATTAATTTTTATGTTGAAAGTCCTGGTTGCTCATCAAGAGGAATCTGACAAGAAAAGGTTCCACTGCAAAATAAACTTTTAATATGATTAGCAGTAAATTGAGTGTTCATAAACAACTTTGAAATAGTTTTATTTAACTGCTATATCTTGATTTTTATTAAATTTTCTTTACAATAGGTTGAACAATTACTAAAACTCGAAAATAAATGATCTTCCATTGGGGTAATAATCAAGCCCACAAGATGCCTTGCTGTTTCCATTAGCTTAATATAATTTCTCTTTCATTTGTCCTGTAACAAATTTTACTGATGTTTCATTGTATAAGTGTCTATGTTATGACTTTTATCAAATATTAATATGGTTTTAGTAAAACCATAGTAAAAAATAGTAATATCAAAAAGACATTGGACTGAACAAATAAAAACTTTATTGGAAAAAAACAGGGCCACGAGCCCAGTCGAAGTGATTTATGTTCTGAATAACCACTGTCTGTAATAATTGTGGCCTAATAGTTAACTTTATATGTAAGTATTCATTAGGGAGATCTTTATAGACAAGCTCTTTTTAAAAATTTCCACCCAAGCTACTTCCTCTGTTCATTATGAGCTTTGTAATATCTGAGCCTTTGGTTTTCAAAAGCCTCTAACTCTCTGTGGGCTGAGCATTAGAGGTCTGATACTCATGGGGGCAAGGAAGATAGGATGAATTGCTGTCTGCAACAATTCCATTTATATCCTCCAAGCCCTGGTTGCAGTAGAGGTTGTGCAGGGGAGCAGAGTTTGGTGTAGTTCAGAAGGCTTTAAAGTAGAAGTACTTTGAAAGGTACCTTCAGGTAGACCTCTGTCTTCCTCCAAGACGATAACAAGCCTTTTATAGAAAGCCTAGCCAGTGATACTTAGCTTGTTGCATTTATTGATTTCATAGGTTTGCCACTTAAGTAAGGAATATTATTAGCAGTTTCATTGCACCTTATGGCCACATCCTCCACTTACTAAATGTGAGGGAAAGTATTTCCTAATAATACTGCCTAAAACAATCCAAGTATATTTGTCACAGCATGTGCAGTTCTTTTTATATTTGGATGTATGGGTAGGAATAGCTCAGTTTCTAATTCTTTTCAGTTCCTACTCTTCCAGTTCTATCCAGAACATCAGAATTACTTATCACTGGTATTTCTTCATTACCTGTGAGCATGTTCCCTTTTTGAAAGGAAAGGGAAAACAAAATAATTTGAGCTTTCCTCTAATATACATTGATATAGGCAAAAATAATACAGAGAAAGCTTTTATTTTTTGTGACAACTCACAACCTCTGAGCAGAACAGTCACTGTAGATGCAAAAATTTGCTCCATTGCTTTGAGAGAGGAAGTGGATTTAAGCAATCATCTCTTTCATGTTGCTACACATAAATGGATAAATATGCATATGATGGAAAGGGGAAATTAGGAAGTGATAATGGAAGAAAGCACTTTGATATCAGTGTTGCAGTATCTATGCTACAGGCTTTGTTTTATAAGTATTTTAATTTAAAAAAGAACAGATCCTTGCAGTTGCATTTAAATTTATCATAAGTGCCAGAAAACAAACATTAATTATAGTAGATGCTATTGTTACCTTTAGAAAGAGCACGATTTTAGTGGATCTGGTTCAAGATTCTTGCACATTAGGATTGAAAACACTGAATTAGTAGTCATGCTCTCAGTATCCAAAAATTCTACTAGGAATCAGAACCATAAGAAAATATCCACCCTGTCACTACCAGCCAAATCAAATCTTTCCAAAAATACTGACTGGTGAAGGCTTTAATAAGTTTTCTACAATTAGCACACAGAATTAAAAGAAATTACAAAAGTAATTTGGCAGAAGTCCTGAGGAAAACAAAGGACCAGGGGTAGTACCATGTGGAAATTGAAAACTGCATTTTCTAATTTTTGTGCTGGAAGAGAAGTGAGATAAATTACTTGCTGCACCTTATACAGATTTGTATTTTAGATCACCATTTTATAGATATTTTCTTCAGGTAAAATTACTGTCCTTTGTATTAAGAAAGAAATAGCTTACTGAAACTGTGTTTTTTATAAAGAAACCAGGATAAGAATAGGACAGAATAAAAAAAAAATCAAGAAATGGTAGACAGTTCATCTTTAAATTGAAAATATGACTGTAGAGTTTGTCAAATCATGCCATTATGCAAAAGACATCTGTAAAAATAGTATATTATGGACATACACAGTATATGTAAAAATAGTATATTATGGACAACTTAATTTTCTTTTCTTGAAGAATGAATTATTATTCCAAACAAGACAGTTGTATTTTTGTGAGGTCCTAACTTATAACTGAGGCAAAGAAACACATACTCTTCAGCTGAAATAATTTTTTAAATCCTTTTAAGTAGCATCTTAGCTGTGTTCTTTTGCATAACTTACTGTGTATTCTCGTTTACAGTCATAAGATTAAAATGTAAATGCTTTTTTTCCTTCCTTTTGTGTTTGTTTTGTTTTCTTTTGTTTGTTTGCTTGTTTGTTTTTTGTTGTTTGTTGTTGGGTTTTGTTTTGTTTTTTTTTTCTTAAAAGTATTCCTCATTCTGGGATAGTCAGGGTCGGGAAAAAAAAACAAAAAAAAAGTGAACATTAGAAAAAATTTCTAAATTTTTTAAATTTCTAAACCAAGAACAACTGAATACTGCTGGTATATATGGCCTTAAACTAGTTTTTAGTGCAGCTTTGATCTTTTTGCTATAAGCACAAAGGAATTCTTCAATCACTTGTATGTCTAAAAGTGAGAGCGCAGTTATTGGAAAGATAGATGACAACCACTGATAATAAAGCCAGGAGTATATTTCTTTATTAAATATAAAACAGAAATTAGACTATCTGCCTATATATATTAAGTACAACATTTTCATCCTCTTGCCCATATTATTTCCTACAAAGCACCTTTGTCATTATCCCACATGCCCCGTGGCAGCCCTATCCTATATATGCAGTATCAATGTCTTTGTCAGTCTGCATGAATGGTACTCCCCAACCCTTAGATGTTCAATAACCCTACTACGTTGCTATGGTTTTCATTTATCCACATGCCCAGTAAAATTTAAGCCAACTATCCTTGAAGAAACAAGAAATATAGAAAAAATAAGTAGAGATGCAAAATCCTTTCATTATGACAATAATCAAGATTTCTAAGTGGATTTTTTAAAAGCTATGCAGTGGCATGTTTTGCCCTTGCTTGTTTTGCTGGAAATTCTTCTACTGAGATCAGCCGATGCATTCATACAACAAATATCTAAATGGGAAGGCCAGTGTCCAACATCCATGACTTAGATTATCTCCCTGTCACAGTGATCTGGTTTTACATTTTCACATTCCTATGTAATAGATCTGAAGTAGGTTTGACATTGATAGGTACAGGTTATATTGGGTTGTCACATAAAAGTTATCACAGCTACTCAGCTATGGGCTCCTTATCTGACACAACTTGTGATAACTCTGTTTTCTTCAATGACACATTCATAAGAAAGAAAAAAATCTTTTTCACAGAAAGTTTAAAATCATCATGTTTCAAGATTTTTGAGAGAGTTTAAAATCATCATGTTTCAAGAATGCAAAGAAAAATGTCCATAAGTCCAGCTTTTATTTTGATATTCCCACTGTTTGGCTCCAGTTATTGTTCATCCTGTTTCTGTTCTACCAATCACAACCTTTATTATTATTATTTTAAGAGTCTAATCCAATCGGCACAATAATACCTAGTAATAAAAACAGTAACAATCTCACACTATAATGCTGGAAAATTTGGTATCTTTTTCCCTGTTCATGTTAGAGAAAAACCACCAAGTTAAAATAATTTCTGTGTTGAACTGTTATAAAAGTAGCTGAAAAGAAGTGAAGAAAAGAGGAAGAAGAAAACGTAATAAAGTTGGGGGCAGGGGAAGAAATCTCTGCTCTACTCTCTTTAAGAGCTATGACCATAAGGGAAAAATTTAAATTTTAATGAAAATACTTATTTCCCAAAGGCCTGGCCAGCAAAGAATGCTGAATGAGATAATTCACTAACCAAAGGAACACAAACTGAAAAGCAGATTATCACTGATGTGAAAAACAAAGGCAGAAGACATTAATAATTAATTGAGGAGGTTTTCTGTGGAGGTTTAGATGAGTTACAAGCTCTGTGTAGAAAATCACTTGTCTACCAAATTGTTGTGCTCTCTTTGAGGGTTTCCTATACTTATGCGTACATCCAATAATAAGTTTCCCTGGTCTGAGTTACCTGAAAGGAAGTACAAATCCTAAATGGGATTTTTTTTTTATCTGTGTTGAAAAGCATGTCTGCTGTCCTGTTTAAATGAAAGCTGACAAGCTACACCTTTATATTGTTGCAGGAATAAATACCAGCAACACAAAGAGATGTCATCTTGTGCTCACACAGTGTGTCTCTCTATATATGATGGAAAGACTGTCAAAACTGCTTACAACTAGAGCTGCTCAGAGAGCAGTTGAAATAGAAATATCCAGCAGGAACTACTCTTGCATTATGATTTATATTTTTATTTGTGGCAAGTGTGTAGAGCTTTGCCTCTATTCTCTTACTGTGATGGTTCTAACATAGAAAATAGAACCACCAAAGCAGCAAATATGGCATATAACTAAGCTGGTTATAATTTGAAGGAGTCATATTATTCCTAAAAGGGGTTTGATAGAGAAAAAAACTAAATTATTCTTTGTCTCATAATTATGTCACATGTCATTATTCTTGTAGTTATAAATCACACCCTCTACTGATTGAAGATTCCTTGGGCTCCAGTAAGAGTATCTCGAAATGCTCCTGAATAGATATGACTAATTAAATGTAGAAATTAAATTTATGTTTGCAATTTGATGTCTTTTCAAGTCAAAGACCAGAAGTAAGCATATGTCCATACAAAGCCAGCTGAATCTCATACTTTTGACTGACTTTTCAGACATTTGAATGCAAAGTCTCTTGAATTCCAATGTGGTAAAGTGCTGACATTGTTAAAGTGATACCTAAGAAGACAGTGGTCAAAGATGAAGGGTGCCAAAAGTTATGTTCAGAGGAAACACAAATCTGGAGAATAGTAGGAAATGAGCATAAATAATATATTCTGTAAAAGTGCTGATTGCTTTGAATGTGTTGGTAGATTCTTCACACACTGAGTAAAGCTGAAGAAACTGGAACCTGTTTCAATCCAGTTTATAAGTAGTAAAAACACTTGGATTTTCCTAAAAACATTTTCAAAATTGTTTAAATTAAATATACCAACATATTACTTCCAGGAAAATAATCACATAATGGCAGGAGTTGAAAGGGAAGTATGCAGATATCTACTTCGAAGCTTCTTACAAAGCAGATTTACCTGGAACAGGTTGCACAGGATTATGTCCAGAAGGGTCTTGAATATCTCCAGAGGAGACTCTACAACCTCTCTGAGCAGCCTGTTCCAGTTCTGTGCCACCTCTTTCAAGCTTCCCTCACAAGAGAGATGCTTCAGTCTCCTCATCATTTACCCTGCCTTCAGCTGGACCCTCTTCAGTACTCACTTGTCTTTCTTGTACTAAGGAGCCCAGACCTGGACACAGCACTCCAGATGTGCCTCCCCAGGGCAGAGCAGAGGGGCAGGATCACCTCCCCTGACCTGCTGGCCCTGCTCTTCCTAAGGCACCCCAGGATCCCTCTGGCCTTCTTGGCCATGAGGACACTGCTGGCTCATGGACAGCTTGTTGTCCACCAGGACCCACAGGTCCTTCTCTGCAGAGCTGCTTTCCAGCAGGTCACACCAGCCTGTGCTGGGGTTATTCCTCCCCAGGTGCAAGACCGTACATTTGCCCCTGTTGACCTTCAGACTGTTCCTCTATACCCATCTCCCCAGCCTGTTGAGGCCCTTCTGGAGGGCTGTACAGACCTGTGGGATATCAGGCTCCCCTCCCAGCTCCGTATCATCAGCAAACTTGCTGAGGGTTGCATTCAGCCAGGGTCACTGATTAATAAGCTGGACACGACTGGACTCAGTGCCGATCCCTGGGGAACACTGCTAACCACAGGTTCTAAATAGACTCTGCACCACTGCTCACAACACTCTGATCTCTGCTCTCTAGCCAAGTCTCAATTCACCTCACTGTCCACTCATCTAACAACACTTTATACTGAAAATCAGCACACTTCTTTCAGGAAAACAAGAATACATGTCAGGCTATGAGCTTTGAATATGTTTGCTGTGAAAGATATGTGTACTGTCTTCTAATCTTGGCTTTTTGGAAATTGAAAGATTAAAGACACATGCAGTTTTAAGTTGATGTCCATATAAATAAATAAATAAATATATATATATATGCAGAGCACTGCCACAGACATTTGAGCTATTAACAGTGTTAACTACTGGAGCAAGATGTCTCTGAGTATCTGTCAGGATACCTGTTCCTGTGTATACAGAGACCTTTGGAACTAGACTTTTAATTGCATTAGGAGCAGCTTTGTCTCTTGTATTGTTTGTCATATTATTGAGAGATATTTTTAATTTTCCTAACAGAGATCTGTCTTTGTCCCACTAGGCTAAGCTTTAATTAAGAAACATCAACGTTGCTAACAACTGCACAAAGAGGGACGGAAGGACCTTTGTGACCAAGGATGCGGTTGTCATGGAAACTCTTGCTGTTTCTGTCACTCACTGGCTGTCTTTCAGGTAAATCAAAACAAAAAACAAGAAAACTTTGCTTATCGTTTTAAGGCTCTTAACTGCAAACAGAAATAGGAAGATGTAAAAGCATGCTGGAGAAGATTGACATCATTGTGAAAACTATTTGCCTGAGTGTGTTGACCCACTCTTAAGGAAAGGAAGCACTTAAGATTCAAAAATGCTCCTTGGTTGAAAAAAATGACAGAAGTCAGGGGGTCTGCAAAGAAGCATAGTGTATTATTGGTAAATTTGGCATGAATATTGGTATGTTAGTTCCCAACCTGTTAGGTGGGTACATGGCAGTAGGGTTCAGATAAAAGTGTAGGATGAAGGGAAAAGAGAGATTAAGCACATGGCATTGGGTCTTGAATCAAGGGGAGGGATGTGATGGAAAACAGAAATTAAAGAGGTTCAGTAAAAAAAGGTGAAATTAATAAAAGAAAGGAAAAGAGAAAAAAGGAGGATGAGAAAGAGGAAAAAGGAAAAGAGGGTACACCACCCCTCTCTCCAGCATCAGTCCGGATGATGGGGATGCCTATTCTGCTCTCGGTGCCAACTTAGTTGAGGGGATGCCCATCCTGATTTCAGTGTCAGTCCAGGTGATAAGCAGCAATCCAGCTGTGTCTGTGTGGCTGATGAGATGTCCAGGGTCCAAGGGGCAATGCCTGGGCTTGGGGCTGTGTACTTTTTTGTAGAGAGCCTTCTCTACTCTGAAGATAAGTTTCTCACTTTCTCTGCTAGTTATTTATAGTCCATTCTTTTAGGCTCTTCTGAATGAGTCTGAGGACTTCCAAAGTTTCAGTGATCCCAATCTCACCTTATAGTCCATGTCCACTTTCTGCCATTCATTCCTGTGCTCAGCTGTACTGCATTGCAGTTCTTTCTCACAGGAAAGTGCTGCTCAGTCTCCACCTAGCCCTTCTTCTCCAGTCAAAACTTGTTCTTTCTCAGAGTCTGCCAGTACCAATACCCCCTGGTTATCACCAAAAGGTCATGTCTTTTGTTACTAAAAGTTCTTGGTTGGCTTCACAGCCATGTTGGTGTTTGAGACACATTGGCTACTTACGTTCTGGAAACAGAGCTCAAAAAAATCTCACTTTGGACCAGTGTTTATAAGGTCATTAGGTAGTGGGCTTTAGTACTCATAAGCCCCTCATAAGTGAGAGCTCAAAAGGATTTTACTTCAGATCATTGTTTAAGATCACAAGAGAGTGGGGTTTAGTAATATCTTTGTAATATTCTATCCTGGATGCAATTCAAGTTGGTAACTTTGAAGGTGCAGCAACAGAAATATTACTTCATTTGGGTTTTTCAGGCAAGAAAAATAAGTTTCAAAGGTTTCAAAGGTTCTTTAAAAAACTGGTGCTCTTCTACTTTCTGGGAATAGACAGTGCTTCTGACAAGCTGGAGAGAGGCTTAGCCAAGGTGCAGTTCTTCAAGGCCAAAGTCTAACAAGCATTTCTCGGACCATAGTGGGGCCTAAGGATGGTTTGGAATGCAACTAAAGTCAGCTTCTCTGGCCTCTACACTGAGTGATGAAACTGTAAAGCTTTAGATTAAGATGTTAATAAGTGCTGTCCTTGTATTAAGACATAATCATTACATCTCAACAGTTACTAAAGTGTTCTTATCCCAAATTCTTGCAAAATTTATTGGTTTTGTGTCATCACAAGATGAAATTCAAAAGTCAGTGAAATAAAACACCTGATCAGTAACAATAAAATAATATTTAGCACATAATAGTATTAGGAATTTAACAATGGAAAGTGCCCATGGATGTCAATGTACATGCTTTGAATGCAGACATGAAAGAGTCTGATCTAATCTGCTTCCCTCATGTAGCTTGTGTTTTCTAAGTCCATTGATTTTGGACAGGGAAATTTTTTGTTTTCTTTGTGCTGGATTTTCAGCCACACTGTAAATTTTAATTTGTATTGTAAACATTTTTATTTTGATGATTCTAGTAGTAGTAGTACCTTACAACCACCACCTATTAATATAATTTATTTTTTAACAGAAATTTATTTTTTTATTGCTACAAATTGGAAATTTGACGCAAAATTCAGAAGGATGCCAGAAATTTAAATATAAGGTTTCTTCTTAAGAGTTATTTATTTTATCTTGAAATCTTTGAGTTTAATGTCAACATCTGGCAGAAGGTATTTATCTGTGAATCTAATGTACCTGATCCTGCAGTTCATTTCACATAGCTAATATCTCCTTACTCTCAATTGCTGTTAGAAAAAATAGCTGTAGAGTTTGCTCCAAATACGTTTGCCTAACTCTGTACAACACATTAATATGCTTCAAAATTTGTGAGACACATTTCATATGCTGACAAATCTGTATCCTAAAGTTGGATATACAGGAACGAGCTTCATCCGTTTGCCACAGGCATTGTTTAGGCAGGGACATTCAAACAACATCTTGCAAAGACTTAAAAGCATTAGCAGTGACTAATTCTAATACAGCATTAAAGTGTGTAACTACTTAGGAAGTTAAACTGAAAGTCAATATTTACAGAAGAATTTTATTTAAATAACATTATACCCTGAAAGCTCTTGCCAGTCATTCAGCACCACATTTAAAATTCACTATTGTTCTCATCTGTTGATTTGTTGCTCATATCTGATGGTTTCTAAAGCATTCCTTTTTTAAATTTCAGTGTGATTTGTGATTCCTTGGGGTTTTTAAAGGTTTATTCCATATTAATGCAGGAGATTAAACTTCTGTAAGAAATAATGTTAACTGCAGTGGTTGTTTTCACATGTTGTTGAATATAATGTGATAACATACATTTTTCACATGCATAGAGATAACTTTTTTAATTACTTCATGTGCAGTAATAATTATTCATTGTTAAATTTAATGCTATAAGAGCTGAAATTAACCAAATATAACAAAATTGGATTTGAAGCTATTTTAATAAGTTCATCGGTATAACTAGCAATTTACTGTCTCCATAATTATAATATTTGATTACATCATCCTGCATTTGGAGATGCTTTTATATTACAGCACTCATTAAAACATGTTTACAACTTCAAATGCTTCATTCTTTGATGCAATTCAAGTTAACCTAGTAAGTTTGTAGCCTGAATGTACTGTTAACATCAAAACAATAGATATTAATGGTGCTCCACGAAGATAGTTCATCCAATTTCTGTTCTTCTAGGCTGTGCTAAAATTCAGCACTTACTTATCCACTAAATCATCATATCATGGGATCACTCCTAGCAGCAGGCAGTGTTTGGAAGAGAGTACTACACCGTTGTATTGATTTTGCCTTGGTGAGGGAAAGAATTCAAGAGAGAGGATGGTCTTTAATTTTTGTTCATCTCCTTTTTATATCATCTTTATCTTAAAACTGACCCTGTTATTTTGTGTTGTGCTTAAGTGTGAATGTATGGAAGTGCGCTTAGGCTTGAATGGAGAAAAAAAAGTATTTTCTGAACATAAGAATGAGGACTAAATTATGTCTCTTACTCTGATTTAAGGCAAAGGTAGTCAGTGGATACAGCTCACAGTTATACACTTAAATTGTCAAAAACTTCACATTTATGAAATATTGATAATTAACAGATGAAAAGAAGTTCTCAGGATTGATATGTTCCTTCTTGTGTGTAGTACTGCTCTTTAAGCCAAACTGGAGTTGAAGAAGAGTTAAGCTCTTGTTTTTCACCTTGGGCCTGACTCACTACTGAACTGATGGTTGGGAAAAGTGTTGATTTTTGGAGGGTTTTGGGGGGATTTTTTTTCTTTTCTGTTTCTTCCTCCTATGAGGGTTTCCTATAGAGAAAGACAGCAGGCTGCTAGAGAACAGATTACCATGGGGGAAGCTGTAAATATGAAATTCAGAGTAGCTTTTAAAATCTGATTTGATTACTGTAATACACAAAGGACAGAGATGCTAAGTTTAAATTTAATCCAAGTCCATCAGAATTAATCTGGATGTATATTCCCAGGGTCTTATTGTCCTGGTTCCCCATAATCACTTTACAGTCTGCTTTTATCTATACCATAAAGGCTGTGTATTTTTGGTTCACACTAGGAACAGCTACGCAGAGAACCTTTTCTTTATCTAGACTTGTTAAAGTTTTCTTGCACTGATTTCTCAGAGAAAATGGAATTGTATATTACTGAAAGTTTTTTTTTTTTAAACAGCACCCCCTGACCTTGTCACAAGAAAAATAGGTATGTCTCTTCAGGTTCCAGAAAGGGAATTATTTTTATAACAGAAAAAATTGTATCAGATTATCATCTCATGATTTATATAGAAATTAAGATAGTGGGTTTTATTTGCAGATGTAAGACACTTGAAAAAGCTAGCTTGAGAATAGGACTCCTGTCATTCCTTTTAATAATTATTGCTGCCTATTACAAGGTGTTTCAAGTTTAAGTATATGCTAAAGGTTGCATAATAAAGTGAATAGTATTCATAGAGTTCTAATTCTATTTTAATCTAACACATATTCTGTATGCCTTTTTGTTCCCCTGCCCATTTATCTACGTCTGTAGTATTACCTTCTGCATATTAATCAGGTCAAAGTGAGGCTCATTTTCTCTGTAAGACTGTATAATTCATGGCATTGATAAAATTATGGGTATAATGGAAGTAGCAGGACTTCACAAGACAGAGGCAGTGCCTCTGAGACCCAGTGGCCACTGTTCGTAGCATCGAGTGCATAAACATTTGTCCTCAAAACTCATCTCTATGTACTATTCACTCCTTTTCACATAAAACATTCTTACTACCAAGCAACGACTGCTTAAATACTGTGGGTTTTTTCTGTATCCTTCTATATGATGTTCAAAGCTAGAACCAGCACATCTTTTTCTGAACAGCTGTTTGCTAGAATATAGTATGAATGCAGACTCAC
This sequence comes from Prinia subflava, assembly GCF_021018805.1. NCBI lineage: Eukaryota > Metazoa > Chordata > Aves > Passeriformes > Cisticolidae > Prinia > Prinia subflava. The sequence goes on from NC_086249.1 coordinate 30,475,105, forward strand.
AAAAAATGCTCTTAGTAAGAGAGCACAAACAAACACAAGTGCCCTGTATAGTTTTGACCCACAGCTGGCATAGATCTGAGGTGCTTCCTGTCTTTTATCATGCCCATCCCTCTCCATCTGGCTATTTGGAGGCTTTTAGGAACTGTCTCTATCATTTGCACTTGTTGGCTTCCAAAACACTTCTCAAACCTGCTCAATACGTAACTTTCAGAATTACAGCAGCCGTGGCCAGGATTAAAATTCATAGCCTAAGGTTCACAAATTCATTAACCAAACCATATAAATATGCATACCGCTCTGAGTGCCAGGACTGTTTCTCAGTTTTATTCTTCCATTTTTTGGACAATGTCCTTCCCAATTCAGTGGACAGCTTCACAAATGTGAAATGTTGCTTCTCTGCCAAATGAATGATGAACACATGAATGATCAATGTTTATCACTGATCAATCTACACAGTTACCCACAGTACCCTGCTCTCAACTCCTGGCCATGCAGTGATGACAGTAAAAGAAATACCATGCAACTTTGCCACCTTTGATAGCTGAGCAAAAAAGCCTGGAGACAGAGTTCTAGACTAGTACTAGTGCCTGGGGACTTTCCTGTTCACAGACTTCTGAGTAAAAATGGAAAATTATATAATACACAAACCTTCTACTGCTCATCCTGAAGTACTGCATTTCCAAAGGGTGTAAGGCAAGAAAACAGCCATGGTGCTGAAAATCAAGGCAGATTGCAGTCTACATCCTCTTTCCTCGATCCACTGCTTAGTTGCATCAGGGAGTAAAGTTCTTGTCTGTTAAATATTGTAATTCCTATAACTTTAATTCAAAAGAAGAATGGAAAGGTAATAAATATATACTGCTCCCAGAATCCTGTTTTGTTTAATGTTAAGTAATCAGGAGTGGTAAAGATGGGAAAAGTTGTAGGCATGACAAAAGGCACTGAGCAGGAATTTAAGAAAATATTTTTAGTATAAATCCTTCTGCTCGTATGCATGTCTTGGTTGTTCTTTATTTTCATATTTTTCTATGTTTAATTTATAAAGCTGGTTTCTTACTGCTGGCAAACAAGTTATTGAAAATGGTTCTTACAACTTTTCCCAGACATTCCATGTCATACTTTCCCAAATACTGTGGTGTGTGACAGTTCACCAGGAGTCCTCATCCCCAGGAATTTCTACTACTTTCATCCATACTACAGGGAATTCAGCTGTTATACTATACATTGCAACAGTGATAAGGTTTTTGTAGGAATATTTGTAATTGGTTTGCTGGCAAAAGTAATTCATTCTATGAAGTGATTATCATTTTCATTGTGTGCTTCTAGATGACCACTTCTCATGATCAGAAGTAATAAAAAGACTAATACTTAGTCTTACAAGCAACAAGAAACTGAGGCTTTTTTCTCTTACTTCAATGCCAGACATGTACAAGGAGTAGTTAGCTCATAGCAGAGAATAATTTAGAGTTTCCAAGAAGCAGTAATAATATCACAAATACATAACAAGTTATTAACTTCATTTCAAAAAGTCATTAGCGGTTAGCACAATGTTTCTTAAGCATTGACCTGGCCTTTTCTAATAGGAATGCAATAAAAAGGCACTGAAATCTTGGAAATTATGACAAATTCAGCTTTGAAATGAGGTACTAGTTTTCCAGTAATGAGGTTAAACAAATATTGGCAGAGGTCTACTAGGAGAGTTGGCAGATATGACTATGCTTCAAGTTGGAAAGCAAAATTAAATAACTTAAAAATTTAAATGTTTTATCAAGTTTCTAATAGAAATTCTATGGTGGATGCAAGTGAATTTCTGAGTTTGTGTGTGTGTGTGTGTGTGTGCATGTACCTTTGCTGAAAGAGAGTGAGACAGGGTTGCCTTATAAATAATTTTGAGTTACATTAATCCCTTTTTTCCCCCCTTATATCTTCTACATTCCCCCTGGGTGTTCATGGAGAGCACAACAAGCTCTCTATTGCTTGCTTTCATAGAGCTGCTCAGAAGTTTCTCAATGTGCTATCAAATTATCAGGCTAGATGTGTTCAGGAATTTTTCTTGCTTTACTGTCCTACAACTACATGAGCAAGATTGAATAAAAACCAAACAGTTGGTTCATGTCCAGCCTTATTCCAAGGAATAGGACCTAGTGCTTTTAACCCTAAGGAATGCCAAGCTCAAACCTTCTGACAGAATCTAGTTTACAGGTTGTCTCCTATCTATAGAAATATAATATACTAGTAAGAAAAAACTTAAATATCTGATAGGTTTTGCAGTAAATAACTGAGAAAAATACCACACTGTATGTCAAGGTGTTAGGGGAAAAAAAAAACCCAGCAACAACCAAAAACACCTGCAAGGAGGTTTCCTGCCTTTATTTCTCACTGCTCAATTCCAGCATTAGGTAGCAAACATATTATTGCTAAAGTTCTCTGTGTCCTTGAGACTTCCAGAGTTTACTTTTCTTTGATTAAAAGTTCAAGTCAGGACTCTTCAAATGGTATATTGCCAAGTGTGTATGGTGGTTTCTTCTGGTTTTACCTAGCATAGTCAAAAATGCTTAATGACAACAAAAGATTGAACTGGCAAACCACAGACTACATTTTTGGGGTAGAAAATGAAACCTCCCTGCTTTTTCAAATGCAAAAGATTTTTATAGCAAATTACATTAGAGAAACTAATTGCTACCATGGATTGTATAAATTTAGATAATAAATGATGGAATGTGTATAAAACACCGTCAGAAATGATCCAGGGAGATACAGTCATTGCTGTGTTTGAATGAAAAGTCATGTACTTATTAAGGTTATAAACTTTCAGCAATGATATGATTTTCTTCCCATAGCTGAAGTCCATAGCTACTCTATATATAATAACTATCTGTGTTAGAAGGCAACACATAGGGTAACCTGCCTCTTTACAAATATTCTCCTTTGTTCCCTAGGTGTAGGTGTTCCCTTTTTCTTTCAGATATTTCCCTAATGTGGTGTGGTTTTTTGGGGGGTTTTTGGGGAGGGTTTTTTCTATTTATTTTTTTACCAGCTGGTTGTGTAAAAAGTTTTCTTACATCTGGAAAACACAGCTACTTTTTGGAGTCACCCTGAAGAAGTAATCATCAATCCATGTTGAGAACCTCATTGTTATTTGAAGAAATTACTAAATTATGTCAGTAAAATTATGTCAGTTTCTGAACATGGGAGACAAGCTGGCTGATGTGGAGCGGTCACATATCTAATAATGAATAAACACTCTTCATAGCTATTTGAGCTGATAAACGTAAGTAGCTATGGGGGAACTTCTCACTGTTCTAGACTTAAAGATGAACTTGTCAACTCTATATTGCCTTTGTTTAAATTGGTGCTAGCAGTTCAGTGCCAGCAGTTTCTTAACTGTACTGTACCTAAATCTATTCCCCAAACTGAATGAAAATAAAGTGTGAAAAATAAATCTGTCTCCTGTCAGAAAGAAGGATATCTGCATACATTGCCCTGTGATAAGGGAGTGGGAGGCAGTTTATCGAGCTCTGTACAGCACTGAGACTGGTAACTGCTTTGCTCACTGGACTGCTTTGATAGGGAGATTTTTCCCTATTAAGTGTAATGTTGTGAAAATGTTATAAAAGTGAAGAACATGTCCTGCAATTTTGGCTTTTATTCAACATGGCTAGGTGTGCTATGTGCTAGGAGAACATTTCAGCAGTGGTTTTAGTTTACTTCTTTGGATTTATCCACCTTAATCTTGGGTATTCACGTAGAAAGGATTTTTCTAGTGTTCTGTTAAATATTCCATTTATTCCAGAGCTGGTGTTGACTGAAATTTTCCTGTGGTTGTATGCTGGGGGAGGGAGGAGGTTGTGTAGTATTTTTATGTTTTAATCTTAGCATCCCTACAGCTAATACAGTGAGCTCAGTGGTTAAACTGTTCCTGTACTATTGATGTCCACTGGGGTGTGACCCTGTGGTGAGTGCACCATGGCCTGTGTTTGCCCTTAATATGATGTGCAACTGTGAAAAGGGAGTGTTGCAGTCATGGCACAATAAGTAGTGTCAATTTGTCTCAGTGTAAAGCTGTAGGTGGTTTGCTGTGGCTCACCACACAGCCATTAAGAGTATCATCTCTGCTCAGCACAGAATTGCAAGTGATAGTACTTAAACTCCCTATAACACTGTGAATGATAGTGCTCTCATTTTGTCCAGGAAGAAATGTGAAGACAGGCATTCTAAGCCTGTGATTTAAGCAAGTTGGGTAAAAAAAGAATGAAATTTTATCTTCTGCAAGAGGATGTGGCATCATTGAAATTTACTATTGATTTTAAAGTGATTAAAAAAGAACAATGGATCACAGAGTCAGCCATTTTAGAAGAAAAAGATGAGCATGTTCATAAATATTTCCTGACATTATCACAGTGTAACTTAGCAGTTCTGAATCCCTCTCTAGAGATGCTGCTTTTCTCTAAGGCCTGTGGAAACTGCTCTTAAATGAGTTGTTTGGTCTAGATGACTCTCCAACTGTTTTTCAGTTGTCATTGAAACCCTATCCTGTTCAAAAAGTTAAAAATGGAAAACCTCTCAAAATTATTTTAGAATATAAAATACAGCACAAAAAAAAAGTAGAAGAAAATATGCTGAAATGGTAGAATACAGAAATGAATGCTTATTGTCTCATAGCTTATTTTTTGCTAAGATACTGTAAAGTCATGTTTGTCATGATCAGTTCTAAGTCTGCAAATGTCAGAAATGGGTAGGAGGTGAGGAGTGAAATGATTACATCTGCAGGAAAGTAAATGCACTCTGATTTGGTGACCTTACCCACCAGGAGTTACATGAAACACTACAATTCTGTAAAGTTCACACTTTTAATTATCATTTACTTATAAGTCAAAGTAGCATATTTTTCTGTTTGTAATAAATTTTTCATTGCTTAATTCATGTTGTTTGATGACCGTTTTAGATAGAATTTTTAAAATAATAGGATTTGTATTTTCCATATGCTGGGCAGTTCTTAAAACTTTGTGACAATGTTTGATGTATCATTTTAATGAGTTTAATATTTATAGCTATGAAAAAATATCATAAATAATGTACAAAGTGGACAACTCAGGAATGGACATAGTGAAATGAACAAGAAACCATTGCAGAGCTCTCCTTACATTAATTTCACCATTCATTTGACTCATTGGGTGAAATGGGTCCTAGTGATTGGCATAGTCACCTTAACGCAATTTAGTTTTTGTAACTCCTGATATAGATTGTTTACAATTGGATTACCTATCTAATAGGAAACAGTGCAAGGCAAACAGAAATCTAAAAGTTGATCAGTTTGTACTTCTAAACTTCTACTGCACTCTTTAGTTTGATGTTTGCATCACAGTTGTTTAATATTAAAGAACTTTTAAACTGCACCTTTAAGGATGTCAAAACAAATGTCAAATACTGGGTTTAGCAAGATATCCTATGTGTGCTCCTTTGCATTTCAGAATTTCCCATTAGACTAGATTAAGGAATGAAAAAGTAATTTTGCTAAAAACTGAAAGAAAAGAAAGTTCCTCAGAACTCTCTCGGACTTCTCTGTTCTGTCAGTATGGTCTTAAACAATGTCTACAATTTATACTCTGTTCTATACAATTAAGGCTATAAGGGTGTATGTCTCCCAACTTGCACTGAAAACTCAGTACTGTAGGGAAGTCTGACAGCATAGAAAACATGCCAAACTACTATAAGAAAAATAAAGTAGATCTAAAGCAAACAATTAACCTTTTGGTTGTGTGATATATGAAAAAAAAAAAAAGTCATTCAATTCAATACCATTTCCATGGAACCTACAAGGTATTTTTTACTTTTTATGTTTCTTTTGGTCGGTTGCCCTTATATTTGTTGGTAAGGTTTTAAAATACCTGTGATAAGAATTTTTATGACAAGCAAAATACTTTAAAAATTATGAAATCAATTATTTTTATGTAAGACTTGAGAAAATTATGATTTAAAATATTTCTAATTCTTAGCAATGATTAAAAAGGAGAAATTGGGTTTCCACTTTGATAATGTATATTTTGTCATAAATTATAGAGTTCTGTAATGACCTTTTCCTTAATTAACCTCAATTTTACATTACTCATGTCAGTGAAAAAGTTCATTTTAAAATACTAGTTAATTTTCCAAATAGAGCAAAAGCAGATACCTTTTTAGAAAGTGTTCCAATTTACAACCTGAGTCTTACTGGAACATTTTTATCTTATCTGTTCTTGTGAACATTTAAATAAAGTTCTTCTTTCCCTTTTATGCTCACACATTTCCATCAGTTTTCCTTCTAGAAAAGCTGGTATGGAGAAATCTTATATTATTTCATTCCACTGTGTAAACAGTGCTGAATAATATTCCAAGAAGCTTGAAATTCCTAAAATATTTGGATGTATCAAATAGACATATAACTTATCTGTATAAAGAATATAAAGATTTCAGTGATTTATCAGATTGGCTAAAGGGACAAGAGTCTTACTAAAGATAGAATTAATCACAGTGGTTATGGTATTTTCTTGATGTTTAAGAAATGAGAAATTGCAAAATGAAAAACCTAGTTCTAGTCCCAGCATGCTTTAATGAAGATTTTTTTGGCATGAAATAAAAGTAAAGGATTAAAAATAGATCTATGTCCTGTTTCTAAATCCACAAAGAATATTAATGTATCTGCAGAGAAATTCATCAAGACTGCTTTCCAAGGCTCTGATCACAATATTCTCATAATTAATTTCAAAGTAAGTTTGTCTAGCATTTGCTTAATTTGTCTAGGAGTAACCAGTACAAAAATATTAGCAATTGATGAGTTCACTTCTGGTTGAGAGCCTAGAAACTTGCCTTTGCTATGGTTTCAAAGGCATTTCTGCAGCACATTATGTCCACCCAAGTCACTACAATGCTGTAAAAGAATTGGCAGGTCTTCCAGAGTCTGTATTCTGAGAACTTCTTGGACATAATTTTAGAAGTTCTTTCAGTTAAACCCAGAGAATGTTTTATTCCTTGCAGAGATATTTAGTGTGGAAATTGTTTTGTTCTTGTGTTCAGTGAGACATGATCATAGCTGGCAGTGATACCAATAGTTTTCCTCTTTCCTAAATTTAAATTGCAAATAGATAAACACATAAATTTGCTGTTAAGCTTTTATTATGAATTCCAAGAGTCACGCACTTAGAGACGATTAATCCTAAAGGCCATATGTTACCTAAGTAAATAGGCCCCTATGTTCTTGATATAATAATATAGCAAAATTATAAGTCAAATTTTGCATTACATTGTATCATTATACCAGAAGGAAAATATTGATATTAATTAGTTCACAATTATTCCCTCTTATTTATAATCTCAGCATATGAAATATTGATGGAATTAATAGGTTACCAGCTTTATCGTAATGGTGCCAAACAGGCCAAAATGCAAATAGGGATTGCTTTAATGGGATTTATTGATTTATGTACATATGCCTTTTCATTATTTTTGTATTTGACCCACACGATTCCTTTATATTTTAGTTCATGAAGAAAATGCAGGGACCCCCGGTTCATATATGGTGTTAGTTGCTTAAAAAAAAGTCTCCACAATGCAATTTTTAGGATTTGCAAGTAGAGCTGTTTCTGTTTGTCTCACACATGCTGCACAACATCCTTCTTACCAAAAGCCAATATTCCTTTAATTCTTGCTTCAAACTGAAAAAGTAAATTTCAGGGACTGTGTTGAAGTGTTAAGTACTACGACTGAGACATTGTGCTTAGACTACTTAGAGATGTTGGTATAACCTATTTCAAGACATCTTCATGTGCTTCTTAGGAAACATGAAAATGTCACAGATTAATAAATGGGTTTTATTTGGACTTTTAAAATAAGTTCGAGAATTTTGACCTGCAATTGACATGCTAATCAAACAATCTGAGATGAGGCAATAACTGTCCTGGTCTCTGTATTCCCTCAACCAGGCCCAAAGGGCATTTCTGTAATTAAGAAGTAGAGCCAGCCAGGGATATTTTCCTCTGAGATGATGTAGAGACAAGAGCATTCTTGTAGCAGCATGTATGGCAGCATGGCTTTGATCTTCAATTTGCAGGAATATGAATTTCTGATAATCCTCTTGCCTTTAAAAAAGAAAGAAGAGGAAAGAAAAGGAAAGGAAAAAAAGGGGGGGAAAAGGAAAAATAAAAAGAAAATCAAAATGTTAAATAGATGCTGGTCCTTCACTAGAGTCTTCATTATACCTTGGATGAGCTGATTTTCTTCATAAAAATGACTCTCTTTCTATTGGTGATAAAGTGAGTTTAGTCTCATCTGGCATGTGTAATTTAGTGTTCCTATTTTGGCAAGATTAAATCAAATCCATCCATCTTATACAAATGCACTAGTGTGGATTTCTATTAGATAGATTTGTGCCAAATCACTGCTCAAATCTAATTTCTACTGCATTTTCCTGAGGTTTTTAAAACTGACTAAATTTACTCTCCTGCTGCCCCACCCTGCCACCCCCTCTGACACCCCAATTGGTAAGGGAGATTAACCAAGTAAACCTTACAACTCCAGGGATGAAAATTTTTTCCTGTTAATTTCGTTGGATCACACTTTGCAAATGGTTAAAACAAAATTTACAACACCCTGCTGTCTTAAGAGTAAACTAGCTTTCCTTAATGAAACTAAATCCATATAGTATGACTGGAGATTAAGTCCTTTGGTGCTTGCCTGAATTCATAATGGATAGAAGTGTAAAAACCTAAATAGATCATATGCAAATGTAGATTTTTCAGAATGCTAAGGAAAGATTTAGAATAGTATATTCTCAATTAATCAGCCAACTACAGAATTCTAGTTATCTCATCTGTGGATATAAGGATGAGATATAAATATATAGAGATTTCATTTCTTAGAGAAGTTCTGCAGATACTCTGCGAAGCTGTACCTCTGCAATGTTTAACTGTCGACAACCAAACAAATCAATCAATCTTCCAAACAGAAACCCTATGCAGAAATTATTTTGACATCTGTAGGATTGGTTTGTGCTTGCTTTTGAATTAAGATGAAGATCTGCTAAAATATGTGTTGCTTTGTAAACCTGGTATATATATATATATCTGTTTTGCATATCATCTTTCTATTTAAGAGTTTAGGAAATAAGTGGACATAATTTTACTTCCTATACTAGGTATTTAATTCAGGAATATTAAATTAGGAGTCTGTCCTCCAGATATCGTCAACAAAGACAAGAATAACACTGCAGAGAGATTATTTTAGGATACAGGCTAAAAGCCTTATTAATCATTCTCACTAGTATCCTTACAATGCAGTGTAGTTCTCACACTGTATGCTTTTTTATGTATCTCTTTTTCAGGGGTCCCATATCGAGATTTCTCTCGATAACTCCGAGGGTCCAGCCAGCGGAGTAATGGCTTAGGAAAAAAGCGAGACGGCTTCCCAGGATATGCTTTGTAAAATAAAGGTTTTAATAACAGCAAAAATAATAAACGTTACAAAATGAAAAGAGATAAGCTGAGCACAGTGTACCAAGCACACTTACACAGGCTAAGGCATTCCCAAAAAGCCTCGTGTACCCTCTGTGCAGGCCCTTTAGTACTCGATGGTCTAGGTGGGCTTATTTGGCTCTTTGCCCAATGAGATGGACACTGGGCTTTGAGGTGCACTTCCAAAGTCCTATCACTGTGTCTGTGCTGGGACTGAGCCAATTGCAGCGAGCAGGCTATAGAAAATTCTAGCTTAACTTCCTTATATGGAAACACCTGCTCGGGTACAGAAATGCACGACTACAGTCCCACAGTTTTTTCTACATAAAATCAGACATACAGAAACAATTACTCAAAATCAGCCAAATTTTAGTTATGAAATATGAACTTTCTCATGTAATGAAAATATTGAAACCCTGAGGGCAGTTTTCTAAGTTTTCCCGAGTATTTCAAGATGAGAGTGACATAGTACTTAAATTAGTAGAAATTTTGATATCTGGAAGTACCTAACAATGAATATTTAGTGCACTGATACTTTTATTTTATTTCACTGTCAAGACTGAATAAATACTATTCTCTTTGGCTGACACTTCTTTTCTAGATGAAACAATGGAAGTATTTCTTGTGCTTAATTTGAAATTAGTAAGAAAAAGGGAATCAGAGTAGAATTAGTTCAGTGTATTTCTGTCAGAATTTAGATAATGGTTAACAAAACTAGAATTACTGTTAACATGTTGAAAAGACATATACTAAAGAATATTTCTCTATATTTCCTCCTTGTACTTTTTTATCAGTGGTTGTATTCATCTTCCTTTATTCAAGAATAATGATGGTATTTATAGTGTTTAATGAGATAATAACATCATCGCAGAGTTCTGCGGCTGGTTTCACAAGACTGTTTGGATGCATCAAGGATAGAAGTGACTATTCTTTGATAACGCAGCAAATCAAATTACCTTACCAATGTGTTACAACAGACAGTGCCACTCCCACTGTTATTTCACAGTTCTTGGGAGTATTTAGGGAAAACAGAGTATGCGATGTTGATCACTCTGTAGTTTCCAACTGGTGTTTCACCTTGTTTCCCATGCCTATTACTTCTTGTCATTCAGGTAATTTTTGTATTCCTTTCCACATCATCTCTGTAAGTGTGAATTCTCAAAGTGAGCAGCACAAGTGTGTGACAACAGAATAAGAAAAATACATTAAATTATTGTATTTATAGGAATGGAGACCTTCAAACAGGTTTTAGGAACTAACTAAAGAGCTTAAAAGCAAAAATGTACTCTTCCTTGACCCACACATTACAATAAAATCATAGAATCATAGAATTGTAAAATCACAGAATGGTTTCGGTTGGAATGAACCTTAAAGGGGTCGTTTCATACTGACTCTCCTGCCATGGGCAGAGCCACCTCCACTAGACCAGGTTTCTCAGGGCCCCATCCAGCCTGGCCTTGAACACTTCCAAGGACTGCACATCCACAGCTTCTCCCAGCCCTGTTGAGGTCACACTTGGAGTGCTGTGTCCAGTTCTGGACTCCACAGCACAAGAGAGACATGGACACACTGAAGGCAGTCCAGTGAAGGGCCGTGAAGTGGAGTATGTCTCCAATGCAAAAGGCTAAGAGACCTGGGCCTGTTCAGCCTGGAGAAGAGAAGGCTCAGGCCAATGTGGTCTGTGTCACAAGAACCTGAAAGGAGGGTGCAAAGAGGATGGGTGGAGCCAGGCTCTTTTATTTACTGCCCACTGACAGAAGAGACAATTAATACAAACTGAAATGTCAGGAAACACTTTATGATTTTGAGGATGACTGAGCACAGGTTGTACAGAGAAGTTATGGATTCTTTCCTTTGATCTATACAACAACTTCCTGCACATGATCCTGTGCAACCAGCTCTGTGTGTCCTTTGTGTAATGTGGGGGTTGAATTACATGATGTCTTGAAGACCCCTTCAATCTTAGTTGATCTGTGAATTAGTTAATCAGTAGTGAAAGATAGTCAAGGCTTAAAAAAATCAGTGGAGGTACTAGGGAGTTTGCCAAGAAACAGGAATTGTCAGAATTGTTGTCCTTAACAGTAGAGTGCATGCCATAGACCTTTTGTCCTATCTTTATTTGTCCTTATGTGTCAGGTCTTCTGCTCCTAAAGAAGTCAGCAGATCTTGAGCATTAAGTTTGCTATTTAGAGAGGCACCAAGCAGAAAGCAAAAACATTTCTTTGTTTTGTGGGTTGACTTTTACACGTGTGGTAGATTAACTTAGCAACATTTTACCATTTCCTTCTCTCCCTCTCACTTCTCTTCCATCTTCTTTTTCATACATTTTCTTACCATCTCATTACTACACAAAACATGTTCTTCAAGCTGCTGTATTAACATTCCATCAGTCTACCCATTTGACTCGTTGGCATTAATGTTTGTAAAATACCTTGTACAGACAGTCAAGTAGAGAAGTAAAAAGCTTAGTAATTCTTCGGACTAGGGCTTTGTAGTTATGAATTTTCTAATATATACACTGGTGTTTTTTCCCTGGCTTGCTTTGGGGTCTCTAGGTGCTTAGCTTGAGAAAGCAAAAAGGAACAATGTGTGAATTTAGAAGTACTGTTATGCAGAGTGCATTAACTGAGGTTTGCAACAGTTTGGCATTTTGAAAAAAAAAATTCTTTGGAGATTTGTTGGCACTAAACACAACAGCAGAAATATCACCAGCAACATGTTCTTTACATTCCCAGTGGAACCCTGAGGAACTCTGGCTGCTTTCCTTCCTCATTTACATTTATTTTCTACTTGTTCAGCAGAGCTCAAAAAGAAGAAAAAAAAATCAATTTAAACATGGATCTACATTGTTCCTGGCTATTCCTGTAAAGATGGCAAAAACATGTGTTAATAGTTTGAACCTTCTTTTTAGCAAAAGAAAAAAAAAAGGGAAATGAATTCTGTATCCATAGATGGAAAACATTAATCACTGAATACACATTTTTAAAATTCAATTGTTTCTGCAATCTTGTTTACAAGAAAAAAAAGCAATATCATTCTTTAATTATTTTTGTCTAGAATCAGAATGTGTGTCTGTGTGTATATGTGTCACATGATTTAGCTTTGTTTTTTAAGGGTATTGTGGCATATATTTTGTGCATGTTTTCTAATTCTGGGAAGTTTCAAAGAGAAAGCATATTTTTTCCTACATGATTTACAGACAGGCAAGAATTTTAAATACTACATTAAAATAAGAACTGAGCTGTCTCAATTGTAGTGGACCAACAGTACCTCCAGCAAAACAGTTCTTGCAAAACAAGTAGTGTCACAAATTTATCATGGGTTACATAGATTTATGTGGATGATTTATGGTGATGTGTTTCACATCCTTTGTAATGATCACCCATCAAAAAGAGATGAAAGTATGAGTATGGTGACATTACAATGTCACTGTTCTGGTAGGTGTTATACAGTGTCATAATCCATGATACAGTAATTTCTTGCTGACAAATACAGATGGTTTGGCCTCTAATTAATCCGTTATTCCGTGAAAGGACAGCTTGAATTTTTAATTCAACCCCTCTCTACTTAGTAATTCCTGGTTGTCCTTTAAAAAATCCACAACTGGAGGTTTAAAAGCTTCTCTGACAGTGCTTGTACAAAAAAGACTTTAGTCTGTACTGCCCTCAGTAGTCTATAATGTACGTCTAAAATTAATGTGTCATAGTGCAAAAAATATTTTCTTGGGGACCTAGATAAATAAACAATAAGTTTGCTTTGAGCTCCACTTCCGATATGTGTCCTCTCCTCTTAGAGTACGTGAAAAACCATAAATCCATATAAGTGTTATATCAGTGCTGTAGTGATTCATGACAGATATTCAAAATTTTTTCATGTTTTGACACATTAGCAGAACACCATGCAAAGTTTCATCTTGCAGACTCTGCCATTTTCCAGATCTATTGCCAAAGGAATTTTCCCAGGTGGAGCAAATACATTTTTTTAAATCTCTGTATAAATCCTCTGAATATATTCAGCTAATGCACAGAAGCTTATATTACCAAAAGCCACTCAATTTTGAATGGCAATGATTGAAAAAAGTATTATCTCCTTGACCTTGTACAATTTCTTAGAAAAAGAGAGGGATTTGGGGTCAAAGTTCAGATCTGTTTTAATGTTTTTCCTTCTGTATTTCATCCTTTCCAAAGAACAGTTTTTCACAAACAAGTTCCCCCCACAAAGTAATTACCATGGGTCACTGCAAAAGATGTTCCATCGAGCTGTGACTTCTTAGGGAACTGACAGCATAAAGAAGGGTAGTTTTCAAAGGAAGTGCCTTATGTGCTGTGCCTTTTCCCGTGGTTTGAATATTTGGGTATTGACATTGTTAGACAAGCTGACAGTACCAAGAGTGCCAAAGATGTCTGGTTATCTTGCCATTAAGTATTTTTTTTTTCTTGTTGCAGCATATGTTATTTTCTGGTTGGCTGGTTTCTTTTATATTTTTTAAAAAGCTTGACAGTGAAAATGTAGACAGAAGAGAATAGTAAAATCATAGAAAAACTGAGATTGGATGGAACCTCTGGAGATCAATTAGTCCGGCTGTCAGCTCGAAGCAGAGGTAATTATATCAAGACACCCAGTCCAGACTATGTCCATTAGAGTCCTGAAGAATTACAATAATAGACATCTCACAGTCTCCCTGGGAAATATGTTGCAGTATTTAACCACTCTTATGTTTGTTTTTTCCCTTGGTATCCAACACAGATTTCTTATCTTTCAGCTTGTTTATTATCCCTACTCCTATCGAGTTATGAGGTTAATGTAATGTTGGTTAATTATTGGCTTTATTTGTATTTTACATTAAGCTGCTTGTGGGTGTAAAGAGTTGTAACATGAATGTAATAGTTAATGAAAAAAGAAAAAATTGAAAACCAACATTGGCTGGAATGGGTGGAGTAATAAGATTATTTTGAGGTTTCACTTTGATGCAGGTGAACCTAGTAGATCCGATTCTACTTGGTTTATTTGATTTTTGGAATAACTCAAAATCTTATTTTGCATTTACAATGTAGGGTAAGCGACATTTTGAAAATCTGTTGCTCTTCGTCCCTAATAAGTGTTACCTAATTTTTTAATAGCATCATTTTCTTTGATTGGAGGGTTTTTATTCCCTTAAAATCTTGCTTACCCCCAATAAAAATAAGTGGAGTTCAGGGAACAATGTTGGCATTTTATATGAAGGACTTGGTTCTTGACTTTGCCTTTGCAGTTGGGAGAGAGACTTTATTTGACTAAGCTGTAGCAGCACAGGTCTTGAGTTCTGAAAAACAGAGGTGGTTTTAATGAAAATCATCATAGTGGTTTGGGAATCTAAATCACTCTTGCTCAGGAGTTGTATTTCAGTGGAATAAAAATATTTCTATATGGGCCTACTGTCTTTAAAATTTAATCAAATAAAGGGTAAATGTTCAATATTTGTTAGAGAATGGCTTGTAGAATCCTTAATTATGATATGTAATTTTTTCTTTTATGACTTAATTGGTCAATTTAAGAGGTTATTTCCATATACATGACCTATTAATGTGCTATCTTTTTTAGATTATTACACTGTTGGTTTTTCTATTTAAATTTATTGCTTAAACCACTAAGATGTGTAAGTCCCCATGTTACAGAGCCAAATTAGATGATGGAGATGTAAAGTTCCTTTTTTTTTGGTGCTTGCTGTTATTTAATATTTAATATTTAATGCTGTTGAGTTGGACCTGGAACTTGAGTCATTTCCTGTGTTACTCTACATTTCCTTTTCTGCAGGAGTACCCTTGAGGTCCTGTAATTTGCTGGCAATGGGGAGTTTCTATCAAGATTTTGACCAGTCTTTAATTATTTACCATGTCAAAGATTCTCTAATGTTTTTATTGCCCCCTTATGAGCCATTTGCTAAAAAGCAATTTGCTGTTTTGGAGATAAATTAGCTTTATTTTTGCTTGTTGTAATACACAGCAAAAGAGCTGTAAATGGGCTCTTTTTTCAGGTCATCAGAGATCCTATTAAATTCTACTGCCCTCATTTTTCACATTCTTAAAAGATCTATTTTTGGCCTTGTTAATAACAACAAACATCTTGACATTTTAATACTGCAGCTGCCTTTTCCTAAAGCCAGTAGATAAAAGAGGAGGTGAGCTATTGTAATTTGTTGCCTTGTTTAGCAGTTCTCCAGAGAGCCAGGTGGCAGCTGGACAGCACTGGCTGTTGGTTGCACATGGCCAACATGCACTTCATGTCCCCAGCTTGGTCTACCACATGGGACTTGCACTTTGCCACAAAGGAGAAGGGCTTTTATCTAGGCTAAATCCACAGGTGTGGGAGGAAAACAGCTGGGAAAGCTTTGGACCTGTGTCATGGGTCTTGTCTTGACCTGCTCAATGCAGTTCCTTGTTAAAAATTAGATGGTGAGTTGTGTCATCACACGAGTAGCCATCTAATGAGGTATAGCTCCCAGTTTTCATCTCTCCCTGAAATCTGTAATAGAAATCCTGTGATCCTTATGAAGATTTTGATATGAAAGGTTGGGTTTGGTTGCCATGGATTAAGCCTCACTAAATAATGCTACTCTCTAGTGTGTTCTTTTCTTTCCCCTGATTTGATGTAGTTAGCACATTTCTAAATTCCATCAAGTGGATGAAATAAGGTGGGGTGGATCTGGAGGTGGATCTTTGAGAGTAAAGGAAAGTTGGTTCCAGAAGATCTGTTTAAATAGTTTTCTCTGTATTCAAAAACCAAAAAAATAGTATTTCTGTTGGTTCGGCTTCCCTTTACAGCCACCAGAATTAACTGCTTGAAAACCAGCTGTAAACTTACAAAACACAGCTAGGCTATGCCATATTATTCCATCTCCACCTCATTTTAAATCAATAAAGCATTTCATGCATAAATGAATGGGGCTGGTAGATAGCTTGCTTATTCAGTCATTTCCAATATACATCTGTTTCCATGTCACTGTTTGAGGCATGTGCAAAGACGTGTCTGTATTTATGTATACAAACCAACTCTTCCTTGAATGGCAAGTTTATGTAAAATAAACTACTTGTATGCAAGGAGCCGTGTCTGTGATACACAGTGATTAATTTCTAACTCTACTTTGCATGCCACTCTTCAGTTTATGGAATAACTTTGATACTGTCTAGATATTAGTGTAAATTTACATTTATAGATGGCATTTCATGATGGAGCACTCTGAGTGTGCTTAGAGACTTGGCATGCATGTATGAAAAGTACTTAGAGGAAACAATTCACTGCTGGAATTGTTCTGAATGAAATTCAGAAATTAAATTCATTGCAGGTCTTCATGTATACTTGGAACTTCAGAATCTAAGTATTTCTAATGCTCCTATCTTAGGATTATGGCATCATCCACAAACATGAAAGTATGTTATAAAAAGAGTGGAATTCTACCTACTTATTCTAGTTTTAGCTCATTTAAGAAGATAGTTACACCTTAGTGTTTCAAAATCTGTTTTCTGACAAAAAAAAAAAAAAAAAAAAAAAAAGTTGTAAAAAGAGAAGGATTGGAATCAAACCCTGCCTGATAAATTTTCTCTTGTCATCCAGTCATCAGTTTCCAGGAACTTGATAACTACCTCAATATTAAAAGGTTGGCCAAAATCCTGTAGTATATTTGTAAAAACCAATATGGACAAATAACAATTGCAACAGTAGAGCATTGGCCATCATTACCTGGAAGTACTTTTGGAGGGATTTAGGCAGAAAGTAAATACACACAGGCCATTTTATTTGCTTCAGGAAACTAATTATATTTTCTATATTTGTGTGAAATGTGACAATTCTCTCCTTAGAAACAGTCCTGAAAGTGATGTAGAGAGTGGAATTATATTTAATTAAATTTATTATTGATTTATTAATTTAATTAAATTTATTTAAACTATTTGTAACATAAAATTATATGTGCAATAGAATACTTAAAAGAAAGTATCTGTGTTTGTCTTTGTGTCTTTAGGAACTGAGAATTTTAGGAGTTTCACTGATTTTCATGGTGATATATGTAAAAGTCTGCAACATATAACCCTGCAACTAGTCCTAGTCACTCTAGATGCCTGATTTCCCTTTTACAATTTATTTTTATAAACAGTATTTTAATTCTCATCCATGTCATGATTATTGTGGCTTTTGACCTCAAAAAATCAAGAATTATTGTCTAATACAAAGAGACCTCAGGAATACATGGTTTTCAGCTAATTTTTCACCATTATTTTTTCTCAGGTTTTCTTTTTTTCCACCTAATTGCAACAGATGTACATCCTTCTGTGTTGGCTATATGTCTAGATCCGTAGATTCTTTCTTTTAGCTGTAAAACCCTCATTTCTCTAGCATTCTTTTCCAAACACTAAGCTATTATTAAAATCCTGTTTGGAAGACAGTGGCAGATGATCAGAATGTCTAGGAAAAAACAGGGAAAAAATTGGGTATTCACAGAAGCACAGAATATTCTGAGTTGGAAGGGACCCATAAGGATCATCAAACTCCAGCTCCTAGACAGTCAAACGATCAGATTCTAAAAAATTTCTTGGAGGGATTTGTACCTATGGAAACTGCAGTTTCAAACTAAGTTTCTGAGTAGTGAGAAACAAACAACAACAAGAAAAAGATCCCAGACTTTGCAGGGCTAAAAATTGGTGTAAGCGAGTAGACAGTAAGGTACTAATTGCAAAGGAAAATACATTTTTTTCCCTCAGTTGGGATTTTGAATACATAACAGCCATGATAAGGGCATGATTATGCCTGATGGGGGTGTTGTTGAGTGGGTTTTTATAATTAGAGATTCTTTCAGTGTTTTGTCCTATCTAATTTGTTCATTTTAATGGAAGAATCAATAGTACCAGCCAAAATAATTGGGAAAATTAGTTGCAACTAATGTAACACAATATGCATGTCCTCCTTGTTATAACTGGCATTTAGGCATGGGCTTGACAGAGTGGCAGCACATATGCAGAGGCTGGAGAATCTGCAAACTGACAGCTGCTTAGATTTCGATCATTCTTCAATTTCAAATACATTCTTTGTAGCAGTGAAAACAGATGAGGAGGCAGGGAAGCTTTACAAAAGAGAGTGTCCCTGATAAGGATAAATATGTCATTGCTAATTGAAGGAATATGTACATTATTCCTGCAAATGCAGTTTTGTTGTTCCTCCCAAGCCGTTACTTGCAGGATAGAAGATTTTGCTTAACTGCATTCACTTGTACTGAGGCTTTAGAAGCATAAAACCTACAGATAAAAACATGTCTCAAATGAAAACCAGAAAACCCAAAAGGATCTCTGTGTGTATGTGTGTATTTTGTTTTATTTTACAGAATGAAGTTTTATTTTACTAGAGACTATGTAAAAGGAGAAATATCCTTAAAAGATATAAAGAATTTAAATTAAAAATTATTTTTTCTTCTTCAACTTGCTTCTGATTTCAGAAAATGAATAAATGTTGTGGTGATAGTGAAACAGGGAGGCATTTGTCTATGTCGGTAATCCAGATGTGTGACAACGCAAACACAAAAACATACCTAATCCATTAATCATCCAACTGCACAAAGTGAGAGGAAGATCTGTGAAGATCTTGCCATGTTATTCTTGCAATATAAGTTAGTTTTTCTGGAGCCATATACTCCAGTATCTATTAATTCATGTGACCACCACTTTGTTCCCAGCCCATCTAATCAGTGAGTGACTTTGTATTTTCCAGTGTCTGGTGTAAAAGGACTGAATGGCTTATCTTAAGTACAACTTTAACTACGTTGCCAAAAGTACTAAGTTATTTTGGGAGATATTTGTTTCACTTTGTTTGGGTTTTTTTTTTTGGTTGGATTTTTTGTGGTTTGTTTTGTTTGTTTTGGTGGGGGTTTTTTTTGTTTTGTTTTGTTTTTGTTTACGTTTAGGGGTTTTGTTGTTTGTTTTTGGTTTGGGGGGTTTTTTGTTATAAACCTGTATCAAAGTACAGACAATTTATGGTTTCACAATCAGAGTTATTCTGGCATTTGGGGAGATGGTATGAGGCAGCAAACAAGAGAGAGGGGAGATTAAAAATATATTAGTGTAATTCTTGGCCTGCTCTCTCAAAGGAAAAGAAGAAAAGAAGACATCAACACAGTAAATGGAATTAGATAACATATTTTCATAGTGTATTTCTCTATAAAAATTCATGTTTGATATCACTACAAAGGCTATAAATCAACAGCATAAATTAGAAAAGTCCTGGAACCTGTGATCTAGTTTGGTCTAGAAAAGTCCTCAGAATCAAAAGCAAATTCTTGGTAGGTAACCTCACTCTAAGCTCCATTTCTAGACATTAATTGGGAATTAACTGGTATATGGAATCCCTTTAGAATGGTTGAATTCCATCATAGAAGTAAAACAGGTACATAGAATCATAAAATCATACAATGATTTGGGTCAAAAGTTATCTTAAAGAATATCTAGTTCCAGCACCCCTGCCCTAGGCAGGGACAATTTCCACTATACTAGGTTGGTCAGAGCCCCATCCAATCTGGCCTTGAACATTTCCAGACATAGGGTTTCCATAGCTTCTCTGGGCAACTTGTTCCAGTGCCTCACCACCTTCAAAGTAAAAGATTTCTTCCTAATATATAATACCAATCTATGGTCTTGCAGTTTGAATCCCTTAGTTCTATTACTACATGCTCTTGTAAAAAGTCCTACTCCAGATTTCTTGTTGCCCTCTTTAGGTACTGGAAGGTGTTATAAGGTCTTCCTAGAACCTTTTCTACTCCAGGCTGAACATCTCCAGTTCTCTCAGCCTGTCTTCATAGGAGAGCTGCTCCAGCCCTCTGATCATATTTGTGGCCCGCCCTTGGATGCACTCCAACAGTGCCACATCTTTCTTAGATTGTGGCTTCAGAGCTGGACACAGCACTGCAGGCGGGGTCTCTCCAGAGCAGAGGGACAGAATTCCCTCCCTGCCCTGCTGCCCACTCTGCTTTGGATGCAGCCCAGGACACATTTGGCTTCCTGGGCTCTGAGTGCCCATGGCTGGGTCATGTCCAGCCTCTCATCACCAGCACCCCCAAGTCCTTCTGGGCAGGGCTGCTCTGATCTGTTCATCCCCAGCCTGCATTTTTGTTTGTGATTTTCCCAGCCCATGTGCCAGACCATGCACTTGTCCTTGTTGTGCTTCATGAGGTTTGCATGGGCCCACCTCTCAAGCCTGTCAAAATCCCTTCCTTCCAACATACCAATGAATAATGTGACGTGGTTCTGCTGAGATTTTGGAAAGGAAATAAATATATTGTATTTTTGTAATGTTTCTCTGAATAAATATAAATATAAATATATCTCGATGTAATAGAGGGCACTTAATAACACCTGGTTAATGGTATTATCTATTCATCTTATAATGACATATTAACTATTTGTCTTAAGTTTTTAATGTTAAAACTAGTACTGTTACTTTTATCCTCAATAGTCATTACTTCTGTAACCATTTTGGTGATGTATTCTGCTGTTTACTTTTTACGAAGGATAAAATTCTCCCGTGCATAATGAATGAAGGAAGTAAAGAAAGAGGTGTCCTTGAAAGTAAAGGGAATTTTCAGTTCCTTCTATCCCACAACCCTATTTAGACTTGCAAATAATGTTAATAAAAATTACATCTACACTTGTGGCCAGGCAGGCTGACATACGTGTAAAAGTTTTGAAGGACAATAAGTCAGCTGAAGTATCAGTCAAAGCTGTTTAAGCTGTAATGATAAAGAGGATGAAAGAGTCTGTTCTAATTTTAATTAATGCTAAAGGGATAGAAAGACAAATTTACATTAACATTCCAAGTAATCTTGAACATTCATTGTTTTTTGGCAGTTTTAGTCAGAAGTCTATTTGAATCAGTCAGTCTTAGAAAATTGCATTATGATATATTGGTTTGATCACTTTCCTAAATCAGTTTGGCATGTAGCCATCATCTAGTAAATTGCACAACAAAAACATCAAAAGCACTTCATAGGAAAAAAAAAAAAAGAGAGAGAGAGAGAGAGAGAGAAGGAGAAGCAATGTAGATAAAACATACCAAGAATTTGAAGTTCATATTTATCTACCAGGAATATAAATTCATGCCTGAGTGATCAAATGTGACTTTATTAACATTTGAAAAAAGTCCTAAAAGTACCATTTATTCTTTAATCTACCTTTGGACAAAAAGCATCTTTCATCATAACAATCAGAATGCACTTGGGAAACTTTATGTTGAGATTCACCCAGAAAGCTGTGCTATCAAATTGTGTTGAAACATCTAAACAAACCATGACTGCACCTCCTCCTTTCTGTAGCAGTGATCTGATATCTTAAAGGGTTAAAAACAGCAGTAGAAAAGTTTGCAGAGTAAGTCCAAGTCACTTGCTGAGTTAATTTGGTTTTGCTGAGTCCATTTCTCAGTATTGATTTTTGATCTGTGCAATACATTGCAAGGAACTGGAATTTTTGAATCTAAAAGCAGTTGCTTTACTTTGTTTATTCCAGCATGCACAGTGCATATCTCCTTACAATTATAATCTGTGGTTTATTTTCAAAAAGAGGGAGGAATGTGAAGTACTTCAGGGTTTACTTCATAGTAGTTTGTGGGTACCCAATACAAAAAAACAAAGCTCCTAATCCCGTCAGTCTTTGTCCAGACTTAGACTCTGGATGAATGTACTTCCTATTACATGTTGCTTTAACACCTGAGTTTGAGGCAGTAAATATAAACACAGCAACCCCATTTTGAAACAGAGCAGCGAAATTATTCACTGAAATCACTGCCCCCTAAAGATGCCCCAGCAAGGCACTCCCTGTCTGTGGAGCCTGAGCTGGAAGAATTCAAACTTGTCTCAGGCAGATACAGTGCCAGCCACATATAAAGCAGGAAAACAAAGATATTATAATTAAAATTGTTGTAAGATAGATCTGAACTGATTTTTTGAATATACTCCTCCCTCTCCATAGGGACTCCTCTTTGACAGCAGAACTGCTCTCCACTGATTAAACAAGAAATTCTTTCACTATTCTTCCTGCAATAGGGGAATATCACATGGCAGCTGGAGCATCTTTAGCAGCACAAATTGAGATAGCTTCATTCTGTATGCTTTTGCTACTCTGCTTAGAGCAGCTCTGTCAGACATGATAGATAGAAGTTCTTGTGCTCCCAAAGTAAAAAAAAAAAAAAAAAGTTTAAATCTTTGCCAATGAATACAAGGCTGGAATCTATTTCTTGCTTATTGTCTCATTTCACAAGAGGGAGCTGATTCAGCACTGCTCAGCAGATGACACTTTATGGCTCCATCCTTAGCCAGAATCAGATACCTATATCCTGATATCTATGTTGAGGTGCACCAGTGAATCTCTTACACTGAAAATAAGGGCCCATTCCTCTGTCTGGAATTTCTTACCTATGTTAAAAGGCTTTGTGCTCTGTCAGCTGGCTTTTATAGCTCCTGGTTTGAAACAAGTATGTCTCCACTCTGTTTATTAAAAGATCAGTTAAAAGCTAGTTTCCTTGCAGTCAGCACAGAAATTTGTGGAAAACTTTTAGTACCATTCCATCTAAATAGAATTATTAGAACTACATTTTATTATTCTATTTTGCTTGACAGAATGGAAGTATCAAATTTCAAAGAAATTAAGGCTTCCTTCTAAGCAACCACCTTATTGGGACAGGATCAGGTAGCATAAAATTACAAGGTTATGCAATTAAAAGTATAGATCAGAATAAAAATTAAATTTTAAATTTAAAAGCCAGACAGTAATAAAATATTAGATGAAACACTGTTAAAACATCAAAATTATCTGTGGGAGGAAAAATTAATGTGTTTTCTATCAAGCTTCATAAAATTTTGCAAGTTATCTACACAATATTGTTAATTCTGGAATAGGTCCCTCTCATGCCACATTGTAATCAGATTTATCCTTTGTCAGGATAAACTGTTGAATATTGACAATATTTATCCTATAATATAACAGCTGTGATGCTTCCCTGAAGATGAGGTACTTGTGTTCATAATCTTTCTCTGAATAAATTAGATCAGAGAACTGAAATCAGGTCTGCCTTGTTTACGTATCGTGCATGGCAAAAGCCATGACTGTCTCATCTTAAAGCAAAACCAAAGAGAACAGCTTTAAGCTGAAAGAAGGTAGGTTTAGATTAGATATTATAAAGAAATTATTTGCTGAGAGGTTGGGGCAACACTGAAATAGGTTGCCCAGAGAAACTGTGGATGTCCCATCCCTGCAAGTGTTCGCAGTCAGATTGAATGGGGTAATATGGCCCAGTGGAAGGTTCACTGCCCTCAGCCAGGGTTTGGAACTAGATGAACTTTAAGGTCCCTTCCAACCCAAACCATTCTCTAATTCCGGACCAGAGCATTTGTTAGTTTTTAGGCAGGCAAACAATATCCACCAATATTTTCAAAAGCCATGCTGGAATTGTAAAGCATTACTTCAACTGCCCAGCAACGATTCAAACAGCACCTACTGCTGCTATTTAACATTATCAAGTTAAAAGAAATACCATGATGAAGAAGAATACAGAAAAATTTTCCCACCTTCTTAAACTTACTGCCTTATTGCTTTGGCATACTGTTTCATACAAATTTGGTGAAAAAAATCAGATTTGGGGATGAACAACTAAAAATCCTTAAGTTGTATAGAATTAACTGTTGTCTTGCTACACTGGAAAGTAAACTGGAGTTGTCAGGAGCTGATGACAATTATAAAGAAAGTGGTGGAAGAAAGGATGTAATACATTGCTTTCTTTTTTAAAAGTTATCCACATAGAGAGCTGGCTAGTTCAGCCTTATCAAAATTCTCCTCCTCAGGATGCCAGTAATGTATCCTCTATCAGCAAAAAATGTGCAAACAGCTGTGCTACCACTTTTTGACTGATATATTCCCTAACACAGGTGAGCACTATGTTATATCTAGATCTTAAGTTGTGTGTAAATCCTTGTTCAGGCAGAGTTTAATATTGTTTGTGTGCAGACAACAAGAAAAAGAAGATTATGCCGGAGATGGATGAGCATATTTCAAATTGCTTCCTTCTTGTTTTCTCTCACCAGGATGAGATGCTTGAATGAATATTTAGTAGAAACAAAAAGCAAAATTATAAGAACACACATATTTTGCATATGTCCACAGTATTTTTTCTCTATAATAGTCCCTTTGTTCTGTGCAGTGAGTTGAGACCATTCTTCCTGTGGTTATATAAGTAAAACAGTTAGATTCAATAATCACTATTCTACTCTTAAAAATATAAACTCTGTTTATAAATTAGATTGCATAGTTTGTTATTTTTCTTCTGTCTTCAAGATTTGTGATGTTTGTATTTGATAAACTCTTTGCTAGAATAAGGTGAATGATTTTGAAATCTTTAGTATTCTACGAGCCATGTTATTGGAAGGAAAAAATCAACATTTAACATAATGTATGGTTATGATACCATGGGCTTTCTTGCTGGGAATCATCTAGCAAAACTGTGTGAATGAAGCACAAAACATGTTTCACTTTGGTTACCACGGCTGATTTGAGTACTGTTTTTTCCTGCTGCACAAATGGCCACTAATTATTATTATATAAATATAAAGCATATTTACACCTTAGAGATAACTTGTTGCAATACACAAATCTCTGCAGTTAATGTTCTCTACAAGTCAAAATTAATTTTGACAATCTATCCCTTCTGTTAGTGGTAGAGTGAGTGTATATAATGAATGTGTGTTTCCTTTTTTATGTAGCTTCACTTGAGAGGAGAGTATTTGAATATTTTGTTTATGACTGCAGGTAAATGTTGAATAAACTACAGAGAGGATTGCTCTGGTGGCCCCTTGCAGTATCTAGATCTTCCATGCAGAACACCATAGAAATGTTAGTAGAAAAGCAAACTCTTTTCAGTACATAAGAATTGCTTCATGCTACGAAGAGAAGTTTGGCTTATTTTGGTTTCTACCACACTAATATCATTTAAATGATTTTGTATTGCCTATCCTTTTTTTTAAATGAACTCTTAAGAGTGATAAATATTTAATAAACATGTCAAGATATGTCTCTTTATTATAGTTTAAACTACTAGAAAGAATGTAAGAGAAATTTCTGGATGTCATGGTGTCCTTTGTCAGGATACACTTTTGGAAGTCCATGGAACACTTTTCCAAATTAGTAAATCCCAGTTACAAGGTCCTTATCTCACAGCCAGACTCTTTAGGATGTCCTCATCTTTGACAGTCAATAGCCGTGGTCTTCAAAGATGCTGGATGTTCTGGTTACAAATCTGTAAGGCACAGCAGCTACAGGTGAGACCAAATCCAAGCTGTTACTGAGAGTATGCTGTGGCTTTTCTTTCACCCAGACCACTGCTCCATGCTTCTCATGTACAGAGGTAGTACAGATGTCTCTAGAGTTGGATCCTCAAGGCACAGACAGCATTATGGTCACTTTTCCCAGCTGGAGGCTAAGGTTTCAGAAAAGACAGGGATACCCTGGAAATTAAGGCACAGATGTGATGGCTACCACAGCTTTTTCCTGAGCTTCTTACTACTTTCCAGAGTGGCTTCCTACACCACAAGGTGAAGTTCCACAAGCTTACAGAGTTAGAGCTGACTGATGAAGAGTAAAAACAAACATACAATTCCACACTGACTTGACAACTGAGAACTTAAAATGTGGTCATAGGATTATTATTACCCTTTTAGATAATCTGGCAGAAGCTATGTGAACCAAAGGTGAGAGGATTACTCATATCACAAAGAGAGGATAAACAAAGTGCGTAGTAAATCAAGCTGATTAACATCTTATATAAATATTTATTAATGCAATAAATGTAAACAGCAGCATCTTATGATTATTATAATGACTAAATATACAACTTAGTTATCATAACAGAAATTGGTGAAGTCATATGGTTGGAATAGAATCATAAACTGTACACCTTGCCTAGGATGTGCTGCCTAGTGAAAAAGGAGACATGACATAGCCATGAACAATCCAAGCCCTTACTTTGAGTTACCAGAGAAATTGTGCCTGCTGAAAGTCTGCATGATAACAAAATGGGAGATGAACACGGGTACTGTGACTGAGGTTGCAGCTCAGTGAAAACATTCACATGCAAAAGGATTCTATTCATGCTATTAATGGAGTTCACCAAAGCACAGGTCTTAGATGAGGTGAAAGGTTGAACCAACCTGTCCAATCCCACAGAAACAAACACAGTACAATCTAAATCAACACAAGTTTGGACAATGTTAGATACTTTTTTTTAAAACTGTTAAAAGAAAAAAATAAGCATCCGTAACCTGGCAGTTTTCTCTAAGAAGAACGAAAGAAAGGGAAATTATCATGGGTTTTAGACAAACATTAATAAAGAAAATTCATGAAGGAAATTCATGAAGTTTAAAAAAGGAGATAGAGATATGAGAAGAATGGAAACATGAAGGAGAAGATGTACCTTCATACATCTACTTTAAAAATCTGACCCATAAAATATATTTGTTAAAACTGTCTTAGTGCCTTTTTTAATGCCACAGAAGCAGACAGCCTACTATAATTCCATTAAACAAGGCTGACTCTCCAAGAGTTGATGTGCTCTTCCTCGAAATAATGAAGAAAGGTGACATTGGTTGCTCAAAAAAAAAAAAAAATTCAAAATCAGACAATTTGTAGATGAGCAGCTGAGAGACAGCTTGAAACAGGCTTCAAGCCATCAGTCACAGCCTTTACAAAAGAACTTATAACCAAATATTTTATTTAAAATACAAGATTTCTTAGCAAAAATAGTTAGTGAATATTCTAAGTATTTTGAGAAGGATAATTATAGTTTCTATGCAATTGTGGAGAATTGTCAGGAACAGGGGAAAACATTTCCCAAACATTTATTATGTGTCATTTTCTAGAAATAGTGTGAAAATCTCTCACCATTTTTTTTAAAAAAAGGGAAATAAAAAAATTCTAACATTGTAAAAGTTTTCAAATTAGGGGGGACTGGAAAAGGCCAAGTCAGAAACCCAGAATTCACATCTGTTTTTACCAAACTTGTGAGAACAGTTATTGTTCATGTTA
This sequence comes from Prinia subflava, assembly GCF_021018805.1. Classification (NCBI taxonomy): domain Eukaryota; kingdom Metazoa; phylum Chordata; class Aves; order Passeriformes; family Cisticolidae; genus Prinia; species Prinia subflava. The sequence goes on from NC_086249.1 coordinate 30,502,667, forward strand.
TAAAACAGATTACTTTAATGGTGTGTTTAGCGGCAGCACAACCTGCAGAATGTGACTAATTATTTCACATAACTTCAAGGAACTCATTTCCCAAAGGAATGGTGACAATAAAACTTTGTCCTTACAGCACTTTGCATTTGTGAGTCTAAAAAAAGACTTAAAAAATTAACTAATTAAGTCTCACAAACCTCAAGAGAACAAGTAAAGCAATAGTTTACTAATTTTTATGGATGCTGTGCATCCAACTAATGTGATTTGTGAAAGGTCACACAAAGCCAGACAGAGCTAGAAAGAGATCCAAAGGTATTCTTCTTTCCTAAAGGGCAATGGCATAGGAGTGCCCAGCAAACAACCCTGTTCTGTTGCAGTTCAGATTGCTGCATGCCTGTATCCATTAAAGTGTCATTGAGAAGTCTCTTGCTACAGTTTTCACCCTCTTTTTTGCTTTAGTTTTTTATATTAAAACATAAATAGTAACTTTCCGCATATTAGGTATAATAAATTAGCTTTTTTTTAGGGCAGTTGGAACAAATGTGAAATTCTTTAAATATTTGTCCAGTATGCATTCATAGTGTTGTGAGAGACTATGAAGCTTATTAGTCATAAGGATGAAATAAAGGAAGACTTGTAAAGGGGAATTTGTGAACTTAAAATGCATGCTGTAGTAAGACAGACTCCTTTGAATGACAAACATGTATGATACTCTACTAAATGTTTACATCTCATTTCTACAATCAGGAAAATTTGTATTTTTATATAGCTGCTGTAACAATTGGGGCATCTGTCTGTGTATAACTGAAGAATGCTCATTAAAATTGCCATGTTACTGAATATTAAGTCCATCACAAACTGACAAATTCTCTAACAGAAATCAATCTTCTTGTAGGCTGAAGCTGCAAAACAAACAGTATCAGCCATTAATCTGGCAGACTGGCTTGTGGCCAAAAAAACTGTTAAGCTAAGACCACATGAACTGGGAGAAACTTTCTAGATTAAAAGAGAGAGAGATATCTGGAATGGAATATCCCTCAGGAAAAGCATGGGTTTCAAGTTTCTGTTTCTGAGTTATACCTGTAATAAATACAGACAGAGAAAAAAATCAAAGGGTTCTGTTTGCTAGAGAGGTTCATCCCAACAGAAGGGATTGGAAGGAGAGGAGGAGAGGAGAGGAGAGGCGAGGAGAGGCGAGGAGAGGCGAGGAGAGGCGAGGAGAGGCGAGGAGAGGCGAGGAGAGGCGAGGAGAGGAGAGGAGAGGAGAGGAGAGGAGAGGAGAGGAGAGGAGAGGAGAGGAGAGGAGAGGAGAGGAGAGGAGAGGAGAGGAGAGGAGAGGAGAGGAGAGGAGAGGAGAGGAGAGGAGAGGAGAGGAGAGGAGAGGAGAGGAGAGGAGAGGAGAGGAGAGGAGAGGAGAGGAGAGGAGAGGAGAGGAGAGGAGAGGAGAGGAGAGGAGAGGAGAGGAGAGGAGAGGAGAGGAGAGGAGAGGAGAGGAGAGGCGAGGAGAGGCGAGGAGAGGCGAGGCGAGGCGAGGCGAGGCGAGGCGAGGCGAGGCGAGGCGAGGCGAGGCGAGGCGAGGCGAGGCGAGGCGAGGAGAGGCGAGGAGAGGAGAGGAGAGGAGAGGAGAGGAGAGGAGAGGAGAGGAGAGGAGAGGAGAGGAGAGGAGAGGAGAGGAGAGGAGAGGAGAGGAGAGGAGAGGAGAGGAGAGGAGAGGAGAGGAGAGGAGAGGAGAGGAGAGGAGAGGAGAGGAGAGGAGAGGAGAGGAGAGGAGAGGAGAGGAGAGGCGTGGTGCATTTTTCAATGACTGCTTTTAAGCATGGGGCAAATTCCTCAGCTTTTTCTCACATTAAAAATGCATTAAATCACAAGGCTGTCTTTCCTGAAGTCAAGAGTTACTCATCTCAAGGACTATAGAAACAGGATTCTAAACTAGGTATTGACCTTTTAGCCTGATATTGAGAAGACAGATTATTTAGTGATAGCAGGAAAATGAAAGCAATTTCCCAGTCTCAATCCCTCATTCTCCTCTGTATGTGAATACATTCTCATACAGAGAAAGGCAAACCAAAATGCTGTAAATTGGCTGCAAAGTAATTAATCTTAGAGTGAAAAGAGGAAACCATGCAGTACTATCGGTAATTTACTTTGCTGTAAGTAGGTTAGACACTTCCAAATCTGAAATGCTAACTCAAAGGAAGAGAAGGCAGGTAGTCAGCCAATGTCTGTCAACACCAGACTGTGGCTTTCCTGTCTGCTACTACATTTCTCTGCTCCAGTAAAATTATCTTGACATTTGTCCAAAAACCAGTCATAAATTATGAATATCTGGGATTGTTTATAAATTTTAGCACAGAGGTTTTTTGTTTGTAGTTAGACTTAAATCTTTGATAAGATATTAACTATAAGCACTGAACTTATGTGTTTTATTCAGCAAGCCTCCTAATTTCTAGAGACAACAACTTTTATAATAATTTATCTAGCCTACTATTCTAAGGCCTTGATGTGCCTTCTAAATCACAGGTGCACATTGCCATTATCTTGTAACATCAGCTTATTCTTCACATGTGTTAGTGATTTGCATGTCCTCTAGATGATAGCACAGATACACCTGCATGCTGAAGGGCTGAGTTAAATCATTAGTCAAGGCTTATTTCAGGCTGCTTTGGGCCTCAACGCAGCATTTGATTGTATAAGCACCTTGTTCTTCTGCTGCCTGAGTTATTCTGCCTCTTTCAGCAGAGCACCTTCCCTGGAGGGAAGCAGTCATGTGCAGTTTGCTAGGTCACCATCAAGTCAGACAGGAGTCATAAATACCTTTAGAGAAATGAGTATTTGTTCAATAACTGAGGCTTCTTCAGGAAATGAACTTGTCTTGGGGACTTAAGTTCATTTACAATCTGGTGTTCTCTTACACCCAGTAAGATTCTTCACTGGTGCAGGATAATAATATGTATTTAGTATACAGTGAATAGGTATTATAATATATATGCATATATTAAATATAAAAACATTATTGATATTTAGTATATACATTTTATATATTTTTAATATTCTTTTTATATAAACAGCATTAATAGACAATATAATATCTATTTTATATACACATATCCATATATAATATGCTGGTTTTAGTATACAGTGCATTCTGGTGAATCTCTGCAATTAATACACCTGCATTTCAAAAGGGAGGTTCAGAAGAAACATTGCACAGAAGCAGGATGCCAATAAAAGAATGCCTACCTCTGTCTATTGTTTACAAAGGAAACTAGGAGTGATGAGAGAAGAAATGTTAAATGTAGAATTATGGCTGTGATAGTATTATGAGTAGCATCTGGGAATTCAATTCAAAGATATTTTGAGTTTAAGTGAACTGCTGATCCATAAAATCATCCTTAATAGCTCTGCTATATTAATATCGTTCTTTGTAGAAAAGAAAGTGTTTCTGTGTATGCCTAAATTTCTTATCAGGAAAACGTTGATCCACTATAACCTTTGTTACTCATGCTCTTTATCCACGTGAAAAAAAGGTAATTTATTATAAAACAACTTACCTTCAACATTTGTTGAATTAAAAAAAAAAAAAAGTTGATGAACTGACAGGGAAACAGTAGTCTTTCACTCCCTTCATTTTTTTTGTTTGTTTGATTGGTTAGTTGGTTTGTTTTTTGTTTTTTATTTTATTTTTTTTTTTTTTGTGTCATTTTGTTTTACTGTTCATTTGTTTGGTTTGGGGTTTGTTTTTTTTTTGGAGGTTTTGTTTTGTTTTAATCTGTTCCAGAAGTTGGGGTTTCTGCAATGTAAAAATATTCTATTCACCTGAATTAGTTTCTGTTTCAAGATCTGGATTCTACAAATGCTCAAGGTCACCCCTATGGGTTCAGCAGTGACTCCACACTAGTTGTGGTACTGATCCTTCCAGATCCAGAGCATATGTATCTCTAGTTTAGGTTACATACTGACCTATACAGTAACACTAAAACCAGGAGAAATGAAATTTTAAAGCCGGAGTGAAATTTGCAAGATTGACTCAATTTGGGTGTGTGAATTCTGGACTGACGGTTACTCAGATGGACACAACAGTACTGATATACACAGGAAAATGCATTGTATGGCAAAACAGTGATCCAGCAAAGTGTCACATAACTCTAGAAATTCCTATTTAGAGGAAAAGTTACAACATATTTAATGAGAAATTTCTTGCAGAAGAAGATGTTCAAAACCAATCAATCTTTTTGTTGTTAGTTCATTCAGGATATAATTTTTGAGGTGTAATTTAATGTTTATTACTTTTGCATAAAGCATACTGAAATAAATTGAAAAAATACCCCATTATGTTTTCAAATCCAATAGAATTAAGTAAATAAAGAGAATTAGAGGTTTCTCTGATATTTTCTTAGTTACCAGAAATTGATTAGACAGCATAATTACTGGGGTTTTACACAACATGCATGTGTATTTGAGAGTACATATATATACATACACAGAGAAAGCTAGATAAATTGAACAAAAGGAAAGTCTTGGTCAACAAATGAAAAAGAATTTTTGTGAACTGAATGTAATGATTTCTGTAGGATTTCTGATCTTTGTTTGAGACCAGCAGGTATGAAATGTCCTTGTGTCTCTCCTTGTGATTTCTGGAGAAATACATTTAGTATTGAACAGTTAGTTTATGGTCCCATGGGGGTGAGGAAATACTGATCAGAAAAGCTTTGTGGAGGCTAACAGGAAGGAAGTTAAACTTTGCTTATGAGGGGTACCTTTTGGAGCGGCTGTAAGAGTGTATTACTCATCCTATGACAAAATATAATAGTGAGGTGAATATGCAACTCCTCACTGTTGCATGCTTGTTCTATCAATCACATTTTTTTGCAAGAATGAGTAATGTGAAGGAAATTTCTATTTGAGGGAGAGCAGACTATCTGCTCTGTCACCTGTAGCAAGTGTCCCCTTCAGGCTGAAGAGTTCCATGGTGTTCAGAGAAGCTTACATATTTCAGTCCTGCTCCAGCAATTTTGAAAGAAAGGGACGCAAATGAACATTTTCAGGCTATTTTGGTATAAATCATAGCTACCAAAATCCTTAAGTAACTTTGATTGTTTCATACATTACAAGATTTTATATACACATAAAATCACATGGTTCAAGAACCATACCTAAGGCAAGATTCTGGATCACAAACCTTGTATGGATACATTCTTACACGGAATTTCAAGGAATATTTCTGACTGGCCACACACAGAGAAAATAGAACCACCGAAAAATATGAAAACTTGAGGACTTTAGATCTCATCTTGCAATGTATTTCAAACACATTTCAAGAATGAAAACACTAAAAGATTAAAGAAGATTTTTTATTTTACTGACAGAATTCAATGTCCTTGTGGAAAATGTTGTTTTTTCCTCTCTGCTCTGTAAGCATGTCTTACCTCTTCAGCAAGTCAGTATGCAACTACAGAAATCTTGCTTAGCTGTAATAGAGCTTCAGCTTCAGATAGCTATTTTTGCTTTGATTAATATCTAAAACTGATACAACCCTTTTTCTTTTTCAATTTATATATGTACTTTTGAATATAGCACAAGTTATAAAGCCATAAGTAGTCATCCAATGCTCACCATACGTTTTGCTTAGGAAGTGATGGTCTTTCTTGGAGACCTCTATTCCTTTTGATTTATTTTGATGTCAGTAAGACTATTAACCTGGGTCTTGCAGCTGGGTTAGTATTTAATAGTTTAAAATCAGATCACAGCAAGCTGATTTGTTTGTCATACTAACACTCACTCTATGTGTAGGATTTCCATGAATTATGTAGGATTTCCATGAATTACCCAAGTGTATATTACAACTGCTTAAACTGCACTCCAGAGATCCAAGCATTGCTTTCAAGTGTGGGAGGGATTCAAAAAACATTTCACACATCAAATTTTGCCTGAAATGCACTTAGCCATCTCTGTTTCACAGCTTTATCTATATAGATGTGAAGTGAATGACACAAATATCATTTCATTTGCTCATGTGAGCCCTCAACAAGACCTCAAAGGTATGGTTCATTTTTATTAAGTGTGGTTCGAAATAATATGGAAGGGAAATATCTCCTGGTATGAATAGAATATATATTAATAGTCAAGACTCTCAGACATGAGCATCTCCTTAGCATTTGATATGTATCCTCTGGATTCTTCTTGCCTTACCTCAAGGAATGCTGTAGGGCCAAGTTTTATGTATTTGCTTCTGCTTAAATCCTGGCTCTTTGTGCAACATATGCTTATGATAGACATGATGCTTTTACTGAACCTGTAGCTCTTTTGAATGCCAAATCTGCAGAAGAATAAAAAATGGTTTTCTAATATTTTTGTCTTATGGCCATCATAAAAGAGCACATAGCTTGGTGGTAATTTATGACACTACATCTGCTGAGCTGCAGGAGCTTGGAAAAACTATCCTGCTAATGGTGTCCTAAGCTAAAATTGTTATGCATTCATCAAGATGCAATAAATAGAAGAAGAGCTAATGCATTAAAGTTAATAGGGCTGCTGGAGGTATTTACAGTGAATAACAGTATGTATAGCACTCAGCTATTAATCTCACTGGGAAATCCATTTTAGTGTAAAGTTTGTAAAAAGGGAAGAGTGAAAAAGCAATGGGTTGGTGCTTATGGCAGACTAATGTAAAAATGTGTCACTTGACTATGAACTCATTTCAGGGTGCATTCATCTCAAAGCTATTTCTGGATATATAATTATAATATATAATTATGGTATATATTCCTCTTATTCCTTAGACTTTGCTATTTTCATCACATTTGAAAAATCAAGATAAATCCAGTATGCCTTCTACCAAAAAGAAGGTTTTGGTGACATTGAAAAAAATAGACTTGAAATGAAAGTAGTTTAGATTGTCTCTAATTTTGTAAAAAGATGTACAATGCAATTGCAGTAAATAACTAACATAAAGAAGCCAAAATAATGTATTATCAGGCTGATTAAGTGCTTTTTAGGACTCTTTCATATATGGTATTGAATAAGCTTCTAACACTTAAATATCTCATCAGTCTAAACTTTGACAGCACTAAGTTTCCAGCTGATTTACAGAAAGTGTTCACTAAGGGCATCCAGTCCCTTAATTAATGTTTGCACATATATCTTATTGGCCTAGCCAGACCTTTGCAATAAGAAAAAGCTGCTTGTATGTATATCTCCATTTTTGGCTCTGTGAATTATTCTCTCTTGCTCTCTAAGTATTATTAACATAACCATTATGTTTTGGTACAAAGCAATGCTCCATAAATAAGAAATGCACCTTTCCTCCATTCTTAAGTTTGATGTCCCTATGATTTACAGTACTATGTTTGCCTAAACTCACCATTTAGGATTTAAAACAAGGATTCTCTTTTTATTTTCATGGTTGAAGTAGGACATATAATGCATGTAAATGCTAATGCAGTGGTACAAAACACTGATGTAGCAGATAGAAATAGTGACTGTAGGGAGGAAATTGATATGCAAGGAAAAAAAAGAAACTAATAAAAAATCATCTTTGCCAATAACATGGACAGGGGGATTGAGTACCCTCTCATGTTTGATGTTGACTCCAAGCTCTGTGGTCAGTTGGTGTGCTGGAGGGAAGGAATGCCATCCAGAGGGACCTGGACAGGTTTGAGAGCGGGGTGTGTATGAACCTCATGAAGCTCAAGAGGGTCGAGATCAAGGTCCTGCACCTGGGTAGGCCAGTCCCAAACACCAATACAGATTGGTGGAGAATGGATTGAGGGCAGGCCTGGGGAGAAGAACTTGTGCTTAATGGTGGACAAGAAGCTTGACATAATGCAACATTGTGTACTTGCAGCCCAGAAAGCAAACTGTGTCTAGGGCTGCATCAAAACCAGGGTGGCCAGCAGGTCAAGGGAGGTGACTTTGCTCCTCTACTCCACTCTTGTGATACCCCAGCTGGAGTGCTGCATCCAGATGAGAAAGATATATGACTGTCGGAGTGAGTCCAAAGGAAGGCTGTGAAGTTGATCAGAGGGCTGGAGCAGCTCTCCTATGAATGCAGACTGAGAGAATTGGAGTTTCTCACCCTGGAGAACAGAGGGCCCATGACACATCACCCAGCAGCCTTCCAGTACCTAAAGGGGACCACGAGAAAGATGGATAAGGACATTTACAACAGCATGCAGTGATAGGACAAGGGGTATTGGCTTTAAACGGAAAGAAAGATGTACATAATGTATATAAGCATGGCACCTTCCACTAGACTACACTGCTCAGGGCCCCACCCATTCAAGCCTGGCCTTGAACACTTACAGGGATGGGACATCCACAGTTTCTCAGGGCCACCTGTCCCAGTGCCTTGAACACTCCTCATATAAAATTTCTTCCTTATACATAGTCTGAATCTACACTCCTTCCATTTAAAACCATTGCTCCTGACCTCAGCACTGCAAAATTGCTGATGATTTGTTGCTCTGGACTTTCAGGAACTTATACCAGTTGTGTTTGAGCAAATTTCTTTTTCTTTTTTCTCTTAAAGTTAGATGTCTCTCTTGTGATTTTTACCTGTGTGGTTGCTCATTACACCTCCTACATTTATATCAGAATTTTTTGCAACATGAGAATTTCCAACAAGCTGAAAAAATACACACGTTCATTCAAACTGTGAATGAAAAAATGGTTGTATCACAGACCATTGTAGCATGCAGTTTATGAAGCTCAAAATATCAACAGAAGATATTTCAGATACTCACAAACTTTAATTATAATTAGATCACCTTGCTTTGATTAATATCTAAAGCAAGGTCCATGAAAACTTTTCAAAAAACTCATTTATTTAGTAAAAAAATGAAAATAATTTTCTGGTTAAACATTGTTCTTTCCCTTCTTTTTTTCTCCTTACCCAAAACCCCAAGACCTTTATAAAGTGAAAATTATCCTTAAGGAACAGACATATTTAATTAAAGTGCATCGTCATTAAACCAATTCAACACATTGCTGTCAAGCAGCCCAGGCAAATAATTATCTCCTAAATGATCTCATTTATAATAAGTAGAATACCTCTTGACTGTGCATTAGTCTTCCTTTAAACTGAGTTCATGTAACCTTCAAAATTCTATAAAGTAGAAACTATTATAATCTAGATCAATCCCTTTAACAGTTTCGTTCTCTATGAAGCTGCTCTCTCTGAGGAAGCAGAAGCATCTAGAGAAATCCCCAAATCTGTCCCCTGAATCTTTTCTCATTTGTTTCTTCTCTGTGACACCTCAAAGTCCATAATTTGTGGAGTCCCAAAAAGGTGCTACTCTTGGGGGAAAGTCAGTTGTATTTTTTTTTTCCTTTGGTCCCAGCCAGGTCCATCAATTTCTTTCTAAGGCTGAACTGACATTTGCTGAATGTAGAGGAGCTCATGTCTGCACTGCATGTCCCTGGGAGCTTCCTTAGGTGAGCATGAGCAGACTCTCTGTCCTTCCTTTCACAGACAGTCCATTGTGTCATTAACCTTCCATCTAGATACCAATACCCAGCAGAGATGAACTCACAGCAGCTCACAGCAGCAGTCTGGGCCTCTCCCTTTAGCAGAAGTCTGCCCAATGTGGGCACTGCATTGCTGCTGCACTGGAAACACTGCAGATCAAGGTGAGGGCTACAAGACTGCACACCTTGGACATCTAAACCATAAGTTCCTCCCATCTTTTTTTTTTTTTTTTCTCTTTTTTTTTTTTTTTTTTTTTTTTTTTTTTTTTTTTTTTGTTTCTCTATTTTTTTTTCTCTTCCACTGCTAATAATACATAAATATATAAATCAAAGTATATATAAAAATACAAATATAAAAGATATAAATATCTTATATATGGATGTATAAATATATATAAATATAAAATATGTAAATATACAAATAGATATAAATATATAAAGATATAACTATACAAATATATAAATATGTATGTGTATATACACAAATAGATATAAAATATATAAGCATGTGCATTTTCACAAAATTGTTCCAGCAGAAAACAGTGACAGGTTCTTTGATCACTGAAATTATAACCTATATCAGTAACCAGCAGGAAATCAAATTCAAGTGAAGTGACCTGTATACTTTTATTTCTCATTTTTAGTTTAATTTAGCTTCCTTATAAAGGTTGTATTAGCCAAGGACCAAGCATTTTATGTGCAGTTGCTTTGACTTTTGCCTTCTGCAGATTTGTTTGACAAACCTAACTGAGGCAAAAGTTAAAACTATTTTATTTTTAAGTCTTGTATGTTCAAGTTGCATGCAGAACATCCTCATTAATCTACTACATTTCCTGTTTTTCTTCCACACCTGCACTGAGTCTGTTAACAGTTTTTTGATTAATCTTTAAATTTTCACTGGTATGTAAGACCACACTTCCTTTTCAGCCTTATTATTTTGTGCTATAAGAAGCACCTGAAGCAAGTATTATATATTCATTGAACCCTCAAGAGCGAGGTGTATTTCAAAGGAAATACCTGCAGTGTCATAATTTTCTATAGCTTGTTACTTTAATTCAACTGTTTCTCCCTCTTTTAACTTAATCCAGAAAGCTCAAAAATTCCCAGTTTCAGGCAAATTTCAGCCAGTGCACACACAGGGTTTGGAAGAAGCTGCGTGCATTTGTGCATGTGTGTGCATCTGCCGTAAATACAGAGAATAAACCAGAAGCTGATAGTTCTAATATAGTAAGGTAACAAGCTTAATTGTGAATTGATTGGCATGACAGAAACTTGTGATAGTTCTCTTGCTAGTATTACTGACACAGAATTTTTTTTCTTTTCAGTAGAGACACGTAAAGAAAATGGAGATAAAATGTTTGCCTATATGTCAAAACTGCATGCTGATGTTCTCAGGTCTATAAAGTATGCAGGGAAACATATATGTTGAATGAGGTTATCAAAATTAAAATATATATAAGCAAGCATTTAATTTAGATGGACTTTTATTAGTGAGATCTACCAGGAAGCTTAATGAGGGGTTTTTTGTGACTAGTTGTTGTGACTAGAGTCCAGGTCTTAAGAGAAGAAAGTCTGAAGGACTTAAGCAGTGAGGCAAAACCACAAAGACAAAATTATTTTTATGTAGATAACTCATAAGATGTGCAGTAAAACCAGCTTGCTGGCACAAGAGCTTTTCTTCATTGATCTCAGACAAAATGACTGCAAAATGTGGAAATAGGCATACTATTTTAGAATAAGTATAAAACTGTATACATCAGGAGACTCAATAAGATCGCATAAAATCATTAAAAACTAGCAAGAAATAGCAAGTGCAAAAAGTAATTCTCTCTATATATAAGCATTAAGAGAAGGAGCAAAAAAAATGGTACATATCAGTTCAGCAGACAGGAAAAGCGATAAATTGCTGCATGAAATCTTAAATATTTAATATATTTATTCATTCAAATGAGAAAAGAGAGGTTTCTGGATACAGCAACAAAAAAAAAAATCTGAAAATAATGAGATTGCGAGTGAGAATAATTGGAAAGGGAAGCAGCACGGATGTTTGCCTCGATTGTATTCCTTCATATTTGTCTCATACATCTCCATTTAGGGCCACTATTGAATTGCCCTTTCCCAGTGTGGCTATTCCTCTAGTAAAGTAGATAGGTGTGGAGGTGCAGCAGTCCTTCAGAAATTCTTTCACAATGACCAAAAGCCAGCCATGATAGTGTGAGTCACTGAGGCAGACAGTCCCTGAAGTATCATGTGTTAGTACTAACACTGATCTCTAGGGCGAACTAAACCTTTTCTTCCAGAATAATGGTTCAGCCTGGAAAAATTACAGTGAAACATTGTGGAATATGTGTTGGTGCCAAACACTCTCAAGAGCTGTCAGGAATGGTTAGAAGCAGCTGAACTGGCTACAGGGGTGGAGGGCTAGATTAGGTGGATTATAAAGTTTCCCTATAGCCTTTTTTTTCTCATTTCCTGGACATCTCCTTCTGATGTACATCCATATGTTGTTTGCAATCTAAAAGGAGGCTCTACAGTTCCTTGTATGTAATTCTCTGAAAAGAAAAATGCAAGCAAGAAACTGCTCAGATCAAATGGAGGTTTGATCCAAACTATTACTGCTTTTATACATGTCATCACTCAGGGTATTCTAGCCCTGAGCAGCTAGTTCTTTACAAAGTTGTCTTAATCACATCTGGAGTGTCATAACTGTGTCAAGATTTCAGTGTACTCACTGCTAATAAAAGGTGCAAGTCACAGGGTTGTTCTGAATAATCTTTAGGACTGGTTCCACTCCAATGCAGCATATTTTAATGTTTGGTATGAATTTATTGTTTTACTAGAGAATGCACATGAACATAAAAAGTCCATTAAAAAGTAGCAGAAATCTTATTTTTCTGTTATTTTCAATGCAGTTAGAGTGCCAACTTTTATGTCTTCTAAGGGAAAATCCTTCTTAACTGTACTTTTAAGCATACTAAAAACATCAAATGGTCAAGCAGAAGCAAAAGATTTTCTCCCTACAAGAAGTCAAAACGAACCCATTCTAGGAATAAAACAGCCTGAAGTTAATAAAGTGCAAGTCTTTCTTGCACCATACCTATTATATTAAATACATGTTTTAATTAATCTCATAATATTATTAAATATTTTGCTCCATGAATTAAATTGTAATTACACATAAGAGAAAGCATAACTTAGGTATAATTGCTTTATAAACTCTGTGTGCCTTGTTCAGGATTTCTGTTAAGGCACTATAAACAGCACCAGGATATCAAATAAATATATCTGAAAGCATTTAATAGATCGATTCTCAAGGCATGTCACCTCTATGTAAAACAATTATATTATTTTCAGTATCTTTTTCTAAAATTTAAAATGCATGTGTGTATGTGTATATATATGTTCTTGTGACAATGCACTTTGTTATATTATGTAGTTGAGAGGATTTTTTGTGTCTCATTAAATTTTACTTTTATCCTAAAGAAAAGAGACTCTAGAACTTGTACTTTTATACAGCTTTAAAATGGGTGGGAGAAAAGGTTTCATTTATATATAAAAGGAAAATAAACCAGAAATTTTTCTTTGCCACTATTTATCAGTATTTGATGCAAAATTTTTATGGTAGAAGTATCAAAAGGCATAATTGGGAAGGCACTCCTATCATACTTCCAGGAATGTTATTTCATGGGTAACATCACCTTCATTATTCAAATCACGAAGTGGTAGTGTTTGCATAGGCTTATTTTTACTTTGTAAACTGGTTTTAGACTCTATGATAGTTTCAAAGATAGTGATTTTGTCATAGGCATCCCTAAGAGCACAAGATTTAGATTTGATATACATGGAAAAATACAAATAAGCAAAAGACTCATGGGAGAGCTGTCATACATCAAAATATTTCTGAATTTCCTTTTTGAAAATTTATGCAGATATCTACATACATTTTGTCTGCATGGGAAGAAGAAATATAGCTTTTTAAAAAAAAAATTATTAAGGGGGAAAAGGTTTAATTATTTATTTTTATTTTTAAGGAGTTTATCTCTTATTATGACAGTTGCCTGGCATCATTTTTCACATACTAAGTGCTGAAAGACTACCTGGGTACGATTGAGGAGTTTCTAATGTTTCTTTAGATCTGTGTCTGTGTTAATGGAAAATAAAATTCCTAACTAGGCTATCCAGAACACATAGTTTATTTCATTAATTGCATGTTTCTTTATAAGTAAATTATTTTCTAACATAGAATTCATTGTTCTACTGCAGTAAAAACCTTCAAAACACAGACACAAGCTAAATTCAATTTCACTCAAGGTATAAAACACTGGGTTATTATCTTCTGCTTCTGCAGAGCCATCTGGAGCTGGTTGCCCAGGACCATGTACTGGAGGTTTTGAATATCCCCAAGCTGGGTGACTCTACCATCTCCTTGGGTGACCTGTGTGAGTGTTCAGTGAAAAAAAAAAAAAAAAAGGTTAAAAAGTGTTTCCTGATGCTCAAAAGGGAACTTCTGTATCTCAGTTTGTGCACATTGCCTCTGTCGCTGGGCACCTCCAGAGTGGTTCTCTTTAAAGGCTTCATCCTCTTTAAATCGAAGTCTACAGTTTCCAGACCTTCTGCAAATTCAGTAAGAACATGCAGATAGATATTAAAATTTAATCATAGAGTATGCACATGTATACAGAATACTTTGCTTTCAAAGATCAAAAGCATCAGTGTTTTGTGTAATGGGATTTAATATAGGGCTGAAAGGAGTTTTTCACCCCGATATTAATATTAAAGTTTCTACCCTGATTCATTTATACACATTTATACTTTTTCCTCAATTGCATCAAAACCCACAGTCAATATATATTTCTAATATATTGTAAAGCACTTTTTTTTTCTTCCCCTGAACAATGCAAATTCCTCTATATCATAAAAACTAATAAATTCTTTTGCTGAAAAATCCATGGCAGTAACAGAATCCTTGAAGGATGTGGAGTTGTACTTGATAATTCTTATGGATCCCTTCCAACCTGAGAGACTCTGTGATTCTATGAAGTAATGTATTGTGAATACTCAAACCTTACCAAAACTGGTATAGTCTAGTCCTATTTGACTGGGATATCCTCCTGCATTATGTGTTAGTGTACAACCCTTTCTGGGTGTTCCAGGTTTCTGTTTTTCACTCCTGGTGGCTATTCAACTGAAAATCAGGTGAGAAGGGCTGAAACTGGATCATTCTCCTTCATCCTTTCCCCAGCATTATCTGTGGCTATTGCTTCTCCTGTTTTGTTTATATCAGCTTCCTTAGTGACCTTTAGTGAGGAGAAAGTGTCCGGAAAAGCTTCAGCAGACATAGCTCAAGCAAGGCAAGACCAATACAGTGGCACTGGAACCAGAGCTGTAGCACTGAATGTCAGACTGTGACACAGGAGAGGATTGCTAAATCTACAGTCAGCATGATATGGCTGGTGAGCCAGAGTAAAAGGGAATTCAGTGTTCATTTATTCTGCATTATACTGCTCTAGTGCTTCCCTGGGACATGTACACACATACACGCAGGCTTCTCATTCCAGAAAATCCTCTAGTAGCAAAGTTATTGACTGATCTTCGCTGTACTAAAACCTGAGCATTTTGACATTTAGGATACAACATTTACTAGTAAATGCAAGGTATTCCTATTAATAATTTAAGCTAAACCATACCTGTCAAAATAAATGAATGAAGTACAATTCACACTGCCTTACTCTGGTGTTCTTGTGTGTGCTTACTTCATTTCTGTTGTAAAAGAATGATGAATCTCACTGCGGTTTAAGAGAATGAGCAAAAATGTCTGTCACATGACTCCAGAAGTTACTAGTTTTGCAGCTAGCAGCTCATGTACCAACCACAAAAATTAAAAAAAGCATGGAGAGAAAATCTACATTTTTGCATATGTTATTGGAAGTGTTTGGTTCAGGACTTTGGTCATCTAAAATAATTACCAGATGTAAGAACATGTTTTCTCTGAAGGTACTCTCTGCATTTGGTACTTATATGGGTTTAAAAGTAAAACAGTAGGTCTGAGTACACTTCAGTATCTCTGTTGACTAACAATGTGTTTACAGGCACAAAAAATGAGGCAAGGAGTGAGTGGGTAAATGATCCAAATAACTAACAGCCTGTAGAAAAAGGCTTGGAGCCCAGGTTGCTATGATTTCTGCAGGTATCTCCCTTTCTGCTTCTCTATTAACTGGTGTGTTCAGCAATGCAGTAAGTTGGAAGATACATTCATTATGAAACTGTATTGAATGGTACTGTTTTAAAACTATTTCAAGTTTTTGTGACAGCGTCATTCTGAAGTTATGTAATCCTTCAAACTGATACCCGATGTGTTAGAGATCTTGATGCAATTTCAGACTCAACTGTAAACTAAAAAGAAAATTACCATTTACAAACAGTACACTACTGAATGAGTATAGCCCTGTTTAAACAAAAAAGTAAATTTCATATCATCAATTTAAAATAATGATGATGCCAGACATTTAAAATCTCATTCCTTATATGTATTTTGCTCTGTTTCAACTACATGAGATTTTTTTTTTCTGGAGTTATTCTTTTCTGCTTAAAAAATATCCTAATATTTTACTTTGATGATCTGTTCATTGTGCTCACTGACTTAAACAGTCTCCATTCTGACTCTCTTGTCACAGTAGAGTCGGTGATTTATCTGTTTTCATATCCCTAGAGATACAGCCTTAACTGAGTGGTCCCTTGCATAATCAGACTGGCTTGGAGTTCACTAAGTGTAACCTTACACTGTGTATCTCAATTAATCTTGCAGACTGTGGCTAATCACATCCCCACCAGGCAGGCTCACATATCTCACCAAGCTGGATTATTAAAATCCATATTTCACGTTAACAGCCATGTGTGTGAGATTAGTTTCTAAGTAGTAATGCACCTGCCATAAATACCTCATATCTGGTATCTTCTGAAATACTGCTGCTGTCAAAGATGAAAAAGCATGATGTGCATTCAAAACTAGTTTATGTTTCTTTTTTATGGGCAAGTGATTTTTTCTTGATTCCTGTGCTTTGTTCTGATATATCTGAAAATCTATACAGCACAGACTGTAATGAAGACAGAACCTGGGAGAATATATTTTCTGGAAGGACTGATAGAAGAATATGATTGCATTAACTTTATTCATTTTTTATCTTTTCAAGTAAAAGCTTAACTGAGAAAACCTGCATTAATTTAGGTTCACACCATTAAACATACATTAAGGACTAAATTCCATTTTACAGTAAAACTTTTCAGATCTGGAGTAACTCCAGTAAGCTCAGTTGGTCTAGAAATTGCCTTAGCATTGTCATTTTGCTAATTACATCCTGGGATAAAACACTTTCCATCTGATCAGTAGACTATTAGCAAATGATCCAGACACTGAATCTTGGAGTTTCAAGTCCCTTGGGTCTGTAAAGGCAACTCATGCTATACTTCAAGCTCAATACTTTTAAAAGGAAGAATTTCTGTTTAACTCCCTGTATTCCTCAAAACAATTGTTGCACTTATGCCTGGGATTTGCAGTAAAGACCAAGCAGACTTTTTTCTCTGAACATTGCTTAAAAGATATCTTTGGTTTAATGAAACATAAAAGTGTACAGCCACAAGCAAATAAGCTTTGCACAGAATTGCTGAATGTGATGATGCTTTACTTAAAGGAAATAAAATAAATTAGCATGTTTATTATTTTCCTAATGCATTGCTCCTTATTTTAACTTCTCATTCCTGTGGGAGCATGTCAAGGTCTCTGTGCATTCAGGCAAGTAGTGTTTGTCTCACAGCTGTCTGGCACAGACGTCTCAGGCTGACTCTCAGGATTGATGGGCACCGTCCCTGCCCTTTCACAACTTTCCAGGCTTCCTGTCAGGTGAATGCTGGAAAAGCCTCTGCTTGGAGCTCACAGATTCTTGACAGACAAAACTGCTGTTCTGGTGATTTACAGCCTGATTGCTCCATCTTTTCTAACGAGCAAAAACTGGTGTAGAGCAGGTACATTTCACTGGCATGTTCATTGATCAGTGTTGGTGTATAGTCCTTGGAATTTTGATGTCTCAAGGAGGTAGGGAGGCAGTGGAGAAGGAGAGGGGCTAGATACTCCAATTATAATCTGGTGTCTTGTTAAGGACCATATAATAAAATCATAAATTTACCAAAATATGGCAGGCTATATCAGTAGACTCTTCAAACCAAATTTATGAAGCATTTTCCTGTAAGAATCTTCCACTCAAATGTAGAGGTAAACTGACAAAAGACATAGTCATAAGGTTTCTGTTTGCAGGGCTTTCCAATGTCCTTAAGGTCTATCTGTTGCTAAATAACCATGCTAAAATAATTTTGATTTAAGATTTTAGAATTATGATAATGAGATTATTGCAAGACAGCAGAAAAATAAATGATTGTTTAAAAATTCAGTGCCAGTTGATGATCATAGATATATTCAGCAGCATAATTTCAAAGGTATAGTTCAAATATGGTGGACGTAAAGGGGAAGTTATGGGAAAATGACAGTCCCCTATGCATTACACATGTCTAAGGCAGAAAAAGCAGCTGATTGTGCCAAGTGGGACATATGTCACAGTTACAATTTTGAAGTTACATTTCATAGCACGTGTTTGCTGTTATACTGAATTCTGTGTAAGAGTATTGGCTCATTCTTAAACTTTGCTAAACACTGCTTTATTTTTAGATCACAAGTCCATCACAAGCTGAAAGAGTTAATTGGATTTATTGTTGCTTATCTTCTGCAAACCTTAGTATGAAGTCATATCAGTCACAGATTGCTGCTAATGTTTTGAAGCACATCAAAGAAGGTGGCAAAATGCATCAGGACAAATCAGACACCATGCTTCTGGGTAACTGCTGAACACCCTCCACAGACACACAAACAAGAATAAGAAATATTTGTCAAGTCTCAAGGTCAAATGCTTTACCTAAGAAGTACATTAATCCCCCGGAGAAGTGCTGCTTTGAGAGTTTAATTTCTTGTAGGCAATAGAAGTAGGGAAAACAAAAACCAGCAAAAGCCATCCAACCTGAATGCACCCACTGACACAAAATACCAGAAGGGTATAATATTGTCAATAATACAACAGTTCCTAGGAGCCTGATGTGGTGGGCATTTTACAAATTCAGAACAAACAACTCCTGTGAGGAATTTATCACCCTAAAATCTGTAGACAGCAGGAGAGCAGTCCAACTCCTAATGCAATTGAGAATGATAACTGCGCAGGGTTTTCAGATCTGGACATAGGCAACTGAAACAACATCTTTATAATTTTTATACAAATTATTCTGAAATACAGATTTTATGTGCCTTCTAGCCAGCTAGTCAGCTCTTTCCACTTCTCTAAACTAGATCTGACAAGTTATTATTTGATTACTTTTCAGTATTTAAAACCTGAAATACACTGTGGTGATGTTACAAGCTGTTAGGTCTCTGTTCAGTGCCGGATTTCAGAAGGAATAGGTCACAGCAAAGTTGCTGACCACTCCTGACCAAATAGGTGCATGTTTAATCTGAATTGTCATTAATGACTGTGCTCAATTGCACACAAAGGTGATCTTGTTTCCTTCTCTAACAGTTTTTGGTTGTTTGGTTGCAGGGAACTGATCATAAAAATCCTTCTGTGGGTTTGATACCATTACACCTGCAGAGCACGATAAATTATATTATTAGTACTATATCAGTGTTAACCACTGTTTGAAGCAGGGAAAAACAGTACTTTAAAGTTTTAAATTTTTTTTAAAAAGAATTATTTAAAGTCTTTCCAAACACTGACAGCCTTAATTTGCATGAAATATGTGAAGACTTTGAGTACTTGCTTCAATGTACTGCATTCATTTTCTTCAAATTACATATAAGGCAACTTGACCTAACTAAACAATCTGCAGAACAATTATATTTCTAAGCATATAGTATTTAATTGTCAAGAAAACAGTGTTCAGTGTAAGAGGAGATACTAGTGCCTGGAGAAGAAAGGGATAATTTTGGAAACTGTTTCTTCACCAGCAAAATGTTTTTACCCACAACACCTTCTGAATGCCTTATAGACCACTTTCAAGTAACAGTTTTACCTTGGACTTTCAAAATATAGAATGTCTGGCTTTAGCTGGAGATAGAGGAAAGAAGATTAGATGTGCTAAAGGTTTGCAACAAGGAAGAAGAAAGAAACATTAAGGTAAACCCCAAAACCACCTACAGCATGCTCAAAAGCTGCCACTCAAGTCAATAGAGAAAAATAGACTTCCCATCATCAGGGAGCTTGCAGAGAGAATAGAGGAGTGCTACATTTTGCTCTTAAACTGTTAATTTCTATGAAGAAAATTAGGTGAATGCATGAGAACACAAATTCTGAGTTTCTTGAGTAAGTGAATAAACTGAAAAGAATCTAGAATTCTTTTTGAAAATAATTTAGACTCCTACACTTCCACAATAATACCATTACTAAGAAGCTTTCTTATTTTCTCTCCTCTGTCTGAAGAATTCTCAGTTAATTAGCTGGAGAAGATTTGATCAGAAAGCATGAGGGAACCAGTTCTGAGAACAATCTGTGCCTCATGTATAGGCTGCCTGGCCAAATAGGAGGATCAATTTCCATACTTGAATCTGAATCAGAAATTCAGGAAATTTGAAACTATACATCTTATTCACAGGTAGCTGTGTCTTCTCTTCAAATCCAGAATACTGCCTGCCTAAAAATTTTTATTAAAACATGCCAGTGGCTCCATCCTTTTCTTTACATCACCACTTCCTAAAAGATAATGCAGAATTTTCTGTACATAGGTTATCTGTTGTCTTTTCCATGTCAGCCTACTAACCAATGGTACTGTGCAAAAAGCTGAGTCCACAGAACACACACCTGCATGATTTCTGATCTTGATTTGCTGTGCCAGTTGTTCTCTTGTCCTGGGATTAAAATATCCAATGCTATGTTATTTTAATAAAAGCTGAGGTGACAAAGTGAGCACCTGTGTTTTTGTTCACTCCACCTGCTTGCTCTGGTACTCTGCTGTCTTATCTCACTGCTGCAGCAAAACCCATGTGGCCTCTGTTAGTGAAAGTACTGTCTACTCCATACAGGTTTGAATGTTATTCTTTACTTGAGGAGAAAACAAAAAAATCAAAAACATTGAATCCAGACAGCTGTTTTTACAATTTTTTTTATTCTAAACAATTTTATACTTGGATCGTCCTCTTTCAGATCATGAAAGAATAACCTACTGATAAGCTGTAAATGAGGATAAATTTTTCAAGATCAGAAGAAATATCAGACTACATTTAAGAAAAAAATTCCTCCTATAGAAAATAGAATAATGATTTTGCCAGGACCCTTAAAAACTCGATTATTTGAAATAAAGGTTGGAATAACTGCTTAGGAAATGTCCATGTGTAATTTTATTGATGGCTGTAAATTAATTTAAGCAGAGAGCAGATTTGGTTTAAAAGCATGACCAGTGCTGCAAACAGTAGAGTTAAATATCATCAAAGAATCACAGGATCATGGCATTCCTGAGAGAGATCTCAGGAAGTGTCCAATCCAACCACCTCCTCAGAGCAGGGTCAGCTCTAGGGACAAACCAGGTTACTCAGGACATTTTATTTAGTCAGGTCTTCACAACCTTCAGTGATAGTAACTCCATAGGATTTTTGTCCCAGCTGTGTCCCTGCTGGATCTTTCTCACTGGGAAGAAATTACTTTCTATATCCAGTCTGAACTTCTGTCTATCGATCTGTGTCCACTTTATTTCACCCTGTCACCCAACCCTCTGTGAAAAGTGCAGGCTCCATCTCCCCCAGAACCTCCCACAGGCACTTGGGTTCCTGTTGAGTCACTCCAAAGCCATCTCTGCTCCAGGCTGTACTAGCCCAGCTGTCCCAGCCTCCCCTCACTGGGCAAACGCTCCAGCTCCTGTCCTGATACCCATTTAGTTGGTTAATGTCTTTCTTATAGAGGAGGGTACAAAACAAGACACAGTTTCTAGATGGATTCTTACAAGTGCCAAGTAGAGGGGGAAAAGCACCTTCCTGGCTCTCCTGGCTCTGCCCTTTTTAGTACAGCCCATTCTGCTTCAGTCCTTTTTGCTGCCAAGGTTCAGGGAGGGCTCATGGTTACCTGAGGGCTGCTCCCCAACCTGCAGGTCTGCAGCAGCAGCTTTTTTTGCAACTAAGACACATCGTGGAGAATTAAAGAAAAATCCCCAAACCCTACATTTTTTTTCTTCACTTTGAATAAGTAAAGGCAAGCAAGTTCAAATAGTAGATTAGTAGGACAGTCTTAATTTTAAAATTGCAAAAAATGCAATGGATTTTTGTAAGAATTGTAATAAAAATATATTGTCTTGCGATTTAGGAAGCAGTTGTAACCTCTGACTCTTCTCTAACATGATTAAACTTAAATGTTAGTCTTGAAATTATGCACACTAACAGCATAAGAGAGCGAGCAGACACAGAATCACGTGACTCAATTCAAAACGTGATCACTAAGGCATGTAAAATTGTGTGCGTGTTTAGCCCGATATGACATAAATGTCTTGGACACATGTGAAGGAATAAAAAATTAAATTCAGCAAGCTTTAATAGAACTAAACACACAGAGGTGTCATCCATTTCCATTCCACCCTACATCATCCTTCCCGCACTCCAGCTTCACAGGCTTCTGTCCTTTCTGCTGACAGAAGTGAAACAGAGTTGACATCTTTTCTCTCCATGTTACCATTGCCACTCAGAACAATATTAATCCCTAAACTGATGATTGAATTTTGTATTCTGCTGCTGTAAGCTGCTCCAGAAAAGTACACCAATAGGGTGCAAGTGACCTGTGATTCCTTTCAGGACATTTGGTCTGTGGGCGAGTATACAACAGCTGTTTTGCAAAGTCTGTACTTTGAGGGGATTGCAGTTTCACTTAAATAAAGGAGGGCTCTTACCCTCACTGACAGCATTACAAATAGTTTCACTTAGTTGTTCTGACTTGGTATCATCTCAATTGTTCTGTTTCTATCAAGTTTATGTCTCCTACTGCTCTTGTTCATTGCTTTCGCCATCACAAATTATTCCCTTCTGCCATGCAAAGGTTCTTGATTGGATGATCTTAATGAAGATCTCAACTCCCACATAACCTTAGAGTCTGCATTTTACTATGAATATTAAATCAGTTATTTGGGTTTATGTATATTAAGTATACCTTAAACAGAGTAGTATGAGGTAACGGTGCTTGGTACTGAGGAAAGAATGAGACCTGCTGTGTGCTTCAAGGAAGTACATTTTCAAAGTGTAATGCTACAGACACTTCTGAATCCCCACATGTTGTAGTTTGCTTGAGTTTTATTGTTCATGGACTGTTCTGTATCCCCCTGTTTCTCTGTGTTAATGGGTTTGTTCCAAAGGTTGCTTCCACCCCCTGAGCTGCCAGTTGTACCTAACCCAACCCCTTTTTCCTGAATGTTCTAAGTCAATCTTTCACTGAACCAATCCCTGTCCAAACCTGTCCTGGGGTTCCCCTAATCCATGATGTCCCATTGGTCCATGTGACTTGTTTTCTACCCACTGTTTTATTACTGGTTCCTAAAATATGAAATTCCTCCTTGTTCTCCTCCCACATCCTTTCCTTATTGGTCAAAATCTGTTACCTGCCCCTTGGACCTCCCCCATTTATAAGCTACGGCTCACGGTGCTCGGTGTCCAGTCTGTCACTGGCTGTTTGGGAGAGGAAACTCTTGTGGATCACAGAGGACGTCTCTCTCATTCCTTGTACCTACCTTGTGCTGATCTAAAGACCTCTGTGCCGTAGAGCAAAGTGCTCTAAGCCATCATCCCTGCTTGGGGACAAGTCCCACTTACTGCGCCGTGCCACGGTGGCTGAGCTGGCTGGAAGACTCCAACATTAGCGTCCTCCACAGGCCATCTTCAAATATTTTTTGTTTAGATTTTTCTTGGTCTTACAGGACCTTTCAAAATGATTTAGTATGTATTAGTCTTGCTGTTCCACAGACTTTAATAAAATTCGCCTTACACACTATGTTCTGCTTTTGTTTTTAAAAAGAAGACAAAGTTCATCAAAAGTATTTTAGCATGTTACCCCAACATTATTTTTTAATGTTTTCTGTTAATAAAGACATTATATCACTTCTTAATAGTTTATATTAACATCCTAATGTTATATTCTCTTTAAATACCAAAAAAAGTGGGAATATATTTTTCTCTAAAATGGTCTGGTCTGATGGATACTACTGAAGTTTTTGAATTTAATAGAGGGGCAACTTCTGAACTGGCTTCCTTTATTATCATGGCTAAAAGCATATAATTAGAACCCCATAAATATTATTTGAATAAATCTTTTATTAAATTAGAGGTAATTATTTTATAAGGAATTCAAAACTCAATATATTTTTAAAAATCATATGATAAACAACATATCAACAAATGCAAAAAATCCAAAACCCACCACCAAAACCAAAAAAAGCACAAACAAACAAAACCCCAAACCAAAAATGCACACACACACACACAAAAAAAAAAAACCTCATGTTTTGCTCCTGATTTTAGAACTAGATATATTATGTGGAAATTATTTTATTATCTTCAGGTTTCCACTTCTGAAGCAGTTGCTCTCATAATTTTGGAAAGAAAAGAACTTTAATTATAGAATCCATCCACTTCAGTGGGGAGATTATTTATGCTCTTCCCCTCAGATGTATTTATTTTCATTCACTCTATAAAATATCTCTTAGTGATTTGCTTGATGTAGACACCTACACTTGACTGTGTGGATCCCATCCTATTGCCTTTATACTATAGGAGTGGTGTGTTGTCGTTTCAAATGTTTCTAGTATTTTAATGTCACAGGTTATTCATTGTTTATCACAAAATAAACAATGTTTATTTTGTGATAAACAATGTAGTTTTAAAACTTTTAATGTAGTTTTAAAAATTCAGCACTTATCTATAATTCCCACATTGCAGGTATAATTTACAGTCCCCTCAAAAAGTAAACAGAGATCTGAATATGTTTTTAAGGGTAGAATTTTGATCAAAGAAAATCATAATGGAGAAAAGTTACTGATTACTCCTTTTGTCGTTCTTTGATAGATTTAAAATAAAAATAGAGAATTAAAGAATAGATTTTTTCAGTTGATCATTTAATTTTAGCCATCTATTTTCTAACCATCAACTTTCTAACCCTGACTGTAAAAAATCCTTATGTCATAAGTATGCTTCAGTGACTTTTTTCTTATTTTCTCCCTAAAGATTTTTTAAGGTGAAATATGAGAAATTTGTATATTTTGCTGATAATTATACAAGTGAAACAAGATTTGCTAGTACCAAATCTGCCATTATCCATAGGAAATCCACTGTGCATTGTATGATTACACATTTCTGATTTGGAAACATCATATTTCTGTTCCAACTTCATGTGCCAACTAGTTAGACTGTGTCAGTAATAGAACCTGCAACAAAATGCTAAGTCTGTAGTTTGATTTCTCAATGTTATTGCTGACACTTCATTTATACATTTGTACCCAAAATTATTAATGGACTTCACAAGTAAAAGTATTCAGATTGAATATTTCAGTTATCCATTCAGTTTATAGGTAACAGCAAAAGTATGAGTTAAGCTGTAAGATACTGGGAATATTTTTTCCCTATTTGGTGTTTTTTAATGTTTTATTAACTGGTAATTAGCTACACTTTATTGGTATTTGAAGGTGATTAATTTGAGGGTGAAATGTGGGACATACAAAAATGGGGGGAAGACTGAAGTGAAGAGTTTTCAGTCTATACTGGAAGAAAAAACTACTTTTAGAAAAGTGGCAGTATGCCAGCTTCACTGATAATGGTTGGTAATTAACTTCAACAGCAGGCTGCACACCTGCTTCAGAAAGTCTAAGGGTGTAAATCATTATCCCCTGAACTCCAAAGATTTTAATTTTAATTTTCTCATTTGGGCCCCCAAACTCAGCACCACAGGGACAGATGGCTGAGCAGTACTATACTTTAATGGACCAGAGTTCTATCATTTCTTTGAGAGAGGAAAACATCTCACTGTGGAATGAGGCCAGACTATTCCCAGAGACCATAAGTTATTCTAGTGCTTAGAATAATTTTGCTGATCAGGTTTTTAAACTGATGAGGTGAAAGTAAGTGTACTTCTACAAAACCCACTGCATCTCTTTGATATCTAGGGAATATACACAGTGAGTCAAAAACAACATTGAAAAGCTCCTACCTGTGATGTAAATGACACCCTTAGCAACCTGTGGTCTGTCAGTTTAATGTAAAGATTTCTGAGGCTAAAAATGGAAAAAGAGGTCTGTAAAAACTGCTGGGTTTATGATTGAAATTAAAAGACTCAGTATTTAAACTAGTCTCATCAGAGCCCAAAACACACTATGCAGGCCTTTTTGTGATATTTGTCATGAAGATTAAGCATACATTGATTCTCACTATGGAAGATATATTTGTTTGTTTTTCCTGGGAGACTAATGGAGTTTAACACTTTTTCTTGTGAAAAATTTCAAGATTATCCCAATATTTCAAATGATGAAGCTGATGCAGAGAGTAATGGATTTTTCTGTTTCTGGAATTAGCCATAAAAGCTAGTCATTATTTCAGTATTTGGTGCTGATCTTAGAGTTCTTTAAACACTTTTTTACAAGAAAACAGTGATGCTGAAAATTGGAAAAAAAGCATGAAAAATTCTAAAAGGCAAAGCTAGGAAAATGTTTGTAGTATTAATGGGTAATGTTAAATAAAATTTCAATATTGGTCTGAAGGTTGTTGCATTTGCCTTTTTTAATTCCTCCAGTAAATGAGTTTGTAGTCTTTTATGCTGTTTCTTAGCAATATAAAATAGTTTAGTAATACTGAGCTGGCATCTTTCCACCCAGAAATTGAAAACTAAAGCAGAAAGCCTTCAGTTTGGTGTGACTAATATTAGAAACTTTGAAACAAGTCTTGTTTCTTACTGATAGAGCTGAGTTATTTCTTCCCTGGTTGTTTTGGTTTTGTTCCTTTCTTAAGCTGTTAAATCAAAAGTCACTAAAAGTATGGATATTTGTCACTTACAGTGACCTTGGGTCTCTTAAGGTCCTTGGATTTTCAAATGTTGAATATCAAGACGTTAATGAATATTTTGAAGACCATTTGTACTTCTTCATCTCTAAAATTAGTCAAGTCAGGTTTATCTGTCTAACAAAATGTCTAGAGTTTGAGGAATTAAAGGCATATACTTAGGTAAGAAAGCAGTATATTTGGAGATAAATATCTGTCTTTGTAAGCCAGGAATGTTATTTCACGCATAACATTAAGAAAGTGCAGCACACAGTGATGGTAATTTAATATGACTTACGTACTTGAATTATTCAATAGACTACTTCATTATTCAATAAAAACTTATATTGAAAAATTGAAGGCCAGCTATAAGGGTAATTTCAACAGCATCAGCATCTAGTATACACATATTTAAAATTAATTAAATATAGAAGAATATTTGTTGACTGAATAAAATTTTAGACAGTAGTTTATTGATGCCCATAAGTACTCGTAATAGGCACCTCAATAAATATTTAATCATAGTTGTAATCAGTGTAACATTTTTAATAATTAGGATGATGTTAGCCCTTAAGAATAAGAAAGGCTTCCTTACAGCTGTTCTACTTTTGAAAAAGTAAGTGGATTTCAAACAAAATTTATATAACTTAAATATGTAGTTGCTTCCTCTAGATTACAAAATTGCTGCTTTTGTTTTGCACTTGGTAGTGGCAGAAAAACTGCATGAAGTAATAGAGTTGGCTCTTGTTTACTGTATGAGTTCAATTTTGATGACATTTTTCACTTCTTTTCTCCTTTTTTATTTTTTTATTAGAACTTTAAATCCAGATTGGTTACTTGCAGAGAGATCTTTTGAAGATCACGTGTGTCTCTGGAAAGCACTTTCTGAACTGCATTCCTTCACAACTTTCTACAGCATTCATCACTGAATCACACAACAAGCACACATATTCTACACAGTTAGAGATTTAATAAAAAGTTCTAGACTTTAGAAGACCAATTTTTCACTATCATATATGGCATATTTCATAAATAAAAGTAATCAATAAGCTTCTTGCATAGCACTGAATTCCTGAGCATGGTCATGGATCTTTAGGTTTCAATCATAATGAAATAAGAGGAAAAAACATCCATTTTATAAATGCTTCTACACAGCCTCAGATGCACTTTTTGCGTAATTCATAATACAATATTTACTCAAACTTTTCAGTGCAAATATAATGGTAATAACTTCTGTGGTTTCTTCAAAAAAACTTCTTGTTTTTTAAAACATGACGTGATTCAATATGTAATACTTGAACTAAGCAAAACCTTTTCTTATTATCTGAATGAATATGCAATTTCATAGAATTCTAGAACAGTTTGGGTTGCAAAGGACCTTAAAGATCATCTAATTCCATCCCTTCTG
Organism: Prinia subflava; assembly: GCF_021018805.1. NCBI lineage: Eukaryota > Metazoa > Chordata > Aves > Passeriformes > Cisticolidae > Prinia > Prinia subflava. The sequence continues at coordinate 30,530,611 of NC_086249.1, forward strand.
CCTGGACACCTTCTGATAGACTGGTTTAAACAGAGCTTTTTCCAACCCAGCCTTGAACATTTCCAGGAATGAGGCATCCACAACTCCTCTGGGCAACCTGTTCCAGAGTCTCGCCACACTCACAGTCAGGAATTTCTTCCTAATAGCTAATTTTCAGTTTAAAACTCTTCCCCATTTTTGATTTTTATTCACTGCCTAATTTATAAAAACGTTATTACATACAGAAGAATCTTAAATAGAATACAGATGCTGAAGTCATTTTTTTGATAGATCACTAGCAGATTAATTTTTCTTTTTAAAATAACCACTGATCAGTTTTAACTGTCAGTGAGAAAACTATCACCTGATGAACAGCTGTAATCATTTGTAATAATTTTAAAATCATCATATTTTAAACTTCCATATCCCTTTACTTGCCTGTCTAGCCAAAATACTCTTTTTTGACATAAGCAGTGCTCTGAAAACAGTTATGAAAGATTTTATTTTACGGAAAATCTCTACTCTGAAGTGCCAGTCTTTTGTCAAATTTACATGAGGAATATCCTTTTAGGGCTGATAAAACCTCTCTGTGAGGCTGCTCATCTCTGTGTGATGTTTCCAATACAGAAGGCTGTACCTAGACAAAGAACCAATACATCTTTTTCTTCCTGCCCTAACATTTTGACATTAGTCCTGGCTTATGCTGCTCAGCTGTCATCACATTCTGCTTCAGAGACAAGTCTCCATTCAGCACTTTCAAAACGTGATTTTTCATTGCATTTTTCCAAAGTGTTACAGAATATTCTTATATGAAGAAAATTATTATAAAAGAAAAAAAGATGGAGACAGACCACCTGAATAGTGACCTGAAAATCAAGCGTGACATAAACCCACCAGTGGACAGTGGCATTGCATTATGAGCTGGAACACAGAGGCAAGGGTTTATATTGCCTCCTTTCCTTCCTCTTTGAGCAAGAAATACAAAGCAGAAACTCACATTTCAGTGTGACCAGAAGAGCTGTTTGAGATGAACAAGGGTTCAGACTGTTCACTGCATTTGGCTTCTCCTCAGTTTGTACTGTGATAGTGTACCAACTCTCATTCCTCTGAGAGGTTAGACTGTCCCCCACGGTCAACTTCAACTCCAGTTGAGCTTTAGCCACACAAATTTCTCTCCTTACAGCAGCAAACAGCTGCAGCTCTGTAGTCCTCCCTTGTCAATAATAGTCCTAAAAGAGAGAAAAAGATTACAAAATGAAATGATTGAAAGTCCCAAAAGTTAGAAGAAATGTATTTTCCCTAATTGAGTGCTATGGATTATTCACTCTGTATACCTGTAAAACATTCACCCCGTCATACTTTTTTTTATGTAATGTAGGGCCTTATGATTTGTGTCTGTAAAATAATAAGCCATCTGCCTAGCATATTCTTTCTCTATTAAACCTAATTTTAAATATGAGTGTGTCTTTAGAATGATGCATATTAGAAAATTTTATTCTGAAACAACTGTGGCATGCCTAGTCTGAGATTAGAGTTAGTGGCAGAAATTAGTTATAATTTTAACTCAGCTGAGGAGTAGTGTAGGAGGATCCCCAGAGAGGGCAGAAAAAGACCATGTGGCTGGATCTGTGCAACAGATACAAAGATGCTCCGAGATTATAAAGCAGTAAGCTGACTGAAGACTGGTGTCCTTTTGAATAACAGAAGGTAGAGTTCACCCAAAGAGCTGTATCAAAGATTATTCAGGGACAACCAGGCTTTGTTTCACTGACTTAAAAAAGGATTTGCATTTGCATCTGCAAACACTATTACTTGGTCTTCTAATTAGAAAGCCTATATTCAGTTTACAATGGGATTACTGCTTGCTAGTGAAAGGTCAGTTTCTGTCCCTTGGATGAGAAATTGGAACCTATTTGAAAAACTTGGATGTATTTCATTGTTCCAATAGTATCATGATATCTAATATTTTATCAAGCAAATGACGTACTAAAACTTCAAAACTCCTATGCGTCCAGAAAAAGAAATATAATTTTTGTTAATTCTATGTGTGACATCAAGCTCTCATAATTTTACTAGGGAAACAGGGCTGCTATGCAACTCTCAGAAAGTTTTCTGAGTAGTCTGTCTACTCATGGCAGTTAAAATAGTCTGCAGTGACTTCAGTACTATTTGTTTGACTTCATACTGCAGGGATGAACAAGTTATAAGGTACCTCTGGTTCTGATTTTGGAAGCTAAGAGAAGTAAATTGCATCCTTTCCTTTTTCCTGGAACTATAAATAATGTGCTCAAAAATACATACAACTAATCTTCATCTTTGTGAAGGTGTTTCTGTTTGTTGATTAAGAAACACCAGCGACAAGTGCAACTACAATGTGAAAATTATATTTTACAGGCATATGAAATAAGAAGTAGTGTTTAATTGGGAAAAAAAGACATTGAGCAAAATACTGTTGTATGGAATGGGCTGGCGAACACAAAGTACAAAAAACTCTTCATAAACTGTAGATGTTTGCATTTACTGGAGGGTGCTTCAGTGGCTTTACGTGATTAGTAGTTGAGTGCTATAATTTGCATGCTGTTACACTGTCATTACCTCACAAAACCATATATTTGTTTTACTTACATATGTGTATAAGATGAAAATTTAGGAAGATAGGGTCAGTAGCGTTCTTTATGTCAGATAAAAAATTTGCTTATTTATGTTACATTTTCATTTATTTATATTGCTAAAATATAAAAAAAGAAACCTAACTAGTGTTTTCAAAATGTTCCTTGAGGACAGCATGTTTTAAATTTCTTCAGCTTATCTTTATGGGTATGAAAACTTTCTAGTCCTTGGTGTCTGGAGATTCCTCTGCCACGCAAAGATTCTTATGAGCCCATGAGAGTCAGGAACACACTGGCATGAATCAGACTCCTGCAGAGCAGGGCCATAACCCTGCAGCCTCTTACATGACCTACAGGCAGAAAAAAAATCTACATTTGGAAAGCTCTGAAGAGGTTTAGATATCCACAGCACATACATGTCACTCCTGCAAGATGGAAGCCACTTCTCCAAAAAGAAGGTAAACTTTGCGTAAACACTCAATTGGTGCTCACTGGATATGGATTTAATATTCCCTACCACCCTATATAAAATCCTGTACCATGGATTTTTGGATTAACATGCACAGTAGTTGTTTGAGATATGATTATTTTGATCTTTTCATCAAGTATGTGTCTGAGTGTAGTAAATGTTTGTATAGGTTCTCATTTGGGAAAGAATAGATTTAGGCATTTCTTAGACATTTTAATATTAAGATGAGGTAACTAACTCTCTGCGAAAAGCAGTCTAAGATGAGAACCAAGCTGTAAGTCCACCATGGCAATATTCGGAAACTTAGTGTTTAAAATGTAGATTGAGTATTTGTTGATTAGTCAGTTTATGTCTTCCGAAGTTTGAACCTCAATCTTCCCAGCCACAGAGGAGCTTTGTAAACACCAGAATAGATCATAAGTGGACTCTCAGGAGTCTAGCTGTTCCCATTACCTCTTTCACCTCTGTAAATAACAAAATTTGGACAAGTTAAAAAATTTGGACAAATAACAAAAATAACTAATTGGAACAGGGCCTTTAACCCATGATTTTTACAGTACAAGAGAATGCTCTCTATGTTGATTTCTAGAATCAGACTTTCTTTTATGCTTAGTAAAGATTGATCTGAAAACTAAAAAGAAGAGGAGCATGAACATGTATCATATATTATGTGAATGCCAAATGTAGCTGAGCTTCTGGGTATTCTAGGATGATTTTCACTCTGATTATATCAGTATTTAAGAAGTTATTTCAGAAAAAGCCTTCCCAATTTATATGTCATTGCAATTTTTTTTCACTTTGATAAGAAGGTATCTTCTAATTAAGTAATACTTTAAAGAAAATTATTTAAAAGCATCAGAAAAAACAGGTGAACTGTGGGTGGAAAGCTTAGCAGTATGATACCAAAAGGTTTTGGTGTGGTTTTTATTTTTTTTTTTTTTATGGATGGAAACTGTTATATTATTAGGAACATTTTCTGCAGAAAAATTGACCTTAGGTTTTTATGAACAGCTCCTTACATGATGACAACCCTACCTGCTACAACTCATATCATGAAAAGGAGAGTTTTCAGATTTATTTACTTCAAACTATTTTTTTCATTATATCTTTTCAAACTTGGAGCTTTATTGCCTCAGCAAGTTCATAAAGCAAGTTCATAGGCATCCAAAACCTGACATGCAGGAACAGTCCCAAGGAAATGAAAAAAACCTGTCCCATGATCTATTGGGTTGGTACTCATCAAGAACATTGGTATTATTGGCAAACACACAATTTACTAAATCATGAAAAATCTGGATTGCTACAGATCGAATTGAAGACCTACAGCGTAACTGTAGAAGACAATCTCTGATTACATTTGAACAGTGTAAAAAAAAATTTATATATATTTCTACTACACTTTTAGCAGCAAGTTTTTCCTCTAGCCCATGAATGTATGAAGAGATATCAATTGGTTGTTTCAGAGCAACCTAATGATGCCTCCACATGTCCTATAAAAATTGGACAGCTTTCCATGAATTCCCGCTATGTCATCCTGGTTCTCAATTTGTGTCTGGGATCACTATGTTCTCTAGAACCCACTAAGGAATATACCAAAATCTCAAGCAAAATTAGCACTGATGCTTGGTTCCTCTGGAAGTCTGAGTCAGTCAATAGTGTCATGCATGATTCTTCTTTGGGATCTGCCCATCTAATCAGAAATCTTTGAATCTCTGGCCATCTCTTTCTAGAATCACACTAAGATTTCTGTTGAGAAGTACTTTTAAAGATTGTCTATTTCCAATGCTTCTGCCTCAGGGTTTTGCTAGTAGTGATTTGGTGTGGAGAAAGGAGATAGCAAAGAAGTAGTAAGAAGAACAGAGGGGGGTTTCGTTAGCCCTACAGAGGTAAAGATAATTGCTGGGCATTTGTGCTCTCAGTCAACTCAGCAGCCATATGGTGGGTGTAAGCTCGGCTACCTCAGTGTAACTAACAATAACCTGGTGCAGAAAGAAATCTCTTTGCAAAGAGATTTTTCAACGAAAGGGTGGTGGAAAATCTTACTACAAATATAGTAGTGTATACAAGCAAGAGACCTTTCTTTTCTTCTGCAATCTCTATACGGAAAAAAATTGGTGTTGTCTTCCAAACAGACAGAAATTTCTGTTTTGGGACCTTTGAACATTTACACAGCTCATAGGTAAATTTCAGAATTGTCACCATCGCTCTGTGTATTCAGTTTTCAAAATTTCGCAAACTCCCTTAGAAAAAGGTTTTCACTCAAAGGTCAAGCAATGTTTTAAATTACTAACCACAAGAGAGCTGGTGTTATTTTTTCAGTCTGAACCATGTATTTTTAGAGGTTAAAGTCATAGCAGCAGCTGATATTTATTTTTTGCTGTGTTAGTGAGTGCTCATCAATAACCTAATGGCCATATCTGATTCTACAAAAAAAGCAGGTGTTTTGGCCAAGCACCATACAGAATATCTGCTGATGTATAACTTTAATACTTTTTAGAATTACTCAACTCACTTCTGCTCATAGTCAGGGTGCAATCTTGTCCACATAATTCTTTATTAAGTCTAGGGATACTATGCTGGTAACTGTGTATTTTGTTCCTGTTTCTGTTGTTGCCAGTTATAGGAAAGTTACAAATGTAACCAGACAGATTTTAATCTTTTTTGCAATTATCATCAATATACTGTGATTCTTTTAACTTCTCTGCTTTCACTATATCAGATTTTCTGATTATCTTCATGCTCTCAGTATTTCCTTCTGCTCTACTCTGTTGGTGGGAATAAAGTGATTGTGAATTGCAGAGGGGAGAGACAACTGAGCCATTTTCATTTTCTTCTTAAGTCTATGTATCTTCCATAAACTAAAATTTGACAGTTTCTCTCCTGTACTTATTTATTCTCTTTCTTTTCTTGGTTCCAATGCTGTTTGGTGTCAGTCATCTGTGGGAAATGTGAGAGGAATAAAAAAAAAAAAAAAAGAAATGAAAGTAATATCTAATTTTAAAATCCTGCAGAGATTTGCCTTTGTGTATGGTTCCACTGGCTAATAATGAGCATAAACATAAGAAACTCTCCCATTTTAAAAATCTTTATTTTCAAGTCTCTGAGCATAGGCAGAATGAAGAAGAATTTTCAGTTTTCAAGGGCCTTCTCGCTTTGAGGAAATAATGGAGATTGAAACAATTGGATAAATGCAAATTTCATTAAACAGCACGGAACTGAATGAACCTCTTTGATTCTGCTGCCCACAGCATCAGACCACAAAGTTTATTATCACTTTCTGCATCCCAAAAGTTTCCTGACAGAAGACAAGGAATGGAGAATGAAGAAATCCAGCATCAGTTGTTCTCAAAAGACATTTGACAGAAACAGCCCTTCCATGCTGCCACCTACCAGACCTTTCAGAAATTCAATTTGCATTCTATGTTGACAGCTAAAAAACACAGGCATAGAAATATCTGACCCACACACATCCCATACAGCAGCAAAAAAATAAGCTTTTGCTTTCTTTCAGAGAGCCAAGGTAGTAAATTGGAAGAAAGGAAGTGAAAAGGTTTGGGCTTGGGAAAAATGAGAGAGCCAGTTGCATGCCCTAAAATTTCTCTGCTTAAGTTCCCTCCCTCTACAGGAGATTACAAAAATGTAAACAAATGAATGATAAAATATCAAAGTTTTTTGTTCATCCTGATGGAGAGGCCTTAGACAGATAATTCTTAAGACCTAGTTCTACCCATTTATATACAAGGGATGTAAAATTAATTTAAAAGACATGAGGAAAAAAATATTTTTATCCTTCCAGATGTGCCTTTATGGTATTTTCCTGCAGGAAAGAAGGGCCAGCAGCTCAAATAGAGTTTAAGAATCAAATATTAAAACAGTAACTGTCAAAAATGTAAACCTTTTTCAGACATTAATAAAATTTTAAAAGTATATCTAGGAACTGTCTGTGTGTCTGATGCAAGCCAACTTAGTAATTTAAAACATTACTTGACCTTTGAGTGAAGACCTTTTTCTAAGGATTTTTTTTTCTAGAGTTTGCAAAATTTTGAAATCTGAATACACAGGGTGATGGTGACAGTTCTGAAATTTACCTATGAGCTGTGTAAATGTTCAAAGGTCCCAAAACAGAAATCTGTCTGCTTAGCAGACAACTCAAATTCTAAATTACCCACATGTAAGAAGCACATACTAGAAATATATGTTTTTCTTGCTAAAATTAGGAGACCAAAGTGTCAGAATTCTGCCCAAGGTGACCTGTGCGTACACTGTGGTGGAGGTTCTGTCATTGCAGACCTGTGGACTCCAGTCTGAAAACACATAAAAGAGAGTTACATGAAGCGGACTTTCTTGAGTAATTAAGTCCACAAAGTCAACCTGCTTTGGAGATAAATAGAGATTGGCACTAAGCTAAGAAAAAATTATTATGTTATTGCACAGTTGAATTTCCCCTGTGCTTCATTAGAAGTTATTGCAACTTTCACCACTCAAGCTACTTTGTGTTAAAACTGGGTAGAAATAATTTGGCTCTGGACATAGTGCCTGGAAATGTGTCCCAAAATATGCCCTCCCTACTTGTAACTGATAGGTGTTGTCTGACTGTGCTACACTAGCTGAAACATCCCAGAATAACAGTTCTCTAGACTATTATTTCAAAGTAGGAGAAGTTTCAGGTAAGCAGAGATTTTTCTCTATGATGATTGACATTCATTGTCATTTAGGTATGTAAAACCATAGATGGGAACATAAAACCCTCAGAATGCAAATTCCCTTGAAACGGCAAGGCTTACTGATTCAGTATCTTTTCTTTATGGAGAGGATTTTGAAATGAAAGCTATAACCTCAGGCTTCAAAACAGACACAGTAAAGTTTCATATACCAAATAGATGATTTAGAATAAATCTTTCTGTTCGGTGTTATTCATACTTAAAAATTTACTTATATGACAGCAGTAAATTAGGTTGTAGTGGAAAGAACTATTATAAATTCTCTTGGAAGGATATCCACATTTTAGTCAACCTTGACTGATTTCAAAATCTTCTTCATTTAAAAATTCCAGCAATATTCCATGTCTACATATTTGAAACTACTTTTGAAATGGAAATCAGCTATAAATCTAAAATAATTCAAGACATGATAAGTCTTTTTTTTACTGTTGCCCATGTGTACTCCTGCAAGTCTTTGACAAAATAATGCTACTTTGAAATGTAATTCTGATTGCTTTGGAAAAGTCCTCTGCGGTGACTTCTAAAATCAGCTGTGCTGGGGTTTTTCTGCTGTATTTTGAATTGTCTTTGCCTTTTCAATTGATGTACATATAGGAGCCAAGTGTGTCTGTCAGGCTGATTCAGTGCTGGCCCAACTGCAGTAAAATTACATCTGCTACAGTGCCAGTACTTACAGATGATTTATTTTTCACACAGCTTTTTCTTATGCATTTATAGGTTTTATTAAACTTCTGCATGAAAATTTATAATGCTGTTGTTTGCTGGGTTAATTTTATTTTTAGATCTTTTGTTGCATAAGAAAACATGTTTTTTCCAGTTTCATAAATATCACGTATTTCTTTTTAATTCCTAATTTTAATTCTTCAGGATGACTTTATTGAAACACGAGGCAAAGAACTCATGATAATTTCTTTGGAGCTGTGACAAGTTATTGACAGTTCTACAAAGAGGTGTGTGGCTGCCCACTGCTGGATGGAATGATGTTACAGGATGTTTCCTTAGGCTGCATTATGATCTTGTCATATCATTTTGAATGTGGCTCTTCATTTGAGAATGCAGAGCTCTATTCTCCTTCAACAACCCTTTAGAATAAAATTGTGAGGCTTCTCTGTAATGCAGAGATCTCTTGTATGTATAATATGTAAAGCAGTTATAATCTGCCAACCATTTTCATGTCACACATAATATTGTCCCTCTTGTATGTTCATCTTTACTCTTAGTCACCGGAAATTTATATAATACCTTGTCCAGTTTGCTCAAATATGCCAAGATTTTTATAATATGTATATACAGGAACAATAATTACAAATTACCACAAATATATATGGTACCCATGTGTTATTGACATTTTTAACACCTATAAAATGGATCCTTCCATTTTCTAAAAGTTGTTGAAAAGGAAGCATTATGACAAATAGCCCCACATCCATAAAACCTGTTGGTGAAATTGAAAATTAAAGTCCTCATTTCTAAAGTTTAGGAAACCACCAGCTAACTAATTATTAAACTGCCTTTATCACTTTTTTGTGTGACAAAACAGTTGTGTTGGAAAATTATATTAGTGCTCCTATTCCTATTTTGAAATAATTCACTCTTTGTTGGAGATCATCTGTGCAGCCTCTCTTTTTCTTCATTGTAAAGGACTGTATGAACAGCTCAGGTCTGTGTCCTTCAAGGAGCTGCTGCTGTGTCTCAGTGGCTGCATCCTTTTGATGGCTTTCCTTTGATTTTGCAAACACTTCAGGGAGGGTGCCAGGGTCACCACCAGAACAGGCTTGCAGTTGTGAATGCACACAAGCAGGCAACAGATCCTGTGGTTAAAACCAACCAGTATGAATAAAGAAGAGAAGAATTAGGTATCACATGAAGGGACTGTGGGATATTCATAGCATGTAGATGTGCCTGTGTTACAGATTTATCCTATGAGAACACAAATCCCAGCTCAGTACACTCTTATTTATTTAACTGCAAATCCTGGAACAGTTTTTGATGTTTTGAAGCGTTTATGTATTTCATGTCTGTTAGTACATCTCAGACAAGAAGATGAGTTTTGCCATGTGCATTTGCCATGGCAATTCTGTTTCCATGCAGGAGGATGGTGGAACAATGTCCATCAAAGCACAGTGGGGATTTTTAAATTTCTATTTTCATTATTTTTTAAAAAAACAGTCTACTGTTTAAAAACAATAGACATAAAATACTACCTCCTTAACAATCTGTAGATCTAAGTGCCACTTTAAATATTAAAAAGTACTTAAGAAATATTTTGCAAGAGCATTTGGCCAGAGCAGAAGTATGAATTTCACTCTATGTGTGTAAGAGTTGTTTAATTGCTAGAAATAGTTGTTTACACTGACAGTACATCCAGTGATTAATTCACAGAATTCCTTAGGGAAGACTGAGCCACTAAAAGGTCTCAAAGATGCAAGCCAGGGTAGAGAGTGCACTGTAAAATATTTGGCAAACATTAAAGCAAATCACAAAGAACTACAGGAGGAGCCAAGGGTAGGGAAGAATATATTATCTGCCTCAAAATAAAAAGAAAAGCTTTTAACCTGGAGATAGATTTTTTAAAGGGGATGAAAGATTGCATTTCTAATGGACACGTAAGCACACCAAATTGGGATAATATGTAAAGACACATATCACAGGGAACAGAGAAACTTACATTACATTGTTTCCTTTGCTAATGGATTGATTGCTTGACTGATTATTAGGATTTTGACTGCTTGATGATGGTTTTAATAAATCAGTCAAGTTATTTTATATTTTATATTTATATTTTATACTAAAATAGTCAGTTAAAAATTTCTTCTTTGCTGTGGATTGATCTATTATTTTTCCCCTAACATTGATATGCATATCACTGTAGGAAGGAAGAGATATAAATAAAGATTTCTCTCCATCTAATTACTTTAATTGATTTGTGCTGAAATAGTTGACCTTTAGTACTAGGTCCTCCCTTCACATTCAGAATTGACAGCTCACTCTGATGATCATCAGCCACTGGGAAAATAAGTTAAGATTTCAATTAAAAGCATGCAGTGTGGGCTAATCTGTGAATCTCACATTAGTAATGCTCTTTGCTTCCCTGCTAGAGAATATATATCATGTTTGGGCTGAAAAATATTATATAGAAAGCACCTGAAGTAAAGTAAAATACAGTGAAGTATCTAAAAATTGTCAAACCAAACCAACATAGGGGTCTTAGAGAACATGTCAAAAAGTTACATCTAGGCAATAGCACCTGTCTTTCAGGTCAAAGATCACAAGGTATTAGGGAGAAGGCTAATTCTTACACTGTATTTCTTGGGTGACATGAGAGTAATGATGCCCTCAGCTATCTACACTGTTTCTTTTAAATCTTTCACAAAAAGCTGGCCTTTTAGCCAGCTAATAAAAAGGAGTTTTACTCCTTTTTATTAGACAAACAGGCAGGAACAATCCACGTGTTGGTAAAGTGTCAGACACACCTGTGGTCTATGAGAGTGCAAAAACCAGAAGTAATAAATGTTGAACTAGATGGAATATGTTATTAATAAGAGTCTGTTGCTATTCTTTGGAGTTATTTTTTTCTTCAATATGATCATTAGAAAAGTCTTCAAAATGGTTTCTATTTTTTACTTCCAAAAACCACTTTTCATTACATGACCTCAGTGAATTTCAAAAAAAAGGTCCAAAGCATTCACTGAACATAACTGTTTTTGAAGCCTATGCTATGGCAGTAACACACCCTAGCTCATTTCATTCAGTATATTACATTAGCATGCTTTAAAAGAGACAACATTAAGTATTTCAAAAAAAAAAAAATGACAATAAACTCAAAGCACTTTTCTCAGTTCAAAACCACTTTACTTTGGACAAATGTTGTTCCATAATTGGAATACATTATTATTTTTATTATTTGTATTACTGCAGTCGGAAGTGTTCTCTAGTAGAAGGGGTTCTGTATTAAAGTACATTTTGGTTGCTCTGGTGTGTGTCATGTTGTATGCAAAGTGGGAATAATTGGGCATATATTGAGTAATCTGTTTGCTGAATTATGAGAATGAAGTGGAAGTAAGATGAAAAATAGATTGTTTTTTGAGTACGAAAGGAAGCAATGACTAACTCTACAAAAACATCTTTATATTATTCAAAATAATTCCTCATAAAAATTCATGACATTTAAATTAGCTCTAAGAGTATAATATTCCAAAGATGTTGATTCAATTGCTAATAGCCGCTGGAAATGTTCTTTACTATCTCTGAGTCAATGTTTTAAGTCTTCAAACCACTTCCTCTTTGTTATTTTAAAGCAAAATAAAATAGATCCCTAATTATTTTCCCTTGTCTGTCTATAATATTCTATGTTCTTAAATTTGGTGCCTTGTATGACTAGATTTCTAAGAAAAAGACAAATTCTGAATAGTGAGAGGCTATTGCAGATTTTCAATTAAATTATCATGTATCTTCCTTAACAGTGGACTACTGAAAAGCTCAACAGAGCAATTTTTGGATTGAAAGTTTACTTATTTTTTTGCCAAAGACCTAGCAAAAATATTTTTTTCCCCAAAGAAAGATCACCTTACATACATAACTTTTCTCCCTTTCACATGTTATCATATCTGTGGTCAAAAGGGCTGATGAAGATCACCAATATATTTTCCTTAAGAACTTCCAGCTTCTAAGTCATCCCCCACTGCTTCTTTGGAAAGCAATTCAAATTTCTTAATTTTTCCCTCCTTTGCAGAAGAACCAAATATTTTGAGCAGAAAAGACACAAATTAAGCTTTATTGATTTATGATGAGAGAACTAGAGGAAAGGAGGCTCTGGGTAGACCTTATCATTCTCTACAACTACCTGACAGGAGGCTGAAGCAAAATCAGGGTCGGCCACTTCTCTCGGGCAACTAGTGACATGCCAAGAGAGCATAACCACCAGGTGCACCACAGGATGTTCAGATTGGACATCATGAAGAGTGTCTTTACTGGAAGGGCAAATAAGCACTGGCATGGGTTGTGGTGGAATCACTGTCTCTGGAGGCGTTTAAGAAATGACTAGACACAGGGCATAGCACAGTGGTCTAGTTGTTCTGTGATGGGTCAAATGTTGGACTCGGTGATCTTGGAGGTGTTTTCCAACATTTATAAGTCTATAATTCTATGACTAAGACAACTCAGATCTGAAAAATTAAATGTTGGCATCTTAGCTATTCATCTTGCTTTCCTTTACATTCTGGCAAGAAGGAGCCATTTATTGAGACTGTCTATCATATCACATGCCATTTTCCTCTTCCTTTCTATTGCCTGTAAAGTGAGCCCAGCCTCACTACCCTTCGTGCAGATATCCAGAAACCAAATATTTAAAATCTAGTGAAGGTTTCCATCTCATGGCTTGCTTGATTTTGATGATTTTTGACAGTAGACAATGTCACTAGACAATGCAATGATTGCATTGTCTGTTGCTTTGAGTGATAAGTGGGATAAAATAGCAACTTTAGAATAAAGTCTCTCTCAGATGAACTAAACCACCACAGTTGGAAATGCACAGAGGAAGATCAGATGAACTAAGAAGTTCATGAGAAGTCTACTGGTTTCTATTAAGTTCTGGGGATTTTTTGTGTGTGTTTGGCTTGTTGGCTTTTGGTTAAAGTTTTTTTGTGTATGTTCTTGGTTTTGTTTTGGTATTTTGCTGGGTCTGGTTTAGGTTCTTCTTTTGTTACAGTTAATACAATTTCATCAGAAATTATTTCTTCATATCATCATTATTTATTCATATTTTGCTGTGTTTTAATAGTGATCCTGGTTCTCATAGGAGATTACCTGGATGGACACCTTATCAATGCAGCTTCCTGATATTCTTGCATCTCTCTCCCAGGTTATTGCCAAGCTTCATGCCATTGAGCAGTCTAAGAGGAAACCAATGTGCATGCACAGACCAGGGCAGAAAGTATATGTTGTTTAAAAACTTGAGGAGCAACACTGATACAATCCAGTTTACAGAACGAATGCATGTATTTCCATAAACTTAGAAGACTGAAAACCTCCAGTGAAACAATGTAATTAAAAGTCACAATGAAAAAATTTGGTTATCATTCTTAGTGACATTTGATTCAACATGCTAGCTTGCAAAAATACACAAATGAAGGTCACATTTGCAAGTATTATAAGACAGTCTACATTTTAATTAGATAGTTGAGAAATGTCAATGAGTTAGTAACTGACCAGGAGTCACTTATAGAGAAAAAGAAATAAAGGAAAACAAAACATCACACCAAAAGTCATAATCCTTTACTCTCTATAAAGTTCAAGCATTACAAAGACAGTTTTCAAAGAAATTTTGGGGCTGATTCAGTGAATTTGGGTTTGAGCTTTTTTGAGCTATGCTGTGCCTTTTAAAACAAACTATAAAATATAACAGGATAGAATTTGTGGTCTATATTTGTACCCGTGGACTGTACCCAAGGAACTTGTGTTAGCATTTGCTGTCTTGTGATCCCCTTTCCCTCAGAGTCAGCTTTCTCCCACAACAGCACACATGAAACAAAGTTCAGTTTAACCTGACATAGATATTACAAATTACAGTCATAAAATTCTTTCACATTATCTTGGAATTCCTTTTTTTTTATTCTAAAAGCCCGCATATTCTAAAAAATAACCCCGCAGTAATCAGTGGAAGGCAGGTTCTCTATTACCTGTGGCATTGTTGTTTTCCTTGTTTTAAATCTGACCAACCTGACTGAAGAGCAGGGTGTGCTGGAAATAATAAGAGATGCATGAATAATTTATTGAGTTGATACAGATTCATTAAAAAATGGCCAAAACTCTTTCATATCAGTTTGCCATTGAAAATCCATTAAGAAAATGTGCACTGGAAATTAAAAAAGAAATAGTCTATCTTAAAAGTGTCATATCACTGATAAAATTGCAATAAATCTGGCAGTTCTCATTCAAAGAAATATGAAGGCTAACCCAAATCACTAATTTTATTGTGGCTGGTTTCTAGTTGCTTGATATCCTTACCATTTGGGCTGATATCTTCATTACCTGTGTCTTCTAGCAGCTGAAGGAACCTTTGGATGTTTCATCCCAAATACTTATTTCTCAGAATGATGCTAGGGAAAACATAATTTCATTGTGAAGCTCAAGTACAGCAGCATTTTGTGAACTACCCATAGTAGTTTTGATGAAATTTCTCAAGGATTTTTAGGGTAGACTGGCAAAGTAAAAAAGCACATTAGAGAGTAATATCTGTTCTCCAGCAGTTTAACTATGTACTTAAATAATGGAATATATAAATTTATTCTCCCAAATCTCAGAAGTCTAATCCAAACCAAATTAAAGGAATAATTTTACTGTAAATAGTACTCCAATAAAAATATATTCTAATTAAGGCACTGTAACTAGGCAGTTCAGAAGTCTAATCTCTGAAGGTGAATGCTTGAATTAGGAAGTAGGTTTTGTTTTCAGATAAGTGTGTTTTCTCCTGTAGTTGTCAGTAAGGATCACAGGCTACAGACTTTCAGTAAACAAAACAAGAAATATTTCCTTATGTATAATTTATTAACCATTTCCAGTTATGTTTTACAAGAGAAACCTTACTCAGATACAGCCTCCCTGTGAGCATGACAGAGATACTGGAGTCAGGGTGAAATTTCACTTTGATCTCTAGTCCCAGCCAAACAAAGCAAATATATCATAGAAGGTCAGAAAAAAGATTAGGTAACCCTAGCATTACTGCAGGACCTTTTCACCATGTCGAGTGACTTTTGTACCCTTTCCTTCTCTTTCTCTCTTCCATGGTACTTTGTGTTAATGCCATCTCAGATCTTGTCAATTCTTTCATTCTTTCAGACCATGAAACTACCACTGCAGAAGTCGTGTTCCCCACAGAGCTAAATTATAAACAATGAAAAAATTATTTTTTCTTTTTAAGTGGGAGAAAAATTGCAGTCTTCTTAACTTGATGAGGCAGCATAGAACAACTTCATTTCACGAAGTTGCCTACACAAAATACTTCAGCAAAAAAATGTTTGTTAGAACTATTTCAGTGTTGTTGAATCCTTTGTACTAGAGTAGCTCGTTGTGTTACACAAACGAACAGGAGAGTCCTAGCCCAAAAATGACAAATGTTACATGTTATGCCAATGTGAAATGGATGCCTGGTTTTTAAATGTTTTTCACCAGCAGAGATGACAGAACAGTGATCTTTTTATCTTCCAACCACTTCCAATTGTCCTCCAAAATATCTGTTCCCTCATAGGCACTGGATATGCAGTCTGGATCCCTTTACTCGTCTCTAGGAATATGTTTTTGAATGTTATTCTCACCTCCTGAATACTGTTGCATTTTCAGGACAACCGATTTCAATACTTCTGCTTGCTTTGTTCCTGCAGGTCTTGATTTATAATTTTTAATCTACTATAATTTATTTCCTTTATATTTGTTATTGTACAGGGACTGAAAACTTGGGCACTACTCTTTATTTGTAAACACTGACATTTTAAATAGTCAGAAAAGGCAAAAAAGGGAAGAGAAGATACAACAGAGGAGGTGACTTTAGCATGTATATGTTTTTGGGAAAGGCATTTGTGCATGCAGGTACTCCTGGCCCATTTAGCTAACCTGCTTGATTTGCAGAGTTGTGTTGAATTGAGAGACATATTTAACTTCAGTCAGTGTTTCTGCATTGCACATGCAAAGAGAAGGAAGACTGTGAAGGAAAGATGGTGGCCTGGCAGACAATTTTCCATTAATAAGAGATTTATTAATGACCTGATTTTCATATTCTGGTGAAGCTGCAGGGAAATTTTCTTAGTGCTGTATGCTGCTACACAATTCTTTTCAGAAGCTGAGTCTCATCAAGCCTAGGATGTTTCTGTCACTCCTTTTATAGATAAAACTTTTCTACTTTTCTGCTGCTTAACTAAACATTCTTTTGCAAAGACAGATTTTGTCTCTATTCAGTATTCACTTTTTTTTGGTTTTTTGGATTTTTTTTTTCCAGAATATTCAGAAGCTGTTCCTGGTGTCCCCACATCATATGCTGCTATCCTAAGAATCAAATCTGGTAGCTCATCTTTAGCTTCATTTAATTCAAAGAACAGGCCACGATTAAGCAGTCCTTCATTAGGGAGTGTGTCTTCACCAGGCTGGAGAGGAGCCGCACAACATTATCACTCCCCAACAAACCTCTACCACTTTTCAGAGACCTTCAAACATGATGGTAAGTGTAGCTTCCCCCTCTAAAACTTGGAAACATTTTTCAAAATCAGTGCATTTTTGTCAGCTTACTTCAGTATTTCTCAGACATAATTTTGAATTTTATTAAATGTCACAAGGTAGAAATGAGCTGCTTTCCTCTAAGTTCTTCAGAACAGCTTTAAATTCACCAGTTAAAATATTCTTTCTTAAAGATTCCTATGAAGAATGGTCATTTTATACATGAAAATAGCAAATCAGTGATTTGAAATTCCATTACAGCACAATTTAATCTAGTAGTAAAATCTAAGGCCCCTTTTCTTTTTTCTCCTGGGATTTTTTTATTTACTCATGAATTTCAGTAATATAAATTAAACATGAAGAGTGAATCTTAAAAAACTACTTTTTTCTCTGAATTATCTATTCTGCGTAGTCATGCATGTCCTTATGTGCATACCTGGATAGAGTTTCTTGTGTGATATGATGTCATTCACCTCTAAATACAACAATTAATATTGGGACAATACATATTTTCCCATATTTGGTTACATTTAAAAAGCCACTTTTCAAATACCATTTCTTTAATGACAATAATTAGCTGATTTACAGTCAAAATAGATAAAAATCCATAAAGTAAGAAAGAAAGAAAGGAAGGAGAGGGAGGGAGAGATTAGAAGATACACAAGTATGTTAGTCTAAGGATGTAAAAGAGGAAGGAATTGTGATTAATAACTTGCAGTTAAATTCACACAATTACACGAGTGTGATAACAGGTTATTTCTTCTCTCAGCAAAGTCTTCCTCTTCTCTCAGAAAATGTCTTCCCTGTACTGAAGGTTAATGGTGTATGCATGTCGTTTGTGTAGAAAAATGGCTTACATATAAGCTTAAATATGTTCCCTGAATACAGTTTGATCAAGAAAATAAACAGTTAGGTCCTGTCAACAGATAAATTCTGTTTGATACCATTTTTGGAACAGGGGCATGTTTCTACAGTTGTCCTTCCACCATAGTACTCTTTTAAGCAGTGACTAGAGTGAACTCAGTTTTTCTCTATTGACCAGACACTGACAACTCCTCCCTGACAACCTTTTCAGAGCGGGTTAAACTTAATGTCTGTTATTAGAACTATAGTCTATTGACCTGAATCTCTGAAGACAGAAGGACAAAGCAAAAAATACAAACCATTTGAATAGTATAGTACAAGCTAGAACTAGAAGTCCTATACATCTCCAGAAAGCATGGTGAGCTCAAACCTCAGGGATGATCATTGTACCATAGATATGATCTATGATTTAGGTCAGCAGTCATGACTCTTCTCAAAACACTCAGGCCACATTGCAGCTCAGCAGATGAGATCCATCAGTTCTTCGGGGGCAAGTGAAAAATCACTGACTGGAGACAAAATTGTAAAAGCGCCATACCTCATAAGGCCTAACGAATAGAATATTTCATTAAGGAGACAGGAACACCATTCTTCTAAAGACTACATAAATAGTCCTCAGAAACTTACTTCACTTACAGATCTTGGTATATCCAGCTGTGTACACACTTGTAGAAGTAGCTAAATGTGAGTCAACCTGGTGATGTTTTAAAAGCCCTTGATTAATTCAAGTGCCTGTATAACAAAACTATAGGTATAAGACAGTATTTAGAAAAGATCAGCATGTGACCAACTCAGATAATCTGCATCATCTAAGAGGACCTGAACACATCTTTTATGGCAGCTGAATGTAGCTTATTTTCTAAACCTTCCTCAATACTGTTAATAACTTGATGCCTGAATAAACATCTTTGATACTGAGAAACTGAAAATAAGTGACTATTTCAATTATCTATCATTACACTTACTTAAATCACTAAATTTCTTGATTTTAATTTGGCCTCAAGGTGGTTTTTTTTGGTTTTTCTTGGTGTTTTGTTGTTTGGGTTTTTTTTCCGTTTTTACAAGTCTTGAAGTAAATATATTCTAGTTATCATCCTATAGCTGTTATGTGATGATAGAGTTAAATGGTCATGTTTACCAGCTGTGGCTTCCTGAATGAGGAAATGCTACAGCATCCTGTGGTAATGAGACACCTCTGCTTCAAGTGAGGGGACATTTTTAGGAGGAGAGAAAACATCTTTTATATTATTATAATGGAGAATTTGCATAATTCAAATTACTAATATATGCCATAAATTCAGGAGCAAAGTTTGCCATAAAAAACATCCAAAAATACTTTTATTAGCTGCTGAATTATACCAGTTCTCAAGTGACTTCTCAAATGATTTCCCAGCAGACATGCTCAAACACCTGACATGGCTTGTAATAAAGGTCCTTTTATACTGACTCATGCTATTTCATTTGCACTTTCAATTCAACATGTGTTTCCTGATATCTTAAATTAAAAGAACAGTGCTCTACTTCACTGCTGACTTTAAACTATTTGGAATTATTTAGCATAAACATGCAGCTAAGGCAATGTGGTCCTTCTCTTCAAACTATGTATCAATGTGTAAAGTCATGACTAAAAAATGTGAATAGAAAGTATGAATTATTCATTAAATACTCTTGAAGAATCATAAAACTGCAAACTCTTATATTTTCTTGCTGTTCCAAAAACTTTTGGAATTGCTGCAGTAAAGATAATTGAACTTAACCTTGAATAATGACTTTCTTTGTCTTTCCATCTTTGGTTTGACACATTTTACAAGAAAATGAAGAACACAGTCTTTGTCACAACTGAAAAAGTTTAAATCAATTAACCCCAAGATATGCAAGATCCCAATCTAATTTTTGTAAAATGAGAATTCCTGTTTCCCCGTCATCTGCTAGTTTTAGAACTTACTAGTCTGAATTATAGACACAAACTATTAATTCTTTTTCTATTGCTAAAAATGTTTGACAATATTGATTCATATGGCATCCAGTTAAGATATTATAAGCTAAATTTAGAACAGATTTATTTGTTTCAGAACATAGAACAGAGAAAGCTTTTTCAAGCAACAGTAAAATCATGTATCATCTTGCTTAAGAAGCAAATAAACATTTCAGAAAAGATAAATCTGAAAATATGAGAAAATAATTTAATCTTCTTTGCATTGTAAACTTAATAATGCGTGTATGGTACAGTGTTCCACCATGCAGCACTCTAGAATCAATGTGTATATACCTTGAGGCATATACAGGGTATCAGCCTCAGCTTACCTCAAAAGGAGTCTCAAAGTTTCTCAGCTTTTAAGTTGACTGAAACACTGTTTAAAAATTAAAACTATTTCTAGAAATGCATATGTTGCAATATACATGTGTGTACATGTATATATATGTATATGTCTCTGCTTCTATATATGCAAAACAATTATTGTAAATTTCAACCACCTTTGTTAATTTTAAAATATGTTACTCAGAGATTTAATCATTGGAACATACGATGGATTTTTGGGCTTCTTTTTTTATTATATTAAAGGAAATTTTGAAAATATGTAATATTTTGACATATTATGATGATATTAAAGTGAATAATAATTTTATTTCTTAGGTGTAAAGGTGAAAGGTGATAGGACCTACTTGTAAAATAAATATTTGTACTGAAATGAATACATTTTTTTCAGTGTTTAAACAAAAACCAAAATTGCTTCTAGCTTTTTATCTGGGAAAAGCAATAGGTTTCCATTTAAATGTGTGAATATACATCTGAAATATTTCTGAATATACTGAACAGGTTAAACTGCCTGGTTCCATGATAACAAAGGTAATCAGATGATCTTTTAGAGTCATCACTTGAAGTTCATACAACAACCATAAGTTGTAAACCAAGAAAGGAAAGAGAGAAATTCAAAATCAAGGCTGATAGTGAGTAGCATCTAGTGATGCTAGTGATCAAGCATGATAGTGAGTAGTGTGATCCACCTATACCAAAAAATCTTTCAATTTGTAGGAGCAATCTGAAATGAAACAGCTTTTGTTAATTTTAATTACTTCTTCTTATATGCAGATTTCAGCAACATATATAGCCTTATCAACAACAACTTCTTCAACCTTTTATTGTGTCCTGAGCCCATTAATTCCTGGGTCCTTGGGATGTAGTTTGGTCTGCGTTGTGTCAACTCCTGCAGGGACTGTTCTGGATAGGGCCTGCATGCAGGGTACAATCATCTGTATTTTAGGATGGCAGGTCTGTTAGTGATCCCTCATTTTAGGCGTCCTTAGAAGTTCTATCACATTGCATTCCTTGTGTAGTTTTCTTCAGAAAATTCTTCCATCTCTACATGGGTTCAAGAAGTCTTTGAAACATGGGGATGGAAAACAGAGCAATAGGAAAACGTTCTTCCTGGTCCTGTAAAAAGTGCTTCTAAAGGGACGTGAGCAAAGGGGAGAAGACCTGAAGGAACACTTCCTTCCCCCATATACAAAGGCTGCCTGAGCATAGCTCCTCACATAACATGTCTGCTGTTTCTTCCCATCAGTAGCTCAGACTGAGAAGATGACTCCATGCGTGATTAGGCCAGTCATTTATCTTGGAGGATACTTATTTAGGAAAGCATTTATAATACCCTCGTTTCTTTTCCTCTTTAAAAGTACAGCACTTAGAATTATCAGACACTGAAAGTAATAGTGCCAGTGCCGCTCCAATGCAGGGGTTTGAACAGGGTTATATTTCTTTCCTGCCCACCTCTATGTTCTGAAGGTTCCAGGAATTAGTCCATTTTCTCAGTGTATTAACTGACCTGGAATTTTATCAACAATGGTGGCAAGAAAGCTACTGCGGAGGAATTACATTATTTCACTTGCTACAGGATTTAAAGTACAGGAAACTTTATTCTCATCTGAAATTGTTGTTATGATATCTGCATTGCTCAGCAAGAAGAACTAAAGAACATCTGCTTTTTTTTTTCTTCATCAGTAACTGAGAGAGAATGAAAATATGAAAGAATATCTGTAGAGAAGAGAAAGAAACCACACTGGCTACTGTCTGAGTTGCAGGATACTGATTCCAGTTTATGTTCCCATGAGGATTTAAATACTTGATACTAAGAAGTCACATTTTCCAGAAATTTTTAAGTGCAGAAGTCCTGTAAGGAGAACACTGGAACACTGGCTCTCAAAGAATATTGAAGCACTGCTCTGAAGAATATGCAAGAATTTAAAAGACGGATTTTTCTTATCTTTTGAATGTTTTCCATATGTTCTGGATGATACCAATTTAAATACCAGTTTAATATACTGGTATGATATAATATTTTGTATACTTATTTAATTTAATATACTAAATTAATATACTAAATTAATATACTAAATTAATAAAATATCAAATTAATAATTTATATACTGGTATAATATAATAAAATTATACCAGTTTATAAAATATACCAGTAAATCCTAATGAGAACACTTTAATGCTTTTAGTTGCCTAGGTTGAAAATGGCAACTTAAAACTTGTAAGGTGACCAAAAACTACTAGTTTACACTAGTGGTACTAGTTTACACTGCTAGTAGCAGTGCATACCTGCATTCCCAAGACTCTTTGCTAAATCGCTGTTCTTAAAGCAACAAGTTTTATGTATCTTATTTGGCAAAACCCTCCACTAGGAACAGGAATATTTCCCTTGAGAAATTATAATAGTAAATTGAAATTCATGCATTCTAACATGTATGTTGAATATTCATTTAATTTTATGTTCTTGATAAGTTAAAATGAAAAAAATAAGGTGTGGAGCTCAAATCCTGTCATGCACACTCAGAAAGGACTATCTTGTTTAAGAGCATGGGTCACAGTTAGCTAAAACATGGGTGCAAAGAAACCTGATGCTTTTGGATCCCTGAAGGCATCAAAA
Source organism: Prinia subflava (assembly GCF_021018805.1). Classification (NCBI taxonomy): domain Eukaryota; kingdom Metazoa; phylum Chordata; class Aves; order Passeriformes; family Cisticolidae; genus Prinia; species Prinia subflava. The sequence goes on from NC_086249.1 coordinate 30,553,388, forward strand.
ATAAACATTAGTATAAAAGAGTGTGTGTGTGTGTGTGTGTGTGTGTGTGTGTGTGTGTGTGTATGTAAATATATAGCTTATATATACATCCATACAAAGTTATATAGAGAAATATAATAAGAAAATGAGGGCAATAAGGATAAGGCCAGGGATATTTCCCCAAAATGACCACTCAAAGCAGAAGACCCAGTCAATGGTTCATTAATCAGATAGTTTTACTTCAAGGTCACACAGAGGGGTTGGGTTGCTCCCCTCTCTGTGGCTTGAGGGGAGCCTGCAGCTTTCCATGGGACCATGGGGCTGCAGACTAGGGCTGGAGGTGCCTCCTTGTCCTAAGGTTGATGTCTGAGTCAAAAGCTGCAGAAATCTCTATCTGAGTGGCTTAGGGAGAGGGTGAGAGTGTACCATGGTCAGGTCCTGCACCTAGCCTTGCATCTTTTTCTTTCTTTCCAGCAGCCCTAGACTGTGATATTGTATTTTATCTACAGTCCCTCCTACGGAGAAGATAAAATCATTAATCTTCATTAATATACACCCTATCCATATGCCTGCTAATCTGCATGAAGTAACACTTAAATCTAAAGCCATGATTTAGATTTGTTATCCTTAATTAATTCTTGGTTTTGCTAAACTCTAGCTCAATGTCAGTTCTGTTTATTTACACCTACATTCATTAGAGGGTTTTTTTGTGCAGTGCAAGAAGCAGGTAACCAAATTATATGAAACAACCCACACACTGTATTTGTATCAACATTTTCCTTTCTTAAAATAAGTTTTGCCAGCTGAGTCCATTTCCGCTGTGGCATTTGAAGATGCACTTCTCAAAAATTATTACTGGAGTTATTTTAACTTCAATAATATCAGTACATATCAGAAATAACATATTGTGGTTGTTTTGTTTGTATTTTTCTTTTTTAGCAATGCTGATACTTGTTCCAGAACACACAATTCTGCCAATAAACTCAAGCAAAGCAATGTACCTACACAGTAATATAAATATGCAAAACAGCAATCCACTCTCCTTTACACAGTCCTACAAGCGGGGCTAATAAACTGGAAAATGATGGGAAAGAGAAACTACTAATTGCTGCTGCTCTTATTTGCTGACTTTACAAACTGACATGATAATTATTTGAATCTATTCCAGTAGAAGCATACACACCTGAAAATATAGGTATTTTCAAAATCTGCATTTAAATAGTAGCGTAAAAAGACAAAACTGGAGTGTATAATAAATGTATAGTCAGTAAAAAAAAAAGGTTGAAAAGCCTAATGGGGTCTTGTATTTTTACAGATATGATAAGAGAATTGAGAAACCACAAATATAAGAATTTAAAGATATGAAAATTTGCATCTCAAAACTAGCATGCTATGACATTTCTCATCCTTTTCCAGACTCCAAAAAAAGTCTTTCTTTCTTGTACCAAGACTTGTAGCCCCATGTACCTTTTCCTGTGTACCCAGATCTTCTGAGACTGTTAGCCTTAGATAATATGAAAAAAGTTATTATTAGTATGATAAAGTATAAAAATAGCATTATAAAGATTGCAATTCCCAAAACTGTGAAACCATACCATGTGGTGGAAGTTGTGTGGAGCTGGCAAAATAATGTCGCAAATAATTTTCAAGTCAGTGACCAAACCCCAAATCTTCAGGTGTACCTTTTTTACTTCAAGCTGTTGTCAGTGGGACAAATACAGCAAGATGATGTAAACTGCTGAGTGTGTTGTGCTGTCCTCAGTAAGAACTGGAGGATGTCTATCACATGAACATATGAAACCCTAAAACTAACAGAGAAAACCCTGCTCCCATATGTTTCGTGCAAGAAGAAGGGCAATGCCACTATCTCCACACAAATAATCGGGCTAGTTCTTTGAAGATGAAGAGCACTGTGCATTTAAATCATCCAAGAGTCTGGAGTAAGTCTAAAATTATTAAAATTCCACAGGCTTGTGGTGCACAGTGATAATTTTAGTTATTCAGACCAACGTGATCAGGCATACTTTGCTTGTGACCTTTTACTTTCCTGAAGGCTTCCTCTTCTCACTTCATAATATGAATGAACTGGAGTCACAGACATGTTCTATGGGTCTATCCAGCTTTACTAGTTCAGAAATGTAAATTCTTACCAAGATACAGGTACATGCCAAAATTAGAGAAGACAGTGGAGGAAAATGAAATGTCAGATTTGGCTATATATTATTTATTAACAGACACCATTTGCTGCCATTAATTTTCCAAGTAATTTTTCTTAGCAACTCTTTGTCATAAAGGGGAAAAATGTGTGTTACTTTTCTGTGACATAAGTTCTGCAAGCAGAAGGAAAAAATTTGTTTACCTTCCTCTCTATAAGCAGAGTTAATTCCTCTTAAGTCTCTCGAGCGTCTCACTACACTGCAGGCCAAAATATGTCTGATGAGAAAGCCATTCTTAGTCATATTAAACACTTAAATCATACTGTGTTTTATTCTTCACTTAGTAATATTTCTTATATTCCTTCTTTATCTTTTTTTTCCCTTTTAATAATTGTTTTTAATGCAGCTTTTGAAGTAATGGAACATGAAACTTCAGAAGGCAGATATAATTTTGCATACTTTAATCTCACATTATAAAATCTATAACAGATTTGCATTTTTTCAGCTTTCTTAAACTAGCACTTTTTTTCCACAGAAAGTGTTGATTATGGGCCAGTGTTTGTACAAGAGCCAGATGATATGATTTTTCCAACTGATTCTGAGGAAAAGAAAGTGTCTCTGAATTGTCAAGCACGTGGAAATCCTACTCCCACATACAGGTACCTGTTTTAGAATTTTGTTTTTTTAGCTTTCAGAATATTAGCCACTGCAGTCCTACTCTGAGAATCAATGTATTTTGGTGAGAAACAATGGAAACAGCTCTCTGACACTAATGGTTTTCCTGATCGAATGCTTTTTGTAATTCTGGATATGCAAGAAGCAGAAGTGGCAATGATTAAAGACAAAGCAATATTTTAAGTTTCAAATTATGTACTCTCTGCATCATTTCTATCCATTTGGAGAGACTCCTTCTGTCCAGTTTGTTGAATTGTTTCTGTGACAACAGAAAACCTACAAATATTAAATTCTTTGGGGTTCATTTCTCAACACCTATAAGGCTACAAAATACTATCCCAATATATAGGGAAGGCAGCAGAGTATATGTACATTCAATGGCGTGACTTTGCGCTACAAGATACCATGGCTGAGTCAAGTCCGGTGTTTTTTCACTCACAAGTCTACCATTTTATTCCTCTGCAGCCATCACCTGCTGCTTATTTTTCCATACAGACTTGTATGCCACAGCTATCCATTATTCAGGTCTGTGATGACACACCTGAGAGCCTCAGAGTGCAGTGTATTGATGGTGCTCACTTACAGGTGGTAACAGTATGTTGCAGTCACATTACCCATTTGCTATATCTGTCTCTGCTCATATTTTATGCAAATTACAAGTGATGTAAGAGCAATGGAGGAACATATGGTTGGTTATTTTTTCCACATACCCTTCATCTTTTCTCACAGAGTCATTCTTCAAATACAAAGGGAACACAAGGACTCTTATTGTGTTTTGTCATAGGTGGCAATCATCAATTCTGCATTTTGTCTTTTGCCTTTTACCTTTATTTCACTTGTGAATTCTTCAGAATTCTGATTGAAAATTCCTTAGAGCTATTTGAATCAGAACTCTTGCACTTCTATAACTTGAAGAAATCCGGAAGCAGTACCATCATCCTTAGACATCCCTACCACAACAGCACTCAGTTTGCCTCCTTGCAACACATGGACTCATCAAATGGATCTGGTGCATGACACAACCCCCCCACAAACCAACCCCCCCCCCCCCCCCAACCAGTACAGGAGTGACTAAAACATGGATTAAGAATGAATATCCAGAAATTCTCCAAACTAGAATAGCATGAATTCCTCACTATTTGATATACAAGTTATGTTGCATTCTTCTTTACTGATATTCCTTGTGTAATTTCTGTTACCTACTGGTGGTTTTTTGATTTTAAAAAAATGTATTAATTCCACACATTGCAACAATGCTGTTGGTCCATTAAATATAGCCTGTGACAATGGGGAAAACACACAAACTCACCTCAGAGGAGGAGAGTCCTATATTCAGGTCTCCCAGACAACCTCCTTATTCTTGTAGTAATTGTATCTGTGGAGAACTTATTCCATCTTCTTTCTTTCTTCATCTAACCCTTTTTTGCATTTTCCCAGTGGAATGTAATCAGCAAATACAGACTTTCAATATATTTTAGAGAGGTTACAAATAACATAGGGACTCTTTCTTCACAAAGAGCCACATAGAGAAAACAAGAGGCAAGAAGGTTTCATACTCCTCAATAATCACTGAAGGTTTTCAAGACACAGATGAACAAAATGCTTGATTATCTCATCTAGGCTCCATTTTCCACATAACACTGGAGCCCTTTTAACATCCCTTCCAACCTGGGCTGCTTTTATGGTTTCTTGATATTCATGTCTTCAGTTCTCCAGAGATTAATTGGTGTCAGCAGCCTCATACACAAACTTTCCTGACTGTTGCTCATGGAAGGAGAGATTTAACCTAAAAGGCCTAATTCAAACAGCAAATTTTAAGTTCTCCTTCTATTGCTGCCACTTGTCTGCACAGCATTTGAATGCACACTATCATTCAAGGGAGGAAAACGAGGAAAAAACTACTCTCTGAGGAAGATACTATACTTCAGAACAAATGTAGAGGGACTTAAGCCTCAAAAGATATACCAAGTTTTGAGTATGTCACTGTCCAACCACAGTACCAAAGACTCTGCCAGCTGTACTGGGCCTTTATTTACATGTGCTCTGTGCTGCTAAGAATTATTTTTGGCCAAAACCAAAGCACAGAACGTATTTCTTAAAATTTATATTAAAAGAACATTGAAAGCAGTCAAAAGTTTCAGTGTGAAGTTATCTCTGCCTTTTTAAAATTCATTTCTTTAGTCCGCGTAATTTGTGACACAGTGTTCATAACCTGTTTTCAAATTCTTTTTTGTTCTTGGACATGACTGTGTTTTAATGGAATGGAGAATGTGCACATCATTTCAGTTGTTCTTCCTTTCACAGAGCTTTGTTTCCCCTTGTCCAAACCCTACCCTGAAATAAACATTTTAAATTTCTTGACTTTCAGACATTAAGGTATTTTGATGCATACTTTTAGGGAATAACTCCCTGAGATCATCTGATTCTGTTTGGTTAGCATTTCTGCAAATCCTACTTTGGCATCACGAGTCAGGACCAGTACAATGAAGAAGATAACAGAGATCCCTTTGATGAGGAATACAGACATTCACAAACCTCCTGTGGTATCTCACAGGTCAGCAGTGTTACTGAGCTACAAGCAGGTATTGAATTCTCTGAGATGCCACTTAACTACATGGCTTTCACTGATTGCAAAACACTGCATGTACTGTTTTACTTAAGACACACATTAGCAAGGTAGTAATTTTTTTTTTCTTAGTATCATTTCCTGTTAGAAAAGGCAATTGAAAAAGTTTTCTAAAATATATTTTTTGCCCACTTAAGATGGATTATAGCATTTTTTGAAATGTTATCTGTCACTTTTCTTCAAGAAAAAAAATCCATCTGAGTTTTCATAACAATCTATGGCCTTGGAAGTGTTTTATTTTAGGTTATGTCCTTCCAGATCAGTCAGGGTACCAAGAAAAAAAGTCACCCAATTCAGTGTTTCTATTTCTATAATGTGCACAGATTACATGAGGGGAATACAATCCCTCAGGGTGGACCCCAAGAAATAGAGGCGTGCAGTTATCGAGAGCCAAAGTTTTGAGGTAGAATTCAAAGAACATATTTCTTCATTGAACTTAACTGAAAATGAAACTAAAGGAAAAAAGCTAATTTAACTGAATTTTGTGGTGGTTCCAATTTGGAAATGCCAAAACATGCATTTTTTGCTTTTTCCCTATCTAAATTTCCATTCAAGATCAATTACTTTTGCAGTTTTTATTTCATATATATAGACAAGGATATATGCATGATAAGTTAACTTTTGTTATGAATTTATTCAAGATATTATATATATAATTAATCAATTTTTCAAATTAAAAATTCCTTTTCCTTTTTACCTCTTCTATGTATGAGTCTATTTTAAAATATAGCTAATCCTACCAAACTTCCCCTGTTATCATTTAAAACATAAATAAATTGTCAATGCTGTTTCATTTCTTACATTCAATGAAGCAGAGGTGCTCTGTAATCAAAAGTCCAATTGTGAAATAGTAGATTCACAGTTCATCCAAATTCTGACAATTCTGACCTTTGCCTTAAGAAATATTCATCACTACTCCAGCCGAATTCTGCTCTCTGTACCCCATTCACCATGAATGTTAACAGGATAGGGTGAATTGATAATTATTTTGCTTTGTTAAAGTAGTCTCTGGAGTCTAAATGTTGCCAAGTTCTTCCAGTCTTTGCCGATTTCTGGCAAAGCTTGCAAGTTCCTGGAAATTTCCCAAGCCAAATTTGAAGTTGCAGAATGACAGCGAAAGAGTAATGAAGGCAATATCTGGGCATTATAATAATTGTACCCTATCTGTTTACACTGCTTATCTTTCCTTTGTACTCTTCTAACAATTTCATGTAATTACACTTTGACAAAAAAGCAAATCTAAAAGTCTTTGCATGGGGATGTTGTTCTTTAATTCAGAAACTGCAAACACATACACACACATATAAAAGGCTATTCCAGACTGCTAAAGTCTATTAATCTACCAGACAAAGTATTTTCTTCTTCAGCCAGTGAACTATTACAGGGTTTGTTGCTTCAGTCTTTTGAGATGAATGAGAGGCTGAGGCTTTTTGGCAAACAATAGCTGGGACAGGCGGGAAACCCATAAAACCGCTTGCACAACTGAAAAATTAGGAGATTCTTAGGTTACTTCTGAAACCTCATAAAAATAAATGTTTATTCAGGAATTTTTCAAAAGTTTGCCCCAGTTGGGATACTTTTTATGTTTCCTACAGCCTAGTTTTTCCCATCTTATCTTTACTCCCATCCTTGATTTTACTGCTGAGGCTTCTTATTTCACTATTTCACTCACAAACACCTCCCTATCTTAGCATTACCTGTTCAGGCTGTTTATTTGATCTTAGTTTCCGTGTACCTAGTAGCTGCCAGGAACTGCCATTGGCCACCCAGCAGTTAATTCCAGTCTCCTGTTCCAGTCTTTGAACTGTGTGTGTACTGATTCAGCTGATATTATTTTGCCTTTGTTGGTTTCCAATATCCTATATTGCATAACAGCCTGTGTACATCAATCTACATCCCTGCTCTTCACAGGTCCTGCTCTTCTTTCTTCTGTATTTAAATGAGGTGTCTCTGTTTCTTGGGCTGAGAAGATCAAACGCTGAAAGAATGGGAAAAAAAATTTCCTTGTTTGCATGCAGTGCAGACTCAGCTCTGCTACCTGTAAGCTTAGTTGAGCCTAAGGCTTGAATGATGGAATACGAATTAAAACTTTGATTATCATAAGCACAGTAAAATTTCTATTTTTGACATAAAGGATGCAGGATGCATCTGCTATGCAGTTTTCAAGTAGTAAGCCTTTGTGAACATTAGGTTTTTGGGGGGGAGAAAAGCAGAAAGAAAGAAGAGATCATTATTTCCATTCAGCATAGACAAAAGAAGGAATATCCTTTTTCTTCAGAGGTTGAAGAATGGGTCTTACTTGTGTTTTATGCTTTGAAGTTTTGCCAGAGTAATGGGTTCTTGCACAGGATATCTTTGAATACTTGTCCTTGTTGTTAAAACTGGAGCTATCAGACTCTGTGTCCTAAGCTTGATACCTTCACTTGGCTATTAAATGGTCAAGTAGTTTCAGTTGTTGTTTTGGTTTTTTTCCCCCTAAGATGGCTTCGAAATGGAACTGAAATCGACATTGAAAGTGATTATCGCTTCAGTTTAATAGAAGGAAGTTTGATCATCAGCAACCCCAGTGAAATGAAAGACTCTGGACAGTATCAATGTTTAACTACAAACGTTTTTGGCAGTATTTTAAGCAGAGAGGCTGTTCTTCAGTTTGCATGTGAGTAATAATTTCTTTTTAAATATTGATAAATCAAAGCTTTACATTGCTTGATAAGACACTAAATTGTAATTTGGATACTTTATACAAGTGACACTGACATTGCTGGGCTAGAATCTCAAAATCAGAAATAAAATACTTAGTGGAAGAGAGTTATTTTCTGTGGACTTAGTACTTTTAAGAACAGAACCATCAGGGAAAACAACTCTAGTGCATGATCCCAAATGCTGTTCTTTAATGGCATACTTGAATACTCCACAGTGATGTATTTCACTCAATGCTAGTTTCCTGAAACAGCTATCATTTTGCCACACTCTCTGAGCAGGAAAGAAAGAACTGTAAACTTAGGAAGAGAATGAGATAAAGTGCCTATATATCTTTTGGATAGTCTGCACCTCTAACTGTTCTTTTTTTTTATGTAGATATGTGTATAAATATATGTGGTTTATGTCTTTGTTTTTTGCATACTTATCCAATGTACTTTCATACATTGTAAAACTGAAGGGGTTTTTATAGTTGTTAATGGAAACCAAAAATGTCTTAGCTTTTGAAGTCATTCACTACAACATACTTTCCAGAAGCTATCAATAGTTCATGATCCCAAGTAAATGCTATGGTCTATCAATAGCATGGTCTGTTTCAAACATACGAAGCAGGAAAAACAGGGCCAGGATTTCTCTTCAACCCTAATTTACCTTCAGCACTTTACAGGAAGGCATCCAACATAATTTTATTAGTTTATCTAGATGAATCTTACCATGAGGGGTTTTTAAGAGGAGTGCAAAAAGAACTCCATCCTAGTTTCTCAGATCCCACCAAAAATGAGACATTACCATGAAACATGAGGCAGATCTTCATATAGCCACAGCTGGAACAATGGGTTTAAGGAGGAGTTGCCATCTGCATTTCTACTAACACATCTGGTGTTGTCAAGAACTCAGCAGATCTAGTGTGAGGTCTGATCCTCCCTTAATCCATCCCTTCCTGGTTGAGTCAGACCTCAGATTGCTTAGGTCTTATCTGCTGCATATTCCATCAAGGTGTTTGTTAGGAGATCATAGCACTATGCACCAACTTCTGAGCTTAGGAGAATAATGACATTGTCAAAGTTTGTTTATGCCAGGGCAGCATGTTTAAAACTCAAGGTATTACTGGACTTCAGTCTTAAATGTAGCTTCTGAGAAAATTCTGCTGCATTTTATCTTTTAGGCAAGAAAACTATTCTATTACAAATCTCTTGGTTATAGAACCCAATCACTGGTAAAAATACATGGTTCTGGGTGTCTGAATCTCATATTTCTGTTCCCATCTCTAAGAGGTGGCAATTTAACCTCCAATTGAAAAAAAAAATACAGGGAAAGTGAGAGCTGGAGCTCAAACAACAGAAGACCTATAAATTTCAATAACTACATCCACAGTTCATTTCATTCAGGCCTCCATGTACTTATAATATTATCTCCTCCAATAAAACAAATGTAGATAAAGTAAAGAAAAAAAATGAGATATTTGTTTTAGTGGTTTTATTTTCATTGGATTTTTAACTTTGTATTATCTTACACACCTACTTTTGCAGGGATTAAAATTATTACACTGTAATATCTGGAATGTGATTTCTGTTCATTAAAGTGTTTGGAAAGTGTAATGAAAGTTTCTGAGGAAAGTTTAATGGTGGAATACTACTTGGAAGTGCTGAGGTGTAGCAAATAATGCTGCAGGACTTTCAAGAGAGAAAAGGCTGTTATAAGGACATAAAAATCTTTTTAAAATGATAGAATAATAACTGATTGAAGTTCTTTTAGAAGTCTGTCAGAAACTTGTTCACAAGAGCAATTTCAAGTTCAGTGTGCATTTGTAGCTCAGTTTCTATGTTGCACGACAATCCATCCTCCACTGTTGTTTTAATGCTTCTTAAATGGTTGGTGTTCATGTTGAAATAATATTTGCATTATGCAGCAACTCAGATTTTATTATTATTTAAATTAATTAAAGTTTAATGATGTCATCATACTGTAAACTCGTACTAAAATATCAGAAGCTTGTATCAGTGAAAAGTTGTAAACCAGATCCAAGGGCCACCTCTTCCAGTGCCTCACCACCTTTATAATTAAGTATTTCTTGTTAACAACAGCTGGCCTGCATCTCTCCAGTTGATTTTAGTAAGACAGAAACTAAAGCATTGTAATAGATTTTTAAGGGAAATGTCCTAACCTTAAAGTAATTAAAGTAACTGATGCTCTGCAGTTTTCCTGGGGTCTAGTGTCTTGAAGGGTAGTCTATAATCCCAAGAATAAACCAAGCTATTTCTGACCACGAGATACAGAACTACACATAATGGTGTTCATTTTCCCTTTTGTCACTGAAAACCATGGATGTGGATTCCAAAAGCTTAGAAACTTACCACACTTTTCACAGGGAAAAAAACCCCAAAAATTAAGTTTGTGGATTTGTTTGAATGCATGGGTTGTACCTCTGTGGAAAGTAGTTACATCTTTGTAATTTGAAAGTTGTTCTAATTAGAAACAGAAATGTCATTCAGCTCAAAATGGAACAGGGACCATTAACCAAGGCCTTTGACACTACCTTACAGACAAAGTGTGTACTCTAAGCTGCCTATGCAAAAATATCAGGAAACCCAAAAAAGGAGAGCATGTTTGTCACACTGGCTCTTAGTTCTCTCCCAGTTCCATGGCCAGAAGCCCAGTTGCTATGGTTATTATCATGTAATTCAGCATTGGTGATGCATTGCAAGTATAAATGTTTATGTACGATATCATTTGCATATGTGTGCACAGTTAAAATAGGAAATACTTTGAGATATTTATATCATATCTTTGGATTTGAAAGAGAAAGAGATATAAAGTAAACATTACTCTGTATATGTTTGGAGATACAATACTTGAAATAGCCTACTCTATCACTGGTTATTTTTATGGAGCAAAGTTGGAAGACCAGTTATGTGCAGTTAAAGGTCTACTTGAAGTTTTAAACTACCACAGCAAACACTTATGAAGATTTAAACTCAATAAAAGTTCTCTTTCTTTTCCTTCTTTGCATTTCCTATGATGTCTCATGCCCAAGGTCACGCTGGTTTATGCTATTTTAAGAACGCAAGAAAGAAAACTGATGCATGCTGTAAATGAAATTAGAAGTATATTTAAAAAAAAAATAAAATCAGATGCAAAATTGAAAAATAATATATATATTTCGACTTGACTAAGTATACTTGCCTTAGTACAAAACAACTGCATATTTTTATATGTGGTTCCACAGCTTCTCTTTGGATCAGTGTCCTAATAACTTTGGCTACAACAGCGGATGTATCTTGTACTTACCTTTGCCACATGTACAATCTCTATATTCCATTAGGTCACAAAACAAAATTGCTTCCCTTTATCTGTGGATTATTCAACCTTTCACAGGCCTACTATCTCAGTGATATTTATAGCCTGGGCTAAAAACCTAAAGAACTGGTAGGGGAAAACAACTTCTCACCTGTCATTTATGGAACTTCTCACTGCAATTTTATTAATCCAATTGTCACTAGCTTTTTATATAATTTCCTTTTTTCTTTTACTAAATCTGGATTTTTTTTTCCTTTAATCTAAAGAGAAGGATATTTATTAGATGCAATTTAAATGTCCTTTTCCAATGGATGATCTACAATGATTGACCAGTGATGTACAAAATAAAAGGTCACTCATGATGCAGACATAAAAATTGATAGTTTTCTGAGGAGACAGCTTGCACACTGCCCATTCTATCACAGCCCACTTTTGTCAGCCTTTGAATTTTCACCTACTAAGGAATGAGTTTAATCATCTATGTTTCTTTCTTGCCATCATGCTCCCTGGACACCTTCTTGGGTATATTTCGTAATTTCCTAGCATAAATTTATAAAGTTGATTTGTTTAAACCCTCTAGACTTGAGAAAAGCCTTTTTTTCTCGTGTTCATTTCAGAAGATGCAGAATTCCAAAAGCAACATTTTCTTCCAAATCGTATAAATCTAAACAGTTTTAGGTACTATAAATGAAAGGTGATAACTGAAGTGAGAAAAGAAATCAAAATGCAAGTAGTAATAATTTCACTTTCAAAAGTGCCTCTGATCATCCTGTAATAAACTTTTAAGTTTGTGGCTGCTTTGCTCTGAAAGCATCACATCTGTGTAAAAAAATTTAATATGTCAGTTAATAGCTACACCTACAACAGTTACTTGCACTACAAAATGTTTGGATTGTTTTCTTCATTATCTCAATATGCTCTCTTTAGAAAATATATGTTTAAAAGACACCTGAAAGTCATGTGTAAATGGCAGAAAAAGTAAACTTTGTGTAGAATTGTTTGAATTTTATTCATAATAAATATATTAATTGAAGAGTATCATTCAGTGAATTTGAAATGAATGTGAATTTGTCAAACTCTACCAACAGTTTCAGCTGTTGTTTCCAGCCACAAATAATTTTTCAAACCACTTGCATATATCTACTTTAAAATTAAGCAAATCTAGCCCTTCCTTTTGTTATGAGGATCAGGAAAAAATTAACTGAAAGATATAATTTTTTCATGTAAAAATGTTGAAAAAATTGTTTTCAGTCATATTAGATGTCTGGAAAATGAAATTATTTTAATTTTAGCTGTGATGATACTTATTTTGTTTATAGATATATTCGATCTATACAACTAAGTTCAGTGGTGCAAAATGCTAAGAACTTTGTCTCTAGTCTAAAAAGGCATTTCCTATTAAAGTGTCTGCATAATCCTTTTGAAACTGATGGGGTGATGTACATTCTTAAAATTCGGCACATGCTTAAACTGTTGTTGTTAAACATGAGGCTTCCTGAAGCAAGATTTGAAACAATCTGTATGGACTTGTTGCTGTGTCATCATGACAGACACATAATAGGTCTAATTAAGCCCTCTGTCATTCATTTCTTGATTCTTTCTTCTTAAAGTGAATAAATACCTTGGAATAATAAACTTTATGAATTAAAAATTGCAGAACTCATTACAACTCATTTTAAGCAACATTTCTCAAAGCTCTCATGTCAGAAAAGAGAGATCTTGGTTCTCTATTGTGACTATGGTGAATCTTCAATGAAAATTTACCTTCAACCTTGCTTTACATTGGTGAATCCGAGTCTGAAAGCAAGTATGCAGAAATCAATAGAATAAGCAGGTCACCTAAAACTGTGAAGACAGCACCCATTCTTTCAGAAAAAAATTGAAAAATTAATAAATTTTATCTGTTCAAATTTCCAAACAAATCATTGAGTATTGCCAAAGAGTAAACCCTCTAAAAGTACAGCTGTATTCAGGAGTGGTATCCAGTGAAAGCTTTGGAAAAAAATAAACAACTTGTTTCCTGGAATTCCCCTTTCACAGTATGCCTTTAGAAAGTGCCTTCTGACCCTATCAACAGTGGCTTGTCTCTAATAGTAGGACCAGCTCTGGTAGACTTGCTCTCTGTTTCTGTCCCTTCACTTCTCTTGAAGCTGTCTGAAAATTGCAGTCAATTTCCATTTTTCCATTGCTGCATCAGCATTTAAAGATCAGCTACTTTTCCTCTCCATTAGACTGCTTTAAAGAGCAAAGGAAGCCCAATCCTTTCCTATCTACAAAAGCAGGTGGTTTCTTTCATGAAGACAAGAGGAGAGTGGAGAAATTCTTTCATCTTCTGTCTGGTGTCTCAAAACAGTACCCTGTCAGTTCCAAAAGGGGCTCTTTGTGCTAGTAAAGTAAGCATTCCTTACTTTACACTGAGAGGAAATCATATGTCAAGGTCCACGTCCATAATTCTAAACTATTCCACTTTACAAGACACAGAGTACTTCTAAACTCCCTCTTGAGAATGGCTCCTAGTCAATTCTGCTAACACCCAAAATGTGACAAGAAGTGTCTTGAAGAAGGCTGTGGTCCTACCAAACAATCACAGGTACTGTTCCAACACGCTTACACTATCTGTGATGAAAATCCAGTGCAGGAGATTATTTCTTGATACCTTTCACTGTACTAGACAAAATCTTAGACAAAATACACTATACATAGACAATATCTTTGTCTGAAAGGCAAAGATAGAAGATTTTCCTTGTTCTCCCAAAAGAAGCTGGTTCCTCTTTGTCCTTAAAAACACCTTACTCATTCCTTAACTTCATCCACTTGAATTTTCTGTGGTGAAATCATACATTTCCTCAGCCTGAGAGCGACATTTTGACAACATTGAGAAAAAAAATCAGGAACCTCTTAACGCAGCAAATCTTTTCTTCTTAATTAAAATTAACATTTATTCTTTAGCACAATAGTACTAGAACGAAGGCAGTGTGAAAAGTTGGAATCAGATCCTCAATTAGGTATTATACATCAATGCAGTGCAGGTTTGATACTCATTAGGATAAGTTACTAGCTTTAGAAAGGGGTATCAGTTCTGGATGTACTCCATTGAGCAACATTTATTATATCATTCCATTTGAAATTCGCATAGGCATAACTTCAATCTCATTGATCCTCATATCCATCAAACACCAAGAAAGGTGTGATTATTTCCAAGTATTTAAACGGAAATGAGATTTATTAAGCTTGTCAAGATCATTTATTGCTACATAAGTTTTGATGCCAAAAAAGAATTCCAAAGTTTAAGTTCTGCTTAGTCTTTTATTTTGAAAATGTACTTTACACAATACATTTTATATTTCTTGTTCTTTGGAAGAATTAATAGAAGTCAGTCATGTAGAGAGACACCATTTGAAATGTAATTACAGCAATCATTTAAAGATGCATAGTACATCTACTGACTTCTCATTTTAGCAGTGTGCATTTCTCTGCAGGAGTGGAAGGCTGGTGTTTAGCTTGCCCATAACCTAACTCACCTATCTTCCACAGTCTAATCTATCATGTTAATGAATCATTAGACTTGCCATTTAAATATAGATGACAGTAATTAGTGGTAGCTTTACGAAACAGGAAAAATTTTAAAAGGTTGAAGGAGAATTTTGTGCCAAGACCAGACAATACTTTCTAAATTTCCTTCACAAATTCCAGCTCAGACTGACTTTTGGAAATTACGTTGTCATCTCTCTACTTACACCATTCCAGGTGTGGCATATTGTGGTGAGCACTACTGTAACTTCTTTCAAATGAAAAGTTTTACTCGAAATTTCTTGCACGGTATCTGAGGTGCTACCATGACATTCCTGCCCTCATTTTTCTCCCTCCTTTATCCTGACACGGATGTATTAGTATTATGGCTTTCCTGAGAAACAGATCAGGCGCCTGGTCTCATTGAAAAGTAAAGTGATCTAACTGGTTATTCTCCTGTTTTTAAGTGCAAGGGCACAGGTACTTGTGATAGGACAAAGGAAAGAGCAGCTCAAGCCTGGGAGGGAAGAAGATATAAGTGGACAGGGTATTAAAGCAGATCTAGGAACTGCACTCTTTATAAAAGCAGTGGAGTCTCTTTTGATGATACTTTGGAACTCAATGAGGAAAACCTCTAGGAAAGAGCTGAGTTCTGTCTGTGTTAATAACACTGAAGAAGTGTTACTAGTGTTATAAGTGTTATTATGAATAGAAGCCTACAGTGAATGAAGGAGGTTGATCATCAAAGAAAACATCTGGAAGGTTGTGAAACACATGGGTAAAATGAGAATTAGAAGTCAAATTGAGTTTGCCTGGCAAAGGAAATATAAAACAGATGAGTTTTTTTTTAATTAGATTACTAAAAATGGAAAGAAAATATAGTGGGATAAATTAAAGTTAATCTACATATGATCCCAACTTCAGTGGTCACCTTTGTTTGGTTTTCTATAAGGACAGACCAGCTTATACATCTATTTCCATATGAAACATGAGATACCAGGAACAGAAAATCAGGCATTTACTTTGGGAATGGGAGAAGACAAGAATGTAAATCCAGACTTAAACTAGTTCCAAGATCCATGAGTTCCATTCACAAAATTTAATACCTCAGTGACTAAACTTCATAACAGTGTGCAATTCCAAGGCCAATTTAGTCTTTCTTGATATTTTCACTAGTGATCACAGCACAAATCTTAATTAAATCGCCTAAAGCTGCTAAGATGGGAAGTTTTGTCAACATGGAAGTGGTATTCTCAACTGAATATATTTTATTTATAATGTTTTCATGCAAAATCACAAACATGGTAATATAAATGTTGATTTGTTTATATTTTCTTGTAATTATTTTAAGAATAAAATCAAAACAATTTCCAAAAATAAATGTTCACCAGTGATAATGACAACATCAAAAGCTTTTTCAGATAACCACCATGTGACAATAATGTCAAGTTCTGTAACATGATAGTCTTAAACTCTGTGAGATTGGGTAGTTTTGTTAGGTCTGCTATCTGCATCTAGCAGTTTACATTTTCTTCTGAGGTGGTTTTAAATGTCAGATGTTAGAAGTTGTTTTCATAGGATATGGTGTGTATATATATATATATATATATATATAAAAATCCTTTCTCTAAAATGTACTGTAGCCTGTCTCCATACACAGAGTTAGACAATAAAAATCCCCCAAACAAACCTTTTAATTGGGTTTCAGCCCTATATCTCATCAAGCATGGAAATATGTAAAAATGTCCTCAGGATTCTATAAATATGTAAATGCTGAGCCCACCCACATACCTACCACACTAATTAAAACAAAATATATTAAGTCAGGAATTTATACACTGTGTGTCTAACTACACATTATATCTTACAATAAATTTTGTTAGTTACAAGGTCAAACATCCAAGCTACAGGATGAGAGATTAATCATTTTCTGTGCAGTCTGAATTTTGCGTTAGATGCTGGGGTCCTGAAAAATAGACTTGTCGCACAATCTCTTTTCTCTTTTATTTTTTTCTTTTGTTTCTTTATTTTTCTTTATTGTTCTTTTTTTTTTTCCTTCTTTTTTTACTATTAGACCTACTAGATTCTTTCGGTTTACAGAAGAATTGCTGTGCACTTACTGAACAGTGTTCAGTGTTCTATTTTCTATTGTTCATTGCACAGCCCCCTGCCTTCATTAATTCAGACTATCCAAAACCTACTCTGAAGATTAAATTAATTTCCTCAAAAGCTTTTTATGGTGCTCATCATTGCAGCGTCTAAGTGCTTCATGAACATCAATACATTTATTTTTACAATGTTCCTGTGAACTGAGTAGTTATTACTATCTCCTTTTTATAAATGGAAAACTAAGACATGAGAGATTGATGTAAAATATCCAGTAATGTGGGGAACTCTACATGAGCTCAAAGGGAGCTGCTTTTCCCGAGTGCTTAGCAGAAACAGAACTGATCACTCTCCTCTTCATCACACTGACCAATCTTTTCCTCAGCCTTTGTATCAGTCATATCTGAACCCTGCATCTGGTTTCTGATCTCTCTCCTACTATCGATAAGGCTACTGATCACATTTCCAGTACCCTTACTTGCTGAAAGCATCTGTTTGGTCAAAAAGGATAGCAGCATCTTTCTACCTCCATTTTAGTCTCCATGTACTCATTTTGCTTAATTGTCTGCAGTTCCTCTGTCTCACATTTCCCACTTCCAAGCTCCTCAGCTCTCTTTCCTTCCTTGTCCTTGTTCAGTACCTTCTGTAGCATGCTTTTCTTTCCATAATCTCCTGCATCCTACAGAGACTGAATGGACACTTTGTTGTTTTCTAACTAGAACTGAGAGTAACTAAAACAGAATCTTCCAATGGAAAGATTTTGTCTTCTTAATCACAGTAGCTGCTATCTGTGGTGCTTATAATAATGGATGAATTTCCTGACAGCACAAATATTCATTGGCAGAACAGACTTCTTGATTTTTTTTTTTTCATGTATCTTCAAGCTAAATAACCTAAATTCCCATTGCATTAGCTCTCATGAGCAAAGTGGGCCAAATATTTGAATGGTAAACTTACAGTACATTCAGTAAGGACTTCTACTGATAATTCAATGTTTTCTCTTCTAAATTATTAAATTATTACTACAGACAGCACTATAATGCAACAGGTGCCCCTTGGATAAATTTCTTCCTGGAATGAAACTTTTACTTGAATTTTTTTTTTTTTTCTATGAGATTTTAAACATCTTCACTAATTAACATAGATTAACTCTGTGTTTTGGTTAGTTAATGACTGCAACACTTTCACATTTTAAGTTAGCTTTTTTTCAGCCATATCTTCTAGAATTCAGCTGTCTTTTTTTCCTGTCTTTGCCTACTGCATTCCTTTATGGCTCACAAATGAAAGACTATTCCTCTGTTGAAATTAAAGTGAGAGAAATAGAGAAAATCTTAGCATATAATCATCACTAGCTATGATGTTCCACGTATGTGAAAGAGAACTCTTTTAAAATTTTTCTTTGTTTCAGAGCTGGTTATATAAGGTCTGGTAACATCTAGTACTCTGATATTGGAAAGTGGAACCTCCATTAATTTTTAATTAAGTCTTAAAACTGCGATTACCTCATGAAAATCAGATCTGCTAAAAAAGGTGAAATTATCATGGATAAAATATGTCAGTGAATGTAAAAGTTGTAAACGTTGAACAGACATATTCGTAAGAAAATCAAAGCTAGTAGAATATAAAAAAAAAAGACTTTTCAATTCAAGATTGCCTCGTGGCAATCTCAACAGAAAAGCCAATCCTTTAAGTACTTTATCCTGCCAAACACAGTTGCCAGCAGTTCACTCAAAGTCCCTGGGATAGCATTCAGGATAAAGATCTTTGCTGTATATTTTGGTCAAAGTTCTCTAAAATATGGAGAGTTTTGTACTATGTGAACAAAGGATGTTTAAATACTGGGATACTAGATCCACAGGAGATTTAAACACTTCTTTTTTTCTTAGTTTAATATTGACTTTTTTTTTTTTAATTTCTTTCATGGTCAAATTTCAAAGCAATATATTTTGGAGTCAATGAAATATGTTTTTTAGTAAAATAAAATTAGTTTTTATAAGTTGGTTAAGAATATCCTATTATAGTGAAATAAAATAGTTTTTAGAGCAGTTTGAGTACTTCAAATTTGACTTTGTACCAAGTTACCCTACACATATAAGAACTTCTTATCTAAATGTAATGTGTATGTAGACACTGCAAAACCTGACCCAGTACTGTCAAAACTAAAAGCCTAAATAATTATTTTTATGTATAAGAATGGTAAAAAAAATACTGAGACAGAAATGGCATTATAATGATCTTAATATTTTTTTCTGAAAACTGTGACACTAAGCCTCTAAAATTCTGTTCTAGTTATTCATTTGTTAGAGTGGAGTTGTGAGAAAATAATCTAATAAGGAAGGAAAGGTTGTATATGAAGTCATAATTAAACTGACACTGTTCATCTTAAGCTCTCTCCCTCTCTTCCACCCAGCTCTTCCATACAGCTTGTCCTTAAATAGATCCACAGCCTACAAACCATCCCTGGTCACTGCACCTTCCTGATGGCAAAGGTGTGCACATTCTGCCTTATCACACAGACCTAAGTGAAACCTGCAGCCCAGAAGTTTACCTTTATTTCCTGTAATTTTGTACACACTCCTAAACATGTGACCATAATACATATCCATACTTTTCCCTGGGGTAAAGATTTACATTAAAAAGTGTAGAATAAAAGATACTAGAAACAGAAGAGAAAAAGAAAAACTGTCCAAATGCAAACCCTGTGGATTCTCTGACTGTTTTAAATGAACTTCATATCAGACCAAAAACATGAAAAGAAACATGCCTTACAAAGACCATTTAAGAAAGACAGTAAAATACCATATACAATTATTCCCATATTATTTGAGACCAAATTAAACAGAATATTTTTAGAAGACCTAGATCTAAAATATGTATACATTTGTTGAAACTTGAAGAAAAAGGAATGAAATTCAAATGTTTACTTTCACAGCATTACAGATACCTTATTAAATTTAAATAAAATGTTTTCTGAGATAAATTTAAATAAATCATGGGAGTTGGACTCTAGGATACTTATGGTTATGTTCTGACTTGAAATACTCTATGATTAACTGAATAGAGGTAAAAAACACTGAATTGAGTTAATGGGCATTTTGAAAATGGAGTATTTTAAGGACTTGTTACAGTCACATCGCAGAGACATAGACAGAGACAATGGTTGGGTTGGAAGGGACCTTAGACATCACCTAATGTTCCCCTGCCATTGTAAGGGGGGAGGGGGGCATCACACTGGACAGGGTTGCTCAAACGTCTGTCTGACCTGATCTTGAGTGCCTCCAGGCATGAGGCATCCAGAGCATCTCTGGGCAATCTGTTACAGTGCCTTAACACCCTCACAGTAAATAATTTTTTCCTAATATCTGATCTAAACCTTCTCCCTTTCATAGTTTAAAGCCCCTGGTTCTATCTCCAGCCTTTCTGATAATGAGTCTTGTCCCATCTTTCTTGTAGGCCTCTTGTCATTCATTTTCAAAACAGTCTTATATTATCTTCTAAAGTAACATATCATGGGATTACAGAATCACAGAATCACAGAATAAGCTGAGTTAGAAGGGACCCTGAA
Organism: Prinia subflava; assembly: GCF_021018805.1. Taxonomy (NCBI): domain Eukaryota; kingdom Metazoa; phylum Chordata; class Aves; order Passeriformes; family Cisticolidae; genus Prinia; species Prinia subflava. The sequence goes on from NC_086249.1 coordinate 30,574,002, forward strand.
CGATCATCAAGTCCAACTCCTGCCTCTGCACAGCACCATCCCCAAGAGTCACACCATGTGCCCAAGAGCATTGTCCAAGTATTTTGTGAGCTCTGCCAGGCTGGTGCTGTGACCACTTCCCTGGGGAGCCTGTTCCAGTGCCCAAACCCCCTCTGGGTGAAGAACCTTTTCCTAACACCCAACCTAAACCTCCCCTGACAGAGCTTCAGGCCATTCCCTCGAGTCCTGTCCCTGGTCACCAGAGAGAAGAGATCAGTGCCTGCCCCTTCTCTTTTCCCTCACCAGGAAGCTGTAACTGCAGTGAGGTCTCCCCTCAGTCTCCTCCACGCTGAAGAGAGCAAGTGACCTCTGCATGCAGAATAAAATGGACATATCCTCACCAGACAGAATTTTTTTTGAGTGCATCTGTTTTTTTAAGTATTATATTTAAATACATATCAGTGCATAAAATTGTGCATTTCATCTGTCTAGGAGTAATACCTTTTGAAAATAATAATTCCTGGTATCAGTTGTTTTTTACATCCATTTGTTTGCAACCCTATCTAATAAGCTGTTTTGCTGTTCTTTCATTTCCAACAAAAACATTTGAAGAGCTGTAAAATATATAATGTTGGGGTTTTTTTTAAATAGCCAAGCTTTCCATATGAGTTACAAAGATTTCTTATCTTCAAACTTTATCAATTCAGAACCTAGCACTCTGTGGCACTGCATTGCAATGAGGACAGCATTCATCAGTCTACTTCAGCCAGGGCTGCCAAGTTTTATTCCTTCTTTTTATTTTCATCTTATTGAGTATCCTGAAGTATGATGAGTTTTCTAGGATATTTCTCATGTTTTCTTGTTTATTCTTATCTCATTTAATGAAAAACAGTTCAAGACAAGTGAATCAGTCACTGATGCATAAAACCCAAACCAAATGTTTTCTAAAAGCAAGAAATACTGTTTGTGGCTTAGCAGCAGAAAAATCTGTAAATGATGTCTGTCATAGAGATCCTTGCTTTTAGTATTAATGGTCTTTCATCCACTTTAACTGATCCTTTTTCCAGATAGTAATTATGACTGATGTCTTTTAAGCAAAGACTGCAGAGACTGCAGATATGTCTGTTGTTGCTATGAAAATGCATCTGAACTAGGTCACTCCTGCAATATGCTGGAATGTGAGTCTTCATTTTGAAAATGTTTTAGATTCCAGAGGATTTACTTCTGGGTTTGCTCAAATCTACCTTAATACTGAAATGAAATATTCATACTGGAGTTACTACAATCAGGCCATAATTTTGTTTGACAAATTGGGTCACCTTTAGGGGAATTAACAGTTTGTGAGCTCCAAACTCATTTGGGGTTTTGATACACTGCTCATGGTGAGCACCACAATATTGGCAAACATGGGCCAATATTGTAACACAATGACACAAAGCAGCTGGAAAGCACATTCTACTAAACCAGTGAGGGTGAAATATCAGACTTTGATCCTGGACTGAAAAAAGAAAAAAAGATTTCTGTAGAATTTAAGAAAGGGAAAACAAACATCATGAAAATCATTTTCCATCAGTAATGTGGCATTTTGAAAAAGCTTTTCCAGGTATCTCCTCACTATGATTAACTGTGCATCCATATTATCTTTATTTTTTTTATTTAAGTAATTTGTTCGTACTAGTTCCTGGGAATGCACTGGTAAAAATAAATATGTGGACAGAGATTTGAATGCAAATAATTTGTATATTAAAGACATTTCACTCTCTTCAGTGTTAGCAATTATTTTCTCTGTGCAAAGGAGACTACTGGAATCACTGGCTCGATATTCAAGATGGAAGCCAACAGGCAATATCTTGAAACCGGTTCCTAAACTAAATCATAAGTGAGCATCTCAAATCTCTGTGTTTTCTGCATTATCACATCAGTGGAACATACAGTGATACATGACATACAATCTGGAATTTGTACTCACAGCTTGTTTTGCCATTAGAAGAGTCTTATTTGCTGTTTTCATGTAAGTTATCTAAGGTGCAAACACCAAGGCTGTGAAAGATTTCTGTGACATGATACTTAAAATTAGGTTAGAATCCACAAAAATAGTGGATTTTATATATCTTATTGACATTGCCTACAAGTAAAGTATCTACAGGAGCAACTTCACATTCATAGTTTGTACCTGTCTGAAAGAAAAAATGGCAAAAAATATAAAAACCTTCTGCACATTAAGCACAGGCACTTTGAAAAAAGACTATAATAAAAAGTTTACAAGTTTCAGTGTTTGAATTATAATGCCTGCAAAGATGATGTTTCCGCTTCAGCTCTTTAAAATACTTCTTGAAATGGGAATGCATTTAGGCACTTAAGGTTTGATTTATAAAACTTCTATTTACTTTTATGCAGGTTCTTTGCATAATTTTCTTGGTAAAAGTAGAACAGTTTTAGTTTACATAAATCATATTATTCTTTTCTTTTTCCATGGAAACTCTTATGGATGCTATGTCATCATTCTTATTTCAAGAATGTGCATTAAGATAAAAAAGTGTTGAAGGTGTGAAAGAACTGTGGTAATCTAAGACTCCAAAAGCAGATTGCACTGCAATATATTTTATTTAAAGAAAAATAGTGGAAACATTTTACAGTGACGTGCAGAAACTGGAGTTTTCTGGAGAAAGGTAAGACAGAAAAAAAAAGTTTCACTTTGAAACAGTGTGTTTGGTGTGATTTGGCCCTTCCAGGATATTCACCCTGAACTTCTTTGCTACGTTTTTTATTTATTTATTTATTTTCAGAACATAAAAAAAAATAGGGCTAAAGTACTACTCAGGACAGCTTAGCTGTCATCTAGTTTTCCAGTAATTGTTACCCATGAGACCTGTGAGTAAATGACTAGAGTACAAGCAGAAAACTGATTACCACTTCTGTATATGTTCCCAAATTCTATCATATTCTAGATTTGGTTCAGAGGGGAGAATATTATTTTCCATTACTGTATTATCTGTAAGAAGAGGCCAAACACAACAAACTGAGAACAAATAGTTTGAGATAACATATAAACATGGAAAATGAAACAGTTGATCTGATAATCATTGGCATGTAGACAAATGAGGTACCCAAAACGTCTTTTTTGCCTTGGTTTTACCCTGGAAATTTCTTATAACATCTTTTGAGTCCTGGAATCTCGAGGCAGGGACTGTTGAAATTAAGTCCCACCCATCACAGGAGAATAGTATAAAAATAATTAGAATAGAATAGAGTGGAATAGAATAGTCCATATACCAACGGGGCTTATATGAAAGATTTAATGGACTTTTTACCAGGGTCCATAGTGTTAGGATAAGCGAAAACAGGAAGAGGGTAGATTTAGAATTAGCTCTTAGGAAAAAATCTTTACTGTGAGGGTTGTGAGGCACTGGAATATGTTGTCCAGAGTAAGTGGTGCTTGCCCTGGTTTACAATCTTGCACTGCAAACTCCAGGTTGATCTCCCTGGAAATGATACCTGTGTTTTCTTGATAGTCCATCAATTAGTGTAATTGCTGAGGTTTGTTTCCTCTCATTTTCTCCACATTTATTTGTTCAGGTATGTGTCTCCTTTCTTGTTTTTTGTTGTTGTTGTTGTCATTTTATGGGTGTTTTTTGGTTTTGTTTTTTGGGTTGTTGTAGTTTGGTGTTTTTGGGGTTTCTTTGTGGTTTTTTGTTGTTTATTTGTTCTTTGTTTATTTTGTTTGTTTGTTTGTTTTGGATTGTTTGTTTGTTTTGGTTGTTTGTCTGGTTTTTTGTGGGGTTTTGTTTTGTTTTGTTTTTGTTTCCCTCTTTTCCTTTAGTTTCCTTCCCAGTTGGCAAGGTCTGCTGACAAATAACCTTGCTGGAATAAATGTTCTTACAATTGCACTTGCCTGCCTCAATATTTTTGCATTGAGAAAGGACCTTAACCAGATATCCTTAAAGAAGGAGTCCCTCTTCTTCCACAGACTGTTACAAATGTGACTAGAGAGGAAAAGTTGCATCATTTCCTCACCACATTATGATTCTTTCACACCTCTTCTATCCCCCTTTCTGCTCATATGCACAAGCACCCAAAAATATTAAAGGAAGCTTGAGGCAAAAATGTTTCAAATAACCCCAATAACAACAAAAGCACTATGCTTTTATACTTTCTCAGCTGTTTATTCTTTCAAGCCATGTCAGTTCAAACTGTGCTTTCCCCCAAGTATTAAATAAATGTAGAAGCATTGGGAGTATTAAAGTAACACTAGGCAGTCTCTTAATGTACTTTGTAGTAATTTTCCTTTCATTCTGAACTGCTATGCATTCTTGTCATAACTATCATGAGAAAGAAATCTCTGTTAGTCATAAGGACTGTGAACTCACATTTCATTTGCATGAATTTGCACAACATAATGTTTCCTGGGTTTATACCAGAGGATTTTTTTCCTCATCTTGAGCTCCGTATCTCACAAATTCTTTCTTAAAAGAAAGCAAGTAGATAGTATTCCACCTCTCTGTAGTAACCATAGCACATTTCTCTTTTTTTATTCTCTTCCCTACAGCATCTCAGTATCTGAACTCAGATTTTTCAGTCTAACTGTAGCAGATATTATGCAATGGTATAACATTGTATAATATCATAATAGAATATCATTTTTTCAGCTCTGTAATAATTTATCAGCTAACCTAAAATTGTCAGTTTGCAGTTTTTTTACATTTCGATGTAAGCAACTAGGTCTGGATTTTAAAGTGAGCTATGATTAGTGTGAACAGTGTCCCTGTTGAAATTGTTGCTAATCAATTAGTGAAATGTCACAGAAGCAATGTATAAGCATAAATGTGTATTTAAAATGCAGTTATATGCTTTATATTTATCTAGCTGATAAATGTGAGTGTAGAAATGCATATATACATATATATATGTGCATGAACATATATGTATAGTTTTTTTAATTTCTGAGCCAGTCATTATTCCCAAACTTCTATACTTCATCTCACTCTATACAGGACTGGTTTATTTGACACCTTTTTTATGCTGTTTTATGCTCTGTGTTCATTGGGCCATGTTTGTTCAAAGTTTTATAAGGCAGCTGCTGAGCCAGATAGTAGGGGCGGATTCCAAGGCTGAGAAGTACATCAAGATCTTCTGATGGAGAAACATGTAATGTGAAGGAGGTGTGAACCAAAGAATTTCCAAAATATTGTAATGGCCATTGCCTGCTGTTAGCCTCCAAATTCCCCTCTGTTAAATTAAATTTTAAATGATTTTTTCTTCTCTAGAGATGATTGAGATAGCATCTTGAGGTTACTCTGAACTTTCAAGGGGCTGGCTCTTCCTGCACAAATTTGTCCATGAATCTCTTTACCATCAGAAGATGGTTCCTTGATTCTTTCAGAATCTAGACTGAAGAGATGTAAAATTTATATTTAGTAGACTATCTCCTGAAAAGTTCAGCTAGATGGGTTAAAAAGCTCTGATTCTTATGAAGATTTTCATGAAAACAATATAAAAAATGTCCCAAAAATTAATGATTATAAGGTCTCCTTTCTACTCCTGTGACAGGAACATCAAGAAAAATACACCTATTCTTCCTACACAGCAGTCTACTTGCTATGTGGCTGTCATCACAACTGCTTAAAGTTTTGATGGAAAACTACAGAAATTGCTGAGGGACTGGACTGACATATGGCTTTTTCCACCCTGCATGAATTCCCAAGGACACAGGTCTTCCCATGAAGTTTGATCATTCATAGAGATCTTTTTTGGATTTAAAAAAACCCAAAAGTTCATGAGAAAAATATAGTTGTAACTTTTCAGGAGAAGTTTATTTTCTCCATCTATCTGTAGTATTTCCCATCTCAGACTTAGAAAGGTCTGGATCTTTAAGCTCTTTGGTCTGAAAGAATTAAAGGGGCCTCATATTATTGGCACCTATAAGCTTTAAGATGTGGTACAATATTTCCTAGGGTGCAGTTCTTTGTTGCTCCTTCATGAGTCACATTACCATATGGATCAGCCCTTGATGACAGTCTGTGTCTCCATGGCACTTCTATTCTTAGAGAATGGTTATTTTGAATTATTCCAGCTTCCTTTTTATTGGAACTCTTAATCAAAAATCATGGTTATCCTTCCATACTGACAGTATGAAGATTCCTTATCTTCCTTTCCATCCTGCACAGCATACCCTGGGGTGTACAAGTTAAAAAGGATTTTGATGGATGGAGGAAGGTTTGAAGGAGTAGAAAAACAGAGTTTGTTCTAAAAAAATGACATGTTTTGTTTAGCTCTACACTGGAAAGATACTGGCACACTGATACATAAACAATAAGACTGCAATTTAGCAGAAGAAGCAGCAAAAAATTCCAGCATTTGAAACTAAAAAGTACTGTTTTTTATTGAGTATAAACTGCAACATCACAGAGAGGAAAAACAACCATTGGAGGAACTTGTCTAGAGAACGAGTGCAAATTTTCCTTCTTTTTATTTAATATTTTTTATTTTTTTAAGAGGTATCTTTTTTAAAATATTAATTTTGAGAATTTTTCATGGTTCATGTTACCCTGGAGTGATAGCAGATGATTGAGATGGTAATTCCTTATTTATCACTTCTTACTACACTGAAGATGTTCAAAAATGCCTTCTATATTTTTGACTCTTGCATTATCTGTTGGGAACAATATGGCAGTTATTCATTTGCTGAATGCCGGCTAAAGACAGTAAAGGTAAAGCTTTCACAAATAAACCTTCATTAGGAGCACTTATGACAGCATGATTTATTGATATACCTTAGGGAATGTAGTCTGATTAGTTGCTTGACTTTGACATACCATATTTTTACTCACAGGATCTCTGAAATTTGCTTTCTCACATTTTCTCTTCTCCAGTCAGCTACATACAAGGTACCTGCTTTATTCTCTGTGACAATCCTAGTACTAACCTTGCCATGTCTAACTATATAAAAGAGATTCTGACATTCAGACATAAAGTAACTGGCCAGTAATGTTACCAAAAATATTAGCAATTCATTTTTATTTTCCCTATATTTTAGTCCTAAATTCTCCGGCACCAAGAGGCAGTTTGCTAACTTTACTCTTCTGACAGAGAGTTTCCTTGGAGATATTCTAAACTTGATCAGATAGGGCAACTTGATTCAAGGCTGGTCCTGCTTTTAGCAGACAATTGTACATGATTTCCAGGGGTCCCTTCCAACCTGAATTATTATATGACAGTTATATGGACAAGAAAGGAAAAGTTTCTTAGCCAAAGTCAGACTCTGGTTTCAAGCCTAAATTAAAGTTAACTTCCTGTAGGCTGGATACTTGTGGCTCAGATTTGGCCATCTGCAACCACTGTCCTCCAAATAGAAAAAAATAGAAAAAACAATGCAAGATATCTCATTGTTGCCTAAGATGTGAGCATGGAACAATACAACATAGAATTGGCTTGAGCTGCAGGTGGCTGTGTACAGACATACAGTGGTATGGAAGGTGGTGACACATGCAGAGGGAAGCTGGAGCCCTGTCTGCACAAAGCTCTTCTCCATTTCCAGTTTTGAGGGCAGACAAAACCCAGCATTGCTGTGTGCTGCTGTTACATTCTGTGAAGAGCAGCAGCTCCCAAGCTGTTTTCCTCTGCACTGCTAATGCTGATTGCATAACTTTACATACCCACATATTTTAAGCACTGGTCTTGATATTGTTTCACTGTAAAGGGTTGAATGCCCAGAAATTATTTTGACAAAAATCACTGCTTGATTTTTGAGGAGATAATATCAGTAAAATTCTTGCTGATGTAAATGAAAGAAAAGTTTAAGCTTACAAAGATAGTGTCTTCCTGCCTCTAACAGGGACTACACAGCAATTAGATTACATAATTTGACTGATAGAAGTGAAATTTTTTGCCAGGGTGTGTTGAGTGTCACAACTGTCCCCTGAGATGCCTGTATTTGTCAACATCAAGGGTGCTCGTTTACTCAAGTTGGAGAAGCTCATGCTTTTAGCATTAAGAGATTCTGACAGACTATGTCACAGTACTTAAATTGCAGTCATTATTTTACTTAACATTGAGGCAAGGAATTACTTTTTTTTCATTATTTTAATAATAATTCCAAATTATGTTAAAGGCTCTTTAAATAATTAATATAGTAATATGGCAGTGTTTAAGAGATGAAAATTAAGGACTCAGACACTTAGCAGGCAACAGTGTCTGATGATGAGATCCTTGTATTCCATGAAAGGACAAATTGATAAGCAGTCCAGTTTCTGGTCCACCAGTAAAGATATTAGGAAGCTCATGAGAATTTGGGGGTTCACAAGACTTTTCAATGTGGTGATTACCAGAAAGAAAAGAGAAAATAGGCACAAATTGGGGTGAAAATCGTGGAAAGAAATATATTCTCTGTGAGGACAGCTAGGCAGTAGCACAACCCAGAGAGGTTGTGCAGTTTCTGTCCTTGGAGATTTTCAAGACCTGACTAGATGAAGTTACAAGCAACCTGGTCTAACATTTTGGATGACCTTACTTAGACAGGGAATGTGACCAGGGACCTGAGCCCACTCCACTCTGAATTATTCTCTGAATCTTGGATTTTTCTGACTTCCATATTTTATCTGTCTCTCCTTCTGTTAAACAAATTCGACTGTGGTATTGCAAGAAGTATCACATCTGTATTTTTAAGCTTAAGTGAAATATACTTCAGGGTAAGGCTCTGAAATGCAATATTTTCAGTTTATTCAGAAGACAGACAAAGACATATATTTTCATTTTCTGTGAGACAGGCAGAAAGCACATTGGTACCAATTTCAGTTACATAACAAAGTTGAATGAAACAAAAAGAGCACTTCTGTGTATTATTAAATATAGAAAATTAATTTAGTGGTTTGAATCCTTCACTGTAGGAATAACAAATAGAATGTTAATCACCTAGCTTCATATTTTTAACCTATTATTAGGAGGGTAGTTACTGCTGGTTTAGAAATTTCAGCAACTGTTGTTTGTTTAGGGGAGAAAGTCCAAATTAAGAGTGAGCACAGTAAGAGATTTTTCCCCCAGTCCTGTGAGCTTGCTGATGTGACAGAATATCTAAATGACAAGCTGTCTCTTCAGGTTCTCAAAATTTGGCTGAATGTATAGTTAAGGGGTAGAAGCTATAAAGTATCCTCAAGAAATATCAGCTTTAGTTCTAAAATATTGAGTTTACACATGCCCTGGAAAGAAATGAAAGACAGATTTTTAAATTTATAAGATAGAAGAAAGAAACATCTACACAGTGGGACTTGCATCATTTGGTTCTGCGGCACTGTGGCATTTGAAGGTCAAATTGCAATGGAAGCTCTGGCTCCATTGGTCACAATTCCTTACAGAAGGACAAAAGATAAAAGGAGCTGTGTTGCTCCATCTGAGATCTGTTGCAAACATACTGATTACTAGTGGAGATGTTGATGGACATCCAGTCTAAAGCAAAAAGAATTCACTGCTCCCTGATTTTCCCCTTCTACCTTGATGCAGACAAACCTTGATGTCTGTCACAAGGGAGAGCGTGCTCTTTCCTGCTTAGCACCTGACCATCATTTCTACTCGTCATGTGAATCACAAAATATAGATCTATGTCCATAGAGCATAACAAAGAGTATTTGTCTACTCCACTTGTTCTCCACATTTCTGTACTCCACTTGTTCAAGAAGTTAATTACCTTAAAAATTGCAAAGGAATTGTAAATGTCCCCTTTTTAATACTATTTTTGTGCTGTGAGCAGTAAGATTAGGCATACCTTTTGGAAACATTACATATTGTAATGTAAATGTAGGCAAATTTCTTTGCTGTAAAATAGATTACGGAGAAAATGGTAAATATTTTAGTCCACTGTAGTGAAATAGCTTTTCAAATGTGCATTTTTATGCTAAACACAAGATTATGAGTTTCACATCCAGCAGATGTCCTGCTCTTCCTATTTGAGAGAAATGTTCTGCATTATTTTTTCTGAGCTACACCTGAAACTTTTCTCTCAGATCAGAAGACATACTAAGCTTGGCCTTCCATGTCCAGCTAAGCAGTTTTGAGTCCATGTATAGGCTAGAATTCATCTGTAGAACACTTACATTTGGAAGAGTCTTGTGGAAAAAGCTTCTGGAATCAGATGCCACATAAAAATATTCACATTGTACAAGCAAATGACAAAGAACCTAGTTTCAGTGTCAGTCTGAATGACAGCTACTGAAAGGTTGTTTGGCTCTATGCTTTCTGAATGACAAGTCATTATTCCACACAGTAAATATGTGTGCCTGCCACTGGAAGGGTACCAGAAATTTTCTCAGAATGCTTGCAGAAATTGTAAGCATTTTTTGTCATTGATATGATTGACTAGTGTAGATACTCAGTGTGAAACAACCTTGGAATATATTCTCAAATGCATGAGTATGTATATCCTTGAACAAATAACATTTTCCTTCTCTTATTTACACAAGAACATGAAAAACAAGGACACAGTAAGGCCTGTGAACCTTCCCTGAGACTTTTTAACCTGAGATACATTATAGGTGGATGCTTAGGATGAGGCTAGCAAAGCAATAGACTCTTGCTTGTCTTTAACTAAAATCTATTCAAACATTTAAACATTTTTTAAAAATTACATTTCATGAAAGATTACATAATTTAATGATTTTGGAAATTACATTTTACATTATGTAAGAAAAAGGCCAGAGAGGAGCTATTTTATCAAAAAGCTGTTGAGCAGTCTGCAGAAGATTCACAGAATTTTTATTGTCTTATAGCCTCATAGCCAAAATTTTCAACGTGCCTTCTCCATGGGCACTGTGCCACGAGCATCTATGCCAGCTCTACTGAATGGCACTGGCTACAGATCTAACAAGACTGACCAGTCATTGTTGGTTTTTTTCTACAAAATGCTTCAGGAATTCACAAGTGTTCCGGGGAAATTCACTACAGTAATACAAGAAGATGAAATGACATTTCAGAAAAATTGTAAAGAAAGTAAAAGTGTGATTTCTTTTTTTTTTCCAGTAATCCCAGTAACCTGGAGCACAACTATTTTGTTAACTAGAAAACAATAGCCCCCAATAAAGGGGGGAGATTAAAGAAAGTAATATGAAACTAATGAAAAAAGATTCCATAAATGGATGTAGTTTGTTGATAGACTTAACTCTATTTATGTTGTTTTAAAATTAATATTTTTCAAGGTAAACTTTATTTAATTCAAGCCCTCGTAAAAGCACTATGTTTCTATTGACCAGCAACACATTTTTTGCCACACTTCTTCATATCCCACTGAGGATTCCAGGGCTGTTGGACAGAAATCAGTGTTTATAGCTTTGCTTGACGAATGTGTTAGGTATTTGTTAAATTGTTTAGCTATTCCTTATCCTAATGATTATATTATAGTCCCATTCACCTCTTATTTCGAGGAGATGGAAGTACAGACTGGGGAACAGAAACCATTTCTTTTCTAACAGAGCAGCATTGAGAGTATATTCATAGGAGCAGAGATTTAAAACTGCCTAACAAGATCTTGGGAGCTTAAACAATAATGCAGCGCAACCTCGTGTAGAAAATAAGATAGTTGAGTGAAGTGATGAAACTCAAATTATATCCTTTTACATATAAGAGATTTAACATTATTTTAATGATAGTCATGTACACCAGGCTGCTAGTTGTGTAGTTTGATTATAGACACTGAAATATATGAGTGCATTTCAATTTTCTAGGGTATGCCAAAGAAACCTACTGATTGGACTGTAATTTAATGGAATATGACTATGGAAAAATAGTTTGAGAATTTAGGACTAGCTTTTTGCTTCCACCAGTTTCATTTACATTAAAAATCAATGTTAGGATAAAAAAATATCAATCCTTCCACTTCTGACTAGAAAATATTTTTAGCCTTTGTACATACATCCCATCATACTTATTTAATAAATTCCATTTAAATTCTAACTTAAGACAACTAAGCACTCAAACAACTTGGAAATGTTTTAATAATACTGGCATTTAAAAGGAAGGATTTAACAGGTAGAAACACTCAAGCCACATTTGTGAGGATGATGAGCAGGTTTGTATGATAAGCAACCATCTTTTCTGCTGTCTACTTAAAATCAATACCTCCCCAAAGGCATCTCTTCTCTGACATTACACATGTTTCTAGAAAGGGAGATAGTTTCCTACACTCTTTATAAAGTCAATGCCATAAGGTAGATAACATATATCTTCCTTATTTTGAAAGCCTTTTGTTTCCACTGGAACTAAAAGCAATAAGTAGAAAATGCTGGCTGATTTTGTGAATGCTAGATGAAATCTCTGAGTCATCTTAAGATGGACATTTAATGAAGCATTAAGGTGGTGCTAATTTTGTTATCCTCTTTTCTCCAGTAAGTGTCTTTCCAAGGTGCAGTGGATTAAGCTTTCTGAGTATCAATCAGGCTCAGCAAACTGAGCTAGATGTTTTCCTCTACATGCACATTCATCACCAAACAGCCAGGAGATGGAGACCCTCCACATTTTAAAGTTTTTTTAAAAGTCAATGTAAATCCTTCAAGACATGTAACATTTTGATTTTCTGTACTGCAGAATATAAAACACGTTAGGTGTATGTGCAAGTTGTTTTAAATTTAGAGCAATCATCTTTGTCCTTCAGGACAGTAACTTAGCATGCAATTAGTGCCACAATAAGAAAGAATAGGAGGTTAAGGGCTGAATTTACCTTTATTTGGACATTATTTAAAAACCACTATGCTAGTATCTTAATCTCCTGTGTAGCTTAAAAAAAATTAGTTACATCACTACTTTACTGATAAGAGTAAGCAACTGTTTACTTACAAAGGTGCAACACAGTTAAAAAATTGTATTTGTCTTCTGTTACATTCTCTTATATATATATGAGATGAATCCTTTACCATTTTCTACTTAGTTTTATCAGGGCACCATAGGCAAAATAATTATATAGAGAAAACAATCTGAAGAGCAAAGAAATAGTAAATTGCCTCTAAATGCACTTTATTCATTCTCCTTTAATGTCAGACTGTCAACACCATAGGCAGCTGCAACTGATCTAATTGTTTTGATTTCCTACTTAATCTGTTTCACTACTAGGATGCAATTCTTTCATGTCAAGTTGACATCTAAAATAGGTCAAATGAATCAGGCCTTTGAAGTGTCTATTTCTTTGCATTGCCTTGAAAGGAAGACTAGGATAACTGGCTCAGATATAGCTATAAGGCAACCGTGCTTTTGTGGTAAAATGCTGGAAGGAAATAACTCATTCCAAGAAATAAAATTTTACTTAAATAATAGAGATAGAAATTTAAGACTTTGTTTCATTACATTCAAAGTAATTTATGTAAAAAATCTATTTTTAAAAAGTCTTTTTTGGAATTAACACCAAATTGTTACTTATAAGTATAATCACACATGAACCTCCTCAATTACTAGTCACCATTATTTAGCCACTATAGCATTCATTTTTTGTTTGCTTACATTTTATTCAAATTTAGTAGACAATAGATATTTATGATATGACTATCTGAATCACTAAGTCTAAATACTCTAACATGATGTTTTTACTTTTAGTGAACTTAATTACAATTAATTTTAATCTAAAAATCCATGCTTGTATTGTTAATTGGAAACTTATACTATCTAGAAGTTATTGACTTGAATAAAATTAATGTATATTACCACTGAGGTTATTCTTGTCAATAACTTATAATTACACTGATAAAAATCCCATTCATATCCTCAGAGTGTGAAACATGTAGAGTGGGTTACAATGCATTAAAAAAATAGTTTATATTAAATTGCACTGATAGTATGGATGCAATTCTCCCCAGGTATTTCGGTACCATTTTCTTTAATGTCTCTCCTTCAAAAGAGATTTCATCACTCATTATTACAGTGATGATACTGCAATAATCTGGTACCATCTTCTTGTGCTGTCCCACACATCACTGAAAAGCCTTCACATTTCTATTATTCTTCGTATTTTTTTAAGTTACAATTTTCTACTACTTTTTGTGTAAACAGCTTATGCATGAAATTTATCTTAGAAATTATTTCCACTCTATGGAAATAATTATGCACATATTTAAATCAGTTAAGTATACCAACTAAGTCCAAGAGAATAATTTCTAGGACAGAATTCCAAGAATCACATCAAGCTTATCTGCAGGATCAGTTAAACTCACTAGGAGATTGTTTCAGAATCTCAGATATTTTCTTTTAAGAAAAAGAAATTATGGAAAACTCTTTTTATTTTTCTCACCTTTAACTCCCTCAGAATATTTGTTTTTAGGTTTAAGCATTTACCACTGTAAGATGTTTTCTGTAATGCAAATTAATCTCATAACTTTTCTCTTAAGGCTTTCAGATTTATCAACCTCTTTTTACAAGTATGGCATGAGAAAAACATATCATACTTACATGACAGAGAAGTTTTCAAAGAACCTGATTTTCAGACAGCAAAATCCCACCAATTTTTGCTAAAAACAACTACTGTTCTCACGGGTGCTGGGGAAAACAAACTCCTTTCATAACGTATAATGGTAACTTATCTAGAAGGTGACAGGTATGAGTAAGATTTTACTCCTGAAATACTTCAGATACACATATGAAAAAATTCAGCTGTTTGTTTGTTTGTTTGTGGGTTTTTTTGTTTGTTGGGGTTTTTTTTTGGTTTTGTTTGTTTGGGGTTTTTTTTGTTGGGTTGTTTTTTTGGTTTTTTTTTTGTTAGCTGCATTAGGTCCTTTGTAAATTAATACCCTCTTTTATGTCTGACTCTCTCTGAATACTTGTTACAACACCTTTATGGTACTTTCCTACTAGGCCAGTACTGCAGGTCTGATTACTGTGACAGAAGTTTTTCTGTTCCATGAAGAATCGATATTTTCAGGACTCAAGTCTCCTCCAGTCTGAAATTTATGCTTCTTTTTGTTTGTTTGTTATTTTTAACCTCTCAGTGGTTGATTTTACACACAGTACTTAATAGCTGTATTGCACGTGCAGACCAGTGCTTACGTATGGTAAAGCTTTGTCTAAATATAGGAATGCGATTATGGTCAATGATAGCTTTAAGTCTTACAAATGCTGAGTAATTCATTTTTATTAATTAGGAGGAAGTATGATTCCTTAATAGGATGCTCAGACCTGTCCCGTTTGCAAGGTCATTTGGCTTCTCCAGAAATATCTGTCCAGGATTTTTTTTTGTTTTTTAAAGGACTGTATGTTACTATAGTTAGGAATAGCTGCAGGATTAGACAACAAGATCTAGTATTTGATACTCTCTTGAACATTGTGTTGTCAGCAGTCTATATGAGAAGAGAAGCTGTCCTGCTGTTTTTGCCCACTGTATTAGAAATTACCCATAACTTCAAAACCAAAAACCTTCACAGCTTTGCTTGCATTTAGTTTCAGTACCAAAAGCCATTAAAAAAAGTTACAGCTGGGACATACTTGGCAGCAATTTGCTTTGCCCTAGGAAGGTCAGTTAAAAAGAGAAGCAATTATTAGATTGCTTAAAGAAATCAATCAGTATTGTGGAGCACCTAACCGACGCAGTTCAGGAAACATATTTTAGTTTTATTTCTATTGATCAGTGGGTGGTAACATATAATTGTGACAAATGGCAAAGGAGTTAAAAGATCAGATGTACTGCTGAGGGATTGCTGCCTGATATACATTGCTAAAGCAAAGACTGTGACTGCACACAGAAATGCTTTATAATATGCAAGTTCTCTGACACTAATATGTGCAGAATTAGAAAATAAGTGAATAGGGAAATAACATTACAATGCAAAGAGAGAGATGGGAGAAGTAAATGCCTTTTAAAAAGCATTTGAAACTGTTCTAGCAAAGACTTTATGAAATTATGCAACCTAAGAAGGTTTAGCTTTTCTGATCAGAAAAATAAATAAATATTGTGCCATTCTTTTGCAACACATTAGATAATTAAATGAATTTTCAGACCACCTTCACAGGGCTATTAATTGATGTGATACAGATTACAGAGTGAAAAGATGAAAGTACATAGATGGTAATTTATAGTTGCTTGGCTGACTAGTGACAATTTATTCATCTTTGATGACTCTTACTTGTAAAATTACATGCTCATATCCTTAACTGTGGTTTGCAGTGACTGATATCATCATGATATTAAGCAGAATAACATGCTCCAATACAAACTGTTTTATCAAAAACATTACCTAGAATCATATGCAACAGCAAGCTGCTACTTAGGCAACAATCTATGTTTGTAAGGCCTTCATTTCCAGCTGAGCTATTCAGCTAAGACCAAGGTCTTCCAGATTTACTCCTTGGATGTGTCCAAACACTTAGTTATCTTGTCACAATTGACTTGTAGGTCATGCTGTGCACTACAACTCTCACAGAAGATCAAATAAATAATTTCTGGGAGATTATGACCTTCTTCTTTTCTTTATGACAAAGGAGAAGTGAAGTATGGAGGCATTTATACACATTAGTCTAGTGAAAAGTCAGTCCAGCAAAATGACCTGTCTAGAGTGGAGTCAGAATTTGATATGTCGTGTCTCATGGAAATGGTGTCTACAAGCCTCCAGCTGTTACTGAAACCTGAGCAATCGTGCCATTCCCCAAACCTTAGATCTGAACAGTGCTTCTTGGATATTTGTCCCAGTTCATGCATATAATGACATTCTGAAACAAAATATGAAGAAATCAGGGCGGAAAAAATAAGAATAGCAACAGAAACATTATCACACATTTTATATATTATCTTCATAACAGGGACTGTGGGAGGTCAGGCTTTTCTTTTATTTCCTGCAGATTCTTTGTATCACACCAGCAAGATAGTCTCAAATACAGACACTGTGGAAGCTGTAAAGTTTTTAATTTAGATGAGCTCAGTGCTATCACTTCTGAGCTTGGGAAAGCTTACTTCCTCATGAGAAGAATTTAATTTCTTAATTCTTTTATACCCTTGCTTCTGATAAATTCCAGCTTTGGCAAGGCCAGCTTTTGAACCTTAGAGATGTAGGAAAAAGAATTTTTGAGACTAAACGTTTTCAGTATATTTCTGAATATGTGGAAGTGAAGCCAATATATTATTTTAGTACTAGATTCCATGAACTAAAAGTATCAAATACATATAAGAAATGTTTTATAATTCCTATTATGAATTTTCTCAATGAAATCCCAAAAAAGTAATCTTTAATGACTTGTTCACCCAGAGTGTAAGAAAAGACTTTTTTCTGTGTATTACTGTTACAGCCTCCTGTGAACCACAACACCAATACAGGAATTTTCCAATAAACTGTATGGAGATTAGTCACTGTCCATTTCATATCACATCATATGATAAAAACCTGTACTATGATAGTTATTCTGTGTTTAATCTTCCAAAATCCTAACTGGCTGTGATCTTTAATTACTAATTAAAAGAAGGAAAAGTCACATCCAGTTGAAAAAATTAAAACAAAATGAAAAGTTGTTTGCAATATATCCTTGAATGTTTGTAATTATTTTAATTGAAAAAAAAAAAGGGACTAAAAGAGAGAGCAACAAAAAGGGAAGGAGTACTCATAAGAAGAAAGGAAAAAAAAGGAAAAGGATGCAGAATCATGTGTACAGGATTTAAACAGGTTAATATACTACTCAGTTTCAGGAACTTCTATGGAAAAAGTTGTAAATACAAATGTGTGTTTCTCAAGATGCAGATAATGCTATCTAAAAAAAGGTGTTTAAAAAATACATTACATAAATTACTCAAGTGAAAAAATCTATTTGCTCAGAGGCTCTGGAAGCAGTACTGTTTATTGGCCTGCTTAATTTGGTGCTTAAATGTTGGCATCTGTATTTGAAAATCTTTCATTTGTTGCTTGAGATTGGTTGCTTATTTGTTTAGTTTTAGTTGTTGCTTCTAATTGACAGAATGAAGGGATGAAAAATGCTTAACTATAATATTTCCACTTCATTCTGTTTTTTGCCTGGAAATTGCATTATGCAAAGGTGAAAGACAGCTGAGAAGCGCGCTGAAATAATTCTTGTGAAAAGAGATGAAACCTGACAGACACAGAATGATTACAACTAATTAGTCATAACCATCAACAACTGTAACCACAAACATCCTAATTATTATGAATTTAACATGTCAAGTTAAATCATATAGCAGCTCTGTAGTTTTCAGCATAATCTTTTCATTTTTATGTAAATTTTTCATCTAATTCACTTTGGTCCAGTACTTCAGGATTTATGAATGCAGAAATACTACTCAAGTTCAGAGAGATTTTGGTACCTATGAATTCCCTTTCTTCTCAAGGCTCTGAAGAGAATTAATCTTTATTGATGATACTGATGGTCTTAATTGATGTTATTGAAACTAGGTGTAACAAAATGGAAAATTCTTCTAAGTTCTAAATTTCTTCAACGTTCCTGGAGTATCCCTTCATGCAATATTAGAATATAAAAAACAAAATTAGTAGTTAGACAAGAAAAAACAGTGGAAGAACCATATCAATTCATAATTTTTTTAAAATCTGTGTAGGGTCATAAGTAGTGAATATTTTAATTGAAATGTAGTATTCAATATTTAATTGAAATGTGCATTTTAAAAAGTATGGCATGGTGAATAGTGAAATAGTCTATTTTTTGTCTATTATAAAAAGTTTAAGTTTTTAAATTAATAATAATTAATAAATATAAATCATTCCATTTGGGAAGGAAATTAAAAAGAAAAATAATTGTACTAGATTTAATACAGGATTCTAGAAGTCAATTTAGGAAATAGTTACACATATTAACAACTGAAATACAGTACAATATAATATTAACAAAGCTAATACTTATAATGCTAACAATAATAATTCTAATTGCAATTAAAAAGGAGAAAACAGAAAGAGAGAGGGAGGAACAGAACCCAAGGGAGACCAGAGATGCACAATGCAGTTTTTCATCACCCACTGACTGATGCCCAGCCCGTCCCCCAGCAGCGACCAACTCCCCCCAGTTCATGCCCTGAGCAGGATGCTCTGTGGTGTGGAATATCCCTCTGGGCACTTCGGGTCAGTTGTCCTGGCCGTGCTACCTCTCAGCTTCTTGTGCCCTCCTCACCAGCAGATCATGAAGGGCTCAAAAGTCCTTGATTCCAGACAATCCTGCTCAGCAAGGACCAGTACATCAATGTTTTGTAAACATTATTTACATAAATCCAAAACACCAGCTACTAAAAAAATTAAGCCATTAAGCCTATTGCAGACAAAACCAGGACACTAGGATAGTTAATTATATCTCTAATATATTGTGTTATGATAGAATGCATTGGCATACATTTATGGATTCATGATTTCACTGTGGTAGGAAATGTAGAAACTATTACAAATGTTTCTACTTACAAGGTAAAATAACTAGACATAGCTGTGACATACAATTACAATGAGGTACAATAAAGAGAAAACCAGCTATTTTAAAATTTTTATCATTTATAAAAATTATATAAAAAGAAATATGTCATTAAGGACAGAAAAATGTTTCCTTATTTGACCATTTATCTGCCTTTTATAGTGAACATTTAGATCAGAGCTAATGAATCAATAGTGTATACATTAAATTTCATGCTGACAACAGGGTAGATAAAAAAGTATTTTGTTTTTGCAAGAACACATCCATGGAGCACCATTATTTAAAGATCCTTCTTTTTTTTCTGAGAAAAAAAATCTTGTAGTATCTGAGAAAGATTCTGAATATGTTAGTCTAAATTTAATATAGTATCTTGTCTCCTTTCTCTGTTTTTTACATTTTCAGAGAGGAGTCTTTGAACATTCTTCTGAATTCCTTGACACTTTTTGTTGGCACTCTGAAAAAAATCTGTGTATTGACCTCCTTTCCTTAGAATTCTTTAATGGCTCTGCAGATGTACACACAGAGAGTGTTGCTGTCATGCAGGCTTGAACCATATCATTGTTTCTGTATGCTCTCTCTGTTTCTGTTTTTGCATAGTAACTTCTCTGAGAAAAAAATGACCTTTTTCACATCATGTCAGTCTGATGATCCGTGAAGGATTAAAACCTTTCTGGTAATAAATAATAACAGCAGCAATGATAATAAGCATGATACATTCTAAAGTGTTTGAATCTTGTCCTTATTTTGTCACCTAAAAGTCATATGGTAATGTGATTTTTGAAAGTTCAAGATGTATGCTTTTCCCATTATCAGTGGTGAGATGATGTTTCTGTCATGGAAGAAATCTTTTGTCCAGAACTTCCTTTCACAGTTTTTCTAGTGAATAATTTCAGTATTAAAAGTTACTCTTAGGTCAAATGAGTGACTTCACACATTCATCTAATTAATCTGGCATTGCGAAAAAATAAGAACAAAAATAATGTAAAGTATATAAGTATTTATAAGTATATAAATAATGTAAAATAATCTATTCATTTCCTTGGACTTTTGGATATTCTGAGTATTATGTTTAATTCATCCAATGTAAAAGTTTCCAATAAAATCAGACATGATATCTTTTCAATACCCCCCTTTCATTCCTCTATAGCTTGTGTTTGTGAGTTATTAAACAGACATTTATATTTTCCATTGTTTAGAGTGTACAGTCAAACCATGTTTTTGATTTAGGTTATAATGGGATTTTGAGAAACATGTTTTAATGGAATTCTTTTCCCTGTAAATCTTACCTTTTTTAAAGAGCTACAATTCCAGCTCAAGGTCTATTTCTTAGTCCTGTCTTTCAAATCCAAGGAGAGGAAGGCTACCCTCTCTTAGTGACAATGCAATAAATAAGTTTGTCCTTGGCCTGATAGAAGAATCTTACCTTGTGTAGAGCTATTTTTACCTTCCTGGAAAGAATATTGCCTGCTTTATACTCATCTTTAGGTATCTTCAGGATATGTCTTTAAACATTTTAATACATATCATATCATGTCCATTTTAAACTCCATAATAAATTTGCGTATAAAATAGTTTAAACTTACAGAACCGAGCAGGCAGAGGACATTGTTCTGCACCAATCTAATTTCTACTTTAAAGCTAAATTGGCTGGTTTAAGTCACTGATAATGAGGTGCAGAGCCCTTTACAGCTTCCCTGCTAGGTTACCAAGCAATGATTGCCTACAATAGAAACAAGATCTGTTTTTCACCTTTAATTTGATCTTAATTTCATAGCAGTTATCAGTCCACTGTTGACTGGGTCACAAAAGCCTGTTATTCCTATTAGCTGCAGCAAACTGATGAACACAGTGAATGAAAGATCCCTCCTGCACATACCTAAAATGCAGACTGGGGTGAGGGTGACTTGCAAGGCCATTAAGTGATAAAAACTGCTCCAACTTTTGTGAAACTTCTTCTGTCAATGTCAGACTACTTTCCCTTTTATTCAAATGTTTATTTTGTTGTTAGACCTGCAAAACATTTTGGTTGCTTTGACTGCCTTGAGGGTTTTCTCATTTATTTCTCTTTACTCCTTTCATTTCCTGTAAAAGTGTTTCCTCGTCTGCTGAATCTTCTTTAAGCTGTTAGTCTTGTGGTGGTGTCATTCTCCCACAATGCATATTGATACATAAGGATATGTGCTGAGAGAAACCCATGCTTCAGGTCATTTCCAAGGCTTGGGACTAGGCACTGTGGAGAGAGCTGAACAACCTGGCAGCTCCTTCTGATCAGATATATAAATGGTTTCCCAAGTTTATAAGTTCTCTTGAAAATCAAATACTGCACCAAGCTAATATAAATACACTTGCAGTGTAAATTTAACATCCAGAAAGCACTGCACAAACCCATTGGATTTAATGTCTGGCATCATCAGTAGCTCTGGAATTTCTCTACTATTTCCCTTTTTCAGTGGAGATCACTCCTGTCTCACCAGCTGTACACTAGTGACACTATATAAAAACTTTTAACTGAATAATTTCTTAGCAGTAAAGGAAATTCAATTACTCCTGCCAGATGCACTCCATCTAAATGTGCTTTGTGTGTTTGCATATATATTGTTAATAGTAAGTTACAGTAGACATGGTGGCTGGCACTTACGTACATTTTTCGAAGTGGTGAAAACTGTTTCTTATGTTAAAGGGTATGGGAGTTATGTAGCTGAACCCCAGGAACTTTAAAAATAACATAGTATGTGTTATCATCTTTGCCACTAGCACTGAGATAAGAGTAAATTAATCTTTCAGGGCAAAAGATGAATGTCTATGGAGCACAAGAAGGCATTTTCTTATCAATCAACTATATACATCATAATAAGATGAAGGACAGATTCATTCTGTGTGGGTCATTCTGATATGTCACACTTGTTACAGGTTTATACTGCAGCAAGAATACTGAACCGAGTGCTGGTGTTGCTGTGTGAGAAGTTGCAGTTCCCACCTCTAAAATCTATCTTTTTCTTTTATTATCTACCTCTTTTGAGTTTTCAAGTGAAAATAAAGGGGTTTGTAGAAATTTTTAGTAGCTGCCTTTTTTGGTTTTTTTTTTCCAGTGTGGATAGATATGAAATGGCTGAGACTTACAAGAAAGTAATTAATTTTCCATTAATTTGATTTTTCCTTATTGTGCTTATTACTTTAATGTGGGGGAACTGAAAGTGTGATCCTTCACCTTTCCTTCCATTTAAGCTTTTCTACATTTATTTGTTTTACAGCTAAATCCCTTCTTTTGTATCTGCTAATCCTTTTTTTCTGTATGCTAACAAGAAATCCAGTTCAGAACCAACAGATAGCCAAACAGAGCTGAAATTCAAAGCTTTTTGATACTTTTCTCCCTTAGTTTGAAGATAATTGTTTTGAACAAATAGAAACTTGAGTCATACACAGTACTTTTATTTTAAAATACTAAAGAATATCTTTGGTGAAAAAAAAAAAAAAAAACAACAAAAAACCCCTATATATTTCCATCACAGTGCACATTCAAAGGAGGAAATGTCAAAAAAGATATCTGAAGGTTGCTCTCACTAATAAGAAAATAGCATTTTATCACCTGAGGACTTAACTAAGAAAAGTTTCAGTTACAAGATGTTTTCCCATCCAAACTTTCATGCAGGGGCATCAAAAGTTTTTACCAGCTCACTATTTTCTGAACACAAAATAATAATTACTTTTATGCAGAATATGCTGGCAGGTAACATACATTAGGAGACACTTTTAAGAGAAATTACACCAGCATGTATTATAACCCATGGTGTGCTTATTTTAAAATCCAATACAATAGTTATACCTTTAATTATCTATTGACTAGCAAAATTTTTCAAAGTTTTGTAATGTAATTTTTTAAAAAAATTCTACTGGACCC
Organism: Prinia subflava; assembly: GCF_021018805.1. Classification (NCBI taxonomy): domain Eukaryota; kingdom Metazoa; phylum Chordata; class Aves; order Passeriformes; family Cisticolidae; genus Prinia; species Prinia subflava. The sequence continues at coordinate 30,597,241 of NC_086249.1, forward strand.
TGCATACCTTTTCTCCATTCAAATATGATACTTATTGTTGAAATCAAAGCATTAACTTATTGTGTCCTAAGACAGCAAAAATTTAAATGTATTTAAATTTTAGGCTTCTGCCTGTGCACAAAACATAATTTAGAGATGTGAAAAAAAAAATCAGCTCTAATTACTTCTGAAAATCATTGAACTTCAGTTTTATGCTCTACTAGGTCTGGAGCAAGATGTGGAATTTCAGCATCTGACATAGAAGTGCCAGCTGAGTGCAGTTAAGATAGGAATAATTCTGCTCCACCTGTTCAAACTGTTTGGTGGTGTCTGACTCATCCCAGCACTCTGGGCTGTATGCAGAAATTAGGAGGTATGGCTACAGGTCACTGAATGTCAGTGAGAGAAGCTCCCACTGGCCCAATCTATTTGTATTTCTGATCCTCATTTAATGACTGCTGAAGCTTGTTTTTTTTTTTTTCTTTTTTCTGTATCCTTTTAAAAGATATGTCGTTGCTGTTCTCTTCACCTTGATCCACATCAGATGGAAATGTCTCTAGAAAGTCCCTGAGAGAACAGAGGTTGTAAACACCATCACTGGCTCTGAGGAGTGGGTGATGACACCAGTCCAATGACAGAACTGAACTCTCATATCTCTCTACTACAGATACAAATGCTAAAGCATAACTATCCACCTAAAATATGAATTCACATTCAGTACTCTATGTGGTAAATGGAATAATAGGATCTCCTGGTCGAGAGGCTTTAAATAATCACAAAGAACTCTTCATATCAGTGCCCTACAGCTTTATTCAAAAATTTTTGTTCCAATAGTGACATGTTTGTTATTGCCCTGATGGAGGGAAACTTTTGGAGGGAAAATACCACAACTGGTTAGGGCTTATAGCCAGAGAAATCAGAAGGAAAGTATTTGAAAGAGTAAGCATGCTATAGTGTAGATTTGGGTTTAGAACCAATGTTTTGATTTTCCTTTTTGTCATCACCATGTGCTCTGTGTGTTGTCCAAGTGGCATCTGCAGTATCATCAGTCTGGATGTCAGCCAAGGTGTTCCCTCCAGTTGTATTTCTTCTTTTTCACTGTGCAGGAATCTCTTCTACCACGGGAGAAAATCAAGCAAGATATAGTAAAAGGAAATAAAAGCACTATTAAATGTATTTGTAAATGGCAGATTAGATAGATAGATAGATGATAGATAGATAGATAGATAGATAGATAGATAGATAGATAGATAGATAGATAGATAGATTGTCTGCCACTTTTTTTTTTATACTGCATGGAAGTGCACTAAAAAAGGAATAAAGTGCTGATGCAACATGGAATTTTTTGTAACAGAAATAGATTTATTTTTCAGGCCCTCCTATTACAGATCAAGGTATGAAAAAAGAAACAGTCAACTTTAAAAGAGGAAATAAAATGTAAGTCATGGTATCCACAAAATTTAAAATCTTTGGTGTGTAACTAAAATGCTCTGTTCTTTTGATAGATCTGGGGAATTTTAGCGGTCGGACAAGAAGCGCTGTATCTGTGCGTGAAGGTCAAGGAGTTGTTCTGATGTGCTCCCCTCCACTTCATTCTCCAGGTACAGTAGGCTGCAGCCTGTATTCATGCTCCTCCTTTACAGTTTCCTCATTATTGGATGCCCAGGATTTTAGATACAATATGTGTTTGATGGTGGGACTTCAAAGATGAGATATCCACCATTCTTCTGACAGTGTTTGGAGGCCCAAAAGACTAATTTAGGGTCATATATTGCAAATGCCAATGAATTGCAGCAGAGTTTCTGCTACAAGATTGTCTAATTCCTGGTATAGAATTTGAATGTAACAATAGTCTCCATGCCATCAGTGGTGAATATGCTGCCTTGAGGTCACAGAAGATTGTTTCTCATGTTTAGAAACCTTCAGAAATTGTTCCAAAATACAATCAACTTTTTTTGAAAACAAACTTTATTTTCTTTTAAGTGGTACAGACTGCTTTCAGTGGTATAGACTTGGTTGCTTCCTTTCACTGTATAACTTAGTTTCATAAAACTGCATCATTGCTAAAAGTCAGAATTTCCATAAATTCTATGAAATGCCTGCGGATTCCCACATGAAAACATAGGTATTCCAGAGAGGTTACTTTTTTGCTTTTCAAATTGACACTCCTGAAAAATCTGTAGACAGCTAGATTCATCCTTATATTTGCATGTCATATAACTCCTGGAGACACGATGCTGGGCAGAATATCTTGTTTTTCAGTAGATGCAGTATAGCCTATGCTTTTGTTCTCTGGGAAATGAGGTCTGTACTGAGGGGATTTGTCTACTCCAAATTTTGGGCCTGAAGTAACATTGCAGATGGAAGATCTGCAGAAAATAAAATCTCCTCTGAGTTTCTGTTAGAGATATGTGTTATCTATTTATACTGCAAGGATTGTTATTACTGAATTACAGTTATCAATTCCATCTCTCTGCTTTTCTTTCTTCTGAGCAGATTCTCTTGTTGGGGTTGCCTCTACAATCTCTTTCTGAGTTTGACACTGCAGTCTATATGATGCAATTGAGTACATGATGCTAAGGATTGATAGTGATAAGTAAACTGAGAGGGAAAAGATGTAGGCAGAAAAAGTGAGTGATGGCTTCAGCAGCACAGCTGAATTTCAGTGCCCCAAACAAATTGAGAGTGAAAGGATAGATGGACAGCAGTCAAGAGTGAAATTGTCACACACCTTTTAACAGCTGCCAGTCCACAAAATACACTTTATAAATCATCAAAATATTTAGAATTCTTTTCCTGAAGTTATGCTTCTGAGTTTTATTTAGTCAGATTCTAACACAGTGTTCTACTGTAACACAGATGTTGCCTTTGATGGTGAAAACTAGTATCTTTCATTTTCATCACTGGGACAGCAAAACCCCTGCTGTGCAAACTACAGTGCTCAAAAACAGCATTCAGTTGTTTTAATTTATATTGTTTGACTACCAGTAGGCTAGGCCAGCAGGAAAATTACTTCCAGAAAAATACTTTTACCCTCTGTTGGCATAATTTTTTCACCATAGCTAAGCCAGAAAAGGTTCTACAGAGTAATGGAGTAATCAACAAAACCTGAAAAATTGCCCTGATATGCAGATGTATGCACAAGCTCCTATCAATGGGAAGGGGACTTGGCCTCCCTTCCTTTTGTTCATTACATACTGTTCATAGTCTTTTCATCCAAAGGGTTGTTAAGCACTGAAACAGGCTGCTCAGGGACCTGGTGGAGTCACAATTCCTGGAGGTATTTTAAAAGTACGTGGATGTGGCTCTTAAGGACCTGGTTATTGATGAAACTTGTTCTGGTTTAATGCTTGGACTTAATGATCTTAGAGGTCTTTTCCAACCTAAACGACTCTGTGATTCTATCACAGGCAATTTGCTTCCAGCTCCTCACTTGCAGAGTACTGGGGGCCACTGAGTTCTTGTGGTACTGCAGTGGGACTGCTAGTGGTATTAATCCAATGCCTGGGATCTCCCTGGAAAGGGGAGAGCTACCTCCACAGGCCTGGTGACGTTTCAAAAATCAATCATTCCACAAAGCCCTGGCACTAAAATACAAGACATTAATGAAAGTTGACTGCCAGATCAGAGTCCATTTGTAAAAAATAATTCTGGACAAAACCTGAAATTTCAGAGGGAAGCATATGAATTTAATTCTGAAATTAAGCAACAAATATGAAACTTCCAGGTAAAAAGGTCCTTTGCCAAGCAGAGGTAATTCAAGGATTTGCATGCAGGAACATCTAAAACATTTTTTAAGCATTCAGTTTCTTGGTACTCCATTTTAGTTTCTGTATCTAATTTGCAAAGATGGTATTATCTTCTAAACAACCCTAAGAAATTTTGAACTTTAAAATCGTCCAGGAGCCAAATTTTCAGTGGATCCTGAGATGTTATAGTGGATATATCTAAGCTAAAGACGATTCAGAGCATGTTTGCTATGTGTGAACATCTCAAATTAACAAGACCATGACTTATAGGAATGTTTTTGATGATAGAGAAATTTTTGTGGATGAACACTGCAAGCTTTGTGATATTGATTGATTCACATTGATCAGCATCTTTAGAAATAATTTTAACTTACTTATCACAGGAGATAAATCCATGATACAATATCAAGCCTAATAATTCTCCACAGCCTTATAAGCAATTTGTCCTCCAACAGAATCCCATTCCTCAATCTCTCCAGTCAATAACTGCCTATGAACTTGCCCAAGAACTTCAGTTTGAGCCCTTTTAGACAATGGCATTATCAGAGTGGCAGAAGAAAGACTTAGCAAAAAAACACTGTATTAAGAGAGAGATAGTTTTATTAACGTTTTCAAATGAAAGATAAAGTAAATACTTTTGATTAAGTAGTACCTATGTTCCATTCTTACAGAATACAATTTTAGAAACAATCTGAAAATCTGTACAAAGCACTACTAACTGAAAAAAAATACTACACTCATTTATTTTGACAAGATTTTAATCAGAAATGCAGTTTCATATGCATATAGACTTGATTTCTGTTTATTTATGCTGTGATATATTATCAAGAGGTAATGCATTAAATATACAAATACACACAAATTTGTGATGTATTTATATTGTTTATATAGGCTTTCATTAGATTGGTGTCCAAACATTTTACAGGGAAAACAACGGGGAATGTAGAGTGGTAAGGACACCTGAAACAGATTTTGAATATTGCAATGCAGATCCAGATGAGAGAACTATCCCTTTAGTTTAATAAATTAGTTTTTTTAATTATTATCATCTTTGCTGAGAAATAGCAAGGCAACAAACTCAGGGAGTTTTTTTGGAGCAACATTATCCACTCCTTCAAAATGGTGAAGGAAAATATATTCAATGAAAAGATTTTTCTGCCAAGTCCTTTTGTCAAACAGCCACCAAGAGATTGCCACCTCCTGCTTTTCCTGGACCATTGCTCATAAAAAATGCTGCCTCTAACTTCCTTGGGAGTCCTGTATCATTTTGATGTGCCTACTCCAGAAGCTTTCCCACTAGCACTCTTTTTGTTTCTAATCCTAATTTGTCCCCTGAGAAATATATTAAATGTGAATAACTTGATCATTCATAAACATAACACTTTATCTATTTTTTTCCCCATAAACACAATATCTTATTCATTTCCAATTATTCCTTTTTTCCAAGATGGGTTTCCTAGGCAGTTAACTCTTAGCTGTCCTTGCTAAGCAAGAGTTACATTAATTACTGACTGCTTAAATAACAAGCTGTTTGATGTTTCCAATTTAAAATGCCTTTACTGTTTTCTTTCCATAAACAGGATTATGGTTTTTCATTGTGGTATTCTAAAGCACGTAAATATAGGGTTTTATTCAGTCATTTAATCATCTTAATTACAAGGTTTACCATAGCAAGATTAAAAATGAATGGAAGTTTTCATCCAGATTTACATGTTTCCCTCAGAATTAATACTTTCAGCTGAGCTTTTTAAGGCTTTTATTCAAGGCTTTCAGTTTGAGCTTAATGGAGAATGACGATTGCCATTGTTAGAATGAGCAGAGCTCTGCTGCACGCAGGGGAAGGCAGATGTGTGCTCCATCCTGCCTCAGAGGGATGCTGCCGTCTGCAGGGAGCTCTGCTACATAATCTATCTGCAGCATGTAGCATCTGTACACGTGCTAAACTATAACTTTCTTTATCTCTTTCTAAAGGGAAAAGCTGATCTTAAAAGGTTTGGAAACTGTGCTGTAAGCTGCATCTTTCAGATCTCCCCTTTACTGTTATAAAGCTACTTTTCATGAGAAATGTTCCATCAAAAATTATTAATGCCAGTGCCATGGGGATCACAGTCCTTCCCATCCATGTCTGGATATCTGCATACTGCGTTGCTAAACAGGCAAGCTGCAAAAAAATTCCTGCTACTGTGGACCAGAATTTTTTGTCTTGTTCTTCTATTACCTACACAGTTGTCTTGGTCCTCATATTAATTGGAGAAACTCACACAAAATAAAGTTTTTTGAAGTCATTCTAAGCTCCTATTTGTGTGTACTTCAGACATACTCAGAAATCCACTCTGGAAGTAAACATAAACCAATCAGTTCTTACTGTTCAGGGTCTGCTAAAAGAATCTGAAAGGTGCATTTGCATTAAAACTGCAGCTTTGGACTGCAGGCTCATCACTAGTTGGAAACCAAGTCCAGCTGAAGTACAGTATAGCCTTAGAACTCTCCTGGTTTGAACTCTGCACAAATTATATGTAGAAATAATAAGACAGGCTCTAAGTCACCTCATTCAGGTAGAGAATAGACTTCTCCAAGCAAACTAGTTATGATAACAAGGTGGTTGTATTTGGGCTGGGCTGCTCTCAGTGTACTCGTTAGCTTGTTTACAGGCAATTGGCTCAGGTATCTACATGTAAGACATGACAAATTCTGTTCTTCAGGGGTCCATGCACCCTCTGGATCTCAATTTACTACACTGACTTTGGGAATACCATTCTCAGATGTCTGTTTATTGTAGCTGAAGGTCACAAGTCTATTTTAAGGTTGTGGGTTGTCCCAGGATCCAGACATCCAGCAGTGGGATTTCAGTCCACAACATCAGAGAACTTCTCTCCTATATGTATATCTAGCCTTTACCAGTTTCTTCAAAATCACAGGAAGCCTTCAATATCTTAGATTTCTGATGCTTCAGCCCTCTTTAAACGTAAGTGGATGCACTTCATCATGTTACCTTGTACACGTGAGATTTCTTCCTGACCATGGCTTATATTGTATCAAACACTTTTATGTATTAAACAGTAAAATAACATCCAGATTCTTTTCTATTATATTTTTGCTTCAAATCTGAGTTTTCAAATCAACTTTAGCATAGAAAGCTGAGTGATTTGTTTCCAGGAGAGGCCAACATGTTGGTGAAAGTGGTATTCTCTCCTTCTGCCTTGAGATCAAGGCAGAATTGTTTTGCTTGTACCCATCAAAGCACTGGTCACTCGCAGGTTATCAAAACAGCTGGACAGACCATGCCTCTAACCATAACTCTCCCATAAGTTATTAATCAGTACCATCCCCGAATTTGTGGAGGTCAAGATGTATGAAGCTGGTAATGGCAAGTAGAACATTTTGGATTCACTGTAAACAATTATCATTGCTTCCTATCTGCTAGACTTGCTGAGAAGGTAGAACTGTCCAGTGTTCCAGTATACTTCCTCTTCTCCTAACAAAAGTGAGATTGAGAAGAACACTGATGTTTGAGGGTTGGGGTTTTTTGTTGTTACTGTTGTTATTAATACTTATAATCCTGTTGTAATGGAAGCCAAATGCTAGTATCCTAGACTTCACCAGCTGTTGACCTGTACCAAGGGGATCTATATGGACACTATAGAATACTCAGCACTGTTTTGTTTTCCTCAGAATTGAATGCCATAGTTTGTTCTTCACTCATTTTTGTTCCTAGTAGGAGCATGATGCTGTGTATCAGAAATAGTAACAGTAACAGTAATAGAAAAGTAACAGTAGTAGAAAATGATTGCTTACTTCACAGGATGGAAAGATTCATTTAATAAACACTTATTATGTAACATATAAAATACAAGATGACAGCTTTCTTATCTCTACTTTGCATGTTTTTAGCTTATAAATTATATACACAGAAGGTTTTAAAACCTCTGTTTGAGAGCCACATGTATCAAACAAATGAGTTAGATATCATGAGTTGAAGGGCTCCTGCATTTCTCTATTAGACTTTATTAGTGCCTTGTAATGATTTGTCTTCTGTGGGTAATTTGAATAACCCTTAAAATTTGCTTTTCACTAATGGGAGAATAAAAGGCATTAGAAGAAAGGTTCACACTCCCTTAACTTTTATATTCCTATCTGTCTTGGTTTAGGGCAGATTAGGGAGGAAACCCCTTAAATAGGGTTCTTCTGGTAAAGCAAATTTAAATGATCCCTCCCCCTAACTGGTTTGGGAAAGAATTTCTTCGGAGAAAAGTGGAAAAAAAACATTTATTTAACAAACAAAGTGCCCACAAGCACAAAGAATGAATAATAGGAAATAATAACACCTTGTTTTGAAGTGAGATGGTAAACTGCAGAAGTCTTTGCTGTGGGTATAGGTTGGCTCTCTCTTAGTTTCTTATTAGTTTTTCTGGTGCTGGAGATGATGTCGGGCAAAGTGGGCCACAGGTGTGAGATTTAGGGGTGTCTCTTTAGGGGTGTCTCTTGGTTTTCTAGTCTAGGACAAGTTTAAACAGTCTCAAGAAAAAGAGAAAAAACAGTCTAGGAAGCAAGAAAAAGATCTCTGTCCCAGCCACTCTCTGTGCTTCTGATGAACTCTCGTCTGGAGAAGGAATGCGCAGGAGTGAATGCTGTTTTCAAAACAAGCTCTGCACTTCTTCTTTCTTTGCTTCTCTCTCAGAGCTAGACTTTAAGGCACAGAAGTTAATATACAGCACAAATAGAACAGATGATTGGGGATACAAGCATTATAAAGTGACCCTAAGACACTGTCCTAATTCTGTCTTAATGCTGTAGGGTCATCTTATCTCTTCACACATCATATTTTTGCTTGGAAGAATCATAAAGATATTTCACTCTTGCATCATCTACTTTGTCATTTTTACTAGACTGCTTTTGAAACTTTCATGTCTAATAATGCTAATTTACATGGGTGTTATCCTTAAAGAGAATGTCCATGGCCCCTGACATTGCTCAACATAGGAATCTGTGTTCTTTATTTGTGCAACTGATTGATGACTATGCCTGTAGTTTTCATTATGGAATGAAAAAATGCAATTAACTTTTTTTCTTCTATGGTCTTTTCATTACTCAGTACATGACCAGTAATTTTGCTACTGACTTCCCTGAAGCACATTTTAAGGTTTCCTTCCTCAATCTTGTTGAAGGCATTCATCTGAGGATATGAAACTAAAGAGTTTGGGAATTACAGAATTTTCTGTAGGGTAGCATTTTAACAAGCTGTCTTTGCCAGTGTGGAGTTACTCCCATTTTGTTGGCAATGTGTGGTTATTACATTTTAATTGCATTTTAATGATTGCATGTGGCCCAAATTCTAGACAATGTCTGTATAGTAGGTGTATGGATAAATAAGTCCAGATTTTCTCTCACTTTTTTGTTTGGTTTGGTTTGGTTTCTTATGTTGTTGTTGTTGGAGTTTTGGGGTTTTTCTGGGGTTTGGATTTTTTTGGTTGGTTGGTTTGTTGGGTTTTTTTGTAATTTGAAAAGTAATAAATGAACAAAAATACATTCTTGGTCCAACCAAAGTAGATTCTCCCAAGGAACTTCTAAGTATTAAAAAAAAACCCACAAAATTTTCCAAATATTGCCATTGTTGAAAAATCTTCCACACCCTCTCAAAAATATTAACAATTCTTTCAAATAATACAGTAATCTACACTAGAAACTGCAAGTTATGTGTCCCTAGACCCACTGGATCACTCACTAGAGCTGTTTGTCCCCTCAGGGACTATGAAAATGTAGTGAGAAGGAGATGGTTGACCTTGCCCAATTAAGGCAGCACACAACAATGGATGATGGGGCAGCCCTGACAGGGCTCTGCTTAAGGGTTGCGTGCTGTAGTTTCACAGTCACAGTAGCGTCTGCAAATATTACCCCAGCTGACAGTTAGGAGAAACAAAGTGAAAGGAGATACCAAGAAAAGAGGGAGGAAGCATGAGAGATTAATTAATTTTAAAAATATGTGGAGTGAGTTGGCCCTCAGGCTCATGTACTATTGCCTCTCAGGCACCAGCTGTACGTGACTATTTGTCTACAGATTGACAAATAGGACAATGATGAAAAGTTTCTGTAGTGGGCAAGCTCCTCTTCCCTCAAGACAAGTTACTAGCCTGTTACTGATATGTCCCAACAAATTAGACATGACTATCAGGAAAACTCTTGGTCTAGGGGTTAAACCAGACAGCATTGTCCTGCCAGGTTTAACAGAAATGGATGCTCATGGTATCACATCCACTTTTCCACAGCTAGTGTTGAAAAGGTACCAATTAAAGTGTTGCACAAATGCTTTCTGTGGCAATGGTTACACAGTTTGTAAAACAGCAGCAGCCCAAGGTTCATGGATTTAAGTCTGATGTAACATGCAGCAGTTACCATCTCAGAGGTGCAGGGCTCTCCCAGAACCAACCTGCCCATAGTAACCTTCCCACTAGAATCCATTCGCTGTTTAGATACACTGTTTTACGAAGCTGATGCTTGGAAAAATTCCATTTCACAAACATGTCAGTTAGCTAAATGTCAGAAAGCCCATTTAGGTTAAGGTAGAAAATTCCTAATTAATCCTAATTACCTTTCCATATCACAGAAAAGAATAGAGTGAGAATGCACAAGTTAATCTGTCTAAGAAGAGGTCAGAAATTCAATGCTGATCAGACAGCTGAAACAAGAGGAAACAGAAGGAGAAAGAAATGAGAAATTATCTGTTTCTATCTGGATTCTAGTTTTTTATCTCCATGACCATTGTGATGAAATCATAAAGGATATTTAAAAAAAAAGGATGAAAAAGGGATTTTTTAGAAAATACGTTTCTTCCCGCACTAGGCATGATTATCTGAATTGATGATTCTGGTAGAGATGACTACTGTAAATGTTAGGAGAACAGTTTTGACTCAGAAGCAGAAGGCTTTGGACAGAACTGATCTGAGTTCTGTCAGATTCCAGTAATAAGTTTCCCTATATAATAAAGTCGGTTATTCCTGGTTCCTTAAGTATGAAAGTGAACTTACAACCATTTTAGGTGATACAAAACTTAATGAGACATAGATTTTCATAAAGCCTGATTTAATCAGTTCAGGAAGATTGTTCAAAATAAATTAAGTGGTATGAAAACAATTGTGGTTGGGTTATCTACTTGGAATTTTTCTTTTTCAAAGGGGAAATTAGCAAATGTTTAAAAATGTGTATATATATATGGATATATGGATATATACATATATATATATATGGATGTATTATGGGTTCTTTTCCTATCTAATACAATTATAACTGGTATGTAGGTAGCCGTAATTTAGCATTAAATATGTTACAGGCAATTGCTTGGATTTTTCAAGGAGAAAATAACTGAATAGGTATAACCATAACATTGTAAGAGTTCAGATGGCAATCTGATTATAGCCAGATCTGAATCAATGTGCAGCAGCACATGTACATTCTATATCTTCTGACAACAGAATGTTTTCTAGAGCAATAATAGTGAAAATATGAGTTTTTATGTCCAAAATGACATCTTTTTAACAATGTAACAATTAATACCACACTTAATTCCAATTATTTGATTGCCCATTTGTTTCTCCCATGTTTTTATGCTCTGTTTTAATGCTGTTAAAATGTTAAAATCATGGTGATGACTTCTTTAGCCAGTTGATACAGTTCCTGTTGTTTTGATGCTGCTACCTCAGAGTGGACAGCAACCAGAAAATTTCACTTCATTTATTGATTTATTGAAGCATTAATCTGTGTGCTATTTTCCTCTCTCAGTAAGTGAGAAAATGTCCTGTTGGAGAACTACAGGGATGAAAATGCAGTAGGAAAGGAGAATGGAAAGAAGGATTTAGGTAATACTGATAAAGGATTTGTCAGCTTGGCTTTTCCTGCAGAACCACAAAGTCCTTTAGGAGTTTAGCAAGCTAGTTTCCATCCTGAAGGGTCTATTTTCAGGGCTATCAAATGCAAGAAAGAAGCACTACCTATTTTACAGAGGATAACAGTGGATGATCTATGAAGAAAATATCAAATACTAAAATTGCACTGATTTACAATCCAGATCTTGTGACTTCACACGGTCCAGGTCTTTTGTTGCCTAGAATTGGAAGGAAAACTTTCCAAATAATATTAAAATTGATAACATAAAGGGCAGTCTTTTAATGAAAGATTTCTGGTGCACAAAATATACACACACAGGGTTGAATTTTCACTCTTTTTTTGTAAGTTTAATTAGTATATCTAGAGGTACTTCCAGTGGGAGAAGGGTTGTCCTGGAAACTCACCCTTGGACCTGCTCCATTGGGGTTCTGAGCCCTAAATCTTGTTATGTCTCCCAAGTGCTGGTGCAAAACAGGATGTGCTTGTTAGATATTGTTTTCCTTGAAAATAAAACCAGCCAGAATTTCAAGAGTGTGATATAATGTGTGAGAAAGGGCAAATACCATTCTAAAGTGTAAGAAAGTGCTACAAACTATAGAGCTACATATTAAAAACCTAAAAAGCTACAAATATATGGAAAAGCTAAAAATCTTCAGGCATCATATTCTTTCCTATTCCTAAATTATTTCTTATTCCTAAATGAAAGTGGATTTCGAAAACCGGAACAAGATTTCTGAAAACTATGTACATAGTCAGCAGAAGACAGTGAAGGACTGCCTGCTGTTTGAATTATTTTATGAATGATATTTCCTTTAGAATAAACAAAAAAGAACAGGACAGTTGGACAAATACCTTCTTCGATGTGATCTGTATGTGCAATGGGATACATGGCATGTATATATAAAGTTGCACTTTGACTGCTATTGCAAAGAGTTTAAGGAAGAGATACATAATTCTGGGATACTGGTCCAGGCTAAAAATAAGACAGAAAGCTACATATTATGTCTCAATAATTATGTGACAGGTAGAAGATGGGTGGAAGCAGTTCACTGGGTTTCCAGCAGTGCAGAACAATGTGCACAGGGATGCAACAGTGTAAAGTCTGAATGTGGAGAAGGGCAGGAGTTACGTTCTCAACATTGTTACACTTTAAGTGATTTATTGTTGTCGACGTTATTTGTGGTGATTTATTTGTACAACATGGTGAACAGCAATATCAGCATTCTGGGGCAATTTGCTAATGTGACATGTTTCTTCCTCTTCGTCTGCACTTTATTTTTAATTAAGGTGGAAAAAATTATCTGTCAACATCATTCTTAGTATGTAAAAAAATTTATTTTGTGGAGTATGAAATTGGTTTCATGCTATTCTCTGAGGCATATGTTCACCAGTTCCATTATGTTCAGAAAAATATAATGGCCGATCCACTCCTTGGTACATTTAAATATCTAGAAAATATACCAAGAAGGAGCTGAGCACTAGACCTTTAACATCTGAGGGATTATGAGATTTATCCTGCTGTTTTTTTGTTTGTTTGGAGGTTTTTTTGCATATTTGAGAATCATATTCAGAGGGAGGATGAGAGAGTCTGTCTACCTGCCTTCGATTTTCACCCACAAAGGTCCTAAGGATTCATTGGCTGTAATGTTTTGTGTATGTGTTTTGGCATTTCTTGTAGATGTAAAAAGAGCTGGTGAGGACAGGTATATTCAAAATCAAAAGAATTACATATCAGTGGAGATATCCATTTGACTATGGCTTGATTCAGGACTCCTGGAAAGTCACTTCCTTCCACCTTCTTCAGTTTTCTCAGATAAAAGTGAGGATAATGGTACTGCCTTCATTTGAGACCTTAGGGTAATAAAAAACTATAGGACCAAAGAAGCAGGCCTAAGAAAGATTAATCAATCATATTCTGTCATGCTCATGGTGGAATTCACCAAACACTGACCCGAAGATAGACACAGCAAAAGCCTTTATATTTATATTAAAACACTTAATATCAAGAGAATATAAAGCAGGGAGGCAGTGGGCTGTGTCTTAAGTTCAGTGTGTACAGTCATACAAGGGCAACTCTACAGACTACAAGTATCCAGGTTTTGACAATACAGTTCCTATGACAACAACTACATAGAAGGACTGGTGAATTCTGCTAAAAAAGGGTGTTTTGAAGTATAAACTAGAACTCCAGCTGCCTTTTTTTCATTTCTATTCCCAGAAGCCTGAATTTAAATGTTGTTAAAGAAATCGTTCTCCTACTATTAATCCTTCCTAGCATTAGGAATCAAGGTGGTTGAGGTGTAAAGGGACAAATTTAAATTGCTTTCTGTCTTGTAAGTACAAGAAAATGAACTGAAACATATATATAAACCCCTTGTGAGACAGATACTATTATAATTGAAGTACTAACGAGTATTTGTAACCAAATTACAGAATTTTTTTTACAGAGTTCCTCCTGCTGAATAAGGAAAGTTACGCATTTTGCATCTTACAGCTGAGAAGAGCTTAAGACAGAGCAATATTTTATAACTTTGGATGATCATCATCCAAACATTACTTCTTGTAAATACTTGTTCTTTTGTTCTAAAAAATATCTTAGTTATACCTTCAAAATGCATTATCTATCAGCATTATTGTAGTAGTCATAAAATTAATTTTACCATGTAAAACAATCGCCCTTGTGTGCAAGACTCTGGGTTCACTACAAGAGACAAAGCTCTGGAGTAGGATTTTTCATCATACTCACCACTGCATCAAGGTTAGAGAAGAAACAGAGCGTGCTGAAGTAACTTCACCAGTGCCATTAAATTGTAGGGAAAATCAAGTGTCATAGCATGATCAGAGAACAAGAGAAACATAAAGTGTACATGAAAAAAAATAAAAAGAATCCTTTAAATTCGGTTGATTTTTTTGCAGAGAAAATAATTTCCGCATATATTCTACGCGGTGATGTTTTCCTAGCATTAAGCAATACACTCGTTATTTTCCACACTTTCATATGAATGTAATAGTTAAGCATTACCACAGAACTCTCGTTCATTCAAATTATTAAGAAACAATCAACTTGTATTGTAGATTCAACACATTTCCATCATTAAGAAGTTTCTAATAATAATAAGCTATCTAAACCAGAGTTTATCAGTGATTTGTTCTGCATATTTGCCCTTGCCAAATCTTATATTTCCTGTAGATCAGTGATTACAACTGCATAGGTTTCTTTTAATTCTTAAAATAGTCAGCAGTAGAGGACAAAGAATTCCACATCTGTTCCTCTTGATCATGATTTGTAGTCAGCTTTTATTCCCTTCAATGCATAGTAAGCTAATTTGGAGGTTATTCTAAAAATTTTAGTGAACATGTTCTTTTATAAAACATGAATTTGAATTCTAGATATATTGCAGAAATTTTGCTCTCTTGGTCAATACAAAGAATTTAAAAAAATGAGTTAGTTTGACTAGATACATTTTCTTCCAATATTGTTAGTTATATCTCACTTTTTAAACTGAATATTAATCAAGTCTCATATCATCCATTGAACTACTTCATCTAAGATTGAAATAGATGTATTTGTAAAGATGTGCATCTTCTTGATTACTGTTTTGAATGATAGACCAAATTTAACTCTAATTCTTGTCTTTGGAACTAACTAATGATAGAATCATTTAAAATGGAAAAGACCCTTAAGATTATAGAATCCAGCAACCCTAAGTGCCATGGGTGTATGTCTTCTAAATACCTGCAGGGTTTGTGATTTCACCACTTCCCTGGAAAGCTTGTTCTAATGTCCTACAACCTTTTTGGTGAAGATTTTCTAGTATCCAATTCAAACTTCCCCTGGCACAACATGAGGCCATTTCTTATTATCTTTTCAGTTATTGCTTGAGGGAAGAGACTGACCCCCACCTGGCTACAATCTCCTTTTGGGTAGTTTTAGAGACTGAGATCTCCCTGAGCCTCTGTTTCTCCAGGCTAAACACCCCCAGGTTCCTGATAATATTCCAGACCCTTCCCCAGCTCCGCTGCCCTTCTCTGGACACGCTCCAGCCCCTCAAGGTCTTTCTTGCAGTGAGGGCCAGAACTGAGCACAGCATTGGAGGAGTGGCCTCAGCAGTGCCCAGCACAGGGGGACGGTCACTGCCCTGCTCCTGCTGGCTGTGGATGCTTCAGTAGTTTCAATAGTGATTGTCTAGTATCAATTATTTACATCATTTAACTTTATTGTTCTTAAACACCCAATTTTTCTATTTTTTGTAGCAAATAACAGTGTTCAGTGGCATTTGTATTACCTGGTGTTATAAATCACAGAACATCAATTTATATGCTGCATTCAAGAATTTTCTACATAAGTATTGATTTTCATTCCTACCTAAAAATAGATGAATATCAATAACAGAGTTGTTGTTTAAAATCTCTTAATTGCTTTAAAATAATTTTTAGACTCCCTATCTAGTTTTTCTGCCTTGTTGTCAGAGTTTTCTGTTTCCAGTGTTTCTCTTTCTTAAAAAATCCTTTCAAACATCACAAATTTGTTTCTCTTATCAGCTTTCTTTCCTCATAAATTTCTGTCACTTACACATCTTCTTTATTGATACAGAGGAACAAAATATATTGATAAAATGGCCTTAAAGTATGTCTAAACATTTCCTTACATGAAAAGATTACTGGGCATATATATCAAATTAAAATTTATTCTTTTGAAATTATGAGTGACCTATAGTAAAGAAAGGCATATTTAGCATTTAAGAATGACCCCTGCAAGAGGTTACAATTACTGCAGAGCACTGAATAAAAATCAAAAATGATCAGTGCATTGGAGAAATGGCTTGCAAGGAAAAACACTAAATTCAGCAAAATTCAGATGACTATACTTATCAAAGATCAAATATACCAATAGAATCAAAAAGGAATAGGTGATTAAACACAATTTTTCCTTAGAAAAATGCAATTACAAAAAATAACAGAATACTTAGTAGAATGGATAATTCAGTAGTAGAATTCTAGGACATCCTAAGAGAACTGCTACCTGTGGAGTACCAGTGACTTTTGTTCCACTGCTCAGTAGTGTTGATGTCCAGCTTTGGGTCCTACACCATAAGATGTAGAAAAGTAGTAGAGATTAAAATAATAAAATTAAGAAAAGGATTAAAAATCAGGACTTCTGAAGAAAAATTGAAGAGATTTGGCTGATCCAGCCTTCCAATAGGAGTAATGTTATTCCAGTGTAGCTGTAAAATTTTAATATTGCTTTCCAGTAATGTGTTTTCAATATTTCCAATACCGTATTTGGTATAAGTAAAAGAAAAAATTACAGGCAAATATAAAGGAAAGCTGTCTAATTATCCAAGCAAATTATCCAAAGGTTATTGTGAAGATTCACATTTAGGAATATAAATCACTGGACATTCTTTAAGAGTGGGCCGAGAATATTTGTTCTTGCCTGAGGGCTAAAGAAGGGCCTGAAGAATGTGTGGTTTGGATAACAATATTTTGACACATTCTGGAACAGGTTTCTTTTTTATTATGAAAGGCATGCCAATGACAATCAAATACACATGATAATCCAATATTTTTCAAAGCTGTTTTTTTTGTTGTGTGATATGGGGTCTCTTTAAAGAGTGCGTGTATGAGAAATACATTTCATCAGTCTTCATATGGTTCAATGATTGGCTACATTTCATACATATTAAAGTACAAATGGGACTACACTGACTGTCTATGCAATATAATATAACATATAATCTAACAACAATATAATGTTTACATCCTCCAGAACAAGATGAATCCTGACAAAGTACATTTACCTTTTCTACAATATTTTTAGCTATTGTCTGTGTGAGTGGATATAAGAAAGAAAATCTTTGGAGATTTATAACTGTAACTGAATCTGAAGAAAGACAAATGTGTGATTGGTAGAACTGTGTTTCAGATAAGTGAGCAGTAGATACAGAACCCCCAGAGAGGGAAATGAGCAATTTCATTGCTAACTGATAAATTAACAATATCTGTTCACTTTGTGGGTGTGTTACAATGCAACAAATAAAATTATGTTCATTAAATATTTTCTTGGAGGATTAATGAGCTATGATAATAAACCATAGCAGCACAAAGCAATGCACCACAATTATTTATTTGGTTAGAGTGGGAGGGTGGAGGAACAACCCATTGTTATCATTCATTTTAGCTAAAAAGAAGCCTCTTTCCCTCTTAATGTGAAGTGTTCCCCAACATTAGAGGGTACTGTACATTGCACCCTTATTCTGTGGATAGTATACAGAATATCCAAACAGCAATTTTGAGGAAAAAGCTGAAAAATAAAATAAAATAAAATAAGGCTTTATATTTTCAAAAGGGGAGATATAGGTCTATGTTTTTCCTTACAGTTTTTAAACAGAATATGAATTTAGAATAAATGCTAAAGCAAAGCCATGTTGCAAACTTCATTGCTTATTGCAATGTATAGTAAATTCAGCCTGTAATCTCGAGTGTACTTTTTGCTGTTTTGCTTATTGATTAAAAAATAGCAATAAAAACTTCTTCAGACTTGCAACAACTCCCAAATTATCTCAGATTTTGGCTGTCATCAGGCATCAGTACCATTTATTCATCAAGTACTGCCATCTTGTGGAATTAGAGTAATCAAAGCAAATCCTAAATGGAGGAAGAGAAATATATTTTTCCAATGGGCTCTCCCACTACATCACAAAAAGAAGACTAAAACTGGAGTTATTTCTTGTACAAACATCATTACTCCACAGAAGTGCAATTATGGGATGGGTGGTTTTCATGCTTTGCCTTTGGATAGGCAAAATTTAGCCATGTTACGGACACTTAGGTTTTCAGTGACCTTAATAGAGTTCACGACAACCCTCCTGTTGTATCTTCACTTGCACCCAAAATACGACTTAGCTAACAGGACTGGTGAAAAGGCTGTCCAGAAACCTCATGCTAAAAGGATGAATGGGGCAATTTCTTAAGAGAAAAACCCTGAAGCAAATCTGGGAAACATTCAGGCAGTAACAAACACAGGAGTGAATATTGGGTGTTATCTGAATGCTTCAGCACAGCTCTCTTTACAATACTGCAGGCATTATTTCATACTGACACACAGTGACAGAAAGACTTTTGCATTACCATAGTACCGACATTTTCTGCATCAGAATAACTCCAAAAGCACGAAGAAAAATGCTGATATGTCAGTATTCCAGCTTCATCCATTATGGGAACTACATCACATTGTGACAGTTTAGGAATTAGTGTTGTTTAACAGAGAAAATAGAACTACAAAAATCATTTAAGAAATTATAGTAAGCAAGATTTCACACCATAAATTCATTCCGTCAGGAAATAGATGAACTCTTCTTACTATTTCATGACCAAATGACCCAGATTTTCACCTATATAGCCTAGCAAAAAGTGCTTAATAAAATACAGAAACAAATTGGACATTAAGAAGGTTTTTCAAATCGTCTTCAGAAAAAAATATCTCTTTAGAGACATCCTTCTGTAAACAAGGTTGATCATTCATGAAAGGAACTATCAGTTTTGCAGTTACCAAAACGACTTATATAATTTTTACACCAAGACTTCATATATATGAGAATTTAGCAGCAGAAGAGTTTTTCAGCCCAAATGGCACAAGTTTCAATTTAAAATTGCTCTACAATACATAATTTCTCCATCTTTTTTATTCTCTGTTTCTGTTTGTGTTGATGCAAAGTATCTGTGGAAAATTTTTTTGTGTGTTGGCAGTCAACTATAATTTCCAGGAAGGGCTCTGCATCCCCTTTGTCATTTTGCCATTGATGTCACATTAAAAATAAAATAGATGAGCATAAAAAGAAAAAATAAACTCAGCACACATTCTTAAAGAAACCTCCAAACTTTTGTCTTAAACTATTTTTTCCCTATTGAAAGCCAGTTGTGTGCAGCATGGGAAAACCACTTACTAAGGTTTTTCTCAAAAGCAGATGGCTTCATAAGGCCTATATCTAAAGTAATTTCTTTCTGATTTTAATGTTCTGTTTTGATTTATTTGCATTTTTGTAGCACTGACTTTTAGCTTAAAAATTTTGTGGAGGTCATTGTTGTTTATCTGTCAGGCTTGAGATACATTTCTGGAGTTCAATATCCTATTAAAAAATAATACAATGATATTGTATTATATTATTGTATTTGTGCTTAGCCAAATTACACTGGTTCTAAAATCTTTTAACATAAATGATTATAGGAAAATTTGGGCTTGAAATTCAGTAAAACCTGCAGTGAATTGTGTACAAATAGACTTGGTGTCATCTGTTTGGTTTTAGGATTTTTATTCTGAAATCCTGGAAGTTCATTCAGCAGTTTACCATTTTGTAAGAGTAAGATTTAAGATAATATTTAAACGTCTTTCTTGCAGTTTTCATGTGCTCCTGTGCTGAGCTCCTGTGGGACTTGTGCCATGTAACTACACCCACTGTTGTTTCAGAATATTTTACTGTGCATGTACTACAGATTACACACTCGTCTACAGAGAGACAGCTATGTTTTAAATGTTGATTCTCCATTATTTTCTTTTTATTAGGTTTCTTTTTTTTAATGTCTTTGCAATCATTTGGGTATTGGCTTATGCTTAATACTGCCAGTAGAAAAACAAACCAGCAAAAGAAAACAAACCCCTAGGTTTTGTACTTGGACAGCCTTTGCTAGCAATTGTGTTTTTTACAAACTCTAACTTGTAATTTTGCTGGCATACAAAGTAGAAACAGTCAGAGTCCAAGAATGTGAACAGCAATGCATGTTTCATCCTCTTCTAGGGCTGCAAATTTAGAAGTGTGAGATATTTGCACAATGGATCAATGTCAAGGTACACCCATTTTCCCTTAATTGCAGTCATTCTGTGAACACCCTTTTGTAAAATCACTTCTGCAAGATCATCCATCTATTTCTGTCAGCTAAAAACTGTGGGGTCCCCAGATCCCAAACCAGCTGTGGTTGTTTCTGACTGGTCTGCAGCATTTTCCTGAGATATTTCCACTGAAGCCCATGCCTAGTGTATGGACATGACCCTCAAAGATTTATTTAAGAATTGCTGAACTCATTAACCAGGTCTAACAGGAGAAAAATATTCATGCACTTCATGACATGGGGCTTTTCACCTGCAAAGGAGATCAAGAATTCCAGATTAATTCAGATGCATTCTTCAGGTACTTAAAAGAGTATTCCTAGGGTTTTGCTTTTCAGAAATGAAAAATAGGAGCAATTCTCTCCATGTTAATAGGTTGAGAAGAATCAAGAAATCAACCGCTAGCACTTTTTTCCGGACTTCAGAGTTTGGGCTCCTAGCTGGAATATAGATGCTGTAGGTGTACAAAAAAAAAAAAAAAGAAAAAAAAAAGAAAAAAGAAAAAAGGAAAAAAAAAAAAGAAAGAAAAAAGAAAAAAGAAAAAAGGAAAAAGGAAAAAAAAAAAGAAAGAAAAAAGAAAAAAGAAAAAAGAAAAAAGGAAAAAGGAAAAAGGAAAAAAAAAAAGAAAAAAAAAATTAACCACAGCTTTATGGCCTTAAATGCTTTGAGTTTCAGAATTGGCAGGAGTTCTGTTACTTTTTTCTCAGTACTCTATACCAGTACACATTCATCCATCACACCATTTTTAACAGCAAAAATAATTAAGAAAGTGACAAAATGACAGTATCCCCCCAGATTCAGCACCAGAGAGTGCTGAAAGACTAAGTGTTTTACTTCCTTAGAGGCACAAAAATTTATTGCCTGAAATCTGTTCCTTAGTATTAATTCTAATTAATAAATGAATAATTAATTACAAGTGGTTTTAGGCTACAAATGGAGAAAATTCTCTTCTGTGTGAACTGCCAATGAACCCACAGTAATGACTGTTTTGCATTTGATTTGAACTACTTTTAAACCAGAGCAATTAGTGAGACTGATTGCTTTCCATTTGAATTGGTAACAGGTCTTCAGTTAAAGCCTATGTATTTTCCTTGAACTTGTGTATTCATCATCACTTTGTAGAATTTTGTACTCTCATGAATCATTTTTTGCCAGATAAGGTATTATGGCAAAATGTGGTAATAAAATTTGCAGAGACAAATTTGGGGCATAATTAGTATTTTGCCTGAAACATAACAGAAGAAGAAGGAAAATCTGAACAGTCAGAGAACTTTCTGAGAGTCCTTAATTCCGTAGAGTCCTGTGTAGTCACCAGAATTGCTAATAAATCTTAAAAAGATTTTAGCAAAAATTGAATGTGTGCAGTTTATTCCCCATTTTGAGGATAGAAAGGACAAATCAGCTGGAATTTCTAATGCTGTCTATACTGTTATAGTCAAAGTGCACACCTGGCTAGGATGTAATAGCACCCTTGTTATAGCAAAAGCAGCTGTACTAGTTCCTCTCCTATCATTAAAAGAAAAGCACATAGTAAAATTTAAATTTTGAGGTGTTTCCTCTCACCTCTTTGACCCCTTCATCTTCGAGTTAACTTTAAATCAAGAAAACTTTTTAACTGTGTTGGGGATGAAAGTATGAGAGAACCAGATTGACATACTTGAAATTACTGTCT
Source organism: Prinia subflava (assembly GCF_021018805.1). Lineage (NCBI taxonomy): Eukaryota > Metazoa > Chordata > Aves > Passeriformes > Cisticolidae > Prinia > Prinia subflava. The sequence goes on from NC_086249.1 coordinate 30,619,403, forward strand.
TCCTGTTGCTGCTGAATCTGAGTAGTCACAAAAGAAATTTCAGTCCAAAAGCTTGGACTTTGTTACACCAGTGAAGCAGACTGGATCTTGAAGCAGTAGTGGGGACTTTACATTCCTGGACTAGTTTTGGCTTATCTCATTTTGAAGCCAGATTTTTGAAGGCTATACAGGGGGCAGATTACGGAACAAATAGTCTTCCAGCAAATGTGCCAGTTTAAGTAGTGAACAATATTTTTTTAAAGTGTGAAGAAAGAATGAAACAATGGAATACAATTTCAAAAGGAGAACAATGTGTAGAGAAGTATACATAGGGTTAAGACTTTAAAGTCAGGGTTGGTGAAACTCCACATGAATAATTCCCTGCAAGGAACATCCTGCTAAATCAGAATCTCATTAACTTTACTCATATTTCAAATGTTGAGACATAAATGAATCTAGGTTATTATTAAATCATGATATAATCTCATATGGAATAATAGGAAATAACTTTTTTTCTCAACTAATTGAGTATAAAGGGAAAAGTATATAATGTTCAGGTAAACAGAATAGATGATTCATGGGATAAAAAAAAGAACCAAGGGACTGGATCTAAATGCTATTTTTAAGTCACTGAGTAGTTGGTAGCTTTGATTTAAGAAATTATTCATTGATCATAGGGACTTAAGCTACATAAAGGTAAAGTTAAGAAATTTTTCAATGAAACAGATGTAAAAGATTGAACTACAAGGCAGTCATATTACCTACAAGGTTGGTTGAATTAGTTACTACAATCCAGTGATTTTAAAAACAGACATTTGGAATTAAACCTGTTTATACAGATACACTTGAAGAAGTCATCCATAGTTCTCTAGGAATCACCTTGCTATATTTCCCTGCAAATCTGAACAAAGAGAGAAAATAATTGTTTGGATATTGTTATTGGTTTGACCCAAAGGACTAGAAAAGGGAATTATCTAATATCTTATTGCTGTTTTCTGAGTCTGATGAATAATTAAATTATTTTACCTGAACTAAATCTGCCTTCACAAAGAACTTGTGTATTCAGCATTTATATTATTTTCAAAATCCCAAGGGGAGCAAAAGCGTTCTCTTCAATTCTAAACCAAACAAACAAAAAGTTTTTAAAATCTTTAACTTTTTGTTCCCCCATAGATTATTGAAATAAAGCTAATGGACATTAATTTAGTGTATCTATTAACATGACACAGTTCCTGTAATTACTTTATCTTATTTTCTTTCTGCCTTCTTTTAGAGATCATCTACAGCTGGGTATTTAATGAATTCCCATCTTTTGTGGCAGAAGACAGCAGGCGCTTCATCTCTCAGGAGACAGGCAATCTCTACATATCCAAGGTGCAAACATCCGATGTTGGCAGCTACATATGCCTGGTAAAAAACACAGTGACAAACGCCAGAGTTTTGAGTCCTCCTACGCCTCTGACTCTGAGAAACGATGGTAAGAAAGGCATTATTTCTGGGGACTACATGAAAGAAAAATAACGAAATAAAAATACTCTAATTAATTTAAGAACCATGATTTTTTTTTCCATGTTTTTCATATTTATGCATTCTCCTGGCAACTGGCAAAGGAACGTTGTTCATGGAGCCAGTTTCTTTTAAAACACCCAGACATTGTGAGAATATTTAGATCTGCGAAGGCTGAGGTGCAAACTGACACCTCTTGGTGTATTTTGTTTAGAACAGTTATTCCACCTTGCTGTTCTGATGTTCTGTCACTGACAGGAGAAGCACATCTCTAGAGGCAGTGTCTGTTTCCTTAGGGCTCAGTTCAGTCACCTCAACACAAGTGGCTACTGCCATGCCAATACTCTCAGGCACCTGAGTCATCCACAGGGGACTGGCAAATGCCATGTGGGGCATACGGACCCTGCTGCAGGATGCCATGAGATCGTTCATGTATTTGGCCACTGTGCTTAAAGACAACACAAGATGTTTCCCTAAATATACTGGCAGAAAAAAAGGAGAGCTGGGGAGAATCTCCATCCTTTTCTGGGCATCAAGTGTGTCCTAGTGTCAGAGGACGACAAAAAGTCTGAAATACTTAGTGCCTTCTTTGCCTCAATCTTTAATACCAAAACCAGTTGTACTCAGGATATCCCAGAGCTGGAAGTTAGGGATGGAGACTATAGTGATACCCCCATAATGGTTAGTGATCTGCTTTGCCAATGAGATACCCAAAAGTCTCTGGGCCTGGATGGGATGCACCCAACATCCCATCCAGGTAATGAGGGACCTGGTGAAAGAGCCCACCAAGCCACTCTCAATTATTTACCAACAGTCCTGGTTGTTGAGAAAATCCCAGTTGACTGGAAAATAACAAATATGAGGCCCATCCATAAGAGTGATCAGAAGGATGACCCAAGTGCTGTGTTCCACATTTGGGTCACAACAGCCCCAGGCAGTGCTGTAGGCTGGGAGCAGAGTGGCTGGAAAGCTGCCAGCAGAAAAGGACCTGGTCAGCACAGCTGAACATGATCCAGCATGTTCCCAGGTGGCCAAGAAGGCCAATGGCATCCTGGCCTGGGTCAGCCATGGTGGGGCCAGCAGGAGCAGGGCAGAGATTGATTGTCCTGCTGTACTCAGCACTGATGAGGCCACATCTTATGTGTGTGTCCTGTTGTGGGCCACTCACTTGAAAAAAGGATATGGAGGTGCTTGAGTGAGTCCAGAGAAGGGCAGTCAAGCTGCTAGAGTCTAGAAAACACATCTGATGAGGAGGGGCTGAGGGGCTGAGGGAGGGATGGTTTAGCCTGGAGAAAAAGAGGCTTGGGCCAGAGCTTATCACTCTCTACAACAGCCTGAAAGGAACTTCCAGAGAGGTGGGTGTCAATCTCTTCTGCCATGTCTCAAAGGAAGAGAGGAAATGGGCAATATTTTCCTTCTTTCCAAGATGTTCCACACTGAGTTATGCTTTCTAGTTCCTCACAGCTACTCAGCACATGTGAATGCAATGCCTACATAAATCAAAGAGAGAAAGAGAGAGAAATTTTTGAGAGTTTTCTTTTGTCTTTCTTATAGCTTTTTCTCAAACTAATACTAGTCCTGTGCTACAGACACATTACAAAATCTGGATTTAAACACAGATGACTTATTTTTAATTTACTCTATTAAACTAAGTTCACCAATTAGAATTAAATTAAGTTGATGTTTGTTCGTTGTTTCAAATTTAAATTTCATTCTGCATAGTAGTAGCCTCTGCAGCAAAAAGCTGCTCTTCTAATTTATCACTTCCTATTTTCTTTTGCTGGTTTATTAAGTTATCAAGTTTCAGGTGTTTAATTTTACTGATTTAACATAATGAACTTTATCTTTTTGATAAAATTAATTTTTTTCACAATCAAAAACCCCAAATATTGATTGCCTTTTTAATCTCTTTGGACTCTGAAAAAAATAGAATTTTACTCTCATATTTATTATTCATATCTTAGTCTGTTTATTCTTTATGATATTTCTTCATGTTTTTGTTTAGCTCCATCTTCTGCAGAAATTCAACAGATTAATTACCCAACTTGTACTGACAGTACGTAAGCACACAATACGCTGCAAGAAATTGAGAGTAAATAAGGATAAAGGCAGCAGTCTACATCACTGAGCTAAGGAAAAAAATCTATGAAGGAAAACTCTGTAGATTTTTTTAAATGTCAAGTGGGTAGTAAATAGCAGCCTTCAGCAAATTTTGTTTCACAGCTGACTGTCACACCACTGTGATAATCCAACCTTGTGAACTGTGCTGGAGTACTGAGGAAGTGTTTGCACATAAAGGAACAGCTCCTCAACAATTTCCTAGTTTCCTGAATCATTTTTTCACACACATGAATTTCTACTAGGCTTCCATACCTTAATTTTAATCTGTTGGTATTTATGAAAAGCTCCTTTATTGTCATGGAATTCTTTAGTATTTCTCAGTAAATTGCTTGCTCTCCTGTGTGACTGAGAAAGTTTCTCAGTGAAGAAACATCAGCTTTCTACCAAATCTTGCAGTCTCCATAAACCTACCTTGAAAAAACTAGTTAGGGAAAATACTTTTTGCTAAATCATATTATTTGGGACATCTGTCTGGTTGTACCCCCTTCACATAATGCAATATTATGGGCCTTTTAAAAACTATCTGGGATTACAACAAAAAATTTCCATAAATTATTCTGTACTTTTTCGTTTTCATACAAATGGCCTTAGGTAATATTACCTTGTCCATTGACAAATATTAAAGGGTGATGACAACCTTTTAAAAATATGCATTCATTATGTGCCAAAATACAGAATAACTGCTGAAAAGGTAGTGCTAAGTAGTGAAAGAAAATTAAAGTAATTTATGAAGAAAGAAACAGCTGGGAATAGACTCCAAGAGGGAAGTGAGGACTTAAAAATGGCCTTAAAACAAACATGAAATTACCTGAAAATATACTCAAATCTATGTTTGCTGAATTGTGTTATACGCTTTTAAATATGGGTTTTTAGGCTGCTTTTTGTTGTTGTTGTTGTTGTTGTTGTTGTTGTTGTTGTTGTTATAAAATTACTTGATTTACTTTGAACTTTTCAATACTCACTTAGGTTTAAAAATAATACATCTTTCTAAGTTCCAGTGGTTGGCATCACAACTGACATTACCGTAAAGCAGTCAGCACATTTGTTAGAAACCACAGGAAGAGCTTGTGGTTTTAAACAGCTTTTACAAATAGCTCTATATAAATAAAGAAATTTATATAGCCTATACTCTCCAAACATATATATCATTAACTCCAAAATACTCTAGTTGATTTATTTATCATCATTCTTTAATTTTGATGTATATACAGTACCTATGCCCAGGGGACTTGACAGCTTGTGACAAAGAGCACTTCAATGACAACACTGGTCTCTACTTATCTATGAGAAAGAAATGGTATAATATTAAGGCATTCTCTCAAACTCTGCAAGACTGTAAGAACTTACTGGGATTTTATTAATCTTTTATTTCTTCTGTGATGTGTCTCAAAGGGGAGCTTAGCTGCTTGATATGAAGCAAATTAAATAAAAACATCAAGAAATCCTTCGATGGATTCTGAATGAAATGAATACCCTATTTGTTCAGATGTCCTCGACAATCAGTCATTTCATATAATTCGATTTCACTACAATCTGGGTTATAAAAACACCCTAAAATTCTGAGGAGATAAAAAGTTTTAGCGGGAAACAAAAAAATATGCATAATTTCATTAACTGCCTTTTAATGCATTGCAAACTTGAAGCAATTATTTGATAAATTTTTACAAATAATAAACAGCTTTTTTAAATTGTATATTCATGGGGTTGGATGCTGATTGAGAGCAGTAAATTTTCTTGACTCATAAAAAGAACAGAGAGTCTTTTTAAATTTAGGAAATAGAAGGCTAGAGAGTACAAACATTTGATGCTGGAGATCATAAGACAGTTATTTCAAGTTCACACATTTTTATTCCAGTTTCTCATCCTTCTTATCCTTTTAATTTCTTTGGAAAATACATTAACTTTGGCATTATTACTGTACAGTAGTAAATTATGTAATTCTTCATTTTAGCTCTGTGCAGATACTGCGTATTAGCTTTGCTATGGTGAAATTTCCAGAGAGAAAAAAAATAAAAAAAAACTCCACACAAATCTGGACAATTTCAGACACCAGAGGATACTATCTACTATGTTCCATTAGAGCAAATTAGTTTAACCTCCAGAGGCTGGTATGACCAGACATATTCTCATGTAACTGGCTTTCAGATTTTTTCCATGTCTTTGTAGTCTGTGAACCAGTGAACTGAATTTTGTCTGTCCTCTTTCTGTGATTAATTCAGTGTGATTAATAGTTTCACATAATGATAGAACCTACAGTTATCAAGGTACTAAGGATGTTCATTTCTGTATTTCTATGATGAAATATGATCTGTGTATGCTTTTCGAGGTTAAACTCTGGGATATGTTGCTTGAACATCACTAGGCTAGCTAACGACCTCTTTACCAGCATGAAGGAGAATCTGGAAGAAATCATAGCAAATCCCCAAATAATAGAAATCGAGCAATAAAAATGTCCAGTGTGGCATAATAAGGTGATAAAAAAAGACAGAACAAAATTTGCAGTTGCAATTTCACAGACTTAGCTGAAGCACACTGAAAGTTGTTAATTAATTGATACTGTGATTTTTTAAAAAAATGCTTAAGGATGAACTCTAATGGGTTTGACCTGTCATTCTTTGCCATTCTCTTTTTTTGCGTTTTTTTTTTAATTGGATGTGAATTCCATAAGACAATAAAGTACGCTTGAATTTTAATAGGGGTTCAAAATACATATTCAGCTGTGACTTGATTGTGCTAGGTTTTCTGGAGTTTCCAGCCTTGTAGGCTTCCCTGTTTCATGTGGGTTAGACTGCAAGGTTTTGCAGTAACATTTTATATTTGAATTGTGCAAGTCCTTAAAACCTGTACAGATACTGTAGGAGCTCTTCTTAGTCAGTACTCCAGGGCAGGAATCAAACCTGAAGTAATCCTACTTTGATTTTTTTTTTCAAGCAGAGACAAACTGTCTGGGCAAAATGAAGTTTGTCCTTTAGTGATTGATAACAAAGATTGATAACACTGACAGAGACATGAATGTATGCAAGGTTTGCTCCAGGGGCAGGTTGATAAAATTGCAATGTCCCTGGACAGCCATTACCTGGTAGTAAATATGTTTCTCCTGTAAAACTATAGTGAAGTATTTTAATGATGAGTCACTCTGAAAACGGAAAATAAAAGTCTTCCCACAATCTCTGCTTTACTCTACTGAAAATATATCCTGCATGGGTTACAGGTATTTTGAAAATTTTTTGTCTTTTGTTCTGCTTTTGTGCCAAGGTCCTCCTGCAATGTTGTCAAAATAATAGGATGAAAATCAGGATTGAGAAATGTCAGTTTGGTCTTATTTTAATTAAAAATATATATGTATACATATGGGAGAAAGTAGTTGATTTTGTTTGAGGGTTTTTTATTCCCAAAGTAGCTTTTTTTTATTATTATTTAGAAAGTCTGTTCCAGCAATGGTTTAGAAAGTTAGCAGCAAGGGTTCTAGGCAAGAAACTTATAGGTAGGCAGGGAATTTTATAGAGGGCTCCTATATATAAACCTTTTACAGAGTGTTTTATAGGGATTGTAGAATAGTTGAAGAACACTCTCAAACAAGACACAACAGTTCAACTATTTGTAAAACATTTAATCTAAAAAAGTAGAGAGAAAATAACTTGGGTTGGTCTTTTGATAATGTTAGAGGGCTGAACCCAGGGGGCTATGGGGCTATTACAGGATGAAAACAGAGAAAAGCTGGGAAAAGATTATGTCCCAGGATTCAGTGTAGAACAAGAACTCTTCCACTGCAAAAGCTTATGTTGAGTTTAGTCTGCTTTTGAGTTCTGTTAACCTCTTTAGGGAATTTTCAATTGCTAAGTCTTCCCATTACTTGATAGAAATACTTTATGCTGGAAGTACAGTAGTTGCTTTTTAAAATTAAGTAAAATAGCTCACGATTCTAGCCATGTAGCATCTTACACATCTTCTGCACTCATGTTTTCTTGTTTCACTGCTTCTCCTCATGATTTATGAAACTTGCACAAAGAAAGAATTAACTGATCCATATACAGAATATACATAGTCCAAAATAACTGAACTTGAAAAAAATATTCCTCTAAATTCAAGTCAGGATTAGACATGGTGTTGCATTGAAGCATAACTATTAAGATTTCAGACAGAAGTATGTTGGTAATATTTTAATTCTTGGTGACTGAATTCAAATTTGTTCAAATTGATAATGAAAGTAACCTTTAAAGCTGTAAAGGTTTCAGATTATGAAGAATGATCCTGAATGTTATGTATCTTTGTGTCTCAGGGTCTTAGGTACAAATTCACCACTGACTGCTGCTTTGCAGTCATAGGGTATGGCATAATACTCAAATAAAAATTACTTGTCAGTTTGGAATTCTTGTCAAAGTAGCCAAATAATTTGATTGTGAACAGCAGAAGTTTTGCTTGAAGTTAAAACTGCAGCAAGTAGGTAAGAGGATGATTTGTTGCTATTGGGTCTAAAACAATGGGTATTTCAACACTTGTTGCTGAAGACAGAGAAATTTTAGCGTTAGTTTTGTCTTTCTTATTAAGGAAATAATAGCTCAGTTGTTTTGCATGGTTAGATGAGCAGTCTCAATTGAAATAATATTTCTCATTTAGGAAGATTTTTCTAGTTAATTAGATACAGTGAATATTAGAGCAACACTATTCTGTGCAGTTGTGTTCTAATTGATCAGAAGTGAGGGAAATACTCTCTCTGGATATCACAATAGTTTTGGCACTTCTGGCACCCAGTTGGAAAGGAAATATTTTGTTTTCATCTTGTAAAACAATTTTGCAGATTGCAAGAAGAAAAAAAATAAGCTTAAGGTCATATTTGAAGTACAAATAATTGTGTCATTTCCTATAAGAAAAATGAGATTCTTTGAGAACTGTGAACATTTCATCAGGAAAATAATTACAAACCCCATAAAAATTAGATCCTCCTCTTAATCACTTAGATTAAACAATATTTCCCAGGTTTCTGAATATCTTTTGTGAGCCTGTCCTAGATGAATATCAAGAAATTGGAAAGGAGAAACAATAAACATTGACCAATGATGCCTAAGAGAAATCTGGCACGTATTTCTTGTGCCAGGTTCAACGCAATCTCATTCCCTGTGAAAACAAAATGGAACAAAAATCCCCCATGATTTGATTTTCGTTAACCTAGGCCTCCCAAGCAAGATGATATGTTGACTAGTGTAGTGAGTCCTTCTCTTTCTTGATGTGTATGACTGCTTGGAAAAATTACCTACATACCTAGTCAGTGAAAATGTTCAGGTTTTCATGTTTAAATACAACTGTATCCACCCAATTCTTCATGTTGTAATGTTGTATACAAACCATTCACGTCCTCTCTCATCTCAGAATGTCCAAACGGTGAAGTTTGGCTTCATCCAGTACCAGAAGGAGAGCTTGGATGCCATTTTACAAATATATGGGAAATAGATGAAGTCTAGGTTATTGCTCAGTAAAGACTTTTCCACATAGAAAAAGACTCCAAACTTGGTCATAGTTACTGCTCAACATCTTCAAACACAGCTAAACAGAAATCTCTCCAGGCCAAGCTGTACACTGGAAATTTTGGCATCTCATTTGAAGAACTAAATAATATACCAATGTTTCCCTTGTTGCTTATTCTACTATCTCATTGCTTTTATGTCTTTAGGGTTTGGACTCAGTCCCCTTTATTGCAATCATAAAACAGTTTATAATTGAAAATTAAGTGGGTTTAGTTGTTTTCAATGTTTAAGAGAGGCAGAAAGCTCATTTGTATGTATGATATACATACATTTAAAAGTTATAAATAACAATATGTTTCAAGAAAGTAATACTATTTCTAGAAAGGGCTTTCCAGACAGAGTTCAGAGTTTGTGTTACTGATGAACTAGTAAAATCCAGTAGGAGTAAAATATGGATTTTAAAGTGGTGAGAGTAAAGTTATGTTAAAACTTTAAACACTCATTTTCTGCTAAATGTGACTTTCTTTCACATTTATTACTCTGTAATTAGGAATAGATGAACATCTTAATTGTGAGCTAGAGTTTATCCCCTTCTTGTGCTGTATTCATTATGATATTTTTTCCTGACACTGAATTACCAATTTTTCTTTCCTATTAGGATATATTCCAGTAAAGAACTCTTTCCATCCAGTGATATGCAATAAGATTTTCTCTTTTATGTATGAAAACAATGTTGGCACTTTAGTATTAGTTCAGTTTAGTGCTTAGTTCAGTGCATTACAGAATGCAATTTCACAGGAGCATTTTCAGGGCTTCTTAAATGATAAAGCTCAAAACCTGGCTGAGAGATGTCCAAGTGGAAGGAATGCTGTGGGCTGTCATCTTAAAGCAACCATTCCCACAGTAAATTTTTAGGGACTTAGCGCAGGCCCTGGTCCTTCCATATAGAATAAGATTAATAGCAGGTGAGTCAATAAATTCTTCTAGTTCATTAAAATCTCTGCTGTAGACCAGATACAATGGTGGGTATCATCATTATACTTGAATTAATTCCGTTTGTGCTGTCAATTTACTGTCATTGTAAATGTGTGCGTTCAAGGCTCTCACAAACAAACATCTGGAGATATTTAAGGGTGCAGGTCTTCAGGCAAAATACTAAGTATTCATTTGCCAGAGGGACACACACTTTAGACAACATTAGTTTTCATCACAGATTATAGATAAGAGAAGAAATTATACATGATCATTCTGTAAGAGAATTTTCTTGGCAAAATTTTCTTGGATTTACATACTTATTCACACAACAGATCATCATTACAATGTGCTAGGATACTCAACTTTTGCTCTGTAAGATTATGAAAAAATTCTTATGCAGCAGAATGAGTTTATTACTCCTCAAGAGGTTTCCCAGAATCTGAGAGGAAGATCCAAACTAGTAAGAATCCAAAACAACTTCATCTTTAGAGCTTTATCCAGGGTGTAAGAAAACCGTGTTAACATTCCTGCATCGTCTGACTAAGATCAGGGAAACCTCTCAGATGAACACTCTTAGTGAACTGAGAGGGTTTTATCATTTGTTAACAAAATAATGGCAAGTATCAATCCATGCCTAGCCTTTCTCCTGGGTACAGGAAATATTTTGCTTTCATTTTGTCCTAAACATTCTGATGATGTTTAGTCAGGAATCTTAGAGTCTTTTCTATCTGCTGTCTTAAACGTTTATCAGCCACTTATTCAAGTACTCCCTGTAACCTGTTGCATTCAAAAATAGGCTCCAAAGGAAGTTAAAGAGCTATTATGGAAAGAGTATGTAAAAAACACAAATCATTTTAGCTGAAAGGATTTAAGGAGCTTTCATGTTTTGGGAGATGCGAGAGGGTAGCTAATATTGGAAGATTAACGAAAGAAGCATTAGCCTCTAAACAGCAGAATTAGAGGAATTTGTGATGATTTCTCAGCAGTCAGATTTTTTTTGCCCCCATGAAGGAAATAATTCTTAATGTATAGATACTGTCATAATGTCTTGGTTTTGCCTCACTCTTCGTCTGAGGTTGTATCAATCATGGATTTGCAGCTAGATAAAGAGGTCGAGCAGTTCTTTGCAAAGCAATAATGTCTGGCATACTGTTTCTACTCTTTCCCTTGTTCTGAGCTGGAAAGACTGAAAATCAGAAACTGATCTTGCATCTTAACTCCATTCTCCATTTCCATTAAATGGCCCATAGTGGATAACGTAAAGAATTTTAGCTGCAGTAATATCTGTAAATGTTTGAAATTTTATTACATCTGTTCCTGTGATATGTAAGTGCCTCAAAATCAATATTTATCACATTATTATGTCATGTCCTTTTTTTTCATAGAAAAATGAAATGCAAACATTATGGCTTAGGGTTCATAAGACACTGAGTGGCAGAGTGTAGAACTCAAGTTACAGATTTGCAGTTAAGTTGGGGGAAAAACCTGTTAAATGAAATCCCTTATTAAAAGTAAACCTGATTTTCTGAATACTTTTTTTTGTACTCGAGTTGGAGAATAATTACTTTGTGATAACTGCATCATTGTAAAAAAATATCTGAAGGAGAGGTCTCTTCTACAAATATTGAGGTCCCTTTCTGGCTAAATGACTAACAAGCCATTGTTTCTAACAAGGTCAATCCGTGCCTTATCCTGGGCTATGCTCAATCATTTAAATCAGTGTCTTCATTGGTAATCAGAGACAGAACAAAAGGATTATTAGCTTTCAAATCTCCCCCAGGCAAGAAGACCCTGCCTGAAGGGATAGAGACGCAAACACTGGAAATGTTAAGGTAGAATGACATATTTCAGAATGAAGGCCAGGGATAAGATTTACTTAAACACACAGTAAAGTTTGGCTATTAAATTCTAATTTTAAAATTCCATTTCTAATCCCAGAGCAAATTTCAAGATATGGTAAATTAGATTTATTTTGAAGAGGTATGTTTCATGTCAATCACAAATTCAGTACTTTTATACCCAGATGTGGACTCAGGTGAAAGACAAAGCTTGTGAAGTAAGGAGTGAGTAAACTAAGCAATTAGCCTAAAAAATAGTGAATTATAGGGTTTAGGCTTTGAAAGGTAAAGGATTTTCAGAAAGGCTGTATTTTCATGGGAAGGCAAAGCACAGCAGCACTGAGAATGGCATCCCATTGCTCTGTAGTGCCCAAACCACGTGAGCTCTGTGATTTGTTAGCCACTGGAAAATCGTATATTATGTTTTATAGATCTCTGCTGATCAATTTTATTTATTGTTGTATTTCATATTTGATAACTGGATATAAAAAATGACTGAGTGGATTTTTATGGCCATAGCCAAACCTCCATAAGAGAGTCATGTACATAAGCTTGAGAGAGATTGATTCCAGTGCACGTAGCTCAAAGCCTCAATATTTCCAAAATATGTAGATTCCTTTTAGCATCTAACACAAATGAACAAAAGTATTTATGAAAATGCAGGTGATGGTTTTGCCATCACTGATTCGTAGTGACCAAAAAAGAAGCTGGAAAGCTAAGGAGCCTAAAGAGGCACCCCAACCACAGCAGAGCAATTAAAGTGTAATGTGGTAGGGTAAGGCCTTAACAATTCCCTTAATATCTATGCAACTGTAATGGCCTTCATGGTCTCAAAGATCATAAATAATAAGGATGAAAAATATCACTCTGCAATAATAGGCTTTTGTTTCCTAATTTTCATAGGGACACCAAGCAATTGCTCAGTAATTTTTATACATTTCCTGCCATTTGCTGCAGGCATGTTGCTTGCTAGTGTGGCAATAACCCAGAAGAACAGGACGTGGTACAAAGCATCAGTCAATCAGTATTTCATTAAAAACATGAAATGAGAGTATGACATGCAAAGAGCATTCAGTACGTGTACAGACTGCACTAACCAAAGTGACTTTATGTAGGTTAAAAACATAAGATCTGAAAGATAATATTGTCCCTCAGATGGGTGCAGATGTACTGTATTATTTTAAAGGCAAGAATAATTTAATCCTATTTTAAGTTCTGCTTTTATTCACGGCCAAAAAAGCAAATGTTAAATACTCTATAAGAACTCAACACAATTGTTTTCCAGAACAAAGCCTTACCCAAAAGCAAAACCACTCAAATTTTAATTTCATTGAAGCACAGAATCTGTCAGTGAGTGTGGTCAGCAGCTTTCAGAGATTTAAAAGGAACACTTTAGGAATACAACATTCCATCATAAAACCTAAGTGAACTATTTTCAGCAGTGTTCACTACAAGGGAACATCAGAGATTCCTCTATCAGGACTGAAGTTCTTGTAGTTGAAGTTTAAATGGAAGAAATCTTAGAAGAAATATTGACACTACACACACTAACAAAGTCCCAAGGCCCAGCTTCTGTATGGAAGGAAGCAGGATGTACTGTTTTCCTTCACTAAGCCTTAGGATCAAAATGAAGGTAGATAGAAAAGGTGGGGTTGTTTTGTTTTGTTTCCAAAAAAATGGACTCCTAAGAACATCTGAGGAATGATAGACCAATAGGTCTGACTTCTATGTTGTGTGTTGATAGAAAATGCATTAAAAATATATGATCATTAGGATTGTATTTATTTGCATGTTATCATACAATAGTCTTACCACACAGTCACATACCAACAACACAGTTTTAAACCAGGGAAGTCATGCTTCAGTCTGTACACAACTTTCCTAAAGAGTCTGAGAGAATATGAACAGAAATGGCCAAACTGCTTTAATTTCATATAGATCTTGACAGGGTCACCCATCAAAGGCTTTTGAAGAAACTAAATTTTTAGAGGAGCAGAAGTACATCTCCATATTCAATTAAAAATAGATTTTTAAAAATTCACCTATTTTATGAGTATCTAAACAGTTTGGAAAACTGGGAGATTGTCAGTGAAGACTTTTCTGGGACTTCACTATTAAACGCATAAACTATCTGGGAACAAAATGAACAGAGAAGTGGAGAAGATTGTTGATGAAGAATTATTCCAAATTTTTGATATTAAAACTAACCCTGAAGAAATGCAAAAAGATATTGTGATAATAGAAATAGGGTAGATAGGCAATAAACAATGTCACCACCACCAAATTTATATAATACCTAAATCTAAAAATATAATACCTCTATTAGATATTGTCACAAAGAGATTAGGGTGCCAAGGTGTGCCAACATCAGCTCAAGTACAAAGCAGCAAATGGAACTGAATTTTGTGGAATAAACAAAAAAAAATCCAAGGAAAGAAATGGTGTAATAGAAAGATCTACATCTTTATTATTGCTGTGCAGTTCTTGTCTTCACATCTCAAAGTGATAGAATGGAATTTGAAGAGGTGCCACATGGGCACTAGGAATGTTCATTAAAGATCCTTTTTGAGGAAGGATTATTGGTCTGGGGTTTTTCAGGCTGTTAAAGACATACTTAAAGAAGATATGATAGCTATCCTGTAAAACTGTGTAATTGGTTAACTGAGATAAATCAGAAACTATTATTCATAATCAGAAAAAAAAAATCAGAAAACAGTAAATGAAGGCATAGGGAGCGTAACTAAATTATAAATTTATTGACATGTTACAAGCCAGTGGGAATACATTTTTATGACAAATTATAGCAGCAATCACTTCAGTCTAGGCTAAGGAAAATTGCAACTGACTACCATTTTTTTGATGGCCTGGCTTTATTTTAATACTCAGGACATATATGTTGGGGTTTTTTTCCTATAAAAAAGGTTTCATAAGGCAGTGTCAAAATACTGATTTAGTCCTGTCTTGGAGGAAATGGGTCAGTATTGCTAGCACATGTAATACTTACAGGATTATGTTTTTTTAAAAAGAAACCTGCTACCTATAAAGCCACATGATTTATAGAATTACATGATTTGAAATAAAAGCATTTTATGTTTCCCGCCTCTGTCATTTGATTCACTTATGAGACACATTTAGATTTTCTAATTAGATTAAGCTCCTGACAAAATAGTCAAATGCACCTATGTTCAGACTTCCTCCCAGAACCAAGCGTCAGGAGCCTGAGTGACAGGGGGAAAATGAGGGCACAGCCCCACTGGAAACTCCTGAGCCCCATAAGGAACATTTGAAGGCTAGGAATGTATGTTTTGCAATTTCAGTCCTATGTATTGTTTTTTAGTCTAGTAGGCTGTGGGTTGTTTTTCCATCTATCTCTGCCAGCTGTTATTCTCTCAGCTGTAAAACTCATACTCCTCTACTTCCATGCTTCTTCTTAACACTTCCTTTTCTTTTTTACGTAAGAGATCTCTTTTCTCTCCTTCCTTTTCATCTCTTGTTCCTATTTGCTTGCTTTAGAGTTTTTTTGGAGACTCTTGACTGTTTTTTATAGATTTAGACTTGTCTTGTTGCTACTTTTTCAACAAGTCAGATTTTATCCAGTTTTCCTTATCTGAAAATCTGAACAATTCTTACTTCGTTAAATAGAGCCTATTGTTCCTGAATATTTCCTACCCTCATAACCCAAATTCCACCTAACCAAACACAGCTGTTAGAGTCATATTCTTCTCCTTCTATGCTGTTTGTGATATTTCCTCCAAGTGGCATCAAGTACAAATGTCTCACCTCACCTGATCAAACATACCTCCACTTCCCTATTGATTTCTCATTTCAGAAGGTCTTGTGATTCTCTAAAGCTGTCAATCACTCTACAGTAAATCTGGGATAACTTTATTGATTTCCATTTTTATATTTTCCCATTCCTGAATGTTTTCCCATTTCCTAGAATGCTATCTTATGGTACTTAAAGTGTTGTCCTGAAAAGAAATCTCCCAAATTAAATGTCTCACTGAAAATGCCATAACTGAATTTTGCATGTCTACATATCTCTGCTTGTATCTGTGTACACAAATGCTCCTACATAATTTCAGTGTTTTTCATCGAGCTTAGAAGATCCTCAGTCAAACACAGCATGATAGGATGATTTATTCATCACAGTTCTCAATGTATTGGTAAAGAAAGATTTGGTCTATGAAAATTCTCACTCTTCTATTGATTGCCCACTTAAATCTTTGAAAATTTAAATATTAACCCAAGTTTGAAAAAATAAATCCTTTGTTTAAGCTCAATGTTGTGCTGCTGGTAAACTGAAGAGTTTATATAGATATATATTTATATATACGGGACCTGAGCACAGCATATCAGATCAAGTGAGGCCGTCTCCATTGATCACCAGTATTACTGCTGGTAGGGCAGATTCAAAAAGCAAGCCACGGCTCTTTCTGTGATAATGAAAAACTGATGATATTTCAAATTTTAAACATTCGTTATTTTCCAGGTGTGATGGGGGAATATGAACCAAAAATTGAAGTCCATTTTCCTTACACAGTTACAGCTGCAAGGGGAACTACTGTTAAGATGGAGTGTTTTGCACTTGGAAAGTAAGTACAGATTTTTTCATAATTAGACATTTTTTTTTAAGATGATACTTGCCTGATTTGTGGTTTTATTATTTTGCTGGATTTTATTTTTACAGACTATCCTTACTGCACCCTCAAAATAACCAATTGACTAAGAAGCTAATTATGAACTCCCTGCTCAGCCATTTCTGTGCTCAGTAATTCAGTCAAGTTAACAGTATCTCTATCAAAATGAAATGTACCAATCTCATAAACAAAAAAAAGGAAAGGATTTTTAATTGAAAATTTTACCAGATTCACACCCATTTATTCATGGGGGATACTATAAACTAGTAAATTAGAGTTTGTTCTATCAAAATGTCATATTTGGAAAATAAACAAATATTAGTACAGTTTTCTCCCCTCCCCCATATTCATAATTTATACATGAAGCTCAGAGCACAATGCCCTGATGATGTCCTATCACATTTTGAAACTACTCTATAGTTTGTGCCTGACCTGACATCACTAGTACAGAATTGGTGTTTGCTATTCATGTCAAGGGATTTTTAGATGTTTGTTGATAAAATAGTTTAGAGGGAGAAAGATGTGAGAAATTGAAATTTAAATTACTTCTATACAATATTGAGATCACAGAATGTAGGATGAAATTGATAATAGAAATCAGTTTTGTGGTGGTAGTTGCTATTAGTTTCTCAAGTTGCTAACACTGTTCCCAAGAATAAGGTTGGCAATGTTAGCATACAGCCAGACAGAACTGAGTCGATTGTAGTGACTTTACAGGGTCTAGTAATTCAAAGTAATTCAAAAATCTAGTGATTCAAAGAGATTATTTCCTCTTCACATATGCTACCAAAACATATGTTCCTTCAATGACGTTTCTCTAGAGACATATTAAAAATGAGGGTTCTTTCCAAAATATCTCACCAAATTCTGTGTGATGTGTTGAAAAAAATCTCACTGTATTGAATTCTTTTCACTTCAATTTCATAATAATG
The DNA here is from genome assembly GCF_021018805.1 of Prinia subflava. NCBI lineage: Eukaryota > Metazoa > Chordata > Aves > Passeriformes > Cisticolidae > Prinia > Prinia subflava. The sequence goes on from NC_086249.1 coordinate 30,636,856, forward strand.
TTCCTTTTGGACATCTTGCCCCTATTCTCCAAAATTGTGCTGCTAAATATCATATATCCTGCTTGCTTTTATAGTTCATGACTTATCAAAAAACATACAAGTTTCTTACAGCATGGCCTTGATTAAAAAATAAAGGAAGAATTTGTCTTTGTAACTCCTTTGGAAGAACTTCACAAATGAGTTAGTCTGAGAAATATTAACATACCAATTCTTCTTATTTACCTAAAGAGGAACAAAACATAAGAGATTAGGAGTTTTAAGACAATACTCTGTTTTCCTGAAGATCATTCCTCCAGCTTGTTCTGCAGATCTGGTTTTCCAGAGTGACTTTTCAAAGCCCTTCTCTACTACCTCAGAGGGCTTTTTAAATGTTTTTATAGTCCTTTTGGTCTTCATGTGTCACTGGTCAGTGAATTTTTTCTGTTCTGATTTTTCTCTTAACAGTTCCTAATTACTGACTGGATGAAATTCTCCCTTCTTTCTGCTTTTTCTTGTTTGATCCATACTGAGATGATCTCACTGTGCAGGTCAACAGAAATTATACACAAATAATTAAAGAGAAATTCTGACAAAGTTTTGCAGTTGTATCTGTTTAGATTCAGTGAAGTTGATGAAGAAACAGGACATAGCCAAATCAGTCCAAACCTAGTCTGGGACACTGTGGTCTGCATGGAGGGAGCCATTAGTGACAGCAGCTTTTGCAAATTCATTCCATACAGAAATGTAAGCATTAGTTTAGAAAAAAACGTGAAACAAGAACTTTTGCAGGGTAAAGCACAAGTCTTATGTTTTATATAGTGAAGATGAGGAAAGAGGTATATGACAGAGGACAGAAAAGTAATAAATAGAGAGATTCCCTGAGATGCTGAAATAAATGAGGAAAATGGCTGTTCTGTAGAGGCTGATAACTCCAGACTCTCTCCTGTCAGAAACACTGCCAAGTCAATAGTTGGCAGCAAGGCCCTTTTAGACTCTTGGCTATAGTTGCAGCAGTAACCAACATATTACTTCTTATTTTCCTCATTTTGCTGGAATTAAATTGCAGTTGCTGACAGATTACAGTCAACTTTCCAGTGAAAAGTAGATATGACACATGCATTGTCCTTTGCAACCATCACTGAAAGGCAAGAAGCAGACCTACTGACACCTTCCATGTTCAGCACCATGAGATTTATTAAACTCTCTCAAAAAGATTCGATCACTATTCAAAAAGGAAGGTGAAGTTGACAGGAAAGATTTTGATTAGGTTATTTCCTATTTTTTATTTGGTGTTAATCTTTAATAAACAAACAAACAAAAAAAACCCCATATGAATGATCAAGGAATTTAAGTTATCTGATAAGATAATTGACCCCATTTGCTGCTATTAGAATGGGCAGCTATTTTTACCATGCACATTCCTTATCTTCTTTTCCCAGCCACTAATGCACAATCAAATCAGCTGAGCTAAAATTGCTTTCAACTTGATATGGTAATAATTATATGAATGACATTTCAGGCACCATTTGAAACCTGGAGGCTGAGGTGAGAAGTAGAAATGCATCAAATTTCCTATTCATTTTCATAATTTTCATTTTTTTGTCCCCTTTTCTTATTCCTGATGCCTTGTAGGCGTTGTTGCTTGTTACATTGCCATGGGTCCCATTTGCTAAACTGAATCAACAACTAACTTGTTCCTTTTTCATTCAGTATTTTGAAACTTGGTGTTTTGAATTTTATTGTAAATAACGCAGGGGTTATTACCAACTCAAAACCAATATGCTGCTGGTTTTCTCATGCTTTAATTTAGCTGTCAGAAGCACTCTGCTCTCTCCACTGTAATTGTGAGAATGACAGATGTTCCAGTGAGATTTCCTGAAGCAGGTATTTGGCAAATATTCCAGGAAGAGCCTAGTCTTTAGTTACCAATTTATGATTTATTAATAATGTTTATTTAGCACTGTCGCTATGGCTGAAAGAAATAAATTGAAGCTCTGCAGCTTTTGTCTTCAAACTAAAGTCAAATATCTTAATTGCTTGAAAGAAAAAAATTTTCTGAGGAGGATTTTATTCTGACCTAAACAATATGTAGCTGGTTCAGTTACAAGTGAAAATATTATGTTACTGGTGCTACTTACAAATAGACTTTGAAGTTGCTAAAGAATTCAAAGTAATGCAGGAGTGAAATATCTCAAGATTATCTGATTTGTACTAGATAATGCTTTTTATCTTAAGCATCAGTCATCGTCTAGTAAATCACTGCATAAATCAATGGTTTACTGCTGAGGTTTAACAAGACATGACAAAGAGAGGAGCCAAATAAAATTTACTGCATATATATCAGTGTGTACTTTGCAATTAGTGACCTTTTGTGGTGGATATGTGTGCTGGCCTGAGTTTGCTTTTATTGACATATGCACCACCACATCTACACAACAATTTATGTTTCAGTTACATCTATCTTTCATGTATGTACCTATATACGTACATACATGATATGTTTCTGATACAGATATGTTTTCTGCCACCCATTTAATTACGTAATTTCTATTAGAAATACTTGATTTGTTTTGTTCTCTAACAAAACAGGGGATCATATTTTTTAAAAAATAACTACCTGCAATAACAAGGTATTAACATCTATTTATTTTTAACTTTTCACAATAACAGGATTACTTCTTTTTAATTTGGTGAATTACTACATCCTGATTAGTATTTACATAGAACATTGTTAAAATAATCAAACAACTGAAAAGAAAAAGAAAAGAAATCTGAATGGAAGAATTCAAAACATCTAAATTAATACAAATAATTCTAAATAGCAGTATGTTAATGTTTGCTTTTAAGTAACACAGTTTTCACTCCTTGTGTCTTCTCTTATTTAAAAAGACAAGCTAATTTTTTTGTAAAACTAATAAATGATCTAATGGATAATGAGGTTTCTGTTTGTAGTCCAGGTAATCTTGATTTTTTATGTCCATTTTGGTGTCAGACCTTAGATTTCTTATGTAAATCAGATTTCTTATGTAAATCAGGAATCAGATCATGACTCTGCTCTTCAGAAAAGTTCTGGTGAAGAAGATATCATTTTCCTAGTTGACACTTTTGCACAAAGTACAGCATTCCTGGCTTTTCCTGCTCCAGAAATGCAAATTTTCGGACACTGCCTTCTGTGACAGCAAGTTGCTATTTTAATTTTTTCTCAAATATTACTGACTTTGCTTCCGAGAACATCTAGAGGCAACTGGTACATTCTGCAATTTCTTTTTTCATGCACTTTATTCAAAGAAATAATTTTGGTGCTTTCATTTAGCTCCCCATTAGAAAGAGATGAAATTAATGCTGTTGATATGCAAAAACTCTAAATTCCATCCCCACTATATGACACATTCACTAATGAAACACTTCAGTGACAGCCATCCAAGCATCCTTTAACACTTCCTGACTTTGAAGCATACTTAACGTCATAACTAATTTTAACACTATTATTTTAAATACAAGACGTAAAGGCAGGCATAGGTGGAAATATGCTTTTCTTTGTTTAAAGCCTCAAAATGAACAAGTTTTCATAATTTGAAAAATGATACAGGACTGGTTTGTCCAATTTGGTATAAAAAGCTGTAAGTTCCCACCCTCTTCAATAAGCCCAGACCCTTGGCCTCAGAGGAAAGCAAGAAAAGTACGAGTGTCAGAAACATATTTCTTTTTTTTTCCTTTATTATTCTTTCTGGCATATAACTCCAAGTTGTCTTCTTGCTTCCATTTAAACTAATTCTACTCTCACTCTTTCACACAGATTTTTAAATTTTAAACTGTGTATAATGCACACACCTTACCTGACCCTCTCACTCCAGCCTTTTCCATAGCGCATTTTTGTTTGTGCATTACACCAGACTACTATCTTATTTTCCATATAAAAGTCACATTTCATTGCTTTTCTGGCTCTAGTCAGAAAAAAAAAATAGAGTTTGTATTATGATAGTGCCAGCAGCCAATTTTGAGAGAGTAATCATATTTTATTTCTCATTAAAACAAATTACAAGATGTGGGTTATTGCAGTACTTGTAGATTACCAGAGTTTTCAATCTTTGCTTTTAAAATTTAGACTGCTAAAAAGATTGTTTTGCTAAAAAAAAAAAAAAAAAAAAAAAAAAAAAAAAAAAAAAAAAAAAAAAAAGTTTTATGCATACTTTTATTTATACTTTGGTTATTCTTAAACCACATAGATCAGCACAGAAGCATTTAAATCAAAAGAATCAATAGACAATAGTGCTGATAGACAATTTTTCTTATGACTCATTTGCTGGTTTTTCAGTATTTTTGAAAGACTATTTTATGCTTTCACTATTTCTGTACAATAGTAACATACATGTAATACAACAAAAATTCCTTTTAAATGCTACGTGATTTCATTTTGGTAATGTCAAAACTATGGTTTTGTTTTGAATAATACTTAGTTAACAATAATATCACAATATTTACTTTATTAGTGAATTGCAGCAAGGCTGTTTTGATAGATGTGTTGTTCATTTTGTCATATTTAATGTTACACCAATAATTCTATTGTTAACTTTGTTTGGAAGAGATTTACAGCTCAGTTGTAAATATTCTTCCCATCTGTAGTATAGCAAGTAGTGCAAGTACTCAGCTGAAAGTCCATTTAAAAATCTAGCCTTCTAAATGAAACAAAATAAAAAGAATTACATATATTCTAGTGAAACTACATATATTCAAGTCGCACAAATTAATGAAATCTAGTGGGTTTTAATCTAAGAAATGTTCAAAAATGTTCCCTTGAAACAATGAATGCTGAATCAATTCAAATTAAGAAATATCTCAAAGCTTTAAATACATTAAATATAGTATTTTTTGTTTTCTTCTCTGCCTGGTTTTCTTTTACCAGACTTCCTAATTGATCTTCAAGCTTTTATAAAAAATGCTATTGTCTGGTTTATGTCACTATCAATATTTTCATTTCAGACTATATACCTGTTGTGGATGCACTGTCCTGGAAGTGTTTAAGGCCAGGTTGGATGGGGCTCTGAGCAATTTGGTCCAGAGAAAGGTGTCCCTACCCATGTCAGTGGGGCTGGAACTCAATAATCTTTGTTTCCTTCCAACTCAAACCATTCTATTAATCGGTGTAGAGAGAGCTTACTATATATACTTTTTTCTATGCAGAAATAAAGGCAAAGTTACTTATCCACTTTTGGGTAAGTGAGTATAATACCTGAGCAAAGATCAGAGTGACCAAATAAAAAAATCTTTTTGGTCTGGTGAGGAGCATTTGACTGTAACTATGGAGAATTGTGTGAGGTTTCTGATGAAGTTATTTTTGCTAGTGTGGCTCATAAAGCCAATGACACAGGGTAATAGCTATGAAGAAGGTTTCTAGACATTGCAAATCTTTTTGCAGGTGTAAAAAAGATGGGTTTTGCAAGTTCACATTTTAAAGAGTTGTTTCCGTGAGGTCTGGTCAATGTCTGGGATATGATGTAATGATGAAGGGAATAATTTCAGAAAAGAGGGTTAAAGGCACCCAAGAATGAATCTTTGATCAGAGGTTTCACAGTACATGATTCTTTTCTTCATCTGTCACATAATTGTATGTGATTTTTGGAGGAACAAGAAAATCACAAACCACAATTTTGTAATGAGTCACAGATCCAGGTTGCATACTTCTCTATCTAGCACATGTAGTTATCCATCTGGTCTCTAAACACTTGGAAATAGAAGATTCCAGCATTGCACCGTTGTTTTCTAACTTCAAAGGACTGCCTTTAATCCTCTCTGCTCTTCAAATCTGGAACATACAGCTTTTACTTTCAGACCACCAGTTAAAACTGTCAGCCAAGCCTTCCATATACTTCTCCTTGACTTCTGTCCTCTAGTACGCTTATCTTGGCAAGCTCAGTATTATCTGCCGATCTTGAATGTGTCTGAACAGGTCTTCCAAGATTCTTCCTCCAGACCTGGCAGGAGGCATCTCCTGTTAGAAACTGTCAAGCGAATGAGAGAAGGTGTTCCTGTAACCAGACCCCTTCCCAGTAATCTAGTGTCAAAAAAGGTCTCGTGAGGATCTCTGTTCTGGGATCAGAACTTTCTAACCTAAGTCTCCTTGTTATCAGCATCAATCCACATCTTGCTTCAGCCCTGGTGTTGAGCTGAAGTGTAGCAGAGCTAATGCATAGATGATACTCAGATTTAAAGTTAACCTCTGTTAAATGCACTATACTGAAGCCCAGGGGCATTGACATGAGTGAGCAGTCAAGGCAGCAAGTAGCAGATGAGTATTAGTGGGAATAGAGCATGTTTCACTGGTTTATATACATATATATGTGCACATGTATACAAAATAAAAAAGAACAATAATATCTGAGATATAAATTGGACTTCATTGTTTTTAAGGCCAAGTATGACATTTCTGTTGTCAATGTATTTAGGATATGTCAACAGGTCTTTATTTTTCTCCCTGAGGATAAGCTGTCTTTTCTTTGAACAACTGTATGAAACTTCTCAGGGAGTGAGTGCCTCTTTGCTGAGGATTTTGATAGCTCATGGAATAGTCTTTGAGTCCTGGAAGTTGCTTAGTTATTGTTTTTTGGAAAATATTAAGCTATCTGTACTTTTCCATGAACACAAAACAGTCCTTTCCTCTTCCCACAATAATGGTGGCACATAAAAGTACTGTTGATATTAAAGGTAACCTGGTATTTAGTAAAGCAAATCATTTGAGATGCTATACATCCAATTCATTGTTGGAACTTGGATTGAAATAGTTAGTTCTTTTCCTACATATAGCAGAATTACTGCAGGAACAAGACATGCCAGTAAATTAACATTTTCAACCCTCAAGCTAAATCACAGTGTAGAAGTCCACAGGTAGTAATTTGCCTGTACCATCAGAACCAAGGTTTAGCATGATGTTCTGTTTTTCGTCTATTGGTCCCAGAGACATGAATTGTCTGTTTTCTCTTTTCAAAACAGAGAAGTCATGACACAGAGTATTAATCTGGTTTAATTATTTGCCCAAAATGAAACTGCATGATAGATACAAAACTGATATAGAAATACCTGAGTTTCATAGGACAAAAAAATCATGTTGCTCCATGTCCCTTCACACCAGTTCTCTCTACTGGAAAAATATTTTGTTAATCTTAGCAGACGCCAGACCTGGAAGCTGTGGAAACCACCTTTAAAGCTTATTGATAACAAAATAATTATAAGAGGGAAATAAACACTCTCTGCAGAGCAACATTTGTCAATGTCATTAGTAAGAATGTCCTTTCCCCTCAAGATAAGCTTGTGATGAGAAGGAGGAACCTTTTTAAACACAGGCATGACATCTTCAAGTTGAGTTTGTTTATATGCCAAAAATCCAGGATTATCTTTCTTTTTTTTCTTTTTTTTTTCTTCTAGAGCACATATTGTTTATATCAAATAAATATTACTAAGATTTTCATCAATTACAAGTTCATTTTTAGCTCATGCTGAATAAGTATTTATGTTATAAAGTGCTAGAGCCAGACTTGATTTTGTTCCTGGTTTTCAGGCTGGATTTATTTCTGTCCTCTTTTACGTGGACTTGTTCATGAATAGACTTTATAATACTGTCACAAATATTGCAATCATTCACAGCAGTGTAATAAAGATTATTTGGTAAATGTCATAGAGCACTCCCAGGCCTCATTCTGCCTCACTCTAAATCTAAAAAATTAGATTTATTTACTTTTAACATATGGCATAATGAGAATGGGAAAAAAACCTACCAAACTGAAGGTCCCAATTAGTAGAACATCATTCTTGAAGAAGCAATATTGCCAATCCCTTCCCTTTCTCTCTGAGAACCATCAAAGAAAATTTATAAATGTCACAAAAAACTCGGTAAATTGTGCTCGGTAAATTGCTCACCTTTGCTGTAGGATTAAGGATGGATGACTTTTTTTTTTTTTGCATTCCAAACTTACTATCCAGAAGCCTACGTGTAGATTTTCTCTCTGTGTCAGTGTCTGAGAGGATCAGAAGGAAAAAAAAATAGCATTTCTTAAGAGTAGGTCACCAGAGTTACCACTGTTATGTTTCTCTTCAGGATTTCCTTCAAAGAAATAAATGTATGTGGTACTGTGGCACAAGAGCCTTAAATGCAGCACTTCTGGATATCATCACACTCATTGTCTTCAAACTGTGTGTCTGATCAGCAGGTTCAAAGACATCTTGCACTACCCACACATGCTAGATTTGTGCTAACATTTGCACCATCATTGATGGGATTTAATGATTTTGGGGATTTTTGGACTCATTGTAACTAGTCTTCCAGATCTTCTGGATTTGTCCACATATGCTGGCCATATCTGTACAGCAGAGTCTGGACGTCCCAGATCAATGTGCTAGCTACAGAAAATCTGCCTGGACAAAGTTTGGAACAGAGAAAAATGACACAAAAGTCCAGTTATGAAATAGCTTTAATGCAAGGCAAATAAACACAGCTCTACTGCAGTACTGTGGCACTGAAGATATGTATGAACACCTGCCAAATATGTGCCATCTTTTCAAACAAATTTTCTGCTTTAGAGCATTGTCTCTTACTTAAAATCATGAATTCTTCAGGTATCATCCCCCATAGTAAAACAGCAGTTATATATCTTTTGCTTTTCAAGTTGTTTCAGATTGTCTTCTCAACAGCCTTGATTAAGTCACATGCTGGCAATAATTTACCTGTTATGTCTTTAATATTTTTTAGAAGAATGTCCGTTTCAGAATATCCCCTCAGCCACATGCTGAAGTAGGGTGTAATACAGAGACTAGAAAAAATGGTTACTGGATGGCTAAGGAAAAAATAGCTTTTTTCCATAATTTTTTAACAGATATAATGGCTCAATACCTCCTCAATACCACATTATAAATAGCACTTACAATACTATGATGACAGAAATATAATACAGAGTTTTGCAGTGAGGACAGCACTGAATACATAGGAGGAGATGTTCAGCTCTTTTGTGTTAATTTTTTACCTGTGCTGTTGCAATTTCATCAAGAGTAAACACTACTAACTTTGAAATGCAAACCCAAAAGGTTGTGGAATAGCTTTTTCACTTTCCTCACTACTCGTCAAAGCAATACCTTTGCCTCTTGTGGTTCTTCTGTTCTCATTTGATTACAGCTTAAACAGGTGACTCACTTGTTCATGATTAACTCAAATTTAAGAACGTAAAAAACTTAAATCACCAAAAATGTCAGTTATATCATCCAACTTAGGATATTGGACAGCTACTTTATCTAAATTTAGCTGTGGAATAGTTGAGTGTCAAGACTGAGACATCAGTTTAGTCTCTGATCAACCAGTAAAGAGAAGCTCTGGAGTGTAATTCACTGCAAATAATGAGCCGTTATAGAAAATGAATCATCTTTATACATGTCACTATTTTAGATGCTAGAGATGCTCTAACATGCCATAATTAAAGTGTGAAGAAAATGCTGTGGAGCTGGATATGCAGCCAAGCAGGCACTGTCCTTACCCTGTGCCATAAAGAATGAGCTAATAGAGGTGGCAAAGCACGTCCACATTAATACGTGACACTCCTGTATGAAACAGATGTTTTTAGCACAGTCATGGGCAACTGCTGAAGTGACTTGGAGACCTGGACTTGGTCCTGCACACTGGCTTCAAGTTCATCACCATTTGCCTCTATTCTTTTCTAATTTCTAAATCACAGCTGCTGTATTTCATGAGTACTAACTATCTTTTAAAAAACCAAATGAAAGGAAAAATGGTTATTGTGTCTCATAAAACTCTGAACAGATTTATATGGGACATTCTAAAGTGGATGTCAATGGTTGATAGGCATTCCTGAAAAGCATCTGAAAGAGAGAATTTCATTATAGCCTTCAACATTTTAACCCTCATAGTTGTCCTGTAATAATTAAATATATTTAACACCATTGCAAGACAGAAAAGCATAAGAAAATAAAGGATTTTTTCTAGATTCCATAAGCATGCAGAGGTTTTCAAGATATATTATGATGTGAACTTGTGGGTTTGAAGGCACAGCTCAGAACAGTGATGCATGGTAAAGAGAAATCACATGGAGAGGAATTGAAATTGCAGTAGTAGATAAAATAATTCAAAATACCACATCAATCTGTACTGAGTATAGAAAAAATAATCTATGCACTCTTCTTTAAAATATTCTTGAAATATTAGGTGCTCAGATCCATTTTAAAATTCAGACATTATTCTTATTTCTACCTCTCTCCTTTCCCAAAATATACATGTCATTTAAGGATGTAATGCAATTCTTTCAATTATGAAAGTCTTAACTGAATATATGTAAAATGACTTCTAATAGGAAACAAACTTTATAAATTAGAACCATACAAGCTGCAGAAGAGTCCTCAAACCAAACTCACAGGACACCAAAATTTGAAATCAGTCATCAAAAAAGTAATTTAAAGTTAAAAATGAGAAAGCTACAAAGCTTCTATGGTGATAGGGAGAAAAACTAAAATCTTATGATCCACACCCATCACATGATCCACAAATGTCTATAAAAAGAAAAATATATACATATTGGAGTGCTGGAAACAAAATATATACATATTGCAGTGCTGGAAAGAAAAGAGACCAGCCTGTTTTCTTTAGTAACGAGAAACAAAAATAATGTTCTGTACATGTATTTCTTCTGTGGGGGACAGTAATAAAAGATTATTTTGCAACAATATTATAGGGACCATGTCTCAGAGATGAATACATACACACTCACAATAAAGTTCATTTTGCCAGGTTAATTAATCAGTGCAGCAAACTGATAAGGGAAATAATTCTTTTCTCTTTCCGGTATATTAAAATTATTTCCATATGGGACTATATGTTGATTTTGCAAGATAATGATGTTAATAGGCTCAGTGAAATTCATGATATGTGGCACTCAGGAGTTAAAATTAGACAAATCTTCTGATGATCAATTACAAGTTTGGGAATTCTCCTAATCTCTATAAAGTACTAGAATTTGGAGCATCTTGCCTTCAAGTTTGAGTACAACTGCAGTAACCCACAGCCTGATTCTAACTGGTTGAAGAATAACCAGAACTTGCTTGTCATATACTTATTATTTGTGTATCAAACTGGATACCCTGAAATACTGAGAGAAAGGTGATGTTCTTTTTGAAAATTCATGCATTTACAGCAAGTGAAAGTTAGCAAATCATGACAACAATTCATAGCAGTTTTGAATTTAAACTAAATGAATTTGAATTTAACTGTTATGAAGTGCTTTTTCTCATCTAAACTTCCACAAGGTCCTGTGTTTATATCTAAGCTTAGACTCAAAATAAATATAAAATACATTTTTCAAAAAAGTTCCATTTTCTGATATGGTGTCCTCCAAGCTTCTTTTGGAGTACCTGAAGCAGTCCAGTTTTCAGCTCACAAACAAACTTTTTTAAACCATTCTCTTTTTTTTTTTTTCTTTTTTTTTTCCCTCTTAAATACCTGCCATATTTAGAAAAATGTATGTTTATACCATAAGGCCAACTGGGTGCACAATGACTGAGGAGTTTTTGAGCTAAGAAGAAAATGTTATGAGTATAAACACTATTTATTGCATTTCTTCCCTGAGTATGAATGTAAATGACTCAGGGTGCTCACAGACCTCTGTGGAACAGCAAGCTGCAGTGAAAAACCCTTCTGCTGTCACAAGCAAGATTGTAATGCTGTGAGACAGAAACAGCAGTGCCATTAATACATCTTCTCACACAACCAGTTTTTCAACTTGTTTGTAAGAAAAATGTCTTTCAACTTGTAAGAAAAATGTCTCCGTATCTTTGGTCGCTTAAATTTACCCAAGAAAGCGTGGTATTGAAATTGATGCCTTGGGAATCTAGACAGATGTTTTCTCTGACTGACCTGAGCTGCAGTTTCATTGCAGGAAAATTGGGATGCTTCAAAATTTGCTAAATTCATCCAAGTTTTGAAGCTGTTATTTTTGTTGACCTATAGAGTGGCAGCATTCAAAAGCAAAGCACAGAGTGCTAAAGAAACTCTAGAGAGTGATTTCAAGTGATTTATTTGATCTCAATAAAAACACCCTCCCTCATGGATGAAAGAGACACATTCCATGTAGCAATCCATTTATTAAGCATTCCCTACAGAAAGTGAACTATATCAACCATTATATGAACCTTAATTGTGATTATGTTTTATTGCTACTTAGATTATTAAGTGTTTCAACTACCAGATAACAGAATCTATATTCTCAATAGTGAAAGAGCGTTAACATTAATTTTACTAAATATTTCAGCCCTGTTCCAACAATCTCTTGGAGGAAAGTTAATGGTCATAATCCAAGTAAAGCCCGCCTGAGAAAATCCCAAGCTGTGCTTGAAATACCTAATGTGCAGCTAGAGGACTCAGGAATGTATGAATGTAAGGCTGAAAACTCTCGTGGAAGAAATGTCTTCAGAGGACAGCTACAAGTATACAGTAAGTGTAACTGCACACACTATTGTCCTGAAATCCCTTGTACACACTTAAGGCTTTGGCTACACATCCAATGTTCAGTAGAAACAGAATACCTAGATGTATAGAATATACACCATAAACCAACAATACTTTTGAATTAAGGTGTATATTTTTATTCCTTAGTATCGCATTAAAGTCCAAAATATAAATAATGTTGACTCCTTCAAAGAATTTACTTAAATACAATTTCATATGGGATTTTTTGTTGATTTTTTTTTTTAATTAAAGAGTATAGCTATAATTTTAAAATTCTGTTTCTTTTAGTTTGCATATAACAATGACATGTAACCTAAACATGAATTATCTGTCAGAAAACAATGCTGGAGACCTTTTAGGATTATTATCACACTTTTATTAATATTTTATCTGTGCCATGATTGGGTGTTGAGCTTTGTCAAGTTCATTGTACTGGATGAGAGCTAAAGAATTTGGTTTTTTTCGGAAAATTCTCAAACTAGACATGCTCGATTTCCAAAATTTTTGATTTTCACAGTGGTCAACATTTTCTAAGACACATAAAACATTTTTAAGTGACTATAAAAGCAAGATTGAGTCATGCATCAGACTGAAAATAAAAAAGGAACCCTGAAAATAAAAATATTTAACAAACCCCATGAATTCTATATTATACTGTTGCTGCATTCTAGAGTCTAGAAACAAAAGCCTATGTAGTCCATACTGTAAATACCTACAAGTCAAAGTTGGGCATATATCACATGTCAGCTTGAGTCCCCCTGCTTTTAATCAATTTAAGCCACACTACTTCCTATCATTTCCTGAATGCTACAACCTTAAATACTTAGCAGGAAAGGTCTACTGTGGGGGGTTATGCAACAGATCTTTCAATCTTAATTGTTTTCTGTCTTCCGATATCCCAGCCAGTGCAATTCCAAATGCTGCAGTTTAGACAGACCCTGAAGCGAATGCATATGCCTAAGAAGTTTCTCCTCTTAAGTTTCTTTTTCTTTTCCTAATTTCAGCCCAGGGCTCCTAATGCCTTCTCACCACTACTATCTATACAGAGTTCCCTGTTACACACTTTCATCAAGTAACTATGGACCGGCATAATATATTTAGTTTATTTTCCACATCTGTCAATATTTTCAGGTCCATAATCATTTTTTCTGTATCCTCTGGCTTTCCAATGTCTTTATTTTAACTCAATCTATTTTAGTATCAGCATATCTCTGGATCATGATTCTTTCCTTGCTTTTCATTCTCATCCACCTTGAGCCTGGGGCAGGTTTTTGTCTTTTTTTTTTTTTTTTTTTTTTTTTTTTTTTTTTTTTTTTTTTTTTTTTTAATATGCTAGCAAAATTATGTGATGATTAAGATGACAGTCTGTGCATTCAGATTCAGATTTGCCATCTTGCACTTGCAGCAAAAGTTTTAAGAGACTTTTGCTGAAAACAGCAGTCAAAGCCCAGCACCTACTCTATGCCTCCTAGTATGACAATACCCCACAGATATTTCTCAAATTCTTACTATAAATTACTTCCATGAAGGTATAGCAGCTCCTGCAAGGCACCTGAGGGCCAGGGGAATTTAGCAGCTGGTCTTTTTCTACAGTGTTTCTTAAAATGTTAGAAATTCAGAAAATTTAATTTGAGTTAAAAGATGTATCCCAGCTCATACTCTTTCTACCTGTTTTCTAGAGCAGTGAAACTACTAGATGTCAAAGCACCGTATAAAGGTGTTATAATTATCTCTGCTTTCATCTTTTAGTGTTAAAAGAATATAAAAGGTGCTCTTCAAGAGAGAAGCTGAGATGCTATAAAATGAAATTATTTCTTCATGAGCATCAGGCAGATCTGTGGCATAAAAGGACAGCAAACATGATATAGTGTTCTACACAGCTCTTCATCTCCCATTAGCCTTTTGCTTTGAGACGAATTAAAGGTGGTACTCAAATCCATGAAAAATATTTACAGTGTTAGTTTTTTCCTATTCTGTTTACATAGAAATATGAATTTTTCATTATTCACCATTGTCTAAAATATTTTTTTAGAGTTTCTGCCTTTATGGGATAGAGTACAAATTTAATTCTTTTTTTTTTTGCAATAATATTAGGACAATTTCTTTAACACTTCAGAAAGAGAGTTCCCTTTACATTATCTCATTCCTCTATTTACAGATATGTGAGATGAGTACACTAAGTTTCAGCTATCTGCCTCAGCAGGGAGCAAGGTCAGAACAGGTTTCAGAGGTCTTTCAGAGGGACAGTACCAGCAGTGACCTCCAATACAGCAGGACAAGAAGCACGGACTTTATTAGCCCTCCCACAAGTGCCTTTCCTTGGCCTCAATACAAATACTCCCCATGGAGCCTTCAATGCTCATGAAGACAGAATTAGTGTCTCACTGGCCTACAAACCTTGGCTACTCTTTCCAGAGGTGTAAGAGGGTTTGTGTGGGAAGGTTTCTACACAAAATTTAACCAAACGTTACTTCACAAAAACTCTCAGCTTCCTTAACTGACAGCTGATGTTGCAGGATTTGGGGGCATTATCTGAAATGGCCTTTTCTGCTGTACCTTTTGTTCATAACAACAGTCAACATGAATTATTTACCTGTAAGCTCACTGTTTTTTCACTGACATCTTATTCCTGCAGGTGACAAAGATTACTTTGGCTCAGAAATTCAGATGTAGGCTGTCATTCCTTACCAGGGGTTTCTCGTAAAATTTCAGAGCAGCCTGTAGGACCAGCTGTGTCGTACTGCGGTCTCACAATTTGCATATCTCTGTAGGAACTCACTCGCTGTCTGTTTGAATCTTCTTCATCCTGTCAGTTGCATCTGATCTGGGTCACCACAGAGTATTTTGGAGAAAGCCCAGGACACCCAGTCTGCCTGTCCAGTCACATTTAATCACAAACTAGTGATTCTTCATTTCTTACCTGCTGCTGCAGTCCAGGTACACCATGACTGCCTGATGCAGCTGACAATTCAGATGCTGTTCAGAAAGCAGTGTTTCGGATGCTGACAACTTCAGATTATTGCAGTCTCAGCACTTAGTACAAATTCACGTAGGCATTTAAGCTGTAGGCATTAAACACGTAATTTTTAAAATGCTGGGCATCCTCTTATGCGTTGCAACATATTTTGAGAGGTATGAGTTTCCCCCAAGTCATCTGCTCGTCCTGTAAGTTTCCGTGAAATTTTATTCAAGCTCAAGTTGATTAATATAAGAGAGCACAAAAATTAAAGTGTGAGTGGATAAATTTGCCATTAACCTTTTTATTTCTCCTAAACTCTGGCTGGCAGCATTTTCCCAATGGTAAGCACTGGTATGTCCAATTTCTGCTCCCCTCTCATTCTTAATTTTTGGAGTTTTTTTCAATGTTATCTACTCGCTACTGCCAGGATCAGCAGGGGGTGGGGATGTGAAATGATTACAAAAACACATTTTTGGCTGTTCTTTTGGCTGTATCAGTTCCCTCATCCTGCACACAGCAGTGCCTTCCTGGCAGCTGGAGGGAAGCTTGCCATCACACAAGAGTGGAACAAGCATCTGACAGCAGGAATATTCTGTAATGCAGTGTAACTGACCATACTGATTTTAAAATCTATTTTAATTAGTTCCTTATAAAAACTGCATGGGAAAAAAGTCCACTCCTGCCACTACAGGTTAGTCTCACACAGTAAAACTGGCAAGAGAAGAGATTTTGTAGTCAAAATTGTACATTAGTTTTAAATTTTTTTGACTTTCTCACTTATCTTTCTCAATATGATTCTCCTACTTTACTCTTCCCAATTAATCTCATATGCAGGAAAATAATTTTTTCACCCCAAATTCTATATTCATTCTCAGTTTAGGACATTATTTTAAGTCATTTGTCTATGTAAAATTTTGTCCTTATTTTCTCTCAGACAAAATGCTGCTTAAAATCTTGAGAAATTATCTAAATTTTCTGCACCTTAATTTCATTTTGCATAGAGGATTCAAAAACTGGCCTGCAAGCTTGCAGATGTATTGCCAATTTATATTTGTAAAACATTTTGATGTCCTTGAATAAACAGGTGCAGAAATGCAGCATAAAATAAATCATGGATTGGATGGTGATTTAAAGACCTCAGAAACACTGTATAGACCTCTGGCATAACACTCATAAAGAGTACTGAACACTAGAATGTATGCTTCTCTTCTCACAGTCACCCCAAAACTCTTCACTGAACAGATTAAAAAAGCAGGCAGTCACCCGATTTCTCCCAAGAAGAATGTTTATTTATAAGAAAAAAAGGACTTGTTACTTTTGAAATCTGGTTAAATTTTCTAATTAAAAAAAGTATGATTATAGAATGAAGGTTTTTTTTACATACACATATATCAGGGTTTTGTTAAGATACTTCTGTTAAAAAAAAAAAACCAAAAATGGCACATCAAGTCAGAGGTTGTACATTCAGTTAAATGCTTCAAATTTAAAAGTACTGATAGGATTTTAGAACAAGGGTTATGATTTTATGGGGAGTGACCCTTGTTAACAAGCAGAGAGGGAATTCTCTGTGATAAAGTAAGGAGTACCTAGAGAGAGAAATAGAAGCCAAAAAGTGATGAACAGTATTTCTCTCAGTCATGCTTTTAGCTCTCTTCCAGCTACATCCACCTATTGCTTTGCTACTTTATTCTCAAAGGGGTGAGAATCTTGCCTACACTGATGGCAAGTTCAACAGCTTGAAAAATGCGACTCCAAAGGCCATTTAGGCTATGAGGAGAAAATTTAAAGTAGAAATACCTCAACTAATGGAAAAAGGTTGTTCTGACCAATTGGCCATAGCAGTGTGATTAGCGAGTTTGTAGTTTCAGAGCAAAACCTGTGCCATGATTGTGTTAGCCAGACAGCCACAGACAAAGGGTAGGGAGCAGAAGTTCTGAAGAGGACAAGTCTACAGCCAGGCTTGGGCAGCTTTGTTTCAGTGTAAAAATGTGCTTTACTCTTTTCTTGACACACTGGTTCATGATGATCTCAAATTCAACATAGAAATGTGAGCATATACATGTTTTGGGTCAAATTGTAAAATTTACAGAAAAGCAGAGTAATGTAAAAAAGTAAATATAAATAGGAACAGTTTAGTTCCTCTTTGAAATTATTTGCATGATTTTATGGTACCACTGGCTGTCTTTTATGACTTTTTTGCTACACATTTAACTGTCTCGTCTTCCAGAATCATATTAATGTAGTTATTTTCAAAGGAAACAATTTCTTCTCAGCATGCTTCCTTTGTGCATATTGAAGCACTCATAATAGGAACAACTATGCAACGCACTTGAATTATGTTTTTAGGACAACAGAGAGGAAATAAGCAGGGACTCCCAACACCTTTCTTTCTGCAGATTTTTGTTACCCTTTTTTATAACTTCAGAAAGAAGAAATTCAGCACAGCAGACCACATGTAGAGAATTTCATGCATTGCCTTTATGATAAGGAAGAAGAATAAAGAATAATAAGGAAGCAGAGTTTTTTGTCTTGGGTTTGGGAGTGAGGCTGGGTCAATCTCTCTGTTTTCCTTTACCAGAAAGGAAATGAGTGATTCCTCTTCTAATATGTTTCCAGCTTTTGACAAATGTCTGGTCTGAGACTCTGGAGCAGACTATTCCCTGCTTAGGAATGACAGGCACCTCGTTCACTTCCTTTATCATCCATGCACGAGATGTAAGCTAGAAGCAGTTAGTCACCTGTCATGCCTTTTCATATCTTCACACGTCTGTGATTGATGACCTGTCAAATGCCAGCTAGATTCAAAGATTTATTTTTAAACTCAATTCCCCATGTTTAAGTACATTATCAATTATCTGTCATTTGAAGCAGAGACTTTGTTATGACAGATCTGGACTTCTATTCACACTATGCAGAATTTTACATCCCTTTAGCAATGCCTTTTAGCTACTTATTCTCTATGATTTGGAAAAACAACAAATGATAACAATAAAAAAACAAACAAAAAAATCCCAAACCAGCATTTGATAGCCTTAAGTTAATTATTGTCATCTATCACCATCTGTGTTATAAAAAGTTATGTGGCTACAGTATGAAAACCCAAAAGCTGACTTTTAATCATACTTTTTTATTTCTGCATATCAATGCTCAGTTTCTCTCTGAGTCATATAATGTTTTCCAAATTATAAGATCCTACAAATAGCTGTCTGATTGACTGACACATTAAAGTTCTACTTCTGTGCAAAAAATTCCCTGTTTTCTGATGGATTATTTCATGAAAGTTAGGTATTAGTGATTACATATACAGCTATCAACTGTCTGCCTTTGAAAAAAAAAGACTGTTTTGATTCATTTACTGTGTAATTTATGTTCCTGATGAATGCTGGAAATCTCATGCGTTCTGTGCTTAAAAACATTAAAAGCATTTTCTCCTTTGACACAGGAATTAAAATTAAGACACTAAGAAAAATATGTGCAAATACCTTATCAAATTCCCAGTCATTCCCTCATTAAATAAATAATGATTTCCTTGTAAACTGAGAAAACTACATGAGACACAACTTATGACAATCTCCTTACCATAATTCAAATATCTTAAGTCTTGTAAATTATTAAATGTTCTATTGTGTCTACCAAACATTTGTCTTAAATTCAAGAATAACTAACCCAATAATATATAGTACTGCAATTTAATCCATTGGACTTTATTAAATCAGGCAGGTTTCTATTCTTGGCCATATTACTGCTCACTACCTGGTACCATCACAGTACTCCCTTTAAAGTTTGGAGTTTGTTAATTTTATTCTGTCTCTTTTGATTTGGGCCTTTTTCTTTTAATGTGCTTTGTTCTGAGAGTAAGGTAAGTCTTGTAAAGGCCATTAATTTAAGCTTTTTAATCGATTAGGTCTTTGCACATCAGCTAGAGACTTAACACTTTGTAATCTTTGACTCTAACACGGCAATCTTTTCTTGCAGCCTACCCCCACTGGGTGGATAAACTCAATGACACCCAGTTAGACAGTGGAGATCCGCTCCGGTGGGAGTGCAAAGCCACTGGAAAGCCAAGGCCCACGTACCGCTGGCTGAAAAATGGAGCTCCTCTCTGGCCACAGGTACACTAGACAAGGAGCCACCTGTATGTGGGATGCTTCTCCTTTCACTCAGATAGAGTCAGTTAAAGAAAGTACTGAAAAGCTCTTCAGAACTTCTTTTAAGTTCCTCAGAAATTACTGTTTGGCTAACGCAAGAAGTGTAATGACCATCACATTTTCAACTCAGTTTGCTCTCTGCAAGTAACACAAGTCATCATAAAGACATTAAAATGGTTCATGTAAGACTCCTAGAATGTAAAGTGTTTTACTACAATCACCTGATATATTTTAGAATTAGACATAAATAAAATTCTCTTTTTCTTTTAAAAGACCATTGATGGCATGATCTTTTTTTTCACTTTTGTTTTTCTCTTTCTCTCACTGAATCATCACAGCATCATCCCACATCATGTGGTTTTTGCCTAATACTTTTCCATTTTAATAGTCTCAAATTATTTGGAGTAAAGAAAAGTTGTGTAAATTTATTTAATCCATTTTTCCAAATTAAAATAAAGCTGTTTGATTCTGGGAGAAAATGTCTATATTTGCAAATGAACTCAGAGAATGGATTTATGAATATAAAAGATGTAATGTCTTCCTTTCCAGCAGATGTCCCTTCTATCTCTCTGTGAACATCAACCAATTATGCAAACAGCCAGAAAGGAAACATAAAAACAGTTTACTTTTGAAGCTGTGAGGCACTGAAAATAAGGTTACTCTATTCATTTCTGCCTTTTTAGATGGAGCTATTAGTGCTGAAATTGAAGCAATTTAAATATCTCTACTTTTTGGTTCTCTGATTTTCCAAACCATTAGTTTCTCCTGGCTCTGAAATTTCAAAATAAATTTTACTTTGAGCTGTGTGAGGGCTAACCACAAACTGAATTTTTTATGACCATTTCCTCTGCATTCCCAAACAATTTATGCCTTATCAGTTTTAACTTACAGCAACTGTTATAATGAAACTTAGAGTTGTTTTATAGAAGTTCAAATTATTCATATTATAGCTTCATGAAATACTTCCATAAACAGCTATTGATGTCCCTTCTCTTCCAGTTGTGGTAATTATTTTCTACTAGTGGGCCTTTCAAATAAGAAATTTGTACTAATAATGAAAGCAATTGGATCCTTTCATTCTTACTTATTCAAGCAATCTTTCATACCTACTTTTACAAAAATAGCACCGTAACTGAGACCAACATTTGCTACATATTTGAAGATCATCAGATATATTACAGCCACATATGATTTCTTGCCTCCTTAAAGTTCCCAGGATAAGCTGCTTTTAAAAATCATGTAAGGGTAACAACAAACAAACAAGCAAACAGAAAAAAGGAACTTTTGAATATAGTGAATTTACTCTGAAAATATTTACTGTCTAATACTTCTTAACTTTTTATTCTTGTAATTTCTTTTATGACAAGAAAAAGGTAAGCCCAAGGGAACTTGTTGCTCAGTTTTATTTTTGGTCTTTTTTTGTCACTTCACCTTAAGCTAATAGCCCAGAAATTTTCCAGTGCCTTTTTGCTTTTATAGATTTTTTTTTTTAATTCTATTACAGAGCAGGATTGAGATGATTAATGGTGTTCTGATGATCCACAGTGTGAATGTCTCAGATGCTGGAATGTATCAGTGCTTAGCAGAAAATAAGTATGGTACGATTTATGCCAGTGCCGAGCTGAAGATTTTGGGTGAGTATTGGAAAAGAACAAGCTGTTTCTTTTTCCCCTTTTGAAGATTAATTTTTTTCTTAGACTGCTGTGACTAGGAACAGCTTCTACCAGTCCAAACAGCAAAGATAAAAGCAGTTTCTTTTTATTCTTGTAACTTATGTGTGGGTGAGTCCTTTGTTGCCCCAGAGGGCATAGGGCCTTCTGTTAGCCAAAAATTTTCATTCATACATAACTGACTCAGTAACACTTTGTGAATATTTCTCTTATAAGGCTATTTTAATTCAAATAAATGGAAAAATATTTTTTACTTCCTCA
The DNA here is from genome assembly GCF_021018805.1 of Prinia subflava. Taxonomy (NCBI): domain Eukaryota; kingdom Metazoa; phylum Chordata; class Aves; order Passeriformes; family Cisticolidae; genus Prinia; species Prinia subflava. The sequence continues at coordinate 30,658,366 of NC_086249.1, forward strand.
AACGTATGTGCAGGAGATGAACTTTAGAAGAAGTAATGTACTTTAATCTCTTTTAAAATATACTTACTTCTACTTTGGCCATTATTCAAAAGTAATTATGCATGATTTTAGTTTCAAAAAAACTTCTTATTAAATCACCAAAACTGATTGAATAATGTAAATTACATACTTGGGTGAATATCCTCCACAGAGAAGCAAATACACTACACAGTGTTACTTGGAAATACAATTAAAATGTCATTATCTAAAAGCTGAAGTAGGCAGTTAATGACGAAAAACTTGAAGAACTTTTCACCACTCTAATTTTCCTTAAAGTGAACTGTAGCAACATGCAATGGAACAATAGTGATTAAGTGCCCTTCCAAAGCATTAAGTGAGACAGATATGTAGGACTCATACAGAATTTATTGTGGCACGATGTAGCAGCAAGAAAGGTGTCCACCAAAGGCCTTTAATGGCCATATCAGAGATCAGACCTGCACGTGAGACTCATTCCAGTAAACTCCCAGTCACATGAGTAACAAAACTATAATTGCAGAAGTATACTGTATTTCAGCCAACATTTAGCTCTTTTGTCAAATACTGTTTCTAGTACATTTCAGCTATTTCCTAGCTGGCCAACATTAGAATTTCACTGATAAGTCTTAAAATAATTTCTTTATAGCCATAAAGTTAAAAGCCAAGACCAGTGATTGTTCTCTTTTCATCACTTTTTTTTTTTTGGTAATTTGTGATTCACGCAGCAAACCTATTGTCTAAAGCATTCTTTTGGGGTTTTTTGTATCTGTTTTAAAATAGGTATACCTAGTATATCAGGTAGTAGCACACTTTCTTTGATCTTTTTTAATATCAGAAATAGACCATGTATATTGCTGCAGTAAAATTAGCTTTTCATTTCCTCACTTGCAAGATTGTACCCTTGTTAAATTTTAACCATAATATTGTATTTAAAAAGCAATTGTGTTTAATTTGCTCCCTTACCAAAGGGAAAAGAACAGAATAAATTGTCCATATAAATATCTCTGGTATGAGGATTAACTGAAATAATGGTAGGAAAATCCTACATGTTTGAGGCAATGAAGTGTAATGTCCTGGTTGGCATAGCAGAGATAGGGGCCTTTGGCTTTGCAAAAATATTTTGAGAAAAACACAATCAAATGAGATTACTTGAGAACTAATGTTCTTTCTTGGTGTGAAATTACAGTAATTAGTATCATTTTGTAATGCATTTAGCTTTTGTTTGTAAACAACGGGACTTCCTAAAAAGATAAGTACTAAGAACAAGACACTGTTAAATCTCTTTTATTAAGAAGTTCTCATATTCAAATTTCCAGTATTCAGACAAATATAAGAAGTGAAAGCAATAAAATTTCTCAAACTACTATTTTTTGTATGCATTAGCTCTAGAGAGTGCATTTTAGATAGTTGTGGAATTAAAACTTCTTTTCATTTTGAACTATTTACCTCTAACAAGTTTTTGCTAAAAAGAAAAAAAAGGATGGGAAAAGTGTAACTAAAACATTTGTATTTTTTGATTTCTAAAATTGTTTGATTTCACAAGTAGTTTTACTCTAAACTGCTGATGTGAAAGATTTCTCAATAATCTGCAGATGGATTAAGTTATAAACCTACCACATAATCCTGGCTGCTGATTTCAAATGTTTTGTAAAATTTCAACCTTGACATAATAATGCCAGAGAGAAAAATGGAGATTGCATTCCCAAAACCAAATCTATTTTTCTAATCTTCTGTTAGACCATAATGAAACAAAAGGTGCTGACTGTTCTCTGTGGAGTTAATGTACTTCTTTTTCAACAGCTTCAGCTCCCACCTTCCCACTCAGTCAAATGAGGAAAACAATAATTGTTACCAAGGGCCAGGAAGTTGTCATTGAGTGCAAGCCACAAGCCTCTCCAAAGCCAACTATCACCTGGAAGAAAGGCGACAAAGTGTTGAGGGAGAATAAGAGGTCAGAAGTCTATTTGATAAACTAAATATTGTGTTTGCATGTTGGATTCTGTGATACGATATGAAAATGCAGCAAGTGACAAGAACATGCTGAATGTTAGCCTGGGTATGGCATAATTATTTTGTCAAGCTGATTTGTTTGACAGTAGTACTTTATAGTTTCCACAATATTGAAATGAGAAATCTTAACATGAAAAGATGTTGCTACTTTGTGGGTTCTTATCTCTATTTAATGTTATTAATTTCAAAAACCTTTCAATTATTCTGTAGAACTACTAGAAATTTAGTATATATGAGTATCAAAAGCATAGAGGCTGAAGTTTTCTTGAACATAAAATATAAAATGTGCTTATCCATTTGAAATAATTTTAATAAGGCAGATTTACAGCTTGATCACAATGGAAGTCTATGAAAGAATAACTTTAAAATGATTCAGGGAAGGAAAATATAATTCCATTATAAGATTTAATTATACTGGTAATTTCTATACTCAGTAGTACATCTGTTTAACAGATTGTGCTTGATTAAATAAGTTCTGTCCAGCTTTGTATGATAAAAGTAGTTTAAGCACTGCAGGTAAAATGCCAGCTGTAATTGCACTTTACAAGATTGCTTATCTGTACACTAGAATAGTTTTGCCACTCTGAACATGGTCTTTAAATACAAAGAACAATCTTTTCCTCTTTCTGGTAATGTGGTATGTGAATGAACCATTTAAAATGACTTGTGTAGTATTAATCAGAAAGATAAAAGCAAGCCCCTGTTTTGTTGAATGTTTGCAGCACTGAGAGAGGCAGTAGAGTGCATCTGTCCTCATTAACTGCAAACGCTATTTTGTTGAAGTGTGCTGTATTTTCATTTCATGACATTTGTTTTGTTCTGAGAAGGAAAAATGGGTAACTTCTTGTACCATATTGAATTATTTTGAGGAGGGGGAGAGAGCAAAACAGCCTTATATACAACATTTTACTAACAGGAGTGAGTTGTATCGTTTATACTGACAGTATGACAGATTCACATTACAAAGGAGCAGAAAACATAAAATATTGTGACACTGATTTCCCTATGCTCTACCTACACAGTTGATACTTTTCACTACATGACCTTTTCCTCCCATCTCCACAAAACTCACTGTGGTGTCTCTGATCACCATGAGTAAAATGCATTTTAATCCAAGACCAGTAAAGCATTTTGGTAATTACTTCATGTCTGTCCAAATATAGCTTAACTCTGAAGTTAAAATCTTAAGGAAATAGATCTGGAGTTTCAGTTTTTGGTAGTTATAGCTTTTGATACTTGCTTGTTTTGACAGAGGCTGGAATGGGAAATGGTGAAACGTGAAAAATGAAAAGCTGGTTGAACTATTTCAGATATTTGAAAGAAGAGGGTTGCATTCAACCTAATTTTTTAGTCAGCTGTTCAAGGATTATCTTGTGGCATTCACAGTAGTTTCCCTGCATCTACTGTTTGTATAGGGGTGGTCATGAGAGAAATGTCAGTTTCAAGGTAATTCAGTTCTGCCTGAATACAGTATACTTTAAATAAAAATAATAGAGTCTCTTTGAAGAGAAGGTGAGGAAGCCTACAGTGATTTGAGACAGGAAGTGTAAAGCAATGAAGACAGTATTTGTGTTTCCATGGTTTGGGCACTCTGAGAAGGAAGGAACTCTGTTAAACATTATAAAAAGGAATACGCTCACGTTGTAAACGTATCAGTATACTTTAAAAATGGGCTTTCATTTTCTGTTGATAAAAATCCCAGAAAAAAAAATAGGAACTGTCATCTGATGAGTTTGCATGGACTATGAAGTCCTTAGAGATTAAAAAATAATAATTCATTCTAAAAACAGAAAAAAAAATGCAGTTAAGTAATAAGGAAAGGCAATGATAGAACAGCATAATAATGTTTTTTTCTTCTCTGTCTCAGCTTTTTTTTCTCTTCTAAAGTGTGTGTATCAAGTGTACTTTGTGTTTAAGTTTTGTGAAGTCTGTGAGTGCAGAAAAGGAATTTGATTCTTTTAGCAGCATCAATAAAAGAGATCTTCCCCTCTACAGCAAAGAAAAAAATTCACTTGACCATTAGGTCTGCTATTATCTATTCCATGTCTTCCAAACTCTCTTGCCCCTTAGGTGTTTTTTATACAACAAAACCTGGTTGACAATAAATATCTCTGGCACGTTTCCATAGGTAACTGAAGAGAAGTTTGATTATTCCTGTGGGACTTGTGGCTGAGTGCAGTTCTCACTGCAGTCGGACCTCTGCTCAAGCTCCTGAAATTTAATGAAGTCTGAAAGCCTCAAATGTTTCAGATTCATTTGAAAGTCTTGCACTTGAGAACATAACTCTGGAGAGCCTTCATTAGCTTCATTTCTTGGTCTCTTTTACCTTCAAACAAATTATACAGTTCAAGGCCTTCATATTCATAGTACAGGTATGATGGGCTTGATCCCCAGAAATCATTTTGAGCAGCCAGGTAATTTGATTCCTCTTGGAAGGCATCTGAATATTGTAACAGATTTTCTCCATTGAGTTCCAAACGTATGCCAAAAAAAATTAGGATATTCACTTATGTCAGTTATTTGTTGACAAAAAGCATGGCTCCAAGTTTTACAATCTCAAAATATATTAAATCTGATGAAATTACTCCTGTAGAAAGATAGTTATTTAATAAAGTTTCTGAAGCATTTACAATTCATTCTATTAACCAGAGAAAAAGATCATGAACAGATGCAAAACAAATTAAATAAAATATATTATATTAGAGATCTTCTGTGCAGAAGACTAGAACTTCCAAAGATCAAGGCATAGTCTGTGCATCTTACTGATACAAGACGTTTAGTGATCAGCATTTGAGCGGAATTCAAGTCTCTTTCATACATCATTATCTCAGTGAGTCATTCATACATTCAGTCAAAGATAACTTCATCAACAACTTCACATAGCAGTTAAAAGAAGGGAACTTTTATACTTCTATTTTGGAATTAGAATGCAGCTGAGCACAACATCAATGTCAGTGGTGTAGGTAGAGAACATATTTAAGCAGCATATTTTTGTTAATCACCTCACAATAATTAAAATGCGTAATTATCTTTACTAACCACTTGTCTCTGTCCTCTGTTGTCTCATAGGCTAGTAGATGATTGTGCGACAGTTATAGCAGGCTGTGATAATGTATGTTCTGGCTCTTGATTTGAACAATATTTTGATCCATAACAATTTGTAGAGAATTTTGGAATCTTTTAGTTCATAAGTAGTTTTGGTTTGATAGGAAAGGGGATTATATTGGAATCAAATCCTGAAAAAAAAAGTACTTTCTTTGATTTTTAGTAAACAGTTTGGATGGAATTTTGCTTTAGAAACTAAATGGGAAGAATTAGGCCCTTGGGCAAGAGTTCACTGACCAAAAAAATATTTTTGTGACATTTCTGAAATATTTCGATCAGATACTTCCTAAAGTGTAATCAAACCACCATTTATTATTTTAGCATCAAATTCTAAACAAGACCAAGACCCAGCCCATTCAGATCACAAAGCCATCCAGAAGCCTATATATCATTAAACATTTTTTAACTTATGTATAAACTAAAAGAAAGCAACAAAAGTGATGTTTTGTAGACCATAAATGTTATAATGCACACTGGAATGGACCAGAATTTGGTGTCAGTTGCATCGACATAGATCACGAGCTCTACTAACAAAGCCAATTATTAAATTCAGGACAAACTTTTTATTAGATTTTTTTCAGTTCCTGTGTTCAGGTATTGGGCATTTTATAATGATTTACGACTGCATAAATTTCTGTGAGCCAGTACTCCACAAGCTGTAGTCTTTCTCTTCACTTTCTTAAAAACATCTTCTTTCCTTGTCTAGATTGCCTTGTAGTGGTGACTACAGCCGATGTTTAAACAGATACACCTGAGGAGTCAAAAGTGTTGAAAAGTCTTATAAGTCCTTGTTAATCTGGTTTTTGTGCTTTCTCATACAACTAAAACATTCTCCTCATTAAACTTATATTAAATTTTTACTCTAGCTCATTATTTCCATTACATATACATTAGTTATAATTAAAATAAAATAATTTGAAAGCATTCTAGCAGTGAAAATGTTCTCTTTAGTCACTATTTTTTCTTCTTTATTAAGACTAACAAGTAATAAAAATAACAATAATAATAATAATAATTTAAAAAGCACAGTTTAACCAAAAAATATGTCACTGAGGAAGAAAGCAAAGGAGTATCTGAGACAGCAGGACTTTTCTAGTCCCTATTCTATGCTGCTTTGTTTTGCTTTTGTTCTTTTCCTTTTGAAGCTTCTCAAATTACAATGCATTTTTAATCATTGGGGTTTTTACGCCACAATTTTTGTGCAGATTAATATTTCATCTTAATAAAAATCAAAATATAATGATGACCTAATAGCTATGTATTCATTGGTAATGTAGCTCTGTGTTTATGGATTTTTTACTTTCCATATGGCTCAGTGGCACAGTCTAAGCTTTCTCCTTCACCTCACAGAACAATCTGTGCAGAAAAACACTAGCAGTCTCTGAAGGTCACATTCACCATAGATCACCCAGGGCAGAACAGTGCCAGTCTCTCTGTGGCCACTGTGTAATTGCTCATATTGATCCACCTATGTACCAGATTAACTTTTGCTGAAGACCTAAATACACTAAACATTTCTGAGGGAAAAATAAGTGGTAGCAAAACTCTGCCTGCCACTTCAAATCAGTCACTTTTCCTCTGGAGCAATTAGCTTCTTGTGTTCCACTTCTGGCTGAAGGAGTTCTGGATATAAGATGAGAAAACTTGATATGTTAAGCAGCAGAGGGAATTTCAGATATTTTGAATGTAATAGGTTGAGTTTGGCCATGACACAAACTTCAACATCGTTATTCTTGCAATACACAATCACAGTGGCAAACTTTTTCCTTTTTTTCTGAAAGAAGTAAAAGAATTACAGAATAGCAGCAAGTGGCATGGAGCTCTGGATAGCACCTGATCCACTGCCAGGATCAGAGCAATGTCAGCGAGAACAGATTGCTTAAGGTCATGTCTAGTCAGGTTTTGAATAACTCCAAGGAGGGAAACACTGCAGCCCATCTGGGAAATTTGTTCCTATTAGAGTTAAGCACCCCTACAGTAAAACAACAAAAAACAAAACACCGAAAAAATACATACCAAAAATACCAACAAACAAATGAACAAACAAACAACCCTTTTTTAATATTTAAATGGAATTGCGTGTGTTTCAGTTTATGCTCATTGTCTCTGTCCTGTCACAGGGCACCACTAAGAAGCATCCAACTACATCTGCTTACTTCATCCCTTCAGAGTGGGTGCATCAGTTGATCAGTGCCTTTAACAGCTGGGAGGCTCTGGTCTGTAATAAATATGACCATATAATGAATTTATATTCATGCTTCTTCCATGACACATGAAATTCTCCATTCAGATCTGTGCCAAACCTCCCTAGCCACCAAAATTCATATCTATGCATGGAGATGTCCATACAAAAACCTGCCCAGTGTGTATTGCCATGTTGCAAAGTTCCTTTCTGTTTGTCATATTCTTCCTTTACTATGTGCCTCCCCTGAGGTGGTTGGGACTGATTTGCAGCCATAGAGAAGCCTGTAGAGGCTGTGCATTGAACAGCAAAGTATTAGACATCAATAGCAAGTGCTCCGACAGTTATTCTCATAATATTACAAATAAAAGTGGCGGATAATGAAAATAGGGAGATAGGGATATTTGTGAAGTTACTGGACTTTAAAAATATGGAGGATTATTTATGAGGAAATTTTGCCTTCATAGATATGTGGGTACAAAATTGCAAGCCATACAGTGACCTGTGAAGAACAGGAGAACACTAAACGGTGCTCATTAGGTGAGAATCATTGTCTACAGGTACTAAATTTAGAATAAAGACTCTGGAGGGGACAAAGTGTTCAAGCTGCATGTAACAATACATGAGGGAGTGAATTTAGGCTGCTAAAATGTTGCCTTGAACTAAGCTTGCTTTATTTTACTTTCTTTCCGTTTTGTTTCCGTAACATTCGGCAGCTGTAAAAGAAGTCAGAGAAAAGAAACAGAAGAAAGAGATCTTTTACGGGAACATTAAATTCCAAATACGAATATTATACAAAGACACAGAGAAATATGATGTTATTGCTTTTTACCTACCTCCAAAGCAATGCTGAAGTCTTTGAAACACAGAAGTAGCTGTCCTGAATGCCTGGATATTTCATCTGTCCCTCTTTGCTGTGTAATTAGTGGAAACATAGAGAGTACTTAAATCTAAAAATATCATCATTCAAAACCTTAGAAAGAGACATGTTTTTATAGTCTTCTGGTCTCTCAAACTCCTTCATTTCCAGTTTTGACAGGTTCTTATTACAGTTTTTCTCTTCATTCTACTGTAGTTAAAGACCTGTCAATGTTTCTAAGTTCCTATTTTAATACCTTTTCAGCTTAATTATGACGGGAAAAAAATCAAAGGAAAAGGAGGGTGTTTCAGAACAGCAGCAAGAAAAAGATTGAGTTTGCAGGCAAAATTTGTATTCAGTATTATAAAATGTATTGGTTTGTACATGTGTTATGCTTTTGCATATGAACATGGAGCATAGGTATATATTATATGCTTTCTTCATAATTATGGTGGTAGCTTTCCAAAAGAATTTTAGTTCCATCTAACTGTGGTTATCATTTGTTTGAACTGAAAACTATGGACTGTAAAGGCAAAAGAAAGTTGATATGTAAAATGGATGGAAAATTATTCTGAACCATATTTTTTCTGTTTATCTATTGGTCACTGAATTGCACTAGGCTCAATTTGTTCTTGGCACAAGCTTTCTTGTATTTGTGCTATCAGTCACACAGACAGTAGAGTAGCTCAGCCAACTACCATTCCAGTTTTTTATAAGAAAAGAACCCTTTATTTCTTCATACTAATGAAATATCTTTAGAGTTATTCCAACTACAGGGACAATCTATTAAGCAGTTTGAAGATTTTACTCCAGTTAAATATCCAAAGAAAATTGCTATTTATAAGTTTTAATTAGTTTAAAAATAACATTTCCCACAGAATGCCAAATATTTCATCTTTTTGTATTCAAGTAAATTATTACCTACAAGATTCTACATGACTTCTCTGAACTGTCTTTCTTCCCAAGAAGGGTATTCAGGACAATAGGTTTTATTATTTGTGCTTAATACAGAACTTCATATACAGATGACTCTTTTTAGGGAAATAAATCTTGATTCAAATCAGAATTATATGTTTAGGTAACAGTGCATTGAAGTCTACATTTTAGAAATACATTCTCTTCTTCGCATATTGGCTTGATGTTTGAAGAAGTGTTCCACCACATCTTGCCAATTTTCAGTTCAAGCAGAATTTATTGGTGTGAAGATAGATACACAGCTCCCTACAATAATCCCCGCTGCCATCCAGCTGTTTTAGCAAGTCTTACATAATTATCCTTTAATATCTATCAGGCACATGTGGGTCTGTTGGACCTCTTCAGGTACCTGTAGACTAGACACTAATACTTGAGGAGTTGATTTCCATCCTGTAGGATCTTGTTTTTAGTATTTCCATGAAATTGCACTTCCCTTTTTTTTGACGCAGTTACTGAACTGTAAGTATCCCATCTATATTCTAGGGCCCCAATTAAAAGAAAAAGCTGAAAAGCTCAATCATTTTAAGTTGCTGATAACACAAGACATTTGATCTACTGTCTATGCCTTGAATCTGCTGACAACTAATTATCACTTGAGCAAAAAGTTCAAGAAATTTGATTTTAACTGTGATTCATTTCTCAGTTGTAGTTAATGGCTGCCTGTTTGTTCACCACACAGGTAGAATATGAGTCATCAGTGGCCTAAAGGTTTTTCTTTGCCTAAGGCTCTTCAGAATGACTTTTAGCATCATTTGACCTTAAAAGAAGCTTCATCTAAAAATCTTAGGAATTTAAACACTTAAATTCATGCTACCAACTCATCCACAGATTCCCTAGGGAAAATTTAATGATCAAAACTAGTGAAGAAAGAAAATACCCAGGAAATAAAGAAGGAGAAGCTTCATGACAGAAACTCTAATCTTCCTGAGAGAGTTCTGCAAATCACTTCTTTTCAATTTTTGCATAAATCATGGTCTAATTTAGCTGTGGCAGGCTCATAATGGGAATTAGAGAGCTTGTTATAAAGCAGAAAAGGGAAACAATGATAACCTTGACAAAATAGTAAAAACAAATGGCAAGATCACGACTCCTTGACAAAAGGAGTCTCTTACACAGCAGCATTGTTTTACTAAATGAGCATATTACATGAGTTTTTACAACATAATGATTTGGCCACACACCTGAACAACTCCCAATCTTCACTCATGTTTTCTTACCAAGAACACAATTAAGGAAACTGTACAATACCCAGAAATATTAAATGTTGCATGCTTTATGGACTTTAGGCAAGAAACTTGCTTTTCTGTATCTTTGTGTGCAGTTAGGGGTAGTTTCAGTGACAAACTGCCAAAATTTCCATCTGTCATCTCAGGCCTCTTGATTTACAGTAAAAAAGATTCAGGAATCCAAGCCTGGTGAAAAATAGCCCCTTTACTTCACCTAAGCTTTGTTGTCTGGTTTTGGTTTTTTTTTTTTTTTGGCTAGACCATTACCCTTGTCAGCAGATCATACAGATGCAGTCTTGCTTGTGCCAGAGCAGTCCAGGAAAGACTGGAGTGATGAGCCATGGACCGGGACAGGTGTTCACAGCAGAGTGCCCAGGACAGCACACACACTCAGTCTCTCATTTTTCTGCCTATACACACTCTGCACCAGTAAGGACAGATGATTTACCCACACATGTAAAAATCCGCCTTGTAATCCCAGCTGGGATTTCACCGGGATGCAATCAACTGAGCTATTCAGCAGTTAGTCCCTGGCTGGATTTTAGCCCCCCTCAAATAGTCCCTAAGCATCTTAGGAGTTTCAGCATGCCAAAAGCCAGCCCTGCTACCCTGTCTGCATGCTGCCACCATGTTTTAAAAGCCAACATCATTAAATATATGAAAGCATTTCTGTGATAGCTGACTTCACTATATGGGGGGAATACTCCTATTTAAATTCCTGATGGAGAAATAATCACTGTTTAAGTGGTACAGCATATGGAAGTCCTACCTCAGCCAGAGTCTCTGGGCATTATCACTGAATTGGTCACAAGATAAGTAATAATTTCTATGGCTCAGTGACATGTAACCATGCAGCAATAAACTGTTTCAGGCTCCAGGAACCAAGTCAAATTTTAAATTAGAAAGAAGTAGAATGTAAAAGAAATTCCCAAGGCACGGTGGGAAAGTTGTAACATGAACCCAGATATTTTGGACTGAAAATTTTGTCAGACTCTAGAATATGAGCATGGACTTCAATTCTGTATTTTAGTTTATAGCACATATTGCATTTTAAGTGATCCTTAATATATTTTAAATCTATCAGTCAGCATCCACGATCCGTGTGGAGGATACAAAGATCTACACATGGGCTGTCAGAATTCATTTTGCCCTGGAAAATCTCCTTTAAGGGAAAATTCTTCCTTATCTGTCATATATCTAAAATAATTAGGGTGGCTTTTCAACAGATTATCATCTGTTGCATCTAGATGTAATGATCTTTGTATGCATATTGTAAAATTTATTATTAAATTTCAAAATTAAATAGGAAATTTTGATGCCTCTGGCATCTTCTCTCACATTATGTTCTGACACTCTCCAGCCTGTCAGTCTCAGAAATCAATGGACTCACAGTGTTTACATGCTAATTGGCCCCAGAGAAGGAGAACAAGTATATGCATATTTTTAAAAAGTTAGATTTATTTTGCAGAAAATTAAATTCTGTGCAAAAAACTTTAACAAATTATTCATTATTTATAAAAACAGTATGTTGGAAACTGGCTTTCTAATGGCATTAGTAAAAAAAAAATTAAAATTAAAAAAAAAAATTTACAGTAGTCTAGAAAACAATGCTACAATTAATCCACATAGTCATGATAGAAGATAACACTTCTCTCAAGATCAAGGATCTTCAGGTCTCTGCCTAAATTCATAAACACACTTTAATCCATAAATGACCATAAATTTACTATCCAATCAGCAGTCTCAGTGGTGTATTTCTAAGCAATATATGGCAATGAAGCTATGTATTACCCAGCAAAAAGACACTCTGGTCAGAACAAGGAATATCTGTCCTGTTTGCATTTTGCATACTCTCAATTACTGTAGAACCTCAGTCACTGGTGTTGTCAAGGTTCAGATTTTCTTCACTGTGAAAAATAGAAACTGTATTGCCTCATGAAAATTTTATGCCATTTTATCTACAAAGAAAGCCAAAGTATTCCTTGTTTTAAGTAGTATGAAAATAAGTATCACAAATCATTATCTCACTATTACTGATCACAGGCTACATTCCTTGTCTTTTAACGGTATCAGTCTCATGTTTGCATTTGGACAAGAGGTGAATTTAAAAGAATTTTAAATGTAATGTTTCTCCCTAGTAAATCATAGCAAGAAGGAAAGAAGTTGACAATATATATGAGAAACAACATGAGTGATCTATCACTTTTAAATTGAAAATTCACTTACCACTGGGAAAGATACTATCTCTAATAAGATCTAGTTGTGTATAACATGAATTTTACAATAGCATATTACCAGTATCAGTGAAAATCACATTACTCTGATATTAGTGACTTCCATATAACTAGATTTTCTACATATTTATCTGAGATTCCTGTATTTCTCATTTTTCATTTCAAGGGTTGTGTACAGCTACTGTCCATGCAGCAAATAAATGAAAGTCAGAGGGAAAAGAATCATAAATATATTGGACACGGGAAGCTTAAAAATATACTGAGGCTTATTTTTAGTAGACTAGCCTTGAAAAAGAAAAGAAGTTCTAGTAAAGCAAGCAGTTGAGGCCTCTGATATTTGTGAAGGCTTTTAATGAGCATTCCTCAACCTTGCCCTTCCCTTCCACTTTCCACTTGCTAAATCCTTTTACAAAATTATTTCTCCAGTTTCTGGTTTTCAAATTTAACAAGTAGAGCTTCCAAGTTAATTAATATGCCATTTAAATCCAATTATTAAAAATATTTAGTAAAATTGGCACCAACATTAATATCTGCAGCACTTCACTGGACCTAATATACTAGTAGGCTTTTTTTTTTTACTCCTGCCACAGTGGCCTGTCATCTCTGTACAGTTGCTAATGTGATTTTGTGTGTGTGCTCACTGACTATCATCTCCCTGCCTATGCTCACAGCAGACATAATCAGCCTAGAGGTGGGAAATGTATCATTTATATTTTACCAAAGTGTCATTAAATTAACTGTGCCAAAATAATTGAAACATATTTAAAGCATTTTAAATTTGGACTTTTTTGATAAAAACTCAGGAAGATATATGAGAAAAGTTTGTTATTTTCACATGTGTGTGTGACTTAAGGTCACATTCCACCAATTCTCCACATTACATAGTCTGAAAATGATGATATGGTATTGTACCAATGTACAAAAGTGATGGGGTGTGATAGAAGTATGGTTATGTTGGAATCAGAACATTCTGAAGCTAATAAGTGTTTGATGTAGCTGCCATAATCCTTCCAGTTTTACCAAGTTCTCAAACCATTGAGCAGAAGGATCTTTCATGACTTTTTTTTTGTTATTTTTGAGGAGTGACCTCTTTGAATGTTCTCAGATCTATGCATTACTTATTCTTTGACAAGAACAATTATCACTGTTCAAAGGAATCTCTCAGACTTTTTTCTGTGACTGTTTATTAATCTCATATTTTTACCCTTTGTGTTTTTGCAATTTCATACTTTTTACTGGTGTGAAAAGTGTTATTTTTTTTCTTTTTGTTTAAGAAACTCTTCTTCCCATGGAGTAAGTCTTCATGGTTTTTCTAGTTTAGAACTGAACAAGTTTTCTCTAGCTTGACTACAAAGTTGTCATTATCCAAAAATTAATCAGTATTTCTTCTTGTCTAGCAAAAATCAAGACAGCTCTCCTCACACTAAAAATTGCAAAAAATAGATTTCAGACTAGAAAGAGCCCAAATAAGCCTATAAATAGTCTCAGCCTGTTTTGATAATTCTTTATCCCTTCTGTCTACAGAAATGAACATTGTCATGGCTTAGCCCCATGCAGCCACTTGGTAACTACCCCACCAACAAGTTCAGGGAGAGAATCAGAAGAGTAAAAGCCAGAGAACTGATGGATTGAGGTAAATACAGTTTAACAGGGAAAGCAAATCCAAAACATAGCCCCATATTATCTCTACTCTAGTCAAAACCAGCACAATATCCACAAATTTCTTGGACTCATTGACAACTTCTATTTTTCTGATACATAACTACAAAACTTTGAAACACTTTTACTTTTTACTCTTTTATTGTCAGCAATTTTTTAAAGCTTCCTTTCTCTGACTCTGGTACATCTTTGCTCTGAATGGATCCTAATATCCTTTAGTAACCATCCAAAGTAACCATCCAAAGTCCAAATCATTCACAGCCATCAGTTCAAAGCAAAATGTTTTGGAGCTAGTTAGTAAAAACATTATTAAAAAAAAACAACTAAAAAAAAAAACCCACAAAAATAGCTTTTTTTTTTTTTTTTGTATTGTTCTGGTATTTTGCACTGCTCCCAGAAAGCAAGACATTAAAGATTTGAGATTGGAATCAGTTTCTAGAAGCCATCTAGTCCATTATTCCAAACGAAACAGGCCTAACTGCATCATGTTTCTCAGGAGTTGGTCCAGGCAAATCTTGAATATCTCCATGAATGGAGATTCTACAACCTGTCTTGTCAACTTATTCCAGTATTTGGACACTTTCACAGTATGCTTGCCTCTCAACATGTTGCCACATATTCTAGTTTGTATCTGTTATAACTTATCCTCAATTCCAGCTCTCTCTTCCCCATGCTCTCCAACAGATGGATATAAGCAGAAGAAATTAAAAAAAAAAAAAAAAAAAAAAAAAAAAAAAAAAAAAAAAAAAATCTGGTTTGACCTTCTTTTCTCCAGGCTGAAGAAAAAAACTTCAAATTTTCCCCAACCTCTACTCATTTGTCATGGACTTTCACCCCATGAACATCTTTGTGTATCTCTTCTAGTATGTCAATGTAATCAGTGTGTCAGATACAATCCCAAGAGAAAAAGTGCAAAGTAGAGGGAAAAAATTGCCACTCTTAACCTGCCAACTGCCTTTTACTAAGGCCAAAAGAGGCTGACCTTTTCACTGCAAGGGCTCATGTCTATCTTGGTGTCAGCCCAGATCCTCGGTCTTTCTCTGCAGACCTGCTTTTAGCTAATCATGCACAGAGCTCTTCACAGATTTAGAACTTTATAAAAATACCAAGACTTGTCTCAGTCCCTTTCTCCACCTGCTGAAGTGCATCTGAATAACAATCATATTTATCTATCACCCTCCCCATTTGGTATCATTCGTGAACTTACTGCATGCAGCCCTTGCCATTGTACATGACATTTATAGGACCAGTAAACAGCAGCAGCCCCTCTACAGGACTGTAAGGAATGCCAGCTAGTAACCAGCCACCAGCTGAATTTATATTACTGTGTGCAGACCTTCGAAATAGAGTCTAACCTGTTCATTCCAAAGACCCACACAAAATAGGCCCCATTACACAAATGCTTGGCCTAGGATCAGCTGGCCTTGATGCCTTCTCTGATGGGTATTCCTCCTCCTCAGCTGCTCCCAGGGCACTCTGCCTGTCCCAAAGTTACAGATCTACAGGAATAAATGACCTACAGGCCAAGGTTTAGGAAGACTGCTCTTGCCTGAAATCACGCCTTTCAAGTCTTCCCCATCTTGAGAGGGAAGACCATTGTACCATTGCATCAAGTGCAGTTTCTAGTTGACCCTCATATCTTGTTTCATGTAGCCTGGGCTTTTGTCTCTTCAGGGTCTCTGAGAACAGCCTGTCAATCACCTTTCCATCCTCTCTGATGTCCCACAGTCCACATGCACTGCTGCTCTAACAACTCCTGGCTCTGTGGCAGGGCTCTCCAGCCTGACAGGTACACGGGTGCCTCTAAAGCACCAGCCAACAGGGTGTTCAGGTCAGTTCTTGGCAGCAGTCAGCTGAAGGCAGAAAGCACAGGCTGTCCTGAAGCAGAAAACCACCAAGAGAAGCCTCCTCTTTGCTGAAGGGAGCAAAAGTCTGGGACACAACCCTCACCAACAGCAAATCACCAGCAAATGCCAGAAAAAGCTCTCAAAAGAAGGTGGGAACTGTGGCAGTAACAGCTAGTTCCCATTTGCTGTGCTTTGTGGGAGCTGTGTTTGCTCTATAAATTCTTTTTTGATTGCCCATTTGTATTTTCTCATCTGGGATAGGAACACTTTCTCAAATTATGTTTTTCTCAGCACTTTCCTGGTCACTTCATTTTATGTCCATGTTATATTTATAAAGTAAGAATAAGTTAAAAAATAAAATCAACTTTTCTAATTAACTCTTATTTTAAATCCAAGCTAAACTAAGATTTTGCAATTATTTAATCAGAGGATGAAAGAAAGAATTCGTTTTACTGTGAATGAGTGATGGCTTGGTGTTAGGGAGGGCTAGTAGGAAGGTAAATCGTTCACCTGAAGCTTGAATCTGCATCAGACAGGTTTGTGCAAGGCAGTGGTTGCTCAATAGCAGGCTGATGGAGGAGCCAAACATGATTCTAGGACATGAAAACCCTGTACTGTGGCATCAGTGACATGCATCAGCTTGGACTTCTCTTCAAATGGCATAATAGTCAGTGACTCACTTCTGGTTGAGATTTGGATCCACTTCAACTCAGAAACTGAAATTGCTTATGCTGTAAAGCAAATTTTGCAATAAATAAAGCTTAAAAAGTATCAACATTGATGTACTTTTATTTTACCTTGGACCTTAAGTGGATTCAGGAGAAATTATGCTAAACAGTTCATGACTGCTACACTTCATGACTGACATTTCTGTAGCTCCAGACTAAACTCTGACATCCTATCTCCTTGTTTTAAGATTTCTCCTTATTCTCCTTATTCTGATTTCATGCATCACTAAGCTCTGAAAAATTCTTGTCTCAGAGCACAATATGCACTAATTTTGCTCTGACAACCTTGTAATTGGAATTCTAATACTTACTACATTTTTTTCTAGGTAAAAAAGAAGGGAGGTAAAAGACTTCCCTGTGATAACATTGCCTGAGTTATACGACCAGAGATGCCATTTTTCACTGTTGTGTATTTAATAGCAATTAGGAATAAACTGTACCAGGTACTTTCTCTGTACTATATACCTTTCAGAAGAAAAACAGTATTTCTGGAGACTTAAAATTCCTAGTATTTCAGGAGGTAGAGTTCAGCATTCAGAAAGATACATCAACTGAAGTTTTTATCACCAGATTCCCCTTAGTAGTGAATTTATCTTGAGTCAGGTTTTGAACACTTCCTTACTTTTGCATGCAAGGCACAGTGTGATGTAGTTGTGTTGTTGTGGTATGTTTGGCATTTTCATTCTGTGCCCCTTTTCAGGATCAAGGCCCATACAATAGTTCTTTGTTGTCCACTGATTACCCACTCAGGGATATCTTACATCCTCTTTGATATTCCATTAATACACAGCTGTTTCTAAACTCTGTCAGCTTAAAAGACTCACGCAATTCAGACTATTGAATTTAAGAACATTTGCTTTTTTCTTTAAGACATTACTCCTGCTTCATTTGTGACTTCTGCATTGTGGCTCAACTGCACTTTCATGTGGCACTGAGATAAAAGCATATACTAGAAAGTATTAATCCAGGGTATAATTCTCTTCATACTGAAAAGAATCCCCTGTGTCTAATACAAAGTCATATAAAAGGAAATACTTGCAACCACAGCAGTAAATGGATCCTTATTTATTAAAATTCATTTATTCCTTAGCAAGGGACTTCCTGTTCAGCTGAATATAATTTGCCCTAATATTAATGAAAAAAATTGTCACTGTAAAAACATAATATTGAAATGAACTACTTCAGACACCTCCAACAGGACCCCAGAGTGTAGGGAATTGTGTAATAAAACTGACTATATTCTGAAAGTAAAACCACCATTCACTTGCAGATCATATCCTCAATTTTTTTAACTTTTAATTCTGCAGTTAATAAATTTTAATTTAACCCCATCTGTTTGTTACTTTTTCCTTATGTGTGTGTTCATTTCTGTATGCATGTGCACTTTTTTGTTGGGTTTTTTTTTTCATGTAGCTTTTTTTTTTTTCTATGAATGAGGTATAATTTTAGGAAATAAAACATAAAATATAAATTTAAAAAAGACTTCTAACAAATCATTGGAGTTAAACTCACACATGGGAATTTTTTAATGACTGTTACGTGGCATTTTATTTACTACCATTCACACAGGTTTGTGAAGAGATAAAAAGCATATTAGCTATATTCATAAATATTGAACTTGTGGCACCATATTTTTTGCCCTGTCATCCATTTGGCCTGAAAACCCTGGGTATTATCCCCAGGCGGTTATTCATCATAACATGCTTTTTTAATACTTTCATTTATTCTGTTCATCATTACTTTAAGAACATTAAGAGAGAAAGTATTGTAGTTTAGAGGCTTCATTTTGTTTCCTTTCAAGTGATCCAAACAGCTGTTCTTTCTCCCTGCTTTAAGTCTCTGTGTAATGCACCCTTGTTCATCAGTGTGTAACAAAGTCTAGTTCACCTCTCTATATTACCTTAACTACATCATGGCCCCTTTTCCAATTTCTGTAATAATTTTCAAGCTGTTTATTTACCTAGTTTAGTTCTGGAACCCTTTCCCAGAAATATTTTGTTTGCTTTACTTAAGAAATTCCAAGAAATTTCCAATGAACAAATTCATTCCAATTTTTTTATCTTTAACTTAATAAAAATAATTTTACTCTATATTCCAGTCCTTTGTCCCATGAGTAGCTTCCCAAGGTTTCATCTGTAATCAAATCACTGAGCTTCTACATTTTTCTCAGGTCTAGTATCCAGGAACAATGCTGGAAAAAAGAGTCAGTTTTCTATCCTGTTCAGGAATACCTGCATTAACCATTAACCATTTATTATTCAATCCATGCCACAGTCTCCAACTGTGACTTGATTTTAGGAGGTATTTTCTTGTTTACTAATATTTCAAAGATATCTCCTCAAATCCAAATCTGAGACTTCCTGCAATCCTTTCAGACTTACAGGCTTCCTTAACTGATCAAACTGAAAGCAATCAGATCCAAAGAGTTGATTAATTTTAAATAAATTTAAATGTCTAATATTTTCAAAACCTAAGTATTTTCAGTACATAGTTAAATTTCTCTCTATTTTGGGCTTCTCAGGAATTTTTAAAGCATCAGTCTGGACTATGGGGTGAGAGTAACAAATGTTCCACTGTGGAGGCTGCAGGCAGACGCTGCCCCATCAGCCCCATCTGGAAAGTGCTTAGCTGAGAGAGGGACTGGAGAAGGATTTGAAGGGAAGGGTACTCTGAACACAGACAATTATGTTAAAATTCTGCTTAACTTGTATGTGGAAGCCAAAAGAAAATCAGGCAAATACCTTCATAACGTAGAGGAAAGTATGAAAATTGTCAAATTAATTGTGCCATAAAAGCATGTGAAAAAGGAAATTAGAAAATTGCTGTCATATATTGAACTAGCTGAGCCTTTGTTTTACCTTAAAATTAACAGTTTAATTATAGAAACAACTGAAGCATTTCACTTGTAATATTACAAACATCAAAGCTTACACTGATATTTCCACAATACACACTTCAAACAAAAAAATGAGGAAAAGGTAAAAAATTGTACAGATTGATCAAGAAAAGCTCTACCAACAAAAGAAGGGGTTCTTAAATGAACACAAAATGCAGGAAAATGCACTCAGCTTCAAAACTCTTTATTTCGGACTTCAAAAGCATTTTCCTTTCTCCTTAAATATTGAGGGGAGGAACTTCTTATTGTGGATTGAGGCTTAATACTCTTTAGTATGATGTTGAAACCTTGCTAGAAAAAAAGAAACACCTGCCATGCTTTTAATGCACATTCTGGAAGCTTAGCAATTTCTCTGCAGCTGCTTTCATTCTCATAGCAGGGTGGTTGGAAAAATGAGCATCGATGCCCCGGGTTCTTAACAGCCCTCCGTGGATCTCTGCGGTAGATTTCTCCACAGCGCTATTATCCATGTACTGGTAACTTAGATTTTGCACTCAGCAAGTGGAGAATTTTGATCAATAGCAGGGATTCTACTCAAGGGACTCTGGATAGGCATTAAAATTACTGAAGCAACTAAATGAAGTCTCAAGGAGTCCTGACAAATTACCAGCTGCTGGTCTTGTCACATTCTTAGCAGTAAACTGGCTGTGAGCAGAGAACTGCATCAGAAATGGATGAAACATGAAACAGTTAAAGCACTCAATGGTGGCACCTTTCTCATTTTATAAGATACATCAATTTCCCAATAAAAGATTCATAGGCTGAGCTGAAAACATGATGAAGAACCTTAAATGTCTCACTGAATATTATGTAAGCTGATTATTTTTAGTGTTTAGAGCTATCACAGAGGATTTCTATCCCAGGTCTATATAGAGAAAAACATCTTATCTTTAAATGAATGTAAATTATTCATAGTTACAAAGACAAAGAACAAATAAGGTGAAAATTGAATTCAGGTTAACTCGGAGGATCCCAAATGTTAAATAGTCACCTTGCTTGTCATTACATGACTTTATTAGTTTTTTACCAAAAAGTATTGAACATAACCTCCTTGAACTATTTACAATCCTTTCATTTCATCTTCTAGCAACTGAATTAGGATCAACAATTTTGTAATTCAAATAGAGGCAGAAAATTGAATGGAAAGGAACAAATAAAATTGCATTTGTTCCTTCCCAAGGAATTCTATTTAGATATAATGATTTAGCTTTCAAAAATGTGCAAATAATATGCTTGCTATCAATGTTGTCTTTGCATCCATTGTGCTAGGTTCTGCTCAAGCACATGCAGTTCCCATGTGAGGATGGAGGTTGGTACAACAAATTATGTTTATGTAAGCAGGTTTCTTTCTTTTTGGAAGAATTGCAGTTTATTATCTAAAATCCAGAAGTCAAGATGAAAAGCTTTTGCTTTCCATGTAGAAAAGTTGGCATTGTGAGTTTTGTCCCAGGACACATTGCTAGTCATGAGACACACATGCTGCGTATAGTAGTATTGGTGAGATTGATAGTCAGTATGACACATGAAAACAATAAAAATATTTTCTCTGATATATGCCAAAACTCTCATCAGAGCCTCTTTATATGATAAACAATAGAATAGTACAGGAGTTGATATGCCCATTTTTAAGTAAGAGGATATAGATACATTTCTTAGTTAAATGTACAATTCAGAAAAACTATATTTAATCATTGTAAGCTATAATCTAATTTTCTATTACAGGAAAAAATTAATTCAACTTATTTATAAATAGCATCTTGGAAAACTGCATTTAATGAAATTTCCACTGACTGATTTGAGAACCATGGAATATCTTCATAGCTTGTGATTTATAGACAGGAAAAGGGTCATGGGAACCATTTATCACATTAATGGTGATACTTGAGAAACTTTGATTTCATGGACAAGATCTGAGGCCAAATTATGCCCTGAGAAACAGATGGGGTGTGAATGGAGGCTGTGTGAAACAAACTAGCAGAAAAACGAGGCTGTAACCTGGACTGTGCAGTACCCAGGATTGAGTCATATAATGTTTCCTCTTTCAAACTAGAAACCTAGAAGCAAATAAAACTCATAGATGCTTTACAATATACAAACCACTATGGCCAGTCACTGCCCTGGTCACAAGGTTTCTAGTATTTTCTGTCTCCACTAAATCACTTCAGCGATACTGCCTGCTAACTGACATTTCTTAATGTTGAGTTGTTATTCTTCCCTTCCTCATCTCATTTACAAATTTCTCACATTTTCAGCTGTCATCCCCTTGTTTTACAAGTGTATGTGGTTTTACTTAAGTTGCTTGAAAGGATGGGCCTTGATTTGAACTAAAGAAGTTCACTGCTAATAGCTTCATGAGTAATTGCTTTCAGTAGATGTTCAAGAGAACACGGGTAATTAAATTTGACACTTCTGTCATGACACTGCATGTCTAATGCATCATGCAGGAAAAGCCAGAGGGAGTCTGCAGACCTGTGTTGCTCCTACCTGCAATTCAGCAACACATCAAGTTTCCATGCTGTTTTGAGATGTTTTTGTGGGCATTGTGCATGTTGCAGATAAAACCATCTCATTTTCATTGCTTCCAGTGTCCTTTTCTCTCTTCTTCTTCTCCTGCAAACACCACGAATTTCTCTCCTCTCCTCTTCATCAAATTCTTTTGAAAACTGATATATTTCACCTTTTTTTTGCTGGGTAAGTCTCCTATTACAGTAAAAACAACGTTTCTGGGACTTCTGTCATGTAGTTTGCAACTTCGCTGTCCTTGGAACTCTGTGGATGTAGAAGTTGATTTTGCCCAGTCTTTTCCCTAACATTTAGGAAAACACACCTTATTGTTTTCATTATCTGACTTCTATGATTTGTAGGGATTTTTATCAGACAGTAATTTTTCTGACCCCTGAACTATTTGATATGACTTCATATATTAACATTTTTTTAATAACAAGCAGAAGTAACATTGAAAAATATTTCTACATATTTACATGGTATTGCTTTTATATAAATATTTTCTAACGTTAAGGGTCCTTAAATATGTGTTCATAGAATTTCTTTTTCTAGGTACTTGCAAGCGTAAGTCAATATTTATTTACCTGCACTTCTCACTTACTTCTGTCTGTGCAACACCAAATTCAGTTTATTTTCATGTCTGCAAGCTGTATTATCTCCAGCCTTAAACACAGAACGTATAAACATCAGATTCAACAAAGTCATTTAGTATAAATCCCTTTCTAAAAATGAAGCATACTTTGCTTTGAGAAGAGACATTCATAGACTTTTGATTTTAGAATAAAAACTCTGTCAAGCAATATAAACAATTATTTCTAACATTTATTTTCTGATATTTTTCAACATTTCTACAAAAGAAATATATTTATTTTTACTTCCTTTTCTGCTCTTCTTCACTCATGACAGATAGCTAGTGCCTGATTTATAGCAATTTATTTTAATTAATTCCAAACACCTGCAACCTGTAATTGATTTGGCACTGATATAAATTTCCTGACTCCAATCCATCTATTACACTACCTTCAATCATATTCAAATTCTCCTTTAGATATGGTGACTTACCTTAATAGAGAATTAATTGATTGTATTGTTGATGTTTAAATTATTTTCATTTATACTTCCTTCCTTCCAAAGGTTCAAAAGATTGAGTATAATCACAAGATAAAATTATCCTACAATATGCACAACCATCATCCTAGTTAAGTGGGGATTGAATATCTGTACAGTGAAATGGGTATGTTTATTTAAGGGTTCAGATTACTTCTAGGTGCTGAGCCAACTTCCTCACCAAAGAATCATAGATTGCTGGGCATTAAATAAAAATAAATCTTTCAGGTTATAATACATTTAATTACAATTGGTGTTTTTCAAAAGGAGAACATTTTTATTGTACTGATACCCCCTTCCAGTTATCTTCACTTTTCTGCCATGTCCTGCCACTTTCAGGCTCAATTTGTTTAATTTCCTCAATTTTCTAATTGGAATAGGATAGAAGTATTTCTAAGATGTTGAGCTGTCCAGTTCTGATCTTTAGTGTAGAAAATTAGTGATGTGGTCCCCATTTGGAATAATGAGGATAAGGTCTCTCTAAGATCACTGACCTCAACAATTACTGAGGATACCTCTGTCAACCACATTCAGGAGAATGACCAAAAAAAATAGAACTAATTAAAAATGCCACAAAACTGTCTTCTAAGGAGACTAATTTTTGATAACAGAGAAAAGCCTCTACAGGAATATAGGTGGAAAAAGAATAATTTACATTAAAAACCTTGGGAGATAAGTAACCCTCATCCACTTGTACTACAGCATTAAACACCCACAATAAATGTATATTAATCACTAAGAATATTTTCTATATGCTCTGAAAAAAAAAAGTGGGGTTATTTCCCATGGAGAACATATTAAATATATATAGTAAGTATACACTGTACTCAAGATATTTATAAATAATAAAATATTTATATTTAATGTACATATAAAATGTGTAAAATAAGTTATTTATTATATGTATATACATATGTTACGCTATGCATCTGATGATGAGCTTTTATTTCTTGCTGTTATAACAGAGGAGATGCATGTACTGTTTTTAGTAAAGACCATCAAGTTCTTCTGTAATTGAATGAGCAATATACTGAGGATACAGAATAACCACCTGTTTCAGGCAATTCCATGCTCCTTTCCTATGGTTCAATTTACACTGATCATAACAGCTCTTAAACTGAAACAAAAGAAAATTTAGTAAAACATGTATACACTAGATTAGATATTGATTAAATGCTCTGTGCCAGTAAGAAAGAAGCTTTGCATGGCAAGAATCACAGAGATTGCTTGACAAACTCAGAAGGGAGGGGAGGAGACAGGTAACTTTCTATTACCTCCAGGGATTCTGACACAGACATTAAGTCTAAATTTGAGAATAGAGTTGCAGCAAATGAATGATATCAAATCACTGTTTCCATATCTCAGTATTTTCAGGTTGGGGGCTTTTGTTTGCTTTTTTTATTTAACCTTTGAAGACTCTTTTAACATTGCTTCTTGTTAAATACATTTAATATTCCAGAGTTCCGTTCAGGGGAGATAAAGAATTCTGGATAATCATCTGAAAGCCTTAATTTCTTTGAGTTTTCTGTAAAACATTCCTAAATTGTCAGTGTGTGTTGTCTCTCTGAATGCACAGAGATGAACTTCAGTCATGAAACATGATTTTGACAAGGACTGCCATCACCTTAAGTCACTTAATTCTTTGGATTCCTCATCTTGACTAGTGGGATGATAGTCATGTTTCTAGTTTATTCTGCAGAGGCTTGCAGGGTTAATTAGTCATATTATCAGATCATCAGTGAGGTTAGAAGGGACCCAGCAAGATCACTACTCCTAGTCCTGATCAGTTGAATAAACTGAATCAGACACAGTTGTCACAGTACTTTGATGTGCTTATGATAATTATTTTTAAATAAGTAACAAAATAAATAGCAATTTTTGGGCTGGGGGGAAGGTGATGTGTGGCTTCATATTGTTACAATGGAATAAACTGATTTTGGGAGGAAGCATCATCACAAGAAAACTTAGTCTTGCATTTATATTTTCAGAATTTCTAGTTTCTACACATAGTTCAAGAAAGAACTTACAGCTGCCTAGCAGAGAACAGATTAGTTTTAATTAACATGGGACAAAATATGCTGAAAAAGACCATAGCATTGTGGTATTTTGAACGGAACTAAAACTATTCAAACTTCATATTTTTTCATTAATTTAATTTAGGAAGAAAAGTTTTAGAACTATTTCTATTTAGAACTATTTTCAGCTAAAAGATATTTGCTTACAAATGATTCAAGTATTTCCAGTGCATCCTTATACAAGAATACATGGCAGAAAATCTCTATTTTCCTGAACTATAAGACAAGTTCTCTTTACAATTTTTTTAACTGTGGTAGTAAAACAAAACAAAACAAAACAAAACAAAACAAAAAACTTATTTGAGAATACTTAAAAATTATCTGTCTTAAAATTATGTAAGATACTAAGAAAAAGGGGAACCTTCTTCTGAGAGCTCATGACTGTGTCATTGCCCTTAATTTGTGAGTTAAAATGCTGGTATTTTTCCTGACTGATTTTATCTTTGTTCAAAGCTACAAGAGGAACAGTAAATGCACTAAATAAATTTACAATTTTGTAATTTATTATGTCAAAATCTGATCAGTCATTTATCTTCTAAAAAGGACATAATATCTTTCTGTAGATTGAGGACCCTGAACTGTTATGAATTAATATATGTCTTATTAAAAAATGAGCTTATTAAAAAACAAAATTGGGCACTCTAAGTAGCACAATTCCTGAGGCAATAATCCTTACATTTTCTGTTTTGTATATTGCCTTGCAAGTGAAATTTTTGTTATGAATACAAGCAGATTTTTTTTCCTGACTATCTTTTCCTGCCTTTCTTAAACTGGAAATACCATAACCAAAACTTCTCATTTATCCTCTGACCAACTTCTGAAAAGGCCACCACACAATGTTTCAGAGTGACACACCTGTGCCCCTTTAGCGCATTCCTCAGGGTAAATGGGCAGGTTATGTCTTAATTTTTGTCCAGAAGGATTTATGCATGGTTCATTATCTCCCCTGGTGCCTTTGACTGACAATGAACTTTTCATACTTGGTGAGCAGCTCTTACTTTTACAAGCACAGAAAACTGCACTAATCTTCATGCATTTGATGCTTCACTTCAGCTCATACTGATAAAAGCCAAATAAGTCTGTGAACCTTGGCTCTTCCTTTCTTACAATGTACAGATATCTTAATAACGTCTGCAAAAAATGCTTTCATGTGTCAAAAAAATTGCTTTCTTCCTGCATGGCACAGAGGACAGAGGAAATGTAATGCTCAGTGTCATCTGAGCCCATCATGGCCTGTCATGTATGATCAAGACAAAATTTTAGATTTGTGAATAAGTCAAATTGTGAATTGTCAGAAATGGCATGGATGGCAAATACACAAAAGGCAACAGAGTCTTCAGAAGCTCTCAGTGCTTGCAAAGAAGTGACAGTATGCAGAGACTGCTCTAAAGAGCCACTGATCTCAATTACCTTTAAAGCAAAATATGTCATAGAATACCCGGTTGGGAGGACATCAAGGATCATTTAGTTCTTTCTTGCCAAAAGTGCTGTCTAGACAAGATACCCCAGAAACTCTTTCATCTGGATCTTAAATGTGTCCAGCATTAAGAGAAGCCACTAGTTCCATTTAGAGCATATTCCAATAGGTGATTGTTCTTATTGTGAAATATTTTCCTCTTCTGGCTAATTGGTATCTCCCCAGGAGTAACTTGCAACCATTACCCCTTGTCTCTTTCTTGTGTCTCCTCATAAAAATGAAGTTTTCCCTCTTCCTTTTAACAGAGGAGCATGCTGATAAGGTGTCCACTGAGCCTTCTGTTCTCAAGGCTGAATAAATCCAGTTCTCTAAGCTGTTCCTCACGTGTCAGGCTTCCCAGCCCTTTGACCATCTTTGTGGCCCTTCTCTGGACTCCCTCCAGACTTTCCTTTTATTTTTTTTTTTTTTTTTTTTTGGTTTTTTTTGGTTTTTTTTTTTTTTTTTTTTGGTTTTTTTTGGTTTGGTTTGGTATTTTTGTATAACAGAGACCAAAACTGAATGCAGTACACCAAATGTGACCTCAAAAGTACTGACTGGAATCGGGTTATGGCCTCTTTAACTTGCTACTGGTGCCCTTGTTGATGCAGCCCATCATCCCATTGGCTTTCCTTGCTGCAGCAGCACACTTTATATATTGAGTTTGTTCACCAGGACCCCCAAGCCCCATCCACAGAGCTGCTCCCCAGCCAGGTAGATCCCAACCTGTGCTGCACCCCTGGATTATGAGTTCCCAGCTGCAAGACCTTACATTTGTCCATGTTGAACTTCATAAGTTTCTTGTTATTCCACTCTTCCAGCCTATTCAGATCTTCCTGCAGAGGATTCTTCTTTCAGAAGTATCTGCTTTCCCACTCCATTTCATATAATTGGAAAACAAGTTATAAATAAAATATGATTCAAACTCATGCTTTGGTGCTAAATGGAAACAATATACTAAACACTATATGGAAACACTATACTAAATGGAAACACTATACTAAACTATGAATGCTGGAAACATCCTATCATGCCAATACTGACCATGCTGCAGTTGCCAACAGAACTCGTCTCTCAAAAGAGATAATGTCACAGTGATATCCTAACTTTATCCTATCTCCTCCACAATTAAATTAAAATAGTGTTGTAAGACAAAGGTTAATTTTATTTCATTTGAATACTCAGTTTATCTAAAATTCTGTGTACACATGGGGCTTCACTTTGATTATGTTTATTATCTTATAATAAACATATATAATTTATGTTATATATGTTTATTATATATAAGAATATAATGCTTAATGTCTTCTTCTTAGTATTGCTAGTATTTTCCTTGTCTTCTAAGGATATTTCCAAGTCAACAACTAAGAACACTGTGTCCTATACCTTTTAACTTTCCCTTCCTGCTTTTCACTTTCTTTCTTTCCTCTTTTATCAGTGCCCACAATAGCAGTGATATATATATATATATTCTTAGAAAAGAATGGATACTACCACATAATGGATAGTACCAGACAATGGATATAATCAAACTACATATAATAAATACAGATAACTGGAAAAGAGAACATGTACATCCTGAAAACTATGAATTTCTTAGCAGCTTAAAGTTCCTTGCTGAACAAAACCAGAAATGCTATCTACTGTTTTTTTCAATTGAATCCTTCTTGTCAAATACATAGAGTACTTTTTAAAGGGTGGTCGGAGTTTTTTGTCTCTATTTTTTTTAAGTAGGTAACTTGCAATAGTATTTATTAGCTTCTTGTTGGCTTGGATTGTCAACAAGGTTAGGGCTCTTTTTAAATCCATTTTACTCATAAACCATTAATGCTCCTTTGAAAGACAGAGGAAACATTCATTTAAATAAATTTCTAGTAATGTGTCTCCTCCCTATATGCTTTTCTATTTCAGTTAGAGGAGAAACAGTTTGCTCGACTGAGATAAGAGCAAAATAAGTGTCATGAATACCTGAATGTATCTTGCCCTTCCTGTAATTGTTGTGTATGTTCTTACTACCTGAATGTAAGAACCCTCTGCATCTATAAGAAACAGGAGTAGGCACAGCTTTATTATCCTTCTATCAATCATAAAACCTGCAAATGATTATCCGTGTGGTATCAGACATTAATGTCCATACCCAGGCCTGGTACAAATACAGCTCCAATGTCTTCAGTTACCTCACTCCATACTAGGGAAAGGCTGAATTTCGCCTTCTGCTTTGTTGGTGGTGTTGTACTGAAATAGCTCTGTTAGTTGTCAAATATGATTTTCCTTTTGTATTTTTTTCTAGACAATCAATTATTACATAGACCTAGTTAGCATGTTTAGCAAATTTTGGCATACTATAGGTTTATGAAAGAAGGCAAAATATGCTGACATCAAATAGAGTTGCTGTGTTGAGAATTGCATTGTGAATTACTGAAAAGATAAATAGAACAAAGAACATTTTTCAGCTCAGTCCAAATCTGCCTTGTTGGTAATTCAAAACATTGAACAAGTCTTGCTGTACTCTTCTTTGTAATATGACAAAGGAACTATTTTCTATGCAGATAGATAGCAACTATCAAATC
Organism: Prinia subflava; assembly: GCF_021018805.1. Lineage (NCBI taxonomy): Eukaryota > Metazoa > Chordata > Aves > Passeriformes > Cisticolidae > Prinia > Prinia subflava. The sequence continues at coordinate 30,687,815 of NC_086249.1, forward strand.
CAAGGAATTATAATTTCTGCTAGCTCATGACAAGTTGTACAATAGCTCAATACATTCTGTATCTTAAATCCAGTGGAAATAGACAAGAGCGATCTTCTGCCTTCATGGAAATGTGTGAGAAAGAGGCAAGAGTCTTTTCCCATGATTTGCATTACTTCCAGGCCATCATCCATTGTGAACAAGAAGCTGTATAGTTGGAATGATGTCCCTTTACCACTAAATGTTCTTAATTTTCTTCTGTTATGAAGTGCATTGCTGGATACCAATCATATACTCTTTTGTCAATGTTAATGAGACAAAAAAGAACACAGTAGCAGTAAGTTTATTTCTTAATGTTATAGAGGTTAGAACTGTAACAGGCTGCTGGATGACCTAGTCTGGACTGCTTCACACCTCAGATCCTCCTTATTCCCTGTCAAGTTTTATTTTTCTCGAGTAATCATGCCCTCTTAGAAAAACAAGAACAAAAACAAAACCAAAGAAACAAGAACAGCCAAACAAACAAACAAAATACCCCAAAGAGAACAACAACAAAAAAACCCAAAACTCAACAAAAAATTTCTAAAAGCCCCCGAGCTTTTTTTCAAGCTGGATATCATGTTCATAAGTCGCTGTGTTTGTCTTAACCCTTGTCAGCTAAGGGTGGAATAAGATACCAGTAAAATGCATTAGCCGTGCTCAGCCTCTATACTGAGTGATGGATGTCCACTATCAATCAGAGGTAGCAGGAAAATCTCTCCACTCAGGCTCTAAAACACAACAGATGCTGCTCTGACAGTTTTCATTATGCTAAAGTAGTGTAGCAACAAGATTGCTTCTGGATTTTTGAATCTGATATTATCAGTTTTCTTAGGAATAATACCATTTCAGACTTCTCTTTTGACATTGAAATATAGCACTTCTTAACAGCCAGCACCTCTGCTGTTCTTACATTTAACAAAGTAAACTAAAGAAAACAATCTAAATTAAAATTTTAGGACATTTAAGGACATTAGGATCTATCCTGCAAGTTGATAGCAAATAATTATTAACAAAACATTCAGTAGCAGGAGCTTGAATGAAATGCAAGCAGTTCCTCAGACTTTTATCTAGTGTCCTCAGCTGTGCAATGTTAATGAACGTTTTTAATTACCATGAATTTTAACTACTACTCAGCTTTATTTTTAATTGATTTGTTTACAAAATGTGTGCATTAATCACATTAATGTCATATTTTATCATTTTCAAAATTACCTGATGGCAGTTAAGGAACTCTAGATAAAACAACTTGTTTCAGTCTTTTTCGGATACATTATGAGAGGGGATACAATGAAAAATTGAAGGTATTACTGATTTATTCTTCTGAAGAGAGTTCATAACAAATTTTAACAAGATATTTTCTCAGACCCAATTCATTTTAGTATCTTATGACTATGATTGAATGTATAACCCTTTATATAAGTGTTTCTGATAAGAAGTTTTAGGCAGTGAGCAATTAAGTGTGTCGCAAAAAGTTAAATCTTGGCTCTAGGTATATTAAGAGTAATTAAACCACTAATTTCCATGACTATAGAGGGTTAATACTGAGTTCTATATAGCAAAATGTATACTAACTATACCAATATAGACTAAAAAAATCTGTTATATTTATAGAGGCTATTTCTAACTGCTACTCTTTTACATAATTATTTTTACATAATTGGTACTGTTTTGATTGATAGCCCTCTGACACAGTGCAGCTAAGGAGATGTTGGTTTGGTACCTTACAAAGCTGCAATACTGTAGCAAACAAGTGGAAAGGAGAACAAGATCAGGCAGGGCCTTCCAAATTTTGTCTATTTTTGATCCCATGCATGCAAAGCCAAAAATGTTCACTTACTTCGAAGAACATCTGCTTGTGCAGCAATGGCATTTATTTTCAGAATTTTAGTGGCTGACACAGAACCCACCAACAGTGCATGACAATGTGAGATGCTGATTTTGCCCTACAGTGCAGCACCTTGGTTTCACTGGGCCAGGCTGGGCTGGGGCTGCCTTCACGGGCACAATGGGCATTCAGGTTGACATTGACATTAGATAAACAAGCCTAAGAAACAATCAGAGATTCAGAGCATCTTCAAAACAAATGGTTCTCTAGTATCTGTTAGGCTGATGCAGCCAGAGAGGATAGCCAACACCAAAAGGGACAGAAGTGGAAGATACTACCTAGTTCTGCTACCTCCAGGTGTAATTGTTCCTTTTTGTTTGCACTGAACTCACTTGGTTTCAAATGCCACAGTCTATATTTGTGTTCCATTTCAATACGATTATATTAATCCTTTTACAGGTTTGCCCCTTTGTAGGTCTGTGAGAAGCTGAATTCATGTTAATAAAGCAAAAATGGAGCTGCTAGACACACAGTATGGGCTATAAAGGAACCAGAGCTTCTTTTCCATAGCCTGCCTTACTTTTAACCAGGAGGTACTTAAGCAAAAGGACTGTTCAGTTTTCTCCTTTGTAGTCTGGAAGGGAGAAAGCAGTCAAATGTTGCCCAATCTTTGTGAATTACTGTGACTGGGGACGAGCTGGAGGGGAGTGGCTGTTTCAGACAGCAAGACAGCACTGAAGCATGCTGCCTTTAAGTCCTCTCAATTCTTTGCTTTGGATCAAAGACAAATTCTGCTGCAGTCATCTGAGCCTTGGGAGTAGCTGATATCCTTACTAAATAAGGCACATACACCTTTCTGAAGGTCTAACTCCATGTGGCTGTCATTCTTCTGATTCTATTCATGAGGCAATCACTGTGTTCCTGGAGCATGATAAACAGCAGCAAAATCCATCCATGACCTTGATAATAAAAGTGGAAAAACAGAAGAATCCTTGACAAATACTGGGTTTAGACATCCGTCTGTTTTAGCAATTTAATAATACAATGACTAGATAAAATTAATGAAATTTCTTTTTCAAGTTCTTGCCAAAAAATTAGGAAAAAGATTCCATTTTCAAGCAAAAAGTGTGTTTTGCCACTGTTTTAATTTTCTCCTTTTTTACTCTTGTATATGTCTTGGACAAAAATGGATTCTTTTCCTCAGTGACTTATGGAACCATTCTTAATATTTTATGTTGAAGGAGGAATCAAATTCATAAATAATAAATCTAAACCTTGTAGGTGGAATACACAGGAATATAATGAGTTTCTGTGAGAAATCACAGATTTAATGCAATAATGCAGTATTTTAATGTCAGCTATACTCATTTGCTGCTGCATAAAAATAAATTATCAGTCATTAGTGTACACATGCAAATGAAGGTAATTACTGCATTCTTCACTGATTTTTCCTACATCACTTAACAGGAATGTGAATCTTAGAGATTAAAAAATGAAACAGTGTTCTGCAGACAGTGGAATCAAAATGAACAATGTGTGAGAAACAATTTTATATTATTTCACAGAATCCATTAGATTATATTTGAAAGCCTTAGGTATAACCACAGTTAAATAAAACAAGGGGAGCAATTTGATAAGCAACTAAAAGTGGTCTCAGAAAAAAAAATTTGTTAAGAAATGAAAAAAAAATACCAAACCAAAACCAACCTAGTCACAGAAGAACTAATCTCAGTAAAAGGGTCTCAAAAGGTTATATGTATAGAACTAAAAATAGATGCTAGCCAGCACATTCAGGCTGAGAGCTTCAGAAGACCTGAAAGACTCATGTCCTGTGTTAAAGAGGGACAAACAGAGCAAAAGCATGAATTTATCTATATGACAGACAGATTCTGTGTTCTGCCTGTCTTTCAGACCTTTGAAATACTATGGACTTGAGTTACTGTAGCCCTGAGGTTCATCCTGACATTATAGGTTGTGTGCCTCAACGATATGCATGTAAGAAACTATAAGAATTTCAGTAACAATCTCAAAAGCCTAGACTATTTGAGATGGAGAAATGTCATTAGGCTCTTCTGAGTGTGGGAAGAAAACTGTTGTGTCTCAGAAGTTGGCCCTATATTTGCAGCTGCTAAATTGGAGCCACTTCTTTTGACCCTTTAGCTCTCACCTTCCTTCCTTGAGCTGCTGAATGATCTACTCAATTTCCTCACATGGAAAGAACTGTATTCTGGCAAAGTTTAAAAATTAAGCTGATGTATTCAATAGGTTTGACTTTAAAGTTGCTGGGCAAAAAATTAGTTGACTGAATAAGTAGATACTCAAGAATTCACTAAACTTTTAGCTCAACATTGATCATTTTACACTTCAGCTGCCCAGTTGGCTGACTACTGTTGGGACGTTGATTTTCCCTGCATGAAATGTCTTCCCAACAATGAACGTGCACTAAACCACCATTCAAGGAAAGTTTAAGATTTAATGATCACGTGGCTAAAGCCTTTGTCTTCGATTTGTTATCAAAGCCACAATGATTTGATTTATCTTTTCTTCAACAGACAGTTTGATAAGATATATACACCCATGCACACAAATGTGCCTAGATAAACAAATATAAATTAATTTGCTGGCAATGTAATTTTTGAGATTTCTACAGACTGAACATTTTGATTTCTGGTTGTACTTAGAATAAGTGGAGTCAAAATGTTCTGGTTCAAGATGTTCAACTGTGTTCAGAGTGCAATCTGTTGTAGTTAACTTTTTGTGATGAAAAATCCGTTTCCATGTCCATTGTCATCTGTGATATTCCACATATTCTCATTGTACATCGTAATAGACTATAAAGAAAATAAGGATTTTGAAAGACTCAGTGAAGGATTAGACATTTAATTGTATAATAATATCCAAATTTCAAAAACATTAATTTACTAATTTATTAACTTTTACTAGAACTTCAGTTATAAATCTCTATTGTAGATTGAAGTATTGCTCTAGACAGACCTGTTATGTCATTTTCCCTTCTCTACCCCCTTAAAGCAAAGTCTTCAGCATTGTCCTCTATATGTCAAGTCCCTGTCCTTCAACTTTTCTTACTGGAAAGACAAGGAACCATGACTTACAGTCAAAGAGCATTGAACATCTTGTGATATTGTTCATCAAGGATTTAGATGTGATAGAAGTAATTTTTCTTTGTTATTTGGATTGAGCAGTATATGAGCACTAAGGTTATCATACTTCTGTAGTTATTACTGATAGTGCCAAATTTTCTGCATTATCCAGATTTTTCTGTAAGGAGTGTTTAATGGTTCAAAAAGGACCATTGGAAAAAAAATCTTACCTTAAGTAAGTATTTTCTCTATCTAATTCAAGCCCAAATACAGATGATATTTTTTAACTTTACAGGAAATAAAGTAGGCTGAAACTACTTTTCTTTTTTTCCCCTTTTTGATAATAGTCTATATCTACAGCTCAAATCTAGCTCTTGACTTTTATGATCTGAGGTTATGATCTGTTCCTCTGGAGCCTACAGTATGCACTTTTTCATGTTTTGTTGATTTGTCATTGGAAAAAGGCTCCATAAACTCACTGAAAGTCATTAAAAGAAGGTACGTCCCCTAAGTCTCAAGTCAAGAAATTAAGTTATTCCTAGTTTTCATTTGCACAATACGTGCTGTTTCTAGCACTGTTTTATAATAATAGCTCTAGCAAAGTTGCAGACTTCTGTACTATGTGAGCACACTGTGAAACGAAAAAGATCTGACTTCAATGTTTTCTTTTTTGAGTTTGGTGAGGAGCAGAAAAACTAAGACAGGGTTTAGAACAGCACAAAATGTTTCTTTTTTCTTTTTCTTTTTCTTTTTCTTTTTTAATGGAGAGAATTCCCACCTTGATAGTACAACATTAATATAAGCATCGCTGGCTGGTGAGGCAGGTAATGACACAGTGCTTTCTCTTTATCATTTTTAGTATCAGAAGTCAGAGAGAGTGTCAAGACATGCCAGGACTGAGGCAGTCATTAGTTGCATGAAGGAGTACTGAGTTTGAACATCTGTTCTCAAACTTCTCATAGAGGACTCAATCTTTTTTCCTTTTTTGTATTTACAGATACACATAGTACAGTGTAAATCCCAGTCTGCCTCTCCGTCTGCCTAACTATCTGTGAGCAGCCTTTGGCATGCTCCAAAAATTCTTCATTTCAGCCACTCATTCCTTCCTGAACATCAAAATGTTCATTTCTTTCCCTTTTTAAATGCTCTTCCAGATACCCCTTATGTTTAGGAAACCAATACCCATGAATTCAGAGGAGGAGTTGCACCCCTCTAATGGCAGCCAAAGATGAAATGTTTCAAAAGACAGAAAGAAGGAGGTGAACAAGGAAGCGGTCAGAAGAAAAACACAGATTTAACTGAAGATTAAATACATATCTAGATGCAGAAATTACAGAAAGAGAGGAGAAGAAAATGCACATATCCTAAGAAATGTTTTGTAAAGGTCTAATCTATAAGTGATAGGTACATATTCCAGATGTTTCTGCTTCTTTTGTTTTCACAGCATGGTGTAATTTACCTTCAAACTTTTGAATTCATGGTCATTTGTCTGGGTTTAGTTCAAATATGTCTAACATAATGGCATCTCATTCACTTTGTTGGATAGGTTCTTTAATGTTCCTTAATGTTCCTTAGTTCATTGTTCATTACTGCTCAAGATTTATTTGATTTCAGTTTGTGACTTATTTGTCACCATTATCTACGCAGTTACAAATACACTGTTCTGCGCCCATAGATTTCTCTTTTATTGAGTTAACTTTAGAAACAATTTACTTAGTTTGCTCAGCTGGGTCTGGCAAAATCATCTGTGAACTACTGTTGGGAATTTGAATAAGGTTGCTCAGTCATTGAATATTACTTATTTTTTAGTTGAAAATAAAAAAATGAAGATGACACTTCTATTTCCATGTTTAAGCACACACTTTATCAATTTCTCAGAGTGACTTTTTTTTTCATTTATTGAGCAATGGAACAGATCTTTTTTATGTCACTGCAGACATTGAAATTCTGGATTATTTTCTTTTGAGCTTGAACTAGACGGCTGTTTTGGGAAAAAAATGTTTCTGTGCTTTATAAAGATTAAATGTATGTGTAATAAATGTAGAAAATTCTATTTATATAATCACATCCCACATATCTGCAATAACAGCAGATATTTAAATCTAGGAATGAAAGGAACCCCCCTCTCCATTGTCTGTCTCCTTTTTATAATAATCCACAGAAGACTTTTTTTTGATGTTTAAAGGAAAAAACAGATGACTTCATCTGTTACCCTGAATATATTAATTAAAATGAGACTAAGAAGAAAAAACAACATATTTTTAGAAAATTGTTATGAAAGGATTGTGGGACATCTTTAGTTATTGTGGGACTGAACTTTTAATCGAGAATTACTGTACAATAAATGAAAAGGACTATCTTTGTTAGCTAAACAATACAGCTGAAAATCAAATAAAGTTTGAGAATTACTTTCTGCAGATATTCTAAATCTATAGGGAGCTACTACAAGAGCCTTGTCTTCTTTGGTCCTACATTGATGAGTCTCTGCAAATTGATCTGTTGTATTGTTTCAGATTAATAGTTATTGCAAGAAGCCATGGTTAAATAGAAGCAAGTGCTGCCATAGTTACCACATGATGAACTTTGAACTATTTGAACTTTGTTCACAGGATTCTCTATTTGGTAGAAAGACAGTAATGAACATGAAGGTGAAAATGTTTTTCCATCAGCAGCTCCATTCCAGGCTTATGTGCTGAATCAGGCTCTAATATCAAAACTGTTAAATGCAGTGCATGTGGTCTGCCTATTACAAGATTTTATTGTACTGGTTTTGAGGGAATGGAGAGGCTGGAAGAGGAAATGTTTTACATTTTCTCCCAAAAGTATCGCAAAGGAATTTTCTCATATATAAATTCAAAAATAAGTACTACAGGGGCTGGAAGCGGGGCTTTGTTGAGCACCAAAAGTATTCAAGTATTCAAAAGTATTCATATTGTTTTATGACAACAGCCTAGAACCAGATCTTTGTATTGACAGGGTGATTGTCCAGATCCAAGTAGAACCACAGAGCAGCCTATAGCACTCAGGTAAATTTTTTACCATTGTGGTTCTTCTGACTGCATCTTCACTGTGCATATTACAGGTGTTTTGCATCTCAAACACTTTTAAAAGAGAATTATAATATTGAACTTGTTGTAATAACAATGAGAAAGTGATATTATGCCAGTGGCTTGTCAGTCTTGCCCACTTTGAAACGGAGGAAGTTTCTCTGTCAAAGGGAGGTAGGTGAAAGAAAAATTAGAAGCAGTTATTACATTCATTACATAAGATCTTTTAGCTATTACTGAGAAGACTTTTATATCAAATGTGAAAAGCGTCCATTAAGGGAAAATTCCATTAGTATGATAAAATGATTTTTTTTCAATTATGTTAACATGGATTTTAAATAATACACGTATACATCCAAATTCTTGTACTGTGATACAAGCCAAGTTTCACTCCATACATGCACTGAATTCAAACCTATTCTATTAAAATTAGAAAGTATGTCATGCAGAGAGAGCAGTAGGACCACTATGCTCCCCACTGGTGAAATTTTGTTGCTTTGCAGAAGCTCCTCCTATGGCTGTGACTCACAGGACAGTAAATCCCCTTTCAGATTGCTTGTTCTGAAACTAAGTGTGCTGAAGCTATGTTAGAAAACCCTGGAGCACAAAAGCAATCTGCTGATTCAGAATTGTTGGAGATTTTAAACAAAAATCAATGAGTTTTAGCTAATTCTATGGATACACCTGTTGGTCTTCTGTCTCAAAGTTATAGTGGAAAGTGATCCAGAGTGATTGTGAAATGAGAGCGTAAGATCCAGTGACACTCAGAATTAGGAACAGTTGTTTCATCTGTTAAAAATATACACAGTTCTTCCATAAGTTTCAGAGCTGACTACAGCAAATGCTAATTAAATATGCCTCTGCTTTGCAAGATATTTTTAACAATCTGCCCTGTTTCCATTTTAAGCAGATGTTTCCAGTGCATTTATCTATGTCTTTGTTTCTTTGATCATGCGTATGAACCTTTAAATTGAATTTCTGCATTTGTGGGTTTCATTTTAACAGTTTCCCATTAATTAGATCAAATGAAATGAAATCTTATGGCTAGTGTCCCAACATGAAGATCAAGAGCTAGTGTAACTCCATACAATGAAATGCAAGTCATTATTTAATTGCCAAGATATTAGTTGTTTAGACACGGTGTTTAATTCATCTGGTTTTTATAAAGTTGAAAATGGTAATTCTGTAATTAATTAGAGAGAGGCATATTGTTTTAGGTGAATCAAACCTCAATCTGTAAATCTCAACCAATACAGGCTTAACTTAAATGGAAACATTTTAAATTCCTTTTAATATTTGCTGATAAAGGTGGTAATTTTTCCCTAACAGGCAACCTTTTGCACATGAAAATATTACTCCAATAACAATTCAGGATTTCTGTTCAAGCACCAATGATTTATTTAAACAAATTTCCATACATAAGAATACTAATGTGTAAAATGAGTTATAAAGAGGAGGAAGTAAGGCTTGGTGCTTTATCTGGAAGTCAGTTTTTGTACTTGCTATAAAGCTTAGTCAGACAAAATCTATGAAATTAATTTTTGAAGTCCCTGTCTTTGATCACAGATTTCAAAAGAAAATTTCAAAAGAAATTTTATTCTTTTCTTTCATCCCATCTAATAGAAAGTACTTCAACTTAATGGCCAAATAGTAACTATTTTACACTTTTTATATGACTAGTGATGTAGAATGTTGAATACTAAGAATATTTTTGAAAATATTCTTATCAAAATATGCTATATTTTGTTCAAAGCCCAAGGAATTCGGGAAATCTGGGGAAAAGAAAAATAATATCCTGTAGCAAATTTGAACCTTCCACAACCATGACTAATTCTATGGAGTTATACATCAGAATATTATCCCTAGATTACTTGAATTCCTCTAAACATCAATTATCTGGTACTAAAATATTATCTTAAAATATTGTCCATCATGCATATTTTCACACACATGGATAGGAAACTAGTATAATTTCTACTTAAAACACACATTTGTAGCATCACAGCTAAGACTATGGCTTAACACCTGTGTTGCATCCAAGAATTTCTTGGTAGTCTACTTTTTTTTCTTGATTATAAGCAAGTGACTAGTGGGCTACTGAATTCTGATCAAGTTTGAAATTCAGGCAGAACATCGGCCAAACATTTCTTTTTGAAGGTACCTATTCCCAAAAGACAAACTTGGACACAAACGTCTCTAGTGGTTTGCTAGGTTTACATGCTACCTACAACTTGATTAAATTTCTATAGAAAAACAAAAGCAAAGCAGAAGGGGAGATTCTGTCATTATTGTGTTGCAGGAAAGACTACTTGCCCTCTGCAAGTATTCTTAGAACTGTAAGATTTCATCTTCAATGGAAAATTAGAATTGGATCAAAGACAACCTAGAAAAAATAAAGAGAAAATAAAAAAAACCTTGAGTGATCATGCAGCTGTAAGAATTAAAGCATAGCTGAGCTTAAATAAGATCTCAAACCCTATATCTTCAAACACTCATGTGTTAAACCAGATCAGAAAAGTGTCTAATGGGATTAAACCTATATCTTGTCTCAAAGCCCCTTGCTTTGTGGTGAACTTAGGGCTTTGAGGTTATAACGATGTATAATATCAACAACATAAACATTCTCATTTTGATATAAAAATAGCTGTAGAAGATGTGATATTTGCTTCCAGCTATAAGGTTCCTTTATAGTCACAGTGAGCACGAATCTTTCATCTCACCCTTTGGTTTTCATTTTATGTTTTTATGGCAGCATTGCCTAGGGCTTCAGTGTGTAATGTTTTATTCTTTGATTATTTTACTTTACCTTGCCTTCTTTACTAATTGCGACTTTTGAATCACAGTGCCCATAGTCTAGGGGTGTTCAGAAAAGAGATAGAATTCATCGTAAGGATGCACAGGCTGCAAAAGTACATCCAATATTTTCTTCATCCCAGTTTGTCCCTCATCATTCTCCTGATATCTGCTGTCCTTCCTAGGCTGAACTCATGAAAATGGGGCCCTTGCATGAAACTGGTTAGAAAGTAACAATAAAGTTTTCTTGTACCTTCACCGTTAGTAGTACATCTTTGCAATGATAAGAATAATAACTATCTTAATACGATTCTTTGCTTAACCATCAAGCCTGAGGTAAGATATTCTTAGTAATGTAGATGGTCATTACTTTGTTCATTAAATAAATACCAAATGTGGAGAAACAAATTATAAATACAACTAATTCCAGACTGACCAAGAAAAGCTTTTAGATACAAATCGCAATTAGGTAGAAAAAGTAGTCTGTGAAAGAGCAGTCAATGGACCATGGTTCATAAATGACTCAGAGGTGTAAAACTCTTCACACAGGTATAGTGATCACTAATGACCTCTTTGCAATGATAATTACTGCAAATCCATACTTATTTCATGTTTGGCAGTAGGACCAACTGATTTATCTACTGCTCATGTCACTGCTGAGCAGCTGAAGAAGTAGGCTGTTCATTTGTTCTGCTATAGACTACAGATGTAGAATGTGTCTGCCCTTCCTGGATAACAGGAAATTGCTGAGCATTGGTTCTGCATTCATTTCATCTCCTTTTGTGTGAGGTAAAACCCTTTACATTGCCATTTATTTTAAGATTATTTTCTTCTTTTCCACCAGCTGTTCCTATTTTCATAGAATCATAGAAGAGATCAGGTCAAAACTGACGCCCTAGTGTCCCTTGCAATGAACAGGGACACCTTTATCTAGATCAGGTTCCCCAGAGTTCCATCAAACCTGATCTTGAATGTTTCCAGGGACTGCTTATCTTCCACCTCTCTGGAAAACCTGTTCCAGTTTCTCATCAGCCTCATAATGAAAAATTTCTTCTTTATATACAGTTCTAAGCTCCCTCCTTTTGGTTTAAACTCACTGCATGTTGTCCTATCACTACAAGGCCCATTAAAAATGTGTCCCTGTCTTCTTCCAAGTTTATTTTAAATATTGGAAGGATTTTCTGACTGTGAAGGACAAAAGTGGAAGATTGGTGGTACAGGACTCATATAGGTAGTGTTACTGCATCATAAAAATATGCTTATTGAGCTAATTTGATTTAGCTCAGATATCTCACAATTCATACTATCAGTTTGTATTTGAGGATGAATCTCCTTAGATTCTATATTTGAAGATATAAATCAAAGAGTCTTCACAATAAAGATAAGCCCATAAGTTGGAGTGCTTTATAAATGTTGATAAATAAAAGTCCATCTATGAGCCTGTAACCTTTCAAGCAGTGCCTTGATTATACATATGTTTCTGAGTATCACTAAGCCTTATCAAGGTCAATTATCGCCTTTCGTTTTAAAGTTTTAAATTATACCCTCCTCTCAAAACGATGTTTTTGTCTGATCGTTGTATCAAAAACTCCATCTCACTGTGTTCCCTTCCCCAGCTCCACTGCTAAATGGCAGCTTAGGTTTCCACTCTCAAAAAACATTAACTAAAATTATGTTATAAAAAAGATCCTCCATTTGCTGACTATGCATGGAAGAAGCTCTGAAATCTTGATTTAAAAGGTCAATTGCTCTTTACATACTACTTTTGCAAAGTTCATAAACAATCCTATAATCATATCCAAGCAACTGTGTGAAGAGCACTGCAAAGGGTCTGAGTTCAAACACTCAAAAATAAGGGAAAAAAAGATGGATGAGGTTATAAGTGTAATCTCAGTTTAGCAGGAATTCAAGTGTGATAGGAACATGAGTCAAACAGAGTTCTGAGGATTTTTCTGCAATTTTCATCAAAGTGAGCATGCCTAAAGCACCAAATATCTTTGAACCACAGGAGCTATGTTTTCTTAGAAGTGAAGTAAAATCAAGGAGCATTTGTAAAAATGGAGAAAACTTGGCAACAAAAAGGTGAAACTATAAACAGGTTATCCTCCTTCACTGTGTCCTTGGAAGGCTCATCCTTCCCTTCAGGTTCAGCAATCTTTCATCAGGTTTCAACAAACCTGTATGTAGTCCTCTCTCTATCCCTAGGAAATATACCTTTCTTCTCATTGCCTCTGATCCCTGACTGTGTCTTTTCCCAGACCTCTGAAGAGAGGGAAAGAGATGCCAACAAAGTGAACTACAAAATGATGGGCAAAACTTGTGCCATCTGTCACTACCTGCCCTAAGGACATATCCACACTACTGCCTTTACATACTCTAGCTCAGCCTTGCCAGGTCCCTGGGAAGTATTTATCTGGTCTAATAAATTCAGAGTACACAAGTAAAGTTATTAAAAATAGATTAAAAATCTTCTAAATGGTTGGAAAATAATTCTGTGTGCAAAAGTGAGATGTGATTATGCAGTAAGCAGTGAGGTCTCTGTTGATTCAGTACTCCTGCCTGTCATCCTGAGAAGGGAGCTTGCTACAGTACAAATATATAAAATTATAAAATGGGGGGAGTTTTCTGATTAGTCTAGCTGCATAATTATAGGACACAACTGCACATCTGGCAGCAGGTTATCCCCAGTGAGTCAGTAAGTTTTTCATCCTATTTTCTGTGTTCCCAGCTCCATGCCAATGTCATCAATAATGCACTTCATAGGTAAGGTTAGGGAAGAAGCGAGATGTGGCAACATCATAACATCAGTTAAGAATACCATGACACACTCTTTTCTGTGGAAAAGAAGATTTAGGGAAGAAATAATGAGAATCAATTAAGTTTGAAGAAAGCAAGTAGAATATAGGCAAACATGGAAATTATGTCACTGAGGAAGTATCATGTTCTTGTTTCTGTGCTGATGAGACAAGGTGCCTATTGAGCCTGTTGGTGTGAAGACATAGTAAGCTTGGAGCTGTGTGCCATGTGAATGCTCTAATGCTGCTTTGACCTTCTGAAATAGGAAACAAGAGACAGATTTTAGCATTAGAGTTTCCCATTATAACTACAACAGCAGATATCTTTGAATGATTACACAGCTACCATGTCACCAGTCTGTAGATATGACATATCCAATCTCACACAAAAAATCACTTCTGCCCCTAGACCAGTATGGACCAATATGAGATCCTCTCCAATTTTGTGCATTGCAACCATGACAATTTATATCTTGAAATTTGCAACCCACAACTGATCACCTGTATCAAGTGGGGGTATGTGGTCTCACCAGTGGGATGCAATGATGTGCACCCAGACTTACCATGATAAATAACCATGGGGGGACATTATGTCTCATCCATCAGAGAACCTGTGGCTGATAGAAGCAAGAGCAATCCAAAAGCCATCCAAATACTTCAAATTATTTGGGCATCCAACACCACTAAATTAGCAGCTGCATCTTCTCTCCAAGTGCTTTCCTTGGTTCTTGCTGCCTCCCTAGTCCTCTCCAGAGCCTGTGACCACCACGAAGTTTCATTTATGCACAAGCAATAAATGCACTGAGAGACAGGATGTAAAGCTTGTGTGGGGGTTGTTTGTGCATAAAGGAAAATAGACTTGGCTTGAGGACACCTTTTTTTTTCACATACAGTGTTTGCCCCAGAGAGGTTTATGACCTTCTCATTGTGCATGATAGGAAGGTTTCTGATCCTAAAACAAGAGCCATCTTTGGGAGCAGCCTGGTGGAGTAGCACACATAGAGTGGCTGATTTATTTTTTTTTCTTGTTCCATTATTTTTGTCACATGCTTTATTGCACATAAGTTATGTCACTGCGGGTATTCCATCTGTTCCCTTCCATGCACAGCAATACAGCTGTAGACAGATATGTCAGTTTTAAACAGAAGCATGTCCTACTGAACTGTTATTCTAACCTGTAATCAAAATTTTTGAGTTGTGGCCGAAGTGCAAGACATTCCAAAGTAAACTAGGGCTTCTAAGGTTCAAACAACCCTAATTAATAAATTGTTTCTCAGTAAGAACTTTGTACCCTTTTCATCCTTAGTGGCAATGTGGTTCTCTGTGTCTTTTTAACTGCCTTTTCCAGTTAATAGACTGTATTTCACCTTGTGACATGAAAATAAAATAAATCTTGTTTTACCTAGTTTTTCAGCCAAGGTACCTGTTTCTCCCCCACAATGCAAAATTTACTCATCTGACCAGAAAAATGGAGTCAATAGGATCCTACCTCATATTAGTCAAAATCCCATTTACCACTCGTACAGTCTGGAAGTATTTTTGTGCTGAGCCAATGCTTTTAAACTATCTCTCCACTGAGCTGATTGTCTCTCCTTCCTGCAAGATGTCTACATCCACTGGTCAGATAACTCCTTTCACAAAATGTAGGAAAACCATTGTAGCTCTGCCAGCTTTACAGCTTAGTTAAATATATTTCTTTAACCTCTCATAAAGGTTTAGACACTGCAAGACCCTCTAAGTAGGATCATTAACCTGTGAGTTTACTATTAAAAGGAAAAACTAATTAGAGAGACTTGTCCATTATTAGAGGAAAGGTAATTTTCCAGCAAAGCTGTCTTCCAGAACAAATGTTCCTGTGATAATTTTGTGTGTGTTGCAGAAACAGCACAGCCTTTACTCTGCACTGCTATCTACAATCAAAGGTTCTGAATCCTCATCTTGCACTAATGCCTTAGTAAACAACAAGGTGTTCTTAAGAGGTACGGCCTTTTGAGCACACCCCTTGTCGAGGATGCAGTCAGGAAGTGTGTTGAATGCAAATGATGTAGAATTCTGGAGCTGTATCAAAGAAATAGGTTAGAGATGCATCAATGGAATTATAGATGGAGGGTTTTTTATCAGGTGTGCTTTCACTCCTCATATTTTTTGTGAAGTCTATTCTATTCCACAGATTTCTCCACTGAAAAGCTCTTGTCTCAAGGTGTGAAGGATTATGGAGTAAAAAATGGAGCCATGAGATAGCCTTTTGCCTCTATCCTTTGCTTTCTTTCTGGATGTAGCAACAGATTATTTAGATCTTTCACACTACATCCAATTGTCAGTGAAGATGATAGAAAAAATGCTGGAATTTCCAAGGGTAAACTCAGAAATATTGCAGAACTAAGCAAACAAGTAATGACTGCCCCTGATTGGTCACACCATGGTGATCTCTGATTTGAATAACCAGAGAGCCAGCAGAGACATCCTACTATAAAGCAGGACCAATCATTCTATTCTGTCATATCTATTGCTGTACTAATACCTGTCATTTTTATTGCAGACAATCTACCAAGCTTATCAATGTCCAAAATTCTCTAAACATCTCAGCAAATATATTTTGGAGCTAAAGTAACCTATGTTCAAATTATTCTTTTCCCATTTTCAGAAGTCGCTTTTGTACTGAAAAAATCCTTTACTCTGTCTTGTCTAGGTCATGTATCTTCCATGAAAACTGTGTCTGTAGTCCAGCTGAGACATTATGGTTATTGAGCAGGGAGAAAATAATGGTCATTTCACAACAGCCATGGCTGGAAGACCAGCAGTTCTGTGGAGCACTGAATCTTATAATGACTCTTCTAAACAACTAGTGAAGAACTCATAGCTATTGATCCAAGCATGACATACATCATGCTAATGGAATCTCCCCTCCAAAAAGTTTCTACCTGGACCAACACGTACTAAGGGCAGACTTTGCACACTGCTCCAGAAGCAGCATAATGATTAAAGCAATCAGTCTTCATCTTTCAGAGTTTAGCAGTACCTACCATAAGATAGAAACACAATTGGAGCTTCTCCAGCTGGCAGCAGAGTCAGTTTGACGTGAGGATAAGGCAGACATTGCCACATTCATCTGCCCTGTCTTTGAACTACAACCAAGACTAGATATATGAGATGGTTGAAACCACAATTTTGAAAAATACAACAAAAGTAACAAATTAACAGAATGCTACGTTAATAACATTTATCAGTAGACTTGAAACTACCTAAAACTCTCTCAGCCCTCCCATACCATGACCATATTAATCTCATTATCCTGTCTATTTCTGAAAATGTCAGGAAAGAATATGCTTTTTTTTTTGGTGTGTTTTGATGTATTATATGAATGGGACACAGAAAGTATGTATTTAAGCCCTAATCCTTTTCAAACCCCCATGCTGGCTATTTTACAAGGATTTACAACCCTCTGGCTGATTTGATTCTCACCAGTTGGCTTCCCTCTCAAGCATCAGTTTAACTGCCACTTCTTTGCCACCTTGCTTGGGATTAGGGCATTCAGGTCCCAGTGGTGCTTCAATAGTTGGCTGTCTATGTATGCCAGGGAGAGAGCACTGCAAAGTAGAAAACAGCTCCATCAGAGGGTCTTAAACAATGCATATTAATTAACTGCAAATTGCAATGGTTTGGGGTGGGGTTTTTTTGTTTGTTTGGGTGTTTTTGTTTGTTGGTTTGGTTGGTTGAGAGGTTTTTTTGGCAGGAGGCTGTCTGCTGTTCTTGATTTTTCTTGGGAGCAAGGGCTTAATGCAAAAGAACAATCATTTGTTCTCTTCCACACAGATCTCCTATTCACATGAAGGCAGTAATAGCATATCTAACAAAATAATTTTTCAGAGGGATGAGAAATATTCAGTTTCATCGCTCAATTACAAAAATACCACTTGCAGTTAATATTCCAGTAGCGTTGCTGTAGAACACGAATCAACATGGGAAAGTAGGTTCCATCTGACTGGACATCATTACACAGCTTACAACAATAATGCTTTAGCTGGATGTCTGCTGCCCCGAGCATACGAAAACTTCCCATGTAACCATCTAATTAACAGTCCTCAATTTACAAGAGTATCACTTGAATGAAATTTCAAGTTTCTGCTCTTCGTATTATATTGCTGAAGTTAACGTTAACACTTCAAGCATGGCACAGTTTGGCTGTTTTGAGAGGTGTCTTTATCTAGTATGAGCCATAATAGAACCATGTAGTTGAATGGAATTGTTATTTTACACTGGTGAAAGATCTGTGTCCTTGAGCACCTGGTCTATTTGAATTTTACCTCTTGCATATGAGGTCTGCCTTTGAATATTAATGTTGCTTTTCTGACTAACAAGTGAAACATTGAAATATCTTAGAGTAACTAAAGTTTCCTGTGTATTTTTCTTTTCCTGGGGGGATCATGCAGTCCTTGCAGATGTTATTATTTCTAAAGCTTCTGAGGAAAATAGAGTAAGTTAATAATTCATTGCTGTCACTTAGAAACATGGAGAAAATTATTGTGATAAGATTTTCCTTGAAAAGAAGGAACCTTTTCACAGTAGGAGAATATTTCTGACATTGAAATAGTGTGCAAAAAAGAGGAATACATTTAATTATTAAAAAATATTTAAATATTAAAACAGATATTAAATTTAAATGGGTAAAGAGTATGATATGGATTTTTTTAAAAAAAAGAAAGATCTTTTTAGTAATTGTAGAGTATTTTCAGCATGTTTAGAGATAAATTGTTCTAAACCAATTGTATTTTATAAGAGCTTTGAAAAGTCGTCTTAGACTTCAATGAGAGCAGAAAAGAACATAAATGGCCTTTCCTAACAATTTCTTGACCAAGTGTTTCTGGAACACTTATCCTGGTATTTCTTCTGAGTAATATTCCTAGTTCTTTCTTTGCACAAGATGAAACACATTTGAGGGTAAAATATTTGAGTAGCAAGACAGAATACCAATTAGTAAAGTGATATTACATTTTCAATATGCACCAACATTTACTTGTGCATACCAGTAAAAATGCAGAATAATTTAAATATCAGCTTGTTGTATAATTTCTCTAGCTAATAGATTACTGATCTGAACTTCTGTTACATTTCAAGTTGGGCTCTGTTTTGGTTTATTACTTTAGAAATTTAATTTTTAGCATCTTTCAATCATCCTTGACATTGGTGTTATTAATGGAATCTTTAAACAAACTATGTCCATAAGTCTTGGGTTGAATAAAGTCATTAATGTAAAGCATCAGTTCAACTAATAATGACCAGTAGATTCGTACAAAGAAAAAAGCACTCCTAAAGACTCTTCCAATTCTGACATATCAGTATTTTCCAGACTTTACTGCACAGAAACACTGCAGAGATCATATTTATTTTCTGTGCTTAGAAAAGAAGCTACATTTGTTAGCAAAAAAAAACCTTCCAGTGTCATCCACATGAAATTATATTTACATACATTGACAACATTTGCAGCAGTGAGAGCTGTGTATTTTCATGCCCAAATGTTCCTGTGCAACAAACAGTAAGGACAAAATGAGAGGCCTGGCTGTGGCTCCTTTGAAAGAAACTGCCCTAAGACACTTTGCACAGATTAGCTTAAATAGAGCTGGAAGTAGTTTATGGTACATTAATAATAAGGCTTAGCATATTCCGATGACATAAGATATCACACACAGGAATTGCACCATTATAAATGTTTGAAAACATGAAGTGAAGAAAATCCAAATAATTTTGTGCTTTGCCAAGGGATTGTGTCAAATATAGGCTTTTTTTCTAATTAACAATATTAAAATAAAAACTACTCTTTCTAGGGTGATATTATTAAAAATGTATATAAAGTCGATTTTCTTCTGTTTGTCTAAGTGGCTTTGCTATAGCAATAACTCACATCCATTTTCTTTAAGCGTTAGAAGTTTGTGCATGTATTATGAAGGGGCAAGAAGAAGCAAATGGGAATGAAATAGCCCAAAGACATTCATAGAGAAATAAAGGTTTCAGCTATTTACAAATACTTGTTCTGATTCCTTGTAGTCTACATTAAAGGAAAGTGACAGATCCCAAACCCAAACTAATGTCAAATGACAGATTGCTCAGATCAGAACACTATGAGGCGCCACAGGCTAAATGAGTCAGTGCAGCTTCTCTCCATTTGCATCTTTAAAATTCTTTTTTCCAACATGCAGACAAACCAATTTCATATTCCTGATTTTCAATCCAAATGAAAAATGCAGGGCATCATTTTCCAACCACCAATAACTTTCTTTTTAATTCCAGTTAGTAGATGTTAAAGTTTGCAAAGGTTTTAACTCAAAGTTATGCATCCCTGATTGCTGCAGTTGTATCTCTAATGTGTTATAAAAATTTATTTTGGTTTGAAAGTCAAAAGATAATACCAAAAGAATGATTGAAAACAGAGGAAGATACTAGTACCTATACCCTAACCAAACTACCTATTGCTAGTTATTCCTCCCCACCAAAAATGGCCACATATCTGACTTCTCATTTTTCTTATTCTGTAATCGTTATTTAAAGAATATAAAGCTCCAAGTATAATGTGCCTAACATTAATTTCTGTGAAGATCCAGACTGTATCCCTGTCTGTGCAACAAGTCCTCAGTAAAATCCTGAGTTGTTGTGTAGCAATTCTAATGTTTGCTGCCTGAACTTCTCATCTGCTTTAGCATCCAGAAACAATTTCTACCACAGCATCAGGACATGTGCTTGTGAGAATCTGCTATGAATCATGGAACAGAATGAATATTAGAGTTTTCATTTCTCATTATCTTAATCTTGATGGAAGTCTCTGCTCACTGATTTAGCATGTGATATGAAGAAAAAAATGCACATCCTGCCCCAGTGGGTCAAGGTAAAACTGTCCCTGGTGATAAAGAAGGCTGAAAATTTCCAGCATCAATTTCCAACATCCAGTAGTATGTACTCCACCAGCTGTAAATAATAGCTGAGGATTTCTATGGTGGGTGATACCAGATATTAATGAATAAATATTTTTTCAGTAAGACAGTGGAACAGTCAAAGTATCTACACTACTAGTACATTTCATTTATACTTAAGAATTAATCAAAGGAAAAATTATATGGCAGGGAGAGTAGATGTCCTTTTTTTATACCAAAGCAATGATGTCTGTATTTCTCATTATTTACTCTTTTCCCTCAGCATAAGACCAAAGTTTGTGGTCAGTCTCAAAAGTTTTCTGTAAACAGAGCAGCATGAAGGAAAAAAAAAAATCTGCTACATTTGAATCAAAATACTGTAAAAATCGCCATGCAAAACTTCTCATACAAGCAACTCTTACATATCCTATCCAACTCAGTCCCATTCTCTAAATCACATAAAACCTAAAGGAAGCTGAACTTTGTCAGTCCCATTTGTGGGGACCTCACACTCTGTTCACCTCCATCAGCATTTTTCCCGCGTCCCTGTCCATCATCAGTGATTAAGAGAAGGAATTTCAGTCTGCCAAATAAAGGACGTCCAACCACCATCTGTAAGAAAAGATCCAGCATTTCTTATGAGCCTGATTTCCATCCATCAGCTTCTTAGCAGAAACTTGGTCTCAGAGAACACCTTTCTATTCACATCAACATCACAAACAACTTGGAATTCCATCCTTCCAGAAAAAGCAGCACAACCTTTATCAAGAACTTACCCTCCCTTCATTGCTGAAAGAAGAGCAAAATTGACAAAATTACTGCTCTGAGCAAGCTAGTGCATTTTTGTTTAAACAAATGTACTAAGCATGCTTCCCAATCTAAAGTGTTACTGGTGAATATAAACTTTAATAGACTGCAATATTTTTACATTGCAGGAAATAATCATTTGAAAAATATTATCTGAAAACTATATTTACTAAGTTTTTTGCAGCATTCCAGTGTTAATCTAAGTGCAATCCTGAAGACTTAGTGTGGAAAATTTACATTCTTATTCGTGTTTCCATGACTTTGTAGCAGTTCTCAAACTAGTTTAATGGATTATGCTGTGATTCACAGAACTGACATTATGAAAATGCTATTCATATATATGTCCAAACTTGCTGATATTCTGGACAAACAAACCACAGGTGCTGTAAGCTGAACATCCAACAACTTTGCTATTTGTGATACAATCAGACTGGAAAATTATAATATGCAGAGATATAAGATACACTTTGAAATCACATTCAATTTCAATTTAACTCTTTAAATTATTAACTTGTTGGGGGATTTCAGTTTCATGGGCAGTGAAGCTTGTGGCTAATTGATTTCTATGTCTGTGCTTTAAGCATTTACATCCTCTCACAGGTCTTCTGTCACATTAGTCAGCTCAGTCTAATGGCTATTTCTGCATGAGCAGGTAGCATGGATCAATAGGAGAAGCAAAAAGTTGATGCTATGCACACTATCCACTGTCCAAAGCTTCTCTTTGGAATAGCTCCAGCTCCATTCCACAGATGGATTCCTCTTTTCATCTGAAAAGCAATTCACTCCTCAAGCATCCCTTCTAGTTTAGTATCAACCAAAGTTCAGGTGTTCAGACTGCTTCATTTCACAAACCAAGCCCACAGCAAGTGGGGACACAACAAGGAAATTAATTTGCATGTTTTGCAGCAGCTGGGATTTTGTTCCACAAATTATGTCAGTTCATGAAATGTACTTATATCTGGGGAATTAAAATAAGATTTGAGGTGAAATTCAGTTGCAGGTTGACACCAAAATGTGGAGATCTACAATATGAATTAGACATCTGCACTTTTTTACCTTTAATAGAGGTTCAACTGACTGCTGACAAGATCCATGAATTAACATTTAAAATAGAAATGCATCTCATGTGCAATTTTAATTTTACAAACAGCCTCTAGAACAAAATGTTTCCTTCCCTCCCTGGTCATCATGTCGATCCTTCCAAATGTCAGCTTAATTAGAATTAATCTTTCTGAATACTGATGATCAGAATTGTCCTTATTATATTTCCTCAGCACTTCATGTATTAATACTTCCATAAAGAGAGGCAGGTTGCTGTCTGGTGTAATCTAGGGTTGCATTTGACTTTACTGCATGGTCCTCGTAGTTCAGAATCACAACTACTGCTTTTCTGTGAATCTGGTGTTCAGTTGCTGAGTCAAAGAAGTGTTTATTTAATCAAAATTTTAACAGCCTTTTTGTATCTTGGTAATTTTGAAAAAATAATATCATAGTATAAAAATTAATTTCTCTTTTTTTAAAAAAGTCTTTTCTTCAACCAGTTTCTTAACAATCCTCAATTTTTGTATTAAAAATGTATAACTAGTCATGTGAATTTCAGCATGAAAATCATGCTTGAAACCCATGGAAGACTAAATCTGCACTTATTTTCTCTAGAAAATAATTCTTCTTATTAAATATTATAATAATTTAATCTCATTCAGTGTACTTAAATTAACCCATGTTCAATTTTATCTCAAGTCCATTTGCTGTTGTATCTTGATTAGTCTTTCCTAATAATTACCAATATCTTTGTTGTAGTTGATCTCAAGACAACATGCTTTTTTGAATCAAGACATCAATTCTCATCTCTTTTTCTTCATGTTATTAGACAAATGAAAACTCTTTTCTACAGACACACTGATTTTGTGCCACTGTTTTTCAGAAACCCTCTATGGACAACATCTATATGCTATGTGATTACAATGATTTTTCTTATACCTAAATACAATAATCTCCAGACTCTCACCTCAATCCCTCAACCGTCCTTCCTCTACTTGTTCATCTATCATCATCTTTCTCTCAGTTTCTACTTAGTTAATAATTTAGGGTTGCTTCTTTTCCTGAACTATCCTTAATTCTACCCCAGCCCCATTCTCCTCTCTTTGCTTCCCTTCTATTTACGAAGTAAAAAAACTTTTTGCTATGATACTTTTTTTTCTTAAAATATGTAGACATTCTACTCAGGTGGTCTCTCTGTGACTGAGAGATATTGGCAGGGAAGTAAGAGAAGTCTATGTTCCTGCTGTGTGCAGCAAGTATTATAGGAATAAATAAAGCATTTCAGTTTCCATCATAACCAGACCTCTGGCTTTTTTCCCAAACATACACAAAAAAAGAGGACAGATGAGTGCTAGGCACCTTAAGGAAAATATTACTTTCTGAGCCAAATAATTCAGCAGTAAATGTGTTTGTGATTCCTTTGATTGAGTGATTAGTCTTCCCTCATGGCTAACAGGAGCTTTTAACTACATAGAAATGTAATAGATAATATCCATAAGATTCATTAGATAATCTTCTATATGCATCTAATTTTCTTTTCCTGCAAGGTCAGAATTTCAAAATTGTTCTATATTGGGAGTTAAATGGTTTATAACCTTCTGTAATTTGCAAATATTAAAGGAATATCCTTTCATTTATTCTGATCCTGTCAGTATATTTATGGGAACTATCACTGTTCTGTAAAGACTATTGCCATACAAATGATGTCATCAGAGCATTGAAAACGGAGCATGTCGATGGGATATTTTTTTAAAATTACACCAAATGAAGTAAACTTGCATCCCTGTCAGTTTCTAAAGCAGTGTGTTTCTTCAAAAGTGTGACATATCATAAAGTTTCAAGCCTTCTTATTTGTTGGGAAAAAATCCAAATCCTCAAAACACTAACCCAGAGTCATTTGCTTAATACAATAATGTTTTCTATAAAATTACCTTTAGACAAATCATGTGACTCAAATACAGGTATATGTTTTATTTAGAGCAGGATGGGAAATACACCCTCAGGTTGTACTGAGGAACTGTAGAGTTGATATGTCCTTCCTCTGCCCCATTCACTTTTAAAGCTATTATTTTCTTCTGTCTGCTGAAAGCAGTGAGTGGTTTCACATCTGAAGTGAACAGAAGCACATTTTTCACTGGAATGAAATTCTGTTCTCTCCACCATAATGTTTATAAACCTTGGATAATAAACCACCATTTCTCACAGAGTCAGAAAATAGGGGATATTACTCTTTTTCTTGAAGAGAAAGAAAGGAAGAAAGGAAAGGAAGGAAAGAAAGGAAAGAAAGAAAGAAAGAAAGAAAGAAAGAAAGAAAGAAAGAAAGAAAGAAAGAAAGAAAGAAAGAAAGAAAGAAAGAAAGAAAGAAAGAAAGAAAGAAAGAAAGAAAGAAAGAAAGAAAGAAAGAAAGAAAGAAAGAAAGAAAGAAAGAAAGAAAGAAAGAAAGAAAGAAAGAAAGAAAGAAAGAAAGAAAGAAAGAAAGAAAGAAAGAAAGAAAGAAAGAAAGAAAGAAAGAAAGAAAGAAAGAAAGAAAGAAAGAAAGAAGAAAGAAAGAGAAATAACCCAGCCCAGTCCTATCAAAAGTGCCATACTCCTGATTAAATACTTCTCAAAAGTAAAACAACATTGTACCCTCCATGATTTCTGATCACAGACTCCACAGAGGATTGCCCACAGAAGGAGTATCAGTCTATGCTGTATCGGCCATAAAGTCCTCTCTGGACTGGTATATCTAAAAATCCAACTATCCCTGGGGAAGAGCCACTCACCTACTTATTTAGATTCTCCCACACATAGGTCTTACCTTAGTTTTCAAATATAGGAGCAGGAAGCACCCCATGTCCTCCTCCACTTCCATGGGATACCTGAAAGAATTTGCTGAGGATTTTCTGCTTCCAGTGTCCACGCCTCCCAGCCTACATCTCCCAAGACCTTTGAGAGAGTCATAACCACTACCTAACCTGGGAAAGGATACACAACACCTTCAAGAAGGCCTTGGCTTAAATGTCATCTAAGAGTTGTCGTATTTCTTTTCTCTGTCAGGAAAAGAGGAATGATTATTTACTGCTCTTCCAGGGCTGCAACTCTTAAGATAGAATAAATTCATGGTCTATGTCATTTTAGAAGAGAAAAAAGCTGATAATTTACACACTGCATCATGAACTTTATGATTAATATTGTGCAAGCAAAAACAAAATTTGAAACTCCTAAATGTGAGCAGCTGAACATTTCTAGTGAATATGCTTTAGTGGGGTTACTTACCAAGAGGTATAGTGGAGCTGCAATTAGAGACCCAGAGAAAAAAAAAAAAAAGCCCATCTACCAAAAGCAAAAATTTTTAAGGTCTCTTTGCTACACTGTGCTGTGGTGCCATAAATCATGTTTTGACCAGATATAATTAATTTTATAAGGTTTTTTTTCTTGTCTTCTTTTGAATTTTGCTTCTCATTCTTCTCAGATCTGATTTCTAAGGTCATTTTTTTTCTAGATGGAATAGCCTGTGCTTGATATTGAAATGTGCTTTGACAATAATATAGTGGTGAAACTTTGAAGACAAATTATGAAGGATTACCTTTTTTACTCTTCTACAAAAGTTTCATTATAATTCACCCCTAATAAGTGTCAAAGGATACTAATCCACCAATGCTTCCGTGAAAAATTTGAATTAAGGAAGGAGTAGTAAAACGGATTTATTAAAACCTTTTTGAAACAGAAGATAATTCAGTTATCATCTTTATCATCCCTTGCTACAGAAGCAGCAGTCCTTAATCCTATTTATTATCTCTGAAAGATATCATCATGGAATTTGGCTGGAAGGACGGGAGAGATATTTACATATTGATGGATTTATCCTTTCCAGGATAACTATTCTTCCACATGGGAGTCTGCGAATCCTGAATGCTTCCAAGTCTGATGAAGGGCGGTATTTATGTCAAGGTGTAAATGTGTTTGGATCTGCAGAAATCATTGCATCAGTATCCGTTAAAGGTATGAGAAAATGCTTTGACAGTAATGATGATTTCTTTTGACAAATATTTAAATATTACTTAGAATCCCCAGCCAGCCAAAAAACAGCATTCTCCAAGCAGAATAAAAAAGCATTTCCAACAAGCTAAGAGGCCTAAACTCCATCTGGTCAAACACTGAATCAGATTGCATACTCCAGCTGTTATATTGTAGATGTGTCATAAGAATTAGTATATATATTAAATCACTCAAACTATAAATAATTCTATAATTTAAGGAATCAATATCCCTTTTAACATATTTTATCTTTGTATGTTATATCTTTATAACTCACTTACCCTTAACTTTTTCTGCACGAAAACAGATCTTTAAATTAAAGTAATAATTGTATCTATATAAAATCCAGAAAAGGTAGTGCCTTAGAAGATTAATAATAATAATGAAGCCAGTGAGTAGCAATCCATTTCTGGACCTTTTTTTCTTTCATCTTTCAGTGGAATTAATGGATTTTCTTTGCAGGTGTTCAAGCTTTTTGACTTCATTTTTTCAAGCTTCTTCCTATATTTAGTAATCCAGAAAATATCCTTTATTATTTTATGTGACAAAACTGAAATTTTCATGCAGTCACAAGATTCCAGGTGCTGCAGCCTTATTAAAAAAAGAAAAAAAAAAAGGTGTCATACTTAGTGTGTATTATGAATATATTTCAATATTTGACTGTCTGCAATTCATGCTAAGAGCTCTGAGTAGACTCAGCAGTACTCAATCCTAATATTTTGGTCTGCCCCTATAAGTAGACTTCCATCTGAATGTTCCTAACACTTCTGTTTCAAGAACCTACAAGAATAGAGCTGACTCCCAAGAAGATTGAGTTAACGGTCGGAGAGAGCATCGTCCTCAGTTGCAAAGCCCTTCATGATAGCACAATGGATGTCACCTTCTACTGGACACTCAATGGGCAGCCAATTGACTTTGAGAAAGAAGGTGGACACTTTGAAAGCATCAAGGCAGTAAGTGACCATACATTTGTCATCTCTGTGCTGGGAATTGCTAGAAATTTGCATGCTTTTGTTAGTCTCCCATTTACCAAATTTTGACCAAACTGAGAGATAACTGGTTTCAGTAATATTGGAAAGAAGTGTTAGATAGAGGAGATGCAAGCTGCAGATTGCTAGAGTTACTCCAAGTAATTTTCTTCAAGATGATATTAAATTTAAATTTGTGCATTCTATTATTCGTGATGTATCCTATAATCCTTGTGAGGGAACAGAAAGGAGTTTTTATCAAATCCTACTTACATTCTTCTGCTGATTTTAATATAGAAGGGATGCTGCCATAAGCATTGGTGTCTCTCTCACAGATAACATGGCTGTTGAAATGCCCTCACCTTCCAATGCTTTACCTGCTTAGAATACATTTTAACATCTGAATAGCAAGGGCTATATTTACTAACTCCTCTGCATGAGGTACTTCCTAACTGTGTAACTATTGCTAAAGTCAATAAGAATCATATGGACAAAAATACGCATACCGATTTCAAATATTGCCAAGAGTCAAAAAGAGTTTCATATTAAAAAATTGTATGATAAAGTAATTCAAACCTGTCTCATGTAAAATGATTTGAACCTTTCTTAGAAAAAAGAAATTTTTTAATGTGAACAAGTTTTGACATGGAATCTACAGTCATTTAACTGAATCTTCCAACTAATGAAATGTAAATCAAATGTCTATGCTATGTTAACAGAGAAAAATGAAGTTCATAAAGGTCAGGAAATTTTAAAACTTAATGTATCTCATTTGAGTACAATACAGCAAAGTTAACTTTGCATTAAAAACCTTGTCAGCTGCAATCAATTTATTCTTCTGCTTGCCAAAATGGAAGCCATATTCTTTATGAAATTAATATCCATTTGGTGGGGGGTTCATATTTTTAAAATTTAAATTTATTTCAATAAACCTTTTAATTGAACATTAGCAAGGTATATCTTAGTGGGGAGGTTCTTAGCATAGTTATCTTAATCTGAGGAATACAACACTCAATACAACACTATTTACGCAAGAAGGAAAACTTCCCCTCGTTTTTAACTTCAAGATCATTCTTTGATTCAAGAAAACATCTTATGATTATATTTTAACTTCAAGTCATTCCCAAAAAATTGAAATCTAGAACATGCTACATGGTTCTTTCCATGTATTTCAGCATCTGTCTTCAAAGGAAATTTTTAATCACTAGGAAAATTCCACAGACCAGAAAATTTTCAAAGTAATTTCATACCTTATGTCAAAATAAAGCTAATTTATTATCATTTATTACATGAAAAAGCAGGATTTTGTAGATCTCTTTCAAGAATTCTTCATTAATGTCATTTCTACAAGTGAAAGTCCTCAAATTGATAGAAATAAGGCTTAGTCAGTGATCAAAGACGACATCCAATTTCCAGACAAATATTCATGCAAATCTTAATAAAATTACTGATTGCTTTAACAGTCTTGATATGATTAAAATTTGGCCAAAACTTTGTAGGTTTAACCAGCTATTTGGGTTTATGACCTCCTCCCCACTGTGCTGCTAGAGTGTCACTGCTGCTTAACTAAGTGAAAATACTACTACTCACAGAATCGCAGAATATCCTGGATTGGAAGGGAGACACACGGACCATCAAAGTCCAGCTCCTGACCCTGCACAGGACACCCAAGAGTCACACCCTGTGCCTGAGAGCAACCACTTCTTGAACTCTGTCAGGCTGGTGCTGTGACCCCTTCCCTGGGGAGCCTTTTCCAGTGCCTAAACTCCCTCTGGGTGAAGAAACTTTTCCTTATGTCCAACCTAAACATCCCCTGACTCACCTTCAGGCCATTGCCTTGGGTCTTGTCACTGGTCACAAGTGTGAAGAGATCCGTACCTACCCTTTTCCTTGCCCTAATAAGTAAGTAGATGGCAACAAGCTCTCACCTCATTCTCCTCCCAGCTGAACAAGTCTCTCATAAAGGAGTCAATACTCAGTGTCTAAATTACCAAGTGACTAAAGGGATTTTAAAAAGTAGTTTATTCAGTAAAAATCTGGGGTTTTTTCAGAGGTACATAAGTAATTTTTTTTCCTAAAACACAGTTTTTAACAAACAGCAAACTTCAGCTGATAGGAAAATATAATCAGTTTGGAAATAAAGGCAAAAGGAAATATATTTTGCAAAATATTACAGAGTTAGATCCTACATTGTCACTGTTAAAATTGTGTTGAAATAGTGAAATGATATACAACTCTAAAGAAGTACCAAAAGGAAGCATCAAACCCAGATATTTTTAGACTGGACTAGCTCCATTTGCCTTTACAAGATGGTCAGGCCATGCTTTCTCTACTTGCATTCCTAACTCATTTAAATATCAAGACATTTCTGGTTTCCATCCTAAAGAGAGACTGGAAGTGTAGGCTTAGATCAGGAAGGGGACTGAAAATAGCTGTTAGCACTGTTACAGGCTGGATGGTGGGGATGGTGGGGAGCTACATTCCTCTTCAGAACAGAAGTAAAAACCATGGCCCGCTTAGCACAATTGTCATGGAAATTTTCTGAATGCTTTTGGAAATGAAATGTGACAAGTCTTTTGACACTCTTTTCAAGTAGTGGTTAAAATATGTTGATTTTTGCATCATCCTGAAATGAAGCTGGATCAGTTGAGAGATGCAAATCTTGAAAGTGGTAACAGCGACTGTGGTAATAGAGCAATTTTTTTGGTGTTTTGACACAATTCCGATACTTACTTATTTGTGGAATATTGTCAATTGTATCTCATTATCATTTCTGTTAACTACATAAGAATGAGAAATTAATCTAAAGGTTAAAAAAGTATTTCTTTACTTCACTAAAATCTAAAGCATAACCAAGCACCAGGGACAAAGGAAATAAAACTCCTTTTTTGCTGTCGTGTAATCTCCTTTAACCTATTCAGTTTCAAAGTTGAGATACACAATGTGTTAAAGCCACAGGTTTATGAATGAAGAAAACAGGACCTTGAAGTCTGATAGAGTTCTATCTATATCCCTTATTTGCCCTTCTGAATGAAACTCTTCAAAATTGTATGAGTTAATACTGAACAAAATGCTTTTTAATGGAGTATGTTTAAGCAAAATAATTTCCTTTATGTGCATGAAGCCACAGAGTTATACATCCATTTTTTCTGCATGCACAGATACTTCATCAGATAAATATATTTTCAGGCCTGCCTGCAGTTTGCTTATTTGTTTTAAATCCTGCCAAACATTATTTAAATGGGTTTTGCTAATAATAAAACCACAGTAAACCTCTCATCACTGGTTGCAGTGTTCATACTTGCACTGTGACAGACCCAAGTGTTAAGTGTGATGAGCATCTTGATGCTTACTGCAGTGTTATAAAAGCTATCACCAAAGTAACATTTATTTAGGCTGTAGATAATTTTAATTTAATAAAATTGCATGATCCCTAGCAAATACAATTAAAATCTTCTGACTAATAAATACTACTTTGCTTGTTTTGAAATTATATCAGTAACTTTTGTACTAAAGAAAAAGGCCCTATAATTTTTCATATGGAGAAGTAATTTTTTATACAAACTGAAGGTATTTTTGCTGTTCTTTACTGAGCTAGCAATGATTTAGTACCCATACTAATTTAGGTATCTCAAGGACTTGCCTGGCAAAAAGATAATTGTGATAAGAATGTCAACTTGTGCATGAAGGGAATATTAAGGAGAATGGATCAGCTGAATTCCACTGGAATGACTGCAGATTGCTGTCTAGGAAAAAGAAATCTCAAATGTTGTGCATATGTAACTTCACAGTACATTTGGTGAAAGAACAGTAATGCTAAGGGTTGTATAAAACCAGAATCCTTTGGCATTGGTAAAGTCCTATTTTGTCTAACAAAAGACTTGATAACATTTTAAGTTCTGTGAGGGATAATCTGTGTAATTAATAGAAAAAAAAATTGCATGGAAGTCTGAATTTCCAAAATTTTCTTGTAGCAACACGGTATGCAATGAGCTCAGAAAGTATAGACCTGCTTGCTTCTATTAGGATAACTTTGATTTTCTGTCCCTTGTGCCAAATCTAGAAGTCCTAGTCAAAATTCTACTCAAAATGTTCTCTCCTAAAATCTCTACTGACCTAAATTTTCTCATAGACATATCTCATTTTCATCTAAAAATATCTGATTTTTTCAGTAGATTTTCATCCAACCATCATCATTCTAACTCTGTGCTTGAGGGTTGATAACGTTTTTATAGCAGCCAAACAAAATGATTTACTGTGGTTATCCACAGAGTGGTAAGCAACAACATTGCTCTTAATGTCCCTCACCATGACTTTTCAGACTCAGGAAAGTGATTTCGTCTGAATACGTTCTTGGTCTTTGATCTTAGCTGAAACTGCCACCAGGGGAAGCAATATGTACCACTTGTCATGTTACATGTAAAATGTTGCATTTTACAATATTTATTTGTTCACATGGAAGTGAGTGGAAATCTACTGTTATACTTCAAAAAAGACAGTACATACAGATTGGACAATGCATTTAATTCCTGCCTAGTACTGGAGATTTCAATTTGATAACCTAGAATTTTGGCAAGTGCAGAAATTTGTGCCTGCCCTTGTATTTTCAGGTCACTCCCTGATTTCTTGAAGCACTTTTGTTCATATTTGAGAAATTAATATTTAGATTTCCCAAGCATTTCTAAACAGGAAGAGCTAAGTTCTATGCTACATGAAATCAATTAAAACTGCAGGCTGTTAATAATAATGTCTTTCCTCTTTACTGGATGCAAATCCAAACAAGGTTAGCTAAACAGGGAGTGTATGTAACATCCCTACTGCCTCCCTACATGAGGAAAACAGCAATAGCTGTCAGAAGCCTTGCAGCAGGTGACAAGCCCCATGCACCGTGAATTTCTGTTCAGGGTAAAGCTGCCATATCAGTATCGTTGCTACCAACTTGTTTCACTTTCCTGCTGATGGAGGAGGCTGAGCACAGCCATTACTGTCAACTCTAATCTCAGGATATTTCAGTCCTACACTCATTGCCAGGTTTTGTCCACTTGTCGTGCTACAGCAGTAACCTCTTTGAGCAATCAGGAGCAGTTAAATTTTTTTTTTAATCTCGTCTTTTAGTAATAAATAGTTGTTGTAAATTAGGCAGGGTACTAAATGGAATAAGGATTTCTGAACTTTGAATTTTATGGCTGTTAACTACAAACCAAAATCCAAACACAATGAAGACCACATTGCAATACTGCACTTTAGCATGTGTTGCTTCCAGGACATAAACAGTTCTAGTGAACTGATTGTATTTATTTCATGCTGTGTTAGAAAGAGACATTCCAAACATTTCCTAGAACCAGAAAAAGTATGTAAATTGTTGCACACAAGTGCTTGTGGCTTTGGCTATTAAGAGAGAGTAAGGGACAGAGATGATAAGCAACATCTTCTCTTGTTCAGCCTGGAGAAAAAGAGAAAAGGCTTGACCTCTACAGCTACTTCAAAGGAGGATGTAGTGAGGTGGGGATCTGTTCTCCTGTCCAGGTAACAAGTGAAAGGCTGAGAGGGAGTGACCAGGTTGTGATGCCTTAAGCTTTAGCTTTCATGTTTTCAGATTCTGTGCTGCTTAGGTGTACTTCTGAGCCTCATGTTAAGTGCTGGTAAGTTCTCTTCACAGAGCAGGTAAACAAAACAAATCCTTTTCCTGCTGAGAACCAAGGACAACTTTCAGGCCCAAAGGCATAAGCAACAGTGGACTGAAGGGAAGAACAAAAAGGATGAGACCTCACAACCTGAAACTGTAATTGGACAATTAAACTCCAATATACAAATGGACCAAAATGTATAAAAATGTAAGATCTCATGACTGGTCAGCCATTTTTTGTGACTATCTTTAGTCCACCCTAGGTGCAGCCTTGGTCAGGCTCCTGTCCTGTCCAAGGTGGATCCTGCAGGCCTTTCAATAAATACTTACTTTATTCTCTAGCTCTGTCCAGTCTCTGTTTCAGGTCAGCCTTCCCAAGACATCAGCTGCACAAGGGGAGATTTAGATTACATATTAGAAAATATTTTTTCACTGAAAGGGTGGTCAAGCATTGGAACAGTCTGCCCAAGGAAGTGGTGAAATCACCAATCCTGGAAATGTTCAAAAGGAGTGTGGATGTGGCACTTGGGAATACGGTTTAAGGGTGAACAGGGCAGTGCTGAATTAACGATGGGGATCGATTTTAAATGTCTTTTCTAACCTTAACAATTCTCTGAACTCTTCTATTTAATTTTATTTTAGACATGGGAGAAAACCAATAATTTTGGAAAATGTGAGCCTCTTAACATTCCTGGCAAATTTCTATTAAAAAAATGATTGTAATAAGTCATGAAATACAGCCAAATAATTTTTACTAATTTGTCCCATTGTGGTATTTAGTACCTTTTCTTGTTTACAAAAAGCATTCTAATGCAACAATTCTTGGGATAAATAAAAGACATCTCATGACAGTCCATTCTTCCCTCTGTTTACTTGGAGCTGATGGATCATTTAACTGCTTGGCACAGTGTTAATCTGAGCTATAACAGCAGAGTCGATTGTTTGAACAACTGATCAATACCAGTTCCTGAGAAAGCTTCCATTTAGAGCTCTGCTGCCGATTTTGCACTTGCAGCTCTGCAGCCTTTCTCCCCAACTGCTGTGGCAGTGCTTTCCCAGTCCCTCCTGGCAGTACTTCTGCATTTCAGTTCTTACACTCCCAGTCTTCTGGTTTTATTCTTGAGGCCTTGCACCTGCAAACCTCAATTGCGTTGTTACACGAAAGTGTCATGGAAAGAATCTTTCACTGTCCTGAAATTCACCTCTGCCTCTTGCCCCCTTTATTTGTCTCTTGTTTGGTAAACCAAGGCACAGCATGCAGCACAGTAGATAAAGTTCACATAAATACTTCATAAATGCTATCTAACAATACACATACTAAGAATCTTAACAAGCAATAGTTGTGTAATAACTGCTTTTAATTAACATATTCCAATTAACATTAACAAATAGGATATTTAAGTAGGTCCAAAAGAAAATGATATAACACCTGGTGGAAAATAAAACAGCAAAACATAATCATCATTTTCATTGTCACCTACTGCGCTGGAGGGAGCCTCTAGAGATCTTTTCTTCCTTTTTTCTCATGGTAACAAAATACAGAACATGAATTTAGCAACAGGAGTGTAGTGGGTCTTTCTGTTGTGAAGCTTGACATTTCATATCCCATCTATTTTCTCATTCCTTCCCGTTCTCACTGCTCTTTCCATGGTTTTGTTAATTCCTTAATTTCACAAAACTACTCCAGTACATGACATACCACCTGACAGCTGATATTCTTTTAACTTCATCTCTTTCTCTACCTTCTTTCAATAAAATTAATCAAACTCATTTGCAGCAATTCAAGACGCACTTGAAATGCATTTGAAGCATTTCAAGCTGATTTGAGTTCACCCTATCCACTCTCAACACTCCATCATTCTCTGGAATTCTCACCAAAACAGCTCTTTCCACAGCTCTTGCCTTGTCTATACAAACTGTTCAAAACTACTGCCACTCGAAGGGTCTGCACTCCCCCTGGATGATTCTTAAGGATTCATAAGCCTAAAGCCATCTTTTTAACTTCTTATAGACAGGGGAAATACAAGTTGTGTTTTACCAGGCATACCTGAGTCAATCTGCATCAGCCTGGATACTGATATATTACCATTATTATCCTACCACCTACCATTAATCATAACAAAACTGATAACAATGATTTCACCTTCTTTGTCCCAAATTAAAATGATTAAAAGAAAGACCTCAGATATAATTTTCCATTACCATATATCGACCGAAAAATCTGCTGCTTCTTAGAAGATCAAATATTTGCAACTTGTAATCATCACAAGCAGTAGACAGATGTAGTTGATATGTTCAAACCTGAAAATTCACATTAAATGGTACTTAAATTGACCTTAACACAATATGGACAGAATCTGGCTTCAAGCCAACAATCCATCATAATGTACGTATGAATTGTCAGCATTATTTAATAGAACTTTATTGTATTGCCAGTTCTCCTTTGCTGTTGATGGTACAAAGATAACCCTGCCATAAGTTTATTTTGTATAATCATTAGTTTGCTTCAGATGAACTCACCAAAATAAAAAACTTCATTACCCTTCAAATATAGTAAAAATCAACTGTGAATTAATTTTTCAATCTAATCTAACTGAATTTCATTAATAAAGGCTATTTTGCTAAATGAAGCAATATATAAGTCAGGAATTCACCTAACCTGTGTGTGATATGTAAAAACATCCATATATTTTAAATGATCATTTAAATTGAAAAAGCTCTCATTAACAACCTAGGTCATTCTTGTTTAGGATCAAATCTCAGTCCTTTTCATTCAACACAGCATGGTTTTATTGTTCTCAGTTTAAACAGAACAGAATCTTTTTAGGCTTTTAGTACCTCCCAAGCACTCTCTTCTGTATAGAAACCACTTTGTAGGAAAGCATCCTCACCTCTCACTGTCAAGAGATTTAGTTGACAGGCAGCATACCTTGATAAACCCCTGTAGTCACAGTAAAGAAGTGGCCCAAACTCCACTCTGGCTTTCATCATAAAAGTTTTCCTGAAATGGCAGTCAGTGTTTGCCCACTCTTTTCTTCTCTTTGATTTAAGCTTTTTTTGAATCATGATCATTTTGTAACATTCTCATTACCCATTTTAGACACATTCTTCCCAGGCAAAGAGACAGTCCTCACTGCATGTCGTCCAGGCTGAGTTCCCAGCCTGAATCCTCTGCACAGTAATAGGCAGTCCCCAAGCCCTTGCAGTGCAGAAGTTGAGAGCTGTGGGTCAACACATCATCGCTAGTGACTACCCAGTATTATGAACTTCTTTGGCTTTTTGTCCCTCTTTCCAAGATAAATCAGAGCTACATTCAAAGAACTGCAGTTGGAGTGCAGAAGAGAAGTATGACAATGAATGTGGAAAATGAACAGCTTTAGATGCAGATTAAATGAAAGCTGGGTTTGATACAATGGCAAAATTATGATATTTCATATCTATTTTCCACATATGATTCTGCAGTTTGAGCATATATGATAAATTATGTAATAATCAACCCAAGTGTAATTCTTTCATGGAAGAGATAGGGAAATGTTAAGAAAGTGCTCTAGGGTTTAACTGTGAGCTCCATTTCAAATGCAGGCAGATTAGAAACTGTTCTTGTGCAAAGTCTTCAGAAGAAAATGTTGGATACACTGAATGGACCAGTTTGGTTTAGAGATAGAAACTCAGCAAATGGACAGATTAACAGAGAGGTTTCCTAGCAACTGGCTCAGGACAATGAACTCACTCTCACGGGAAGAATAAGTTTAATTCTCTTCATTTGAGAGAAGAAGCATATGTAAAAGTTGTTTATTGCAAAGCAACTCACAACTCTTAAGATCTGGTTATTGAAATTAGAGAGATGTCTTTGCCCAAATTAAGTAGCAAACGAGACCATATTTCAAAGTCATTAGTATGGATTTTCATTTAACAGTAAATGTGAGGTAGAGGAGGGGAGAGACAGAAAGAAATAGGAAAAGAGAGTGCAGGCAGGGAGAGAGAGAATGACAGAGAGACAGAAAATATGTCACCACTGCATGGATTCTCTTCTGGTCTTCCCAGTGGTGAGGGTCCCAGTCTAGTCAAAGTGATTGTCACTGTCTTGAGCCATGAGGGGTGGAGAAACATTCTCTGGGTTTATATTTACTCAGGTTTGGATGGGCATGCCCAAGTACCTCCACTGGGGCAGGGAATTTTACACTGGATGATGTAATGCTTTGGCTCATGGGACACTTCAGGAGTCTGATGGTTTGTAAGTCTAAGACATCACAGCTGCCTCATATCAGTGAAACTGAGTCAATTATGGCCCACCAGAAGAAGTGAACTCCTTCACACTGTGTGTTAATGTCCTGCTACTTCTCTGGAAGGGAATTTCCACAGCTAGTCACTGCTGTAAGGACTTTGGCATGATAAAAATTAGGACCCCAACTTGCAGGGTCTGCCTCTTATCAGCCTCTTCCCTTGTCTTATCCAACACCCAGCTGTAGCCTCTGGTGATGGTGTGCACACCTTCTGTATCTGGGCAGTTAAGTGATTGATTGTTTGAGTAATTAGCTAGTATCAGTCCAAGCTCCTACAACAACCTCTTAAGATTTATGAGATGGAAAGAAAAAAAAAATCCACACACAAGTTCCTCTCCAGGGATATTTGAGATAGCTGAAGAAGTATTCATTTCCCAACAGTAAATTCTCTGAAAATTGTCTTGTTTTGTCTTGTTTTGTTTTTGTTCCCGCAAGCCCCCAACATTAGGACAATAAGTGCAAAAGACAAATGCAATTATGTCATTACTACTGAGCAAAATAGGCATGTTATATGCTCCCTGGAGCCTTTTTGAATTTGGGGAAGTATTTCCACATCAAAAGCAAATGCTAATGCACAGGTGACACCAATTTTTGGAAAAAAAAATAGTTTCAAGCAATCCCTTACATGTAAAGCTAGTTAGATACATTGCAGACATGACTATGACCTCAGACAACATGCCACACTGAAGCAGAGAGAGCCATAGCTTGACACATCATTCAGCATTAGAGCTGCCCAGAACTGAATGGATGGGATGCTTCATCATATGAATGGTAAAATAATTTGTAGCCCTGGAGAGAAATATTAGTCATGATAGATAGCATTCTGAGCTCTATTATTATTTATTTGCTGCTTAATGAAGATCAACAGTGTACAGCAGGTCTGTAGATGATGCTGACCTTGAAGGTTACTCTTCGCTTTCCTGAAAATCAGTAAAGGTTTTGAACCTATATGTTTTGTTTTGTTTTCTTTTATGTTTTAGCTTCAGTAAAATACAATCTACATTTCACACAGTTGAAGTTTATACTGAGATCAAGGCACTGATACTTGGTTAAATCGATAATAGATTATGCTCAGAAAACCAAGGAATATGGATTTTTCTAATAAAATACTACTTGGAAATAACACACTTCTAGCAAAATATTCACTGTCATTAAAGAGCATAAAATCAGCATAAAAGGCAGCCTTTAAAAACATACACTTAATAGCATCAAAATCAAGACCTAGACAAAGAAATTCAAATGCCACTAACTCCAGCTTTGAATAAAATTAGACTTGCTGATACACCAGGCTGTCCTAAATCATGTGAGCCCAGGTGAGAGAGACCTTCCTACACTGTTTGCACTCATATCACTCAGGTTTTGTCCTCCCCCAAGGGGAAGTGAATGTCTCTGCTTTGCTGAATCATCACATCTTTTTCCACTGATAGAAGCCTAAAGCACAAGAAAGTTTCTGACCTTTGATGCTTTTCTTAATGGAGTCCCGCTGCATTCCCACTTAGTAGGTTGTTTGGGGTGGGTTTTTTTGGTTTTTTGTTGTTTTTGGTTTTGGTTTTGGTTTTGGTTTAACTGGATTGTAATTGTTCAAGTTTAAGTAGCAACTACAATGACACGATGCAGAAATTTTCGTAAGATGTAGAAAGCCAGCACATCAGTTTAATCTCCCCCTTTTTGTGGGGGAGAACTTTTTGTGGCCTAGAGCCTCTCATTACAGAATAAACTAATCAATGAATAATTTGTCTTCCAAGACTTGGAAGAGTCTGTAAAATTAATGAAGACCACTTTATAAATGCCACTGAACAGCAATAATGGGGTATTTTTTTAGAGTCCTTGGTCAAACATATCTCCTACTTACCTAAATGGAAGCTAAAATGTGTCATTATTTTCTTGATTATGATCAAGAATCCAGTGTCTGAGCATATACATATCTGTATTAAACACAGTGAGTTTAATCCACTCACACATCCTCAGGAATGCTGGCTGTACTTCCTGTTATGTTGTAATAAAAGTGTTTCATAGAGATCTATTGTACTGCACTGCTCTCCACTTACAGCAATGATTCTTTCAATTGCTGCTTGTCTGCCCAGTTACACAGGTGTGCAGATGAAATACATATATTTTTCCTGATAAGAATATTAGGATTTACACATTCATGAACCCTCTGGAAGTTAGAGTGACAGCCAAATTTTTCAACAGCTCCTGAGCAATGAAACCAGACAGTTGCTATCTATTACACTATTCCTCACACTTAGCAACAAAACACACATTAGATGTAAATTACCCTCAAGAGAGGACAAATGTGAACTAATTCTGGTCTTGTCCTTTTAATAACTAAAGCTTTGTACCAAGATCACTAATGATCTTGAGCAACCCATTTCAATAGCTAGCAAATGCTACTGTTATACAACTTTTAAAAATTTATATCCTGAATTTGACTCCTAGTAGGAGTGTGTGCTAATGTTTTGCATTTCAAGCTGTAGAGTACTGAGATATCCTTTTCCACTGCTGTGATTTCTCATATGCCAGAGCAAGAAAAGAATTGCATTATGGCCTGACTGGTCTGAGTATCTTCCCTTCAGCAACATCATTATCTAGGCTACTTCAGAAGGCAAAACACTCCCACGGTGATCACGGCCTTAGATCTACAGGGTTATTAAGCTATAGATCATGCCCTCATTCACTCTGGCCTCAGAGGCAGCCTTGATGTCTCCACCTCTCTTTTTTCTTCTTTGCATTTGAATATCCTTTGGTAAAGATTTTGCCTTGATGCTACATGGAATATTATGAGGAGTTAGTTCAAAAAATGCAAATGAAGAGAAGATTGACTGAAGAAGTGTGCCAAGATGTGCTGCAAAGGAACTCTTCTGCCTAAAAAGAAAAAACTAAATTATAGAAGATTTGATCTTGAAATGAATCCTATTTCATCTTGTCACTAATGACCTTGGCATAAAAGAAAGAAGTATGCAAATGACGATTGCATGGTACAAAGTTGGACATCTCACCAATATAGCCGATGATGAAAATACCAGATGGGAGCAGACAAGAAATGCAATCCTAAGAAGAACAAGGTCATGCACATATGAACGACTGGTTATAAAGCAGGAGCTCATAACTTGCTGATGAATAAGGATAAAGATCTGAGTGTGTCTATGTGAGCACAGAATACGTATGTGCCAAAAAACAGGCAAATATGAATCTAGGTGAATTCAGTGACAGATTTCCAGCACAGCAAGAGAAGTATCAACAGTTACACCTCTAGTAAGATTTTATTTTGAATGCAGGGTACAGTTCTATACCCTCAGGATCAAAATTACTCAAATTAGAACCACTTCATGAGACAGAAATATATAGTTCAAGAAAAGACTGTCAGTGTTTGCTTGATTAACAAAGTAGACCAAATCTGGAAAGGAAAATGCCTATACTCAATTAGTTTCTTAAAGTGAACTTTGGGGTTTTGTAATGACTGTTGGCTAGAATTCTAATAAATGAAAATTTCAACTGATTCTCTCTTTATACTCTCTATATACATTTTGCACTTTTCAGATTTAAATACATACAGATTTAATCAGGAAGGATGAGAATCCAATCATATTTCTCATTCATATTTAGCATTAATTTCCTCTATATTAATAAGGAATCAATCAAAATTATCCTTCAAATTATCTTAATTTTAGCACAGTAGCAAGACATATACCAAACATCACTGCATTGCACTAAAGATGGAGAAGAAGAAAGTTCTGCATGTCTAAGAGGACTTTTTTTAATATCACGGATAGTATCCGAAAGATTTCTGTTCATCTCCTTAATGAATTTCTTTGTGCTAGTTGGAATAATTCTCTTGGAGCGTGCAAATATGCGCAATGTGCTTTAACCAAAGTCAAAGTTATTAAAAACCTGAAATTCTCTTCTTTAATCCCTATTAATAATTGTATAAATGCACTGTTCTGATAATCCTCACAAGAGGGTATTAGGACACATACATTTTGTAAGATGAAAGCTGCACTTGAGAGTTGCTCAAACTGTACAAAAAACACCCTTGTGAACTACCTTGAACAGAGATTTACTGAGTTTTAAACTGGCACTTCATCCCTGTTTCAGCAAGCATCCTCTGCAGATTTAATGATCAGGAACATCCTCCTGATGCACGCCGGGAGATACGGCTGCAGGGTCCAGACCGCAGCGGACACCGTGTCAGATGAGACAGATCTGCTTGTCAGGGGTGAGTATGCCTGTGGTTCACCCCTGAAAACACAACCACCACACACAGTTCCACCAGGGACTTATAAATAAGCGAGCTTCAGGGACACCTCTGCCATGAAGTGGTCCTCAGATTTTTTGTTATTGGAGCCATTCATGATTAAGCTGCTGACTTTGAAAGCAGTTTCACCATAAGGTGACCTGCAGACACTGCAAAGAGAAACAAAGGACAGTGGGTTAATAGACAGTTTTAAAAGAGGTAGGTAGGAAAGGTATACCAGATTAGCTAAAACGCAGACAATTAGCCTTCACAGACCTGTGTAAGGTAGGTATAATGAGTTCTTTGTTATTTTGTGTGATGTTTTGCATTTCATCTTACGGTCAAGCCATTCTTTCAGCTTTAGCAGTAGGAACATCCATTTGTTTTCTAAGAGGGGTGCCTATGCAGCCTTTTGTAGAATTATAGATCTGAACAATGAAATAAAAGCCCCATAATATGACAAGAATTTGGGATTTTTCACACATGGAGTTATTACCACCAATTGTCTTCTGCATCTTTATGCCCAGTCCTACAATCTGTTAAATTGTTTCACCTGTCATTGAACATTCCTGATTATGCACAGGAACACAGGGTCCTTTTGCTGAAGGACTCCAGATCATACTGAGGATGCCAACTAGTTTACATTAAAGCAGAGCACCAGCACCATCTGTGCCTTCCATTAAGCAGAGTCTTTCTGTGGATGATACATTTTTGAAATAATATATCAAGTTAGATGTTTTAAGTCTCCAAATTTAAAAAAAAAATGGGTATTATAATTTTTCAAAAGTATTTATTTTACCGCATTTCACAATGTCATTAGACTTGATACTGCTTTTAGGGTAAATATATGTTTTAAAAGATAAAGAATGTTTCTGGCTGACTGCAGGGCTCTTCACATTTTTATGAAAGTAATAGTTAAATATTTCCATAAAGACACTTTGAGGACCATCAGATTTCTATGAGCTATGGCACTATTGGGATGGTTGTATTCACTTGACTCGCTGTGTAATACCATGTTAGCTGCTTTATGAAATCTGATTCATCCTTCTGGGTTATGCAAGGTCTTTTGTGTTACCTTTGTCTGTCTCAGAGAGGAGCTGGAGGCTCTGTGGATAGGCAAGGCAATCTCAACTTTAAATTGAACTTTTTGTGACAAAAAGGGCTTAGTTATTATCTAGGATAGATTGATTACAAAATTATTTTTTAAGAACACTGGTCATATAAATTAGTTTATTGAAATTTCTGTAGAAATTAAATTCTTTTCCAAGGAAGAGCTCTGAGATTAAATTTTTTGAAAGGCATTGTAAGAAGTATCAAGATGCATTTATGTGAATTTCATCATCATGTCACCATGCTATTGAAGTAAAAGCTGTAACTGCTTTGTAGTAGAATTTGAATTCAAATATGCTTTGCTTACAATTTTCTCCTTTTCTTGTTTCTACAACTGGATAATTTTAAGACAGAGCAAGAAAATTTGTTTTGTATTGCAGAAAATGTTTAACGCACCTTCAATGGAGAATTGCAAATGACTAGTCCTTACAGATACCAACAGTGCAAAAATCAAAAATGTTTATGAGAATCTAATCTATCTCTCCTTATACTTTTACAGGAACTGCATTTTCATTTCAGTATCTCTAATTATTTTTTCTCCCCTATCTCAGCCCGTAGGGTGCACTTAGTGGTGTGCAATTTGACACCCATGATCCCAAATTGCAGCACCTTTCAGACTTCTTTATGTTTAGCTTCCGGTGATAATGGACATTGCCTAGGAGAAGATACCAGAAGGAACAGATTTCAGTAAATATTTCAATTAACTCTGAAGAATTCCACCTGACAAAGGAAGTCATCTTCTATGGAGAAAACTCATGCAGTAAAGTTTGTAATCCAAAGCCATATTATTCTTTATTTCCAGTACAGTTTATAGTTAAAATAATTTCATTTTATGCATATTACAAAACATCATTTTCTTTTAAATGTTACAGCCTATAGCCAAACTGAGATAGCAGAAGTTTTGTTATGAACTTTTATA
This sequence comes from Prinia subflava, assembly GCF_021018805.1. Classification (NCBI taxonomy): domain Eukaryota; kingdom Metazoa; phylum Chordata; class Aves; order Passeriformes; family Cisticolidae; genus Prinia; species Prinia subflava. The sequence continues at coordinate 30,731,307 of NC_086249.1, forward strand.
TGTATTGATATAAGCAAACCTACAGCATACCCTTGCTCTGACCTTACTTTCTCTCCTTTTGCCTCTGCAGAAAATGCCAGTGATAATACTGATATCATACCAGCATATAACTTCATTTAAATCATTACTTTCCTTTTAGAGTTCATAAGGTGTTTTAATAAATCATTATAATTTTTTCTTGAAAAATTGTTCTTCTTACAATGTTTCTACATGAAATAAATTTGACATAGAGAATAAATTAAAATAATCTCATTCCCCCTCCTTTAGACATTCATAAATATCAGAATTACTGCCAGCAGCAAATTGATTAAATTTAAACTGAAGTATACATTCAACTGGTTCACTATTTTTAAGTCAAAAGATTTTTTGTCAGAACTTAATTACAAGTAGCTTGGAAGAGTACTATATCTCGCTGTAGCCTCCTCAGATGGAGGAAGCAGAAACAAACTTTGCAGAATTCTGTTGCTCAAAATTAACATCCTGATCTTTAACAGACAGACATTCATCACTGTGTTTTCAAGGAAGTGCAATGTCTCAGTATCATGATTTATTGTGGGGAAAACACAGAGCATCCTTAAACAATATTTATCTATTTTGAAACCATTTTTACTACTTGCTCTACTGGAAGTTTCCTTGAATACATGACAGGGAATGCCAATATTTTTGCCCTTGTTCTTTGCTCTGCATTAGACAATGAAAGTTAAATTCAAAAAATATCACCAATGAAAGACAACACAAAGAACAGAGAATGTACAGTGCCAAGTAAATCTCAATTTCTTTGAGTCTAATTACTCACAAGAAGGTAATTAATGGTGCAAGAAAATTCCTGAATTTACTTCATATATATGTGTGTGTGTGTGTATGAAAACAAAGGAAATTAAGACAGCAGCAAGTTTCTATTCTGAAACTTTCTATAATGTGTTATATACATTGATGATGTGTGATAATGAGTTTTTTAAACTCAAAATTTAGATTTTCAAATTCACTACCTCAAATTCACAGATCTTGCCTTTAGGCAATTTGCCTAGTGAAAAACATATCTAATATCTTTTCAGTAATGATTGTGGCCTAGTGAATCTCTTTCAAGAACATTTCAAAGAATATATAAAAAGATATTCCATGTCAGTTTGGACAAAATCAGGATTCAAGTCCCATCAACACTAACTACCCCTAAAAACCTCAGAATACTTCTCTAAGTGCTTTGAAAATGTGGTTAAACTGTGTATATTAAAGTAAGAAAAACTATTTATTGGTCTCCAGCATTTTTTTTCTAATTCTGCCAGTAATGTGGGTTTCATTAGGAAGAGATGTTCTGCCAGTAGCTGGACCTGTCAGGGAGTACATTATCCTTCCAAATTAAATATCTTGCATTTTATTTTTGGAGTGGGTTGTGAGTGAGAAGTATTTTGGTGTCTCATGCTGGTCAACAGTGATCTTCAAGGGTGGGCTGTCCTGACATACCTGGCATCATCTGTTTGTATTCAGGTAAGCTACTAACTTGCAAAAGCATTTCCTCTACAAAATACAGCTCTACAAAATTCTCCACAATTCATCATCAGGTTGTTCTTATTATTAGGTGCCTAAAAAAAAGTCATGATCTTTTACTCATCAGAGATCCACCATCCCCTCTAGATATACACATTGATTCTGTAGAGGTTCCCAGAGAGTCCTTTACTCTCTGAATATGGGGAGGATGAGAGAAGATTCAGATCAAAGGCCAGAACTGATTTAAGGCAGAAGAGGAAATGTCAGTCGCTTTCAACTTAGCTCAGCAGCTGCAGTGCTCATCTACGAGGTAGGATAACTCTTTTTATCTGTCTCAAACCACGACTCAAAATCACACTTTCTTTTTATTTTATGTTAGGTGGGATCAAGATATGTGCAAGCCTCTTTCTAAGGCAGAGGAGCCAAGAGCACAGAAATCAGGTGACAAATGAATGAGCACCTGGATGTGTAGGGCACAATTTAGGGTATCTCCAGTAACCCAAATATATTCTTCTTTCATTTAATTGACTCCTGCTCTAGAAATGAACAGAGATTCCCTCAGGTGAATCTCTGTCAATGGCTTAAGCCAATACACTGAATGGTTTATTGGAAAGTGAAAAGCTAAATAGCCTTATAAAAGCTAAATAACAGGCATGCCACCCTCTAAAACAGGTTGCCCTCCATTGGGGCAATGATGGAGACAGTAGTAAATTTTCTGCAATATTTTCTGGAAGACAGTCATCAGAGCCCATAACAGCAGAAGATGTATAGGCTGATACATCTCAAGGATGTCTAGAAGAGAAAACAGCTTTTCACAGAAGCTGGTAACTATTCTGGCACCAGGCCTGCACAAATGTGGTACCTGAAGTGCAATCCCATGACAGAAATTATGTATGTCTGATGATAGAAAGAAATAGTTTTAGAGGAGTAAACGAACACAACAAAAATCACCATTATGGACTTACATTCCTGCCACCCAAGTCATTAACTGATTTAATTTAATTTATGTCTTCTGTTGTTTGTTCACCCAAGGAAATGCAGAATACCTGTTTGCAGTGCAAACAGGAATGTTTACAGGATAATAGAGATACTCACTGCACAGTCAACAAACATTTTCCTCAGCACACAAAGTCAAGAGCCATTTAAGAGGTAGAAGTGATTTATGACTTTTATGAATGTCAATCCTGTCCTTGACATCAGTCGAAGAATAGTTTTCCCATGTCGTGTGCATTTTCTGGCTACCAGCCTTAACTTATCCTCCCAGATCCTCAACTTGCAGTTAATATTAAGTAGCAGAGGAACAGAACAGCAGAATGCTACAGCTTGGCTGATTTTCCACCTAACATTGGCACACCAGTAGCTGAGTTGTCTCTGTACTGATTTTTCACAAAGAAGTGATCACCTAAGCAGAAGGCTCTAATACAGGGTAAATATGCATGTCGTGTTCTGACACAAAGGATATGATCACAAACATGGGTAACGAACACCCAAGCACCAGCCAGGAGACCTGCCTCTCACAGATGTCTCAGGTGATCTTGTAGCCAGCAATGTGTCAGCTTTTCTTGAGACAATGCCTGCTTGGTGAATTAATTTGTGTTTTAAAGCATGACTTCCAAAATGGGCTTATTGCATTCTTATTTTCCATTATGCTCTTGAAATCTGAAGCTATCTGTGCTTCCATGTTTTCACTACAAAGGACATCTAAATGATCCCATGTTTCAACTATGTTTTGCTGTAAAGACATTTAGAACAAGAAACACTTTTTTCATAAAGGGGTTGACACCATTAAAGGGTTGACCCTTACTACCGTGCATTGGTCCAATTAGACACAGTATTTTGTTTACAGTTTGTGTTTGTTTAACTCATTGGTAGAAAATCTATTATACAGTGACTGGGAGGTTTTGAAGAACACAAGCAGAAGATAAAAACAAAAGGCTACTTCTTTCATTTACTTTAGCAAAAAGTATCTCTTTTCTCTTAAAACACACAGTTTCTAAGGAATTCATTCAAAGCACTTTTTTGCCATAGGCTGCAAGAGAAAAAAAGCCTGAGTAGAAAAATCTCCTGCCAAAGCCTTTGATTGTGTATTCCTTGCTCTTTCTTCTGCAAGATTGGAGGGTTGGCGGGAGAAAAGCATCAGTAGTTCAGCAACGAAAAATAGTGGAAGTTGGGAGCACCACACAAGAGTCTAACTTGCTTTCACGGAAGTCATCATGAGGCTTCCTATAGTCGATTACAGGTGGAGATCCCTTTTACATACACTGGGATGAGTAGCAGTCCTGTTTCAGCAGCAGGTTCCAAGAATACCAGAGTTTCTTGCATATTAGAGGACAAGTATGAAACCTGCTGCAATACTTATATGGATGGGGTACTTCAAACATTTAGAACAGAGTGATTTTTGTTATATAAACCTCCATAATTGTAGAGACGATAGTGACACCATAGACATTATAGTAGTTTTTACAGTTATATATTTCATGCATAACATTCCTTTTTAGAAGCATCATGACTGAGTTAGAAATACAAAGTTGTGAAGCAAAAAGATTGGTTTACATCTATGAAAGCTTCAGTGCCTAATCAATGCTACCAAGTTTCCAGGATTTTAATGTTTATTTAGCAAATGAAAGTTTTTCTTGATAACAAATTACTGGTTTCAGTAACATTAGGTTTTCACCTTAATTCCATCAACTCTTACTTGTAAATTATTCTTGCAAAGCTGGTTTACAATTCATTATAACCAAAAGAGGAAGTTCATATTGGTTTCAAATTACTAGGACAGATGCTGGATGCTGCATTATGCACTGGCAGTCTATGGAGCAGCAAGGTCCTCTCCAAACTTTCTTTCATTAAAATTTCTCCACCTACATGCAAAGGAACAAAGACTACCAGTCCCAAAGTTACTTAATGTTTGAATTTCTGCAGTGTAAACAGTGTAAACAAAGGTAGTGAGGGTTGACAGTACAAGGTAACTAAGCCTGGGAGAGTATAGCTAAGATGACCATTAGATGAAAACCTACAGCAATGCAGCAGCCAGGCAAATTTGCTCCAGCTTTGAATTTGAGGTATGGACATGTGCCATTTCCTAAACTAGAAAAGATTTCAAATAAATAAAATGCATAGAAATTATTTATTCATGTTTCTTTTTATTTAGCAACAATCATATAAAAGATTGTTTCACTACATCTAGTCCCTTTAATAATTTATATATTTTTAGATGTGTAGGTAGATAGACAGATAGATAGATAGATAGATAGATAGACAGACAGATAGATAGATAGATAGATAGATAGATAGATAGATAGATAGATAGATAGATAGATAGATAGATAGATAGATAGATAGATGCAGAGATAAAGAAATAGCTATAGATATATGGCTATCACTCTCCAACTACATGAAAGTAGGCTGTAGTGAGGCAGGGGTCCATCCCTTCTCCCATGTAACAAGCATCAGGATGAGAGAAAATGGTCTCAAGTTGCACCTAGAGAGCTTTAGATTAGATATTAGGAAAAAATTTCTTCCCCGAAAGGGTAGTATTGGAATATGCTGCCCAGAGAATTGGTGGAATCACCAATAGTGGAAGTGTTCAAAAGTTTCATGGTTGAGGAATTGTTGATGAACACAATGGGGCTAAGTTAATGATTGGACTTGATAATCTTAGAGGTCTTTTCCAACCTAAACAATTCTGTGAGTTCATAATTTTATATTACATATCTACTAAATATTTTTATATTATAAATATAGTAATACAGTAATACTACAAATACAAAATATTTTTATATTACATATCTACTAAAAATATACTTTAGGAGAAAAAAAATGTATTGGTGTCAGTTATACTACAAATAGACCTGTGCTCTTCAAGCATAAATACAGTTAAATTTGTTTACAGTACTATCGCATTCATCTATAACTAAGTATTTTAGTAGATTTAGAGGCCAGCTACTTTCTGGGTATTTTAGTAATAGTTTACTCACTGTTTGCTTTTATTATCCTTTTCACTTCTACTGCTCAAATTGTGTTTTCTATTGTTATGGATGTCAACAGACACTGTGATTTTCTAAGGGTAAAAAAAAAATTAAGGCCTAGTCCTCTTAATTCTTTGCATCAGAGAAACTTGGAACCTTATAAACATAAACAGAGCTAATTTAAATCCTTTGACCAGTACAAACATTAGTACAAAAAGGAAACAAAACAAAACAAAAACAAAAACAAAAACAAAAACAAAAACAAAAACAAAAACAAAAACAAAAACAAAAACAAACAAACAAACAAACCAAAAAAACCCAAAAAAAACCCAAAAAAACCACCACCACCCACATCAGGAAGCTTCTTTAAAATTGGGATGAAAATCAGCTTCCTCCTACAATATAAAACATGTATTTTAAGACTGTGCCCGGAGAGCTAACGAAATGCACTGTGCATGCCTACTGTAAGTTATATGAGCATTGAGATCAAACACCTACCTGCAAGCTGTCAGATGTTGAAATGAAGCAGAGCACAGTCCGGTAGTGTGAAGGGATGAAAGTGTTTGTGACTACAATCTGTGATTTGAGTACACTTTTTGTGTTCTAAAAATAAAATAAAAAGGTTAAAGCTATTCATCTTATAGACTGGCAAAACTAGCAATCTAAGCAACAAATCCACTCTGATCTTTTATTTTTTGAGAAGTAATGTTTCCTCTGAACTGCAGTGACCCAGAGCACATATAACGCAGGAACTGCTGGTTAGGTTGACCACTCTGCTCCTTTCTGTTGTGATATTGCCAATAAAACTTAAAGACAAGTACTTGGGCTTAAAGGCCTTCAAACACATTATTAAATGGAACGTAAACAAGGTCAGCAGACTCTTGCTGGTCTTTGAAATTACATTTGAGCTGTACCAAAGGCCAGGAAGATGCCCTGAGCACAGACCCCATTATTTGGACTCACAGAATATGTCCATAATACAGAACTGTTCCCTGAGGCCAGTGGGTGCAGCAGAGTTCCAATTCACACACATTCCCAGTCCCCCTCCCTCAAGATGGGCATGGCAAACCATGTGTAAGGATTTGCCCCTGCCCACAGTAACCCATTAATTGTGCCAAAGCACTGGTTGGAAAAGTCATCATTTCACAGGGCTTGTGGAATTGTGATAGGGTCTGTCTGCCAACATAAGAGCAGGTAAGATCAGGGCTAGAGTTCAGGTCTGTACTTTGACCCTCTTCAGTGTATCATCTGACATATTTATAGCATTGGAAGATAGTATATTATTGTAGATGGAGAATCAGCCCTTTAGCCCACATACTTCATCAAAACATTTCCAGCAATTTGATCTCGTAATAGGACCTTTAATTTCATTTTTTAAGTATATTTTAATGGTATGAAAGGGGAATAGATTCATGTCTTTAAAAAGCCTTTTTTACAAGAGTTTAAAAATTATCCTTTTTTCTAAGAAGCTTTTTTTTAAGCATCAACTTACGGGTATGAACTTACTTCAGTCAAAAAGTGTCTAGAAACAAATAATAAATTAGAGATCAGATGTGATGATGTTTATAAACTCAGTGCCTGCAAGACACATGTAGTCCTGGGAGTGCTGCTGCCCACAGCAGGACTGCAGAGAGTGAAGGAAACAGCATGGACCAGGGCTGGGGACAGCTGGCATGGGATGTCCTGCAGCACTAAAGGTAGTCAGCAGCCCATGCCAAAGAAAGAGACACTTCCAAATTCTCTCACTCTATTTGGGAGCTGCTGGCAATGTCATCTATGATCAATTCCTAGGCTACTAGTGCTTTTACACCTTAGATGAAATTCAAGTCCCTGCACTGTCCATACATTTGTGTCAACAATTACCGCTACACAAAAAATCCAGCTCAGAGGTTCTGGACTGCAGTCTGGAATCTGTGCTCACAAAAATCAGCAGCTCTCAAGGTTGCCTCATCCAAAATATCTGTTTTTAGGTTTGCACAAGACAGAAAAGTCATCGGGGCAAAGTGGCACAACATAACATAGGTACCACAAAAGGACTTCTCAGGCAGGGCACCAGGGATTTATCTTGACCCTCATCCCTGAAATGAGTTGAGACTATTCAGGCTGAAATAGTCAATCAATGTCTTCTCTTTCTTACATTCCAACCCTAAGCCTAACATTCCTGTCTATCCTGGCACTGGGTTATAGTCTCTCCATCTTCCCACAGTCCTTATGTACCTTACAGAAACCACACATGGAGGGACTGGTATCCACTAAAAGCAGAGTGTCTTTAGCATCTACTGTACATCCAAATTTCTCTCCACCATGTGCAAACACATCATCTGTCTTTGCTGGGTACAGAGAGAGGGATTTATGCTGCAAGAGTCAAGCTCCTGATTCATGCAGCAGTTTTACGTGCCTTCCATACTGTTCTGTAGTTACTGCCTCTTTCTTATCCTCTTTTTCTTGACCTATCCCCTTCTTGATGACAAGCCAGTGTACCTTGTCATTCAAAAAGCAAAAATCTTCAGGTCAATAAATCTGTGTTTGTGAACTGCTACACATCAGGCTTCTTAGCTGCTTGGTAAAATTCTCCTGGTCACACAGCAGAGAGGTAAAGCAGTGTATATTCTGGGATTCACAGGAAAGGGCACTGCCTCCCAGAATGACTACAGCTATTATTGGTAATTGTTTTTCAAGAACTCTCATATTAACATTGTACTATGGCAAGCAATCTAACGACCTCTCAGGATGATCATTCCAACAATAAAAAGATACATAAAACAAATTTGCCAAAATGCAGTCATGCATGTCTTGAAATGAAGTATCAATCGATGGAATTGCTTTGAAAGGAGATAACTGACTAATATCCTTGACAGTGGATTCCCACTGCTCCTAGAGTTGTATAAGAACCTATCACAGTCCCAAATGTCTTCTTCATGAAGGTCAACAGCACTATAGTGCATTTATGACCAGTCATTTTCTGTCTAGTTTCCAGATAAGCATTTGAACAGACCATGGATTTTTTTCCTCAATTGGCTATTCTCAGCTAAAAAATTGTTTTAGAGATCCTGAGCAATAACACAAGTCTTGGGAGAAAAGCCTTTCTGTATTAGCCATTGACTGACACCATGAATGATTACATCCAAGCATCAAATTTAATGAGATTTCTACAAAAATGAGTGACATCTGCATAGCACTCATGTCCTGGATAACTGTCATACATTTGTCATCACTGAGGCCTTTGTCCTTTATTAATCCACTTTCGAGAATGCCTGCTGTTGGAAATTGAAATTCTTTTAGCAGTCACCCTGCAGACTGTGTAAGAGCACACATCTCTGAAAGCTTAATGACACATTGTCATGCCTAGGAATGCATTTAAAACATTTAAAAAGCATGCGAGAACTCTGACAACAAAATATATTGAGAATTTAGCAGGGGATGTCTGCATAAACTTTATTTTACATCCTTTAATATAAGCAACATGCATATACTTTTGTTATAGCAGCTAGAAACTCTTTAACAATATTCAGACTGCATGGGAGAAATAGCGTTAGAAAGGAAATGTACTAAAATATTTCCCTTTAATTTTGTTTGTGCTTGGGACCATTATATAATTCTGGGCCTAGGGCTCCAACCCAGTAAAAGCATATGATTGCATCAAAATCCCAGCTTTCCTCTAAACTTTTCCTCGTGGCTACAAATAAAAATTTCACTAATATTTTCCTACATCAACAGATAGCCTGAAACAATAGAGGATGGAGATTGAAGAATCACCCTATTTTATTAAATTAGCCCCAGGACTTTCTTTTCTGAGACAAAGATCTGACTTGGTGCTTCCCAGTAAGGAACAGCAAACACTTCACTTGGCAGGAAGTCAGGAGTGCAACGAACACATCTTTCTGCTATGTCTTCTCCAAGGAAGAAAAGCAAGATGTTTCCACTGCAAATGAAACAGGACTCCAGGAGGGCAAGAGCTGCAAGGTGTCTTATTCCAGTCACTGTTTGCAGCTCAATCAAAGGTACTGACAGCAGCAAAGTCAAGCCTGGTGAGCCGTCAGAGCAAGGGAAGAAGAGACTCCCAGCAATAAAGGTGTTTATTGCCCATGGAAGTGGAAAACCTTGTTCCTTGTTCTTACTATGGCCCAGAGTCATACCCTGAGCTCCTCAAAAAACTGTCATATGTTGTGAAGACAATATTCTTTCATAGTACTAAAATTTACTGAATTGAATCTCCTGAATTTCAAACATTTCTTTCTCTTTCTTGTGACTACTATTTCTAAATGCCATATATTTCCAACATTTTATTGCCAATTAGTTGCTTGTACATCATTGCCAAGCAAATAGAGGCAAGTGAATAGCACAGTTTGGTCTCTCATTTATAGGATTCAATGTTTCTTTTACTCTGAAAATATTGGGTCCAACTATTACAAACTTCTGATCCTACTGTTGTCACAGTTCATGTAACCATGTTTTAGTTGAAGGCATATCAGAGGAAACATAAAGCTGTTTTCAGCTGTAAATGACAAAAAAAAATTACAGTGCATACAAATACTTCAATAATAGGGGGTTTTAGCCTTTGATGTTCAGATAAATTTGTTTTGTACTCTTAGGCTAAGAAACCCAGACAGTAAAAGATTTGATTGCATGAAATAGCACTAAAATATAAAAATGCTGCACTCTGTAGTACGGAAATACTGGCTGCAACTCCCTTTTCAAAGAGAGGCACCAGATCCCTGTGTTTGCCACCTTGATCTGCAGGTGCTGGCCTCTGACATTTCAGCAAGTGGGAGCACACCACCCTCCAGAGCTCAGAGGAATGGAGGTTTTCAAAGGTCCTACTCTGCTGCAGCTCATGATATTTTCAAATAGCATTGGACTCCCTCAAAAGAGTACCAGCAATGGCTTTCTACTAATGAAGTTTTGTTCCCCTCCTGCAGCTCCATTTTGGGAGAAAGTGTCTGTTGGTGAATTTCTGATTTCACAGTCCTCCATCTGTGGAGGAGCAGAAGCAAAACATCAGCCTCCAATAGCAAGAAGGTGGAAAACTATTAGAAGGGCCTTGGATGCCAAATATATATATCTCATAAATAATTATAGTTATTAATAATACGAATATTTTGTGGAAGTATCAAGTTCTGTCCTTCGGGACTTATATAAGATTTTAAGTATAAGAAACCACAAGGAAGAGGTTTGTTTTGCAGTTACACATTACAGAGACACACATCTTCCCCAAAACATATGGTTAAAAACAATTAAGGAGGAGGGTCCCGAACCAGAACAAACTTGCCTTCACTTTAGTTCGGCAAGTGTAAATGGACAATGTTTTCAAACACCAGTCATATCAATCATCAAGAACAATTAAACAAGAAAGTTATGGATGAGAGTGGGATGTTACAGCCACATTTTTTTCTCTGCAAAGTCATGTTTGTTACCAGATACCTCACTTATTGCAGCAGTCACGTGGCCTATACAAATGGTGATTAGCGTATTCTCATTTAGAGCAGCTAAATAGAAAAAATAACTCTTTACTTTTCAAATTAAGATGGTTTTGTGTGTTTTTTGTTGGGTTTTAATGGTTCCTAGGTAATTTTCATATTTTAAAATATTTGGGTTTGGGTTTTTAGTTTCATTTTAGTAGCTTTCAATCAGTTAATGGACTTCCAGCAGGAATCCAGGCGGCTTTCCTGAGTGAGTGAATTTCCTGAGTGAGAGAAAAAGGATGAATGCTATATTCTTGACTCAGGTATCAGTAATATTACTGTTCTTCATGAAAACATCCTCCTGTGCTTCATTTTTTTTACTGACTGTCTTTCCTGCTGACATGTCTCTCACAAAGAGAAGAGGTGATTGTGACTGTTCAGTCTAGCCTGGATGCTCCTTAAAGTTCCTATTTTTTTTCCTCCGCTGTTAGGTTCAGAACAATTATAATGGAGTTTTGGGGGTGGTTTTGGATCTGTTTCTATTTTTAGTCCTTCTGCTGTCACTCTGACAAGTTAATTGATGTTCACTCACGCAGCATCTAAAGAACAGCAACCATCACAGTTTACCATCAGAAGCTGTGGAAATGAGGTATCTCCACGATGTCGTACCGTGTATCTTCGCTCTCGTATTTCATGGATGTTGAACTCCACTGGGTCCCTACAGAATGCACCTCCTGTATTGATGCTGCACATCCACAATGATGGTGTAGTCTGTTTGATTATTCCACTTTATTTCTAGGTCCTCCTGGTCCCCCAGGGGTTGTAATAGTGGAGGAAATTACAGACACAACAGCAACACTCTCCTGGAGTCCTGGGGCAGACAATCACAGCCCTATCTCCCTCTACAACCTGCAAGCACGCAGTCCATTTTCTCTTGGCTGGCAGACCGTAAAAACAGGTGAGAAAAATTTTCAAACAGCACAAGTAGACTGTTCAAAACTCCTGATCATAACAGTAATAATCAATGTCAACTACAGGAACAGATACTCATAAGAAAACAATGACAAATTAAAATCACTGATTTTTTTTTCATTTTTATTCCTTTCGTGTTTCTTAGCAACAGCTCTGAAAGGACAGCACAAAGACACCTGCCACGATGCATCTGTGAATAAGCAGAAAGCTCTCTCCTAAATCCTTCAATCTGCGTTTTTTCAGGAATACTATGGTGCCAAAAACCTAGCTGCAATCTCTGACATATTAGATTATTAATATCGATCATTTCTAATGACCATGTTGTACCACAAAGTCTGCTTTCTCTTGAGATACTGAACATCAGCTTCAGATTTCTGAGTGACCTATTCATTTCTTTACTGTCTGCAGTTCCAGATCTGATAAGTGGTGACATGGAGTCTGCTATGGCCGTGGAACTGAACCCTTGGGTGGAGTATGAGTTCAGAGTAGTAGCAACCAATAAAATTGGGACTGGAGACCCAAGTACACCATCACGAGTGATCAGAACCAATGAAGCAGGTAAGGAAAGGATAAAAAGGTTATTTTTACAGCACTATCAGAAACAAGAACTGCTTTAATATAATAATAGACATAATCTCTTTTCACTGGTAAACATCTGTGTGTCAAGTAATCACTGTTCCAAGGTGATGTTCTTTGTAGTGTGGAGTCAGGTTGTTTTAATTACAGGAATATTGTTTAACTTACAGAAATTTTAAACAAAACTATTCCCTGCTCTTCTACTCCATTTCAGCTGCCCTACTTTTTATTTTACACTTAAGCCATTGCCATCTTCCCTCTGATACTACTGCTACCCTTAAATTAGGCTGTTTTACAGTCTTTTCAAACAGCTTCTCCTTAACACCCTCTTCCCCCAATTTTTTCACAACTTCTCTTGCTTAGAGCACATGGACTTTTTTCAGCAAGATAGGGAAGTATAAAAAGCTGCTTAGTTTAAAATACCTTGTATTCTAAATTGTTCCTTAGTCTTGCGCACTCTACTGTGATTTTAATTAGATTTTACTACATTTTAATAAATTTCATTGTATTTTTAATTAAGATGATACTGTGGGAGACCAGAAAAACAAAATATCCATTTTGAGTCTCTTGAAAACTACAATGGACTCATAAGATTTGGATTCATTGACAATAACTTGGGCAGAATGAAGGAAGGAAAAGATAAAGAAGATAAAGAAGATAGATAAAGAAGATGAAGAAGATGAAGAAGATGAAAAATATGAAGACGAAGATAAGGAATGGGAATCTGAGAAAAATACCTAGGCACTAGGAAAAACATGTTTTAAGAAGCAGATAGATATAGGATTTGGACAAAGTCTCAGATGAGAATTACATGTCAGAACACTTTCAGATTATTCTTCATTCTTCTTTGTTAATTAGGATGCCTAGACAGATTATTTTGTGTTTTGATGTTTCAACAGTTGAATAACTTTAAGTAACTAGTTGTACCACTGTGAACACCTCATGCCTGCCTCCTCAGGGACCTCCTGACAGCCACTGGGAGCTGCTGTTAGGTGCCCCCAGGACCATCTCTGCTGCAGGCTGAACAGGCCCAGCTTCCCCAGCCTCTCCTCACACGGAAATTGCTCCATCCCAATGGCCTCCCTGGAACTTGTATTGGTTGATCAATGTCTTTCACATTGTGGCACCCAAAATTGTATGTCCTACTTCACATGAAGTCTAACAAACCTATCTGCAGTTGTAATAAGATACATTTCTGTTTTCCTGCATTAAATCATGGTGTAGTTGCTAGCTGATATTAAATTTCACTAACCACAGAACAGCACTGAAGTGATTTGATTCCCATTCATGCCTGTTGAAAGATGCTCCCTTTCAAACTCTGCCTACATACACCTTCTCCAAGCTCCCTACAGTGTGAAACTCAACAGCGTGACAGCAGAAGCCTCAGATGCTCCATACTGGGTTCCATTAGGAAAAGGAGAAAATGAAAATGAAATAAAAAGCACAAGGTAGATTAATCTCAAATTCTTTTTTAAAAAACCTCACTTTTTTCACCACTGTTATTCTTTCCTTAAGTTTGTACCATATTTCATTTGCAGTACAAATTCTTCCAAACCCTAATGTTTGAAAAACTTTTCTATTTATTCAGATGATACATATCAAAAGGGGCAAAAACATTCTGGAAGAGGTTTATCCTGAAATAGGTTGCACCACTGATATTATGCTCTTTCAGTCTGAGGAATATTTTCCCTGTTTTCACAAGGATAATTCAGTATTTTAATAGACTAGGTGCAGTTAAACTGTGTTTTTTCTGACAAACTGAAGTTTGAAAAAGTTAGATTTCATCCAGCTGTCATGTTTTTAGGCTCCTGCTTCTTCTTGTCCTTTAAAAAACTAAGCCTCTATTTGCTAAAATATATTCTTATAACTCAAGAAAATCTCTTCTTAATGCATATTTGTTTTCAACATTCTTTGCAACTTTACCTCTGTAAAAATGAATTTATAAATCATAATATTGATCAGCACATACAAAATTGTTGGAAAAACAAAGCATACAACGTATGATGAATTTTCATCTGGTGCTTGGTATTCGTTTCTGAGTAACAGTTCACCATTATTACGATCAGAAAGAACAGTCTTTAACTCAAGAAAGAATCTAGAATCTGCACAGAGTTGTTAAATTGCAACAATAAAACAATGGAATCTGCTTTAAATAAAGAACCAAATAAATTTTAAAAAGCCCAAACTGTTACACATATAGTTCTTCGAAAAATGGCATACTGCACATAATACGTATGGCACTCTTGAAGCCTCAGAGCCTTCATGATCAGCTTCTTTCAGGCAGTCAATTTTTCCTGAACTTCAGACATTCCTGAAATTCAGAGTCTGTTGCCTCTGTATTCTGAAATGCCCTTCACTGATTTTGGGAATTATCACCCTTGGTATAGTTTTCAGATGCCAAAGGGACAGAAAACCAGTAATAGGTTTCATTGGTTTACAACAAATTTCATATGGGTTTTTAAAGTAGCACATGATTACCTATCTCAGTTAACCCATTGATCCATTGTTTTTCACAGTCTCTCTATTACTATTTTTTTTTTCTTTTTATCTGAAACTTCAAGGGAAACTGTCTATTAACATGTTGCCAAGTTCTAATATCACAGTTCTCAATTCTTAAAGGATATCTATGTGATAGGTCATACTTCAGAAAAAACATGGCATGAACCTGTCTACTCATGACCCAGGCAGAATAACCTGGATATTTGCACTGATGGTAGATGTGGCCCAGAAGTGCAAATGAGCAGGTTGCCTCTGCACTGGGCGGAAATCCAGAAATATTCATCTCCCAGCTGAGAAAGTGACTCTGACTCGTGTTCAGATAAGAGCTGAGACTCATCAGGCTGAATGGTAGCTGTGTAGGCAATCCACAGGGGCAGCAAATGTGTGATTCTGGTTTCATTATTTTACACTTAAATGGAAATCTGCATGTGTAGTTTAATGGCACAAGAAAATTTGACTGGGGACTAAAGGCTTTTTTTATCCCCGCACCTCACTTATTTTATCGCTCCTTATCCAAGATAGTAACAGCACCTTATATTAGTCCATTATCTAAAAATACCTATGAAAATAATTATTCAGATTGTTTAGGGAAACCAACAGAATAATAAACAAGTTTTGACTTGCTTTAATTTTTTAATTAAACTCTAATCTTGTCACTTAGCTCATATTTAGTTAACATGATTGCTTTTCATTGCTACTTCCATTTCAACAGATAACACTGCAATTTTCTGGCACATCTAACTTAGACCCAGCTGCTGCATTTGTGTCAGTTCTAGCCTTGATACATATTTTACAAGTCCACAAGTTGCAAAGAGCCAATAACATGAATTTAAACATGTCTGGCATTCCACTAAGATAGTCGGGGCATTTGAAGCCTGGGGGCAAAACATCAATTACATTATCTATTCATGGGGAAACATGGAGAGAGAGAAATTGAGTAGAATCAAAGTTTAACCTGCTAATCATGCATGCAAACTTGATTTTATGAGGTAACAATGTAATGCATTCTATTAGTAGCAGACTCTACACTAGCTTTATTTTTAATAAGTCCTTGTGTTCTGATCAGTTGCCCTTGCTCTCATCTAGAATTCCTTCAGCAGAACAAGAAATGTCCAAGGAAAAAAAAAAACCCTGACCATTTCAGACCAGCTTTATTTTTTTATTTTTAGGGGTTTTGTTGTTGGGGGTACTGTTTAATTTGTGATTTGTATAAAAGAAATTCCAGCTTTTCCCATTATCAAAATTATTTTGCACTGGGGAAAAAAAAAAAAGAATAACCTGCTGTATCTGGGATATTTACAGATGATGGCATGGTCTACTAAAGCCTTTGTAGAAAATTTGCTTTTTCCATGAAGAAAAACAAAAGGAGAAAGTAGGATTTAACCACTGACTGGAGTCTACATAGACTTTGGACTGCAGGCTCAAGCTGATATTGACAATGAATCCAAATGTGCACGTGACAGAAGACGGAGCAGAAAAGAACCTGCATTTGTTCCATAGCATGTTTGTACGTCACAACATTCAGGATTTCAGCCCTATAGGTGGTGATTTGGAGACTATTCAGGCGGAGCTTTGCAGTCACATATGACCCTCTTGTCACTGAATAGAACTGAATTCAGTCTCATAATTAATTACAAATATTAATAATACAGAGGAAATCAGAACAATGTTTCACTTGCTGAGACCAGTAGGGACATCCTTGTTTTCCAGCAGTTGAATATGTGTGTCATCCACTTCTGAGATGCTGGCGTGTCCTATACTTCATTCCTGGAGAGGTGTAATGTGTCTTGTTATTCTGGGAGTGTGACAGCTTGAGGGCTGGTCTTCCACAGAGTGAAAGCATTTTCCCTCAACACTCTCCTGTTTCCCAGATGTGTACTGCAGGAGATATGCAGAGATACACACACACTTACATACATGCATATAGAGAGAGAATGGAAAGCAACTGAGAAGAAAAAACTGAACGTTACAACTTTGGTCTCACATTAAAAAGTTCTACCAAGCTGCTGATAAGACCTCATTCCCCCACCCATAACTTTTTTGAAGTTAAAAAGTGTTGCTTTTCAAAGTACGTCTCTATCTTAACTTATAAAAAGCTTTAATATAAATAACAACAACAGCATTAGCAACCCTTGAGCAAAGGTACAAGTAATTTCTTAAGGATTAAAGCCAAGTTTATTTTTTAGCACCAGAAAATTGTAGCAATATCAACATTTTCCTTATTTTTTCTTCATTTGACAAAAGTTTCAGAATTTATATAAAAAATATCCATTTGCAAATTATCTTTAAAAATACAGGATTCAAGCAGAGTAAGAAAGATGTTGCGAACTAAGTATGAAATTGGGATTTGGGAAACCTGGACTCATTTGTTTATGAGAAAACTATAAATTTGGGCTGTCAGATTAACATTTCTTATTCCAAAAACAGGAGTTTACTAAGAGTCTTACTTCTCTTTGTCTTTCCTTTAGCTCATCTATTTTCTAATAAAGGATAGGGATCAAATCTAGATACAAGTTTCTACCACAATAATGCAATCAATTATACTCAATTATAGTTAATTTTAAAAAGAACATGAACTGGCTCACAAATATTTTCAGGTTTTCCAAGTTCAGTGTGATATTTTCCTTTCTATTAGGAAAGGAATCTAGAGCTAGCTTAAAACCCTTTCTTGGTTCATTCACTGATGTAAAAGCACGGAGTATAAAATTGCTTTTAAACAAAATACTTACTTATTTTCTTTAGCAAATTAAAACTAAAATAATAATTTTGGATAAAAGTTAAAAATCTCTGTCAATTCAAGCTGAAATGTTCTCATCTGTTTTTCTAGTTTTAATTTTTCTATTTTTAAAAATGTAGCAAAATTAAATTTATACATTTTTTCAAAGTCAAATTGCTCCGCTTCATTTGCTATAATGTGAAAATAAAATTCTTAATAAGTATTAATATTTTTCCAAAAACTGACTACCAAAAATCTTTCAATCAGCTCATCTTTGCAATCCACCATTTTCATTCAAAAAATAAGAGAAAAAACTAAACTATAAAAACCCCACAGATAATCCATCAACCATGCAGACTGGAGAGAAAGGAATTTTAAAAATCAAATCACCATAAAGCACAAAACAATTCTGAAAAATTTGGACACAGTGGAGGTCTGGAAGGAAAGAGCATATCTACCACATTTGTTTGGGGTTTCATAGCTACTGTATTACCCACCATTTAAAAAGCTTCCACATTTAAATGCTTTACATTTAAATATAGGTTTAAAATATATAGATGACACCATCAGCATTTTTCAGCATTTTATAACCACTGTTGCCATACACAAAATCCTCAGCAACAACAATTCTGTGTATATATTTTATCCTAAAATAAAACTTTCCACTTTTCATCCATATTTAGCTTGTAATGATAAGATACACATGAATTATTGAAGAATTGTCATGGCTTCATGTATAAGCTTTATCCTTCTGTATCACCTTTTCTGCATTTATATCTCAAGTATCTTGTCAAATGCTTTGTAGGACTGCTGAGGGCTACATTCGCTGTGCCTGCTCTTAGAGAAAATGTTAATGGGTTTTTTTGTTTGGTTTAGAGGAGATAAGTTTTAATAGAGTTTAATTTGACTTTCATTTCCAGCATATCACAGTAATTGCATTAAATTGGAAAACAGTAAGAAAAAAATCCTGCTGTTTGCATTTGAATCAAACTCCTGGCACATCCATTTCAAGACTTGTTTGTTTGTGTGGGGAGGCTATTTATTCAGAAGAAAAATACCAGACTTCTCAGCTTTGATAAACCCTAAACTAAAAAGGTCCTAATGTCCTTGTTCCCCAGGCACACGTATCCTTTTTCCCAGTTTAGGCATCGTGTATGTGTATTTGGTGCAAGTGCATGAGTGTCACTGCTGAGAATTAACAGCATAAAGATTGGGAAGTCATTAATTGCATGGCAACAAACTTAGGCCATGAATGAGTAAATTCAGATATAACATTGATATAAAGGGGATGGTGCTGAAAGCGTGGCTGATGGACAGCCTTGGTGCCTGGCAGAAAATGTTTTCTTTTAATAGTTTTCTTCACTTAATAGTTACTCATTTTAAACTGTCTCCCTCTAACTGTGTTTACTCTGCTTTGCTGCAGTGCAGAGGAAATTTATTCTTTTGACACATTTATTCTTTTAATGGTTATTCATTTGAAAGAGTTTCACTGTGTGAGTGTACATTTTAGTTCTGTGCAAAAGAAATTCATCGTTTTGACAGTTTTATTCTTTTAGCGTATATTCATTTAAATAGGGCCACAGTCTGCAATGCTGTTAACAAGAAAACTCTAGAAAGAGGGTGCTGCAGGTTAAATAAGTCCATCATGTTGGATGCTTCAAAGGAGTACAGCATAGTCTCTCATTTCTAATGTGGCAGGCACCTACATAAAAACTCCATTTGTCTCTAATTTTCCCAGAAATACCTTGGAGAGGCAAGAGAAAAATGGGTGCTAAGCAAGGTTTAAATATGCTCCATTAGAGGTGGCATCATAATTTTTGGATGTTAATTAACCGTTACCCGAGGCTTCATCTGCATCTTTTCATGCTAGAACATTCATCACACCATTGCACATACATTGTATTCTTTCCATTCCTTTTTTAAAGTCAGAGGGAAATTCTGTTTCTGAAAGGAAAACTTTATTACCTTTTTGCCATGTCAAAGGGAAGGAGGGAGGCAGAAGGCAGGCAGGCAGGAAGGAAGGAAGGAAGGAAGGAAGGAAGGAAGGAACGAACAAACGAACGAACGAATGAACAAATGAAGTTGAAGGTACCATATTTCCCAGATGAAAACAGTTTTACTGGAGAGAAATACATTAGAAATCTCCCCTATGAGTCTGCTAAGAGCCACAGATTAAATAATACCTGCCTCATTTCCAACAGTGTGAATCAGAATCAAAGCATACAATTTGTAGGGTTGCATCATTTATGAGGAAAAGCAGATTCGGGCTTCTGTTCCTTCTAGGGGAGTTCAGGGTTCAAAAAGTGACTACCCAAGTGAGTTCTGAAGTCTTAGGTGGACAGACAGGATCTAATAAAAACTGCATTTTCATTGAACTCCAGCTATCAATGGCACAGGGAACAGAGAGGAATGTGAACATTTATTTAAAAGCATCTTATTTTGTATAGTTCAAAGGCATAGGGCTACTCACTGAATAAGCTAAACAACAAGCAATAAGGCCTAATCACTTAAAAGCTCACAGTACATATCTACCAATGACCTATGTACAGCTGTAAAGAAGAAAATAAAAAGTCTGTATCTTAGGACATATTTAATCAAACAGAAAATGCAGGTATTGCCTCCTCACAGTAAATAAACTCAAGACTTTGGCCATTTGAGGAGTTTCATTAGAGGCAATAAACAAGGTAAAAGAATTTACACAATTCCTGTGGAACAGTTGACATTTCTGGTTTTACAAAATACGATAATCCAAGTAAAAACAGTGATGATAGTTATAATTTACTTTAAAAATTTCATCCTTTGCTCATGTGCTTTAAATCTGCAATGATGAGCTCAATTTTTCAAGAACTGTGGGTAGTACTGCCTCCAGCATTTTGCAAGAAATCATGAGGGGTCTTTGAGGTTGGTTGCTTTAAAACCTCTGAAAGTTGGCTCCCCAGTAGAGCAATGAAAAATAGATTTACAATAATTAAAATATTCTAAATCACTAACTACCTATAAAATAATAGAGACATTATTAATGATGTCCTAAAATTTTACCAGAAATCTGAAATATGTCAGGTTTCCTGGCATTTCAAGTTGTTTGTTAAAAAATTACAAACATTAACAAGATAATTCCTGTTTTATCTTTTAGGTGATGTGTACATTGAAATGTTTACCAACCTGCAGAAGACCCAGTGCTTAAGCAGTTTTTTTAATTCCAATATTATCTTCATTCTCAGCTTGTGTTTTGTTTGATTTTTCTAGCTTGTGTGTGCAATTGTCTGAAATGAAGCTTGAGCAAATTTTCTTTACCACAGAGTGCTATGTTTTTATTTCTGCTCTGATTTAACAGTCTCATATCTTCTGCAGCAACTTATTACTGTGGGGAAAACTTCAATAACTTGGATATTCTGGTTTGTTTTGTTTTTCCTTTTTGTACACAGTGCCAAAGACACCTCCAGCTAACGTAAGTGGCAGAAGTGGAAGGAGGCATGAATTAGTAATAGCATGGGAGGTAAGGGATTTTTCTGTTTAAAGGTTTTCTTTCATGTTAACTTCTTTGAGGCCAAAGTAAAGAGTACTCTGCTGGGGTTTCCTTACAACAAATCTGGTCAACACATAAATAACCTTTATCAACACAAAATATCACTCTTAAATATGTTCTAAAATTTCAAAGTACTGTGGATTTGCATGAGGTTTCAGTAGAAGACACCATGGCATCAGCTCTGAAGTTCTATTAATTCATCAGGCTTTTCTTCCTGATCTACTGCTTCGGTTTATTTGATTTTTCTGGATCTTATGTAAACACCAGATGAAATAATAGCTAACAGAAGAGAATGAAAGACTTGTAAAACATTTTGAATGTCAATTAAAAAACTATTCTTTTTAATTGTTGAATAAAAATAAAGAGAATCTTGAGAACATATTTGTGATGCAAGATAAAACACAGATGTATGGTCATGCCAGTGGGAGGGTTGCTTTCTCTGCTAATCATAAAAGACAGTAGAACAGAGACTCCTCTTAAGGAGTTTTCAAAACTTCTAGATTCATCATGAACAGATTCAGATTCATAAAAATTCATATGTACATATATATATATGCATAAATACTTTAGAAAAATTTGATCAGATAAACTTATGGAGTTATAATGAAAAAAGTTTTAGCCAATTTGAGGAGTGATCCAGATAGTAAGAGACACATCAAATTCTAATTCTTTCAATTGGCAAATTTTAAGACATCTAAAGAGACTGCCTTCTGCTGGCACATCTGCCTTTCTTGACAACAGCTACCAAAGACACCTGAGACAGTTGATTTCAGTTTGCTTTATATTTCGTAAGGGTAAATATCAACATCTCTCTTGTTAGGAAAGAATTTGCTGAATCCTGAACAAAAAATAACAGGTGGCTAGAATTGTATCTGATTGAATATCTGTATCTGAATGTATCTATTGTATCTGAATGGACCTAATCCCAGTCCCTAATAAGATATATTAATATGCAGTATTCATGTTAAGTGTCATTATAACATTTCCCAGGTGACTGGGCTGGGAGACTACTGGAGAGTACTATAACACCCACTCTCTCAAGGGTTAAAGTTTTCTTCCCAAAGAAACCAGAGACCCAGGGATGAGACTAGGTAACAAAGTCTGTCTTCATTTTGCATCCTCTGCCCATGGAGTCATGATTCCTTTTTTCCTGGGATGCTCAGTGCACAGCTTCAGAAGGATGGGTAGAAAAATTTGTCTGCAAGTGAAGTTCCAGGTCATGAGACATTCACTTGAAATGAGTGAATTTCAAGTCACCTGTGTCACCTGTGCCCCAGCTCTGATTAATTTGTCCATTAGCTGCATATCTATGGTGGGCATTCCAAGAGAGGGAGTTTAGACACCCATTTTTGGATATTTCACATAGGTTTAGTATGCAGACAGCTGTTAAGTATACCCTAGTCCCTAAACTAGTTCATTGACTTCATAATAAATGTCAGCTACTGCTAATTTACTAATTAGCATGAAAAGTTCCATTCATTGAGATGTACATGTAAGTTTTAGTTTTTGCAGTGCTTCTCAGACTCTCAAACAGAGAACTTTTCTAACTGCCTGCTTATCTCAGATGTGTCCCAATTTAAGTGGCTAATTTCACAGGTCCTCTGAGGAGAGAAAAGAAAATGTGTTATTAAAAAAAAAAAAAAAAAAAAAAAAAAAAAAAAAAAAAAAAAAAAGTAGAAAACTTTCTGAGCCTTAGAACAACTTAAATTTATTACAGTGTATTCTAAGTATTAAGTTGAACCCTGGAATTGAATCTCTAAGACTTAACTCCACATTTGGAACAGAATTTAGACAGTCTGTCACCTAACACCCAAGAGTCCCACCACAGTAGATATCACACACATCATCTTAACTCACAATATATTGCTCTATTTTTTTAACAAGGCCACTGAAAGGGGCTATTCCACCTGCAGACAACTGGTTAAAGCATCCCACTAAAAAGTGGGATATATTAAAAAAACCCCACTTTTCTGAGCACAGGAGCCCATTCAGTCCTAGGACAATGATTTAACTATGGTGATTAGGTGAGGAAACTCTCTTAGAAGGTTCCTCTTTGGAAGCAATTGCCCTTATTTGGACAGGTATGATAAATAAAATCCTATAATGGAACTGTGACTTGTTTCTAAATTAGTAAAATTATTTCTGATCATAATTAAGTTTCTGAACTGAATTTTTCAGCCAGTGTCAGAAGAGTTTCAGAGTGGAGAAGGATTTGGATATATTGTGGCCTTCAGACCCAATGGAACTCGTGGGTGGAAGGAAAAAATGGTGACATCTTCAGATGCCTCAAAATTCATCTACAGAGATGAAAGTGTGCCACCTCTGACTCCTTTTGAGGTGAAAGTTGGTGTTTACAACAACAAAGGAGATGGTCCCTTCAGCCCTATTGTGGTCATCTGCTCAGCTGAAGGAGGTCAGTTCAACATGAAGTTAAATTGCATATTGTGAACTATAACAAGCCTTTTATATATAGTGCACTCTTTCAAAACACACTTTTTAAACCTTAAACCACAAATTTCTTTGCAGAAATAACATTAAACAGGTTTTGCAGAGAAGGAGGTGGGCTAATTTGTCAAGATTACCTAGAAAGCAAATTACAAAGTTTAGGAATAGACGTCAAGCCACATCAGTAATAATAATTTAAAAAAAAAAAAAAAAAAAAAAGCCATTAAGGTTCTTCCTTTATATGAAATCACTAGCCTTAATTTTACACAGGGTTTCTCTAAAACTGAGAAAAGAAGAAAAGATGCTACTTTCTAATGTTTCTGAGATTCATGATCTTTTTTTTGATGGGTTAATCAGATGAGAGCTCAAAGAATAAATAAATTCACTTATGAATGTTCATTTCCTAGTTAATGCATTCTAAACGTGCACAGAAATAAATTTTGTTTTAATTTTTTTCATTAGTAAAAAGTTCTGACTTTGCATTAATGTCCCAGACTTCAATGTGAATAATAGGAATATCTTCCAAGAAAAAAATGAAAAAAAAATGCATGAAAATTTCTATTGAGAATTGCTATAAATTCCAAACAGTATTTTGTGGGGCAGAAAAGAACCAAACAGAAACAACCAACA
The DNA here is from genome assembly GCF_021018805.1 of Prinia subflava. NCBI lineage: Eukaryota > Metazoa > Chordata > Aves > Passeriformes > Cisticolidae > Prinia > Prinia subflava. The sequence continues at coordinate 30,755,526 of NC_086249.1, forward strand.
AGCACTGATTAGTACTAGTAACACAAGTTGTTCTGTTTTGACAGGACCCAGTGTATGGGAATTCCCATGCACAAAAAAGGCGAATAAATGTTGTCCACGAGAATATTTTCAGAAGTTCCATTATTGAAATTCATAAACATAATTTTTTCTTTACTATACAAAGTTATTCCACTGTCTCCTATTAAGAGAATAAAATTATCAGAGTCCTAGTGCAGATGAGAGGAATTTCATACTCTCTGAAAAAGTGATGTGAAGATGGAAAACATTAAATGTTATTTCATAATAAGCCACAATAAATCTATAACTTTGGAACCATGATGTAGTAAATGCTGTCTACTACTATTCTCTCCCAGTAATTAGAGGTTGGAGCTGCTGTTTTTGCTGAAAGCAGTCTCAGTAATTTGATTTTTCCACTTTTTGAATCAGGATTACCAAGTAATTTTATTTTTTTAAAAACAAATGCATGTTAAAATGTAAAAATTACACAGTACAACTTGAAAATTGTACAGTTGACTTCACTGTTCCTCAATGAAAATTGATACTGTCAGGTCAATGGTGATGTTTTTATTTTTTAATAATTTCATACTCATTTGCAGAAAGTTCTTTGCAAATCAAGTTTTGCAAAGGAACCGGGACAAACACTTTTTTTTTTAGAAGCAAAAGCGATTTTTACAATAGCTGAATGCTGAATTGTAATAATGCATCCTTATACCTTTGCTTGTTATTTGCATAAGTCTAGAAATAGAATAATTAGTAATATAGAAAAAAATTCTATCAGTTCTTTTAAAATATGAGCTTTACAAATGGTCTTAATAGAATACTAAAATTAACTTTGTCTAGAAATCAACTTTTCTGATTTTAATTCAGTAACTTGAAAGTATCTATCCATTATAGCTTTGCTAATTCAGTCTCTGTATGTGTCTGAACAAGAGAAATTCTATGGGCCTAAATATTTTACAAGACTTATATTTCAATAAAAATATGGGATGCTGTGACATTACAGTACAAAATTAATTTATAAAAAGCTTTCCTCCAGAAAAACCAAGGTAATATACTGGGAATTTAAAGGAGTAATGAAACAGTTTATTACAGCTAAATTCTGGGCAATATGAAGGTTGAGGACAACAGACGTGGCAATTTGCTATGAAAATGGGGAACTGCTTTTAAAAGAGGTATGGACTGTCATGCCTAAGGAGCAAAACAACTGAAGGCACAATTTTTCAAAGATTTCTATTGAAGAGTAGATATTAAATAACAATTGACAGTACAATATAATATGGTCCTAGGGCTAATCCAGCAAACCCTTAGATTACTTGCTTTTCATCACACATCCAGTTCCCTCAGCAAGCATCTAGAGAAAGAAATACAAAAAGATTATTTTAAAAATTAAGATTTTATGTTATATATCACAACTTTTCCCACATCTACAGATGGATCTACAATTGTTTAATGGCATAACAAATTTGTCTAAGGAAGTCTAAAATGCATTGCCTCTTCTAGGCACACTGTTTTCACAGGACAGATTCTGAACCATGAAGAAATCTTGTATTTGTTAAGAACGAATGCATCTCCTTCTTCTGTATGGCTGTGACAGCATATTGTGTGCTTTCTGATTCACACTCAGAGCCCTTTTGTAGTGGCTCTGAGTTGTTCTTAAACAAGCAATTTGGCAGGTGGTGTTGAGTAAGGTGTTCCCTCAGTGAACACAACAGATTGCCCTCTGATTGCATAAAGTGATTCTGTCTGGGGCAAAAGGCTTAAAACATTGCCTTCTAAGTATAATAACTCAGAAAGTTGACCAAAACACTGAGCACTTTTTCAGAAGTAAATGGAGTGGCTGTCTATTAAGTCTATTTTTCTGTCTATTAAGTCAGATCATATAATAGAATCATAGAGTTGTTTGGGTTGGAAGGGACCTTAAATATCTTCAAGCTTTAACAAACTCTGCTGTGAGCAGAAACCTTCCACTAACCAAGTTACTGAAAGTCCCACCCAACCTGGTCTTGAACACTTTCAGAGACGGGGCATTCACATCTTCTCTGGGCAACTTGTTCCAGGGTCTCACTAACCTCACAGTAATTAATTTCTTTCTAGAAACTCATCTAAATCTCTCCTCTTTTAGTTTAAATCCATTCCCCCTTGTTCTGTTACTATGTGCCTGTATACAGTATCTCTGCCTTATTTGTAAACCTCCTTTAGGTACTGAAAGACTTCTGGACAGTCTCACTGGGGCCTTCTCAGGCTGAACAACCCCAACTCTGTCAGCCTGTCTTCCTAGGAGAGCTGCTCCAGCCCTCTGATAAACTTCATGTCCCTCCTCTGGACCTGCTTTAGCAGGTCCACATCTTCCTTGTGATGAAGACTCCAGAGCTGGACACAGCACTTACAGATTGGGCCTCAGCAGAGCAGAGCAGAGCAGAGGAGCACAATCCCCTCCCTGCCCTGTTGCCCACAGTGCTTTGGATGCAGCCCAGGATGAGGTTGGCTTTCTGGGCTGTCAGTGGACACTGACAGCTCATGTTTGGCTTTTCGTCCAGGACAACTCACAATTTCTTCTCTTCGTGGCTGCTCTCAATTAGTTCTCCCAATCTGTGTCTGTTTGAGACTGTCCCAGCTGAGGTGCAGAACCTTGTACTTGGCCTCATGAAGTTCCCACAGGCCCACTTCTGTAGTTTGTCCAGGTCCCTCTGGATGGCATCCTCTTCTTCAGGTGTGTCAGCTGCAGCACTCAGCTTGTTGTCATCTGCAAACTTGCTCAAGATGCCCTTGATCTCACCCCTTTATCTCACTGTCCATGTCATTTATAAAGATATTGAAAAGGACTGGTCCCAAGGCAGAGCCCTGATGGATACCCACTTGTCACCAGCCTCCACCTGGACACAGACCCAACAGGTATTTAGAATACAGAACTACACCAATGATTGCTAAGACACCAATGATAGTGGTGACCCAATGTTGAAGAGGCAAGGAAGTCTACCTGGTCATAGATATTTTAAGACCTTTTTCCTCCTTCACCAGTCTTTTGACTTCATAAAAATCATCACCAGAATAGTTCATGGCAAACATTGTCCAGAAGCTGAAAGTGCAGATGAATGTAATGGAAGAATAGAGACTAGAATGGAGAATCAGTTAAAAAGGTTCTACAAAACTAGACATACAGCCCATGGAGAAAATAAAAGGCAAACATATATGTGACTATCTGGAAAAGGTGTCTTGATTCAGTAGGGAAGTTTGAAGGAGGAGTCTTTCCTGGAAAACTTAGGAAAGGAAAAAAAGCAAGTAATCAGAGAGAAAAGAAGAAAAATAGAAGTCACGTGTAGTGATGTTAAAAGCAGTGATGAGAGCCAGGAAGCAGTTCTGAAGAGGGAATGAAGATTATGCTCAGATCATGCAGGATAGAAAAAAAAAATGCACAATTACCTCAATAAGAAGGCAGAACAGAAGGAGACAGTAGACATTTCCAGCAGCAGGGAAGGACAAGCCTGAACCTTACATGAAGGAAAACTTTAACAGAAAGAAAGAAAGAAGAGCACTATAGATTAGGCTACCTTCCAGGAGAAAGGATGCAGTGAGCAGACCTGAGGCTGAAAAGGATCATGAAGAGAACACAAAGAAATCTTCTGACCATACTTCCTGTCAGGAAAATAGGGTATCAGATTCTTGCTAGAAAATACTGAAACAGCACTGAAATTCAGTGAAGGTACAGATGATTTTTATCCACAGAAGAAAAAATTGTAAATGTACTAGACACTGAAAATAAAGCAATGAACAAAAGCAATGTTAGCACTTGTTGTTACGACATAAACATTTATGCATTCTCTTTTTATTGATGACCACATTCCACCTAAATACTGAGGTGCTAAGAATTCCAAGATTACTAATACAAGCTTTTAGTATCAGGGAAAAACCTATGCAATCACTATGTGTGGCTTTAACTCACTGGAAAATGAAAACTGGGGAAATCACAAACATAGCAATGGAGAAGGAAATACGAATGTGAAGATATGATGGCAAGAGATGGAAAAGGCTGTGCTGATAACAGTGATGGCCAGGCTGGCTTTCTTTAACAAGCATGGCTAAACAAAATATGAGCTGCACAGGAAGACAAAATAAAACGAAGAATCTGGATGTCATAACATGCTGATGATGTGATAATATATTAGCAAATACAAAATTAGTGTTTGGAAAAAGGAGAATAACCTTGGGTTCTATGTAATTTTGGAAAAGGGAAATTTAAAATGCTGGACGTCAAGCTAGAGGTCAATTTCTGAATACCTTGATCAATTTGGATGCTGAGAAAGACCTTTCTAATTGTTTAAAAATATTAAAGAATGCTGTTATTTATGAGAGAATTTAACTGTTCAGAATAGTTTGCTAATTAGTAAAGTCTAGTGACCTTTTGTTCTGTCTGTGCTAATTTAGCAGATTCTTTATCCAGTACTGACTAAGTGAGAAGAAATAACAGTACAATAGCCTTGTTCTGATGAATAATCAAAACACTATAGAAAAGCTGATCATACCAAATAACAATGAAACACATCATTAATAAAAAGCAGGGAAATATTTTATTAACTGGAATTAACAGACGAAACCAAAAATAGAAGTGTTTTGGAATGTCTCTAAGCCAAACATATAACAGATATTTGAAGTTTGTACTGCAAGAAACAGTACATTTCTGAGACAGGACATTACATCTGAGGATCTATAGATATATCCTCTAAAAGATATTCAGAATAAGTAAAAAGCATACATAATACAATCCAAACAACAAAAAGGATAAAAATAACAAAAGTATAGACAAAAAATTAAGGGTTTGTGGTTTTTTTACTTGGGAAAGTATATCAGGCATGAAAAACTGAAGTAAATAAGGAATTGATGTTAAATATAATCAAGGAATGTATAACAATAATGAAAAACTTTATCATTTATTTTAAATAAATAAGATTTTAGAGCTAGGATAGCTAAGAGTAATATGAAATTGAAATTTTTACATCTGTTGTGAAAATTTCTGGTGTTGTCAACTGTCAGAAATTCAACCCTTTTCAAATGAAACAATGCAGACTTTTCTATTGAAATGTACCATAAATAAAATTTAATTGGTTTTTCCAATCATGGAGATGGGATAGAAATCACACATAAGAAAGACTCAAATGTTTTAATTTGCATCAGGACATTACTCTGATAAAACTGTCACATCCTGGGACAGCACAAATTTCCCAGAGTGAACACAGATGATGCCAACAGTGTAATGCTACAGATAGCTGTATGCCCATGCTTGGGCAGGTACCTTGTCTCTCTGTCCTTATTTAGTTTACAAGTATGGATGCCACCTAAAAGCACAATGATAAATATGAATTAGAGGACTCTACAGTATGGAAATAGATGAGAATATGAAAGCAAATAGAAACAAGTTTCTGGGAACCCAACTGGTTTCAAGATGAGTTAGGTCTTTTATAAAGAGTTTTTTTGTTAATGTTTGTCATAATGGGTGGTACAAGATCAGTTCTGTTCATTTCAGTACCTAATTTCTCCTTCAGGTATTGACAGAATTGCCTTCACAACAATTGAAAGATCTATAATTTTGATAAACAGAGTAGTGAATACTACTAAAAACTTCTATAGAGGAAACAGAAAGCCCTTAGCAATACAGGTTAAAGCCTGAGGACTCTTACACTCTCTGTTTAAAACCTCCTGAGGGACCCCAGATGCACTTCTGTAATACTTACAAGATGCAATGACACTGCACAGAGCTTTTGTTCTTGCTTTGTCTGGATTTGTGGTAATTCATCAAGCCAATGGAGATCCAAAGCTCTCAGTTATCTAAAAGGAAAAGGACCAGAAAAAAGCCATTGCAATTTTGTTTCTCCATATTTATATAAATAAATTACTATTTTTGTTTCATTGAAGGAAATAATATGTAATTACACATCTTTGAATACAGTGCCTATGTCTTTAAAATCTTAAATTCATTGAGTCCTGTGATTCATTTCATAGCTAAAGCTGAGCTTCTTGGGGTTTAGGTGAACCTGAAAACTAATTGGCATATTAGCTGTAAACTACAGAGGGTTATTTTCTGATTCTGCCCAATGATCTGTCTGGAGAGATCCTGTGAAAGCTCAGCTGGAGCTGTCTCCAATGATTTTTTTAAGGAATGAAATCACAGTCCTGACACGCAGGAGTTTATTAAGCACTCCTCTGATCAACGGCACTAGCCCCACGGGAAGCAGATGTGCAGTCAATATAATGGGCACATCCCCTCCTCACGTGCTGAGAGTAACTCTGTCTGCCATGTCACTGGAGGGAAATGAACCATTTGTATTCAGGAAGACGGCAACCCTCCTCTGGTAAATTCTTCATGGAATAAGGCAGCTCCTTATTCCCAGGTGACTCTCTGCTGTGTAATAAATCTGGGTTATTCCATAAGGAAGGGAGAGAGCCACAGCAGGAGGTACACTGTGACAAAGTGTGCAGGAGAGCATCATTGCAGGAGAAGGCTTCAGAAGTTCTACCCAACAAGTAAGAGTATTTCAGCACTGAATCAAAAATATTCAGGGCAGAGCTCTTCACCTATAGCTCATTCTAACACTCTACTAATTTTTCTCTGTTTTAATGTCTTCTGCGAAGACACTGGTGAGAGAGAAGGTGAAAATAGAAAGGACTTGTGAAAAAACAAGAATTCTGAAGGCTTGTCCTGGAAACAGTAATCTTGTTTCTTCAATTGTGGAAATTGGATATTTTTCCCCTTTGAGCACAAGATTCTGGAGAAAGTTCTTTATCCTGTGGACAGACATTTCACTGCAGATCTGGTGGAGTCCCTCATTTCTCAGGAATGAAGAAAAAGTTCATTGAAGGTTGTCTGATTTGGAAGATAATCTATGTGGCTATTTCTAGCAAGGAAGTAAATGCTACCACATTCTTTACCGACAGGTTGACACAAGTGTGATGAATTTTCCTGATTTTCTTTCTGATATATCTCTTGTGGATTTTCCCCAGAGAGGCATTATCACAGAAATAGATGGATGAAAATCCTGGATGAAATCCCAAAAATCTCAGCTATGAAGGACTGTCTGCAGTCATGATGCAATTGCTCAGACTAACGTTCTCTAGTTTCAAATAGGAGCTCAAATTTTGAATAGGACTACTTTGTAAAAATCCCTTTTGTAATCAAAATAAGAACTGAACCGATATGAAGTGACTGGTTGAGTAGTCCTAGCTGAGGCTCTGTTCCATAGAAGAATTAAAGCAACATAGGCTGAGTAGGGTCTTGGACTTGTTTTTTAAGTTAGGTCACATGGAAATCCTTAAGGATGAATATTTCAGAAAATCAGCTTACAGTCATAAACAGGTACAACACACTGAGGGCTAGTAAGTGATTCTTCTCTTTACTTTACAGAGTCAAAATTCAGGATTGCTTCCCTGAACATTAGCCATGAAAATGTCCTGCCGTTTTACAGCCATCCCAAAGACCTACATATTGAACAGGCTTCTTTAAAGTATGATTGCAGCACAGGGAAACACAGTGTTGCATGGACATTGCTCACAGCCTTATAAGAATTTGTTGTACTGCATCTTTAATTCAAACAGGGAATGTTAAAGATGGCCTTTTTCTTTTTTCAGGAAGTATGACCTTAGGTAGACACCTACAGGTTCAGCATAATGACAAGATCTGAAGAAAATAATATGAATATAACATCAGTGACCATAATAGAAAAAGCTTATGAACCTATCAAACTTATCATTAGTTTTAGACACAGAGAATAAAGCATGACATTGGAGTGAACCATGGGCTGTATTATATAATCAGAAATTATATGGTCCTCATCGTATCTGAATCAATAAAAAATGCTATTTAGTCTCCAAAAACTTTCAGACAGTCATAATATATCTTATTCCCAAATATATAATTTCTGTTGTTTTGCTGAACACTATTCTTAGTGCCTAAAATCAGTGAAACTGCAGTGAATTATTTTGGAATATGTGAGAAATACATTTTCTTGACATAAAAAGAAATTCAAACTATTTCTGCTCCATTTGTTGAAAACAATTTTTGAAAATATCAGAAAATATTCTGTGTTTCTAGTCAAGCAATGTATAAACCACTCCTAGTGAATGCTACGAAGGGGAAATGATACCTGCATTTATAGAAAATGTAAAGTCTGCCAACCAACATTTTGTGTACCTCTCAAATTATTTATCCCACTGTAATCTTTTCTGACAAGGAGGTAATTGCTTCAGTAATACAAAAACTAGAAAATAGCTTTTGCTACACAAATCTTAATAGTGCATAAAGTAGAAAGCAGGATGTAACTGTTGAACAGAAAATCATATTATGAGCAAAATATTTTTTCATAATGCCATTCTTTCAGTATTGAATTAAAAGATCATTTCTCTTATTCTTGAACATATTTTTTTTATTCTTTATTACCTAAAATGTTCAAAAAATTATTTTATACTTATTAGTAATACTCATTGTTGGTAGCCACCACTTTGCGTCACATCAGAATTACTTTTTTTTGAAATGTAAATTAAAAAAGATCAAAAAAGAGTAACAAATATTAAAAGTCTGGCATCAAAAATAATGAAAAACTTCTATGAGCCGTGTCAAAAATATTTGTAGGGCAACAGTGCCAGAACAACATCTGCAGAGAAAGGAAGGTAGCAAATGAGTCAAAACTGATGTTAGGTATCTTACATATTAGGTTGTTTGATCACTAAGAAAAATATATAATTTTATCTCAGGCTGCTCTGGAAGGAAGCTCCTTTTCTATAATCCTGTTAAACAAGTCCCCAAAACCCCAAAGAGTTTTTTTCAGAAAACTCTTTGATTTGTCTCCCTATGACATAAAACCAAGACCTCTGCCTGCCCTTCAGGAACAGAACAACACATTAGAAATGTAATGAGGAACATTAGGCCAAGGAAGAAATCACAGGTTCTGTGACTAGAGGGGAATGTGAATTCACATTTTTGATGAGCAAGTGAACTACACCAGAAAGGTGGAGAAATGCCCTATTGTCTGCTGCACAGTATATGTAGAAGCCTTGCCTCCACAGCTTGTCTATAAGAAAGTTTTCAGGCATATTTAGGAAATGAAGCAAAAGACCCACAAGATTTCCTTGTGTCATGTCCCAGTTTCATATGAGAATTTCTGGACACTCGTCACCCCCAGTGTACTGTAACAGGTGATACACCTGAGTGATGGAGTGCTCAGTGGCTTGTCATGGCAAATATCTGGGGACATTTACTCAACTTCCCAACCACTGAAAGCAGCTGGGCCTCTATAAGGAATCCATTGATGTGAAAGTACAAAGGCAAACATGCCTGTGACAACACTCTTGGGCAAGTGTGGTATGTAAAACATCCTACAGCTTCAGTGAGCATCCTGGCCCTTTGGTGGGCCATGATGTCCTGGCATCACCAAAGGACACCCAGCCAGGCTGGAGGACAGGAAGGACCCTCTGTTCCAGATAATCAGGAGGCCAGGACTGCAGAGTGTTTTATGAATAGCACGGAGATAGAAACACGGACAGAGGGCCAATGGTAACAAACACAGGCAATCAGAGGGACAAACCTTAGGTCTTGGTGCCTTTATAAAAATGTGCACCCCAGGCCTAAAACAGTAAATGCTTCACAGCAGAGAGAAGGTAGCACATCCCAAACGCTGGTGCTTGTGACTTCAAGGATATAACAACATAGGCCTAAAAAAACTCTTTCACATAGCATTTCACTACAGCACTGGGTATCACTTCCTACTCAGTATTGCCCCAGGGCAGGACTGACTGAGCACCTCAGCAAGGTATTGCTCATCCTGAGCTGACAGAATGGCACTAAGAAGCCACAAATAGAATGAATGCTCCATTTACTGCTGCAGTTAGGGCTATGAAAGGGGTGTGTGGAGGCAGGGGACACATATCCAAATATTAAAGCTTTTTTTAAAAAATCACAGACAAGAGATTCTTTCACAGTTTGCTGCACCCGTCATCAGTGATGAGATATTGATGCAGCATGACACAAATAAAGAAATACAACAATAATAATCTCTTCGTCTTGTTCAGTTTTTCATGTTCCCCCTAAGTGTCATACCTTCTTGCAAGTATTAAGGTAGAATAAAGGAAGTAAATGACAGTTTCAGACGGAGTGTTTTTGATAAATACAAGCTGTTACAGTGGAGGTTTATTGTTTCAATTTTTCTTAATACAGAACCCACTGCTGCTCCCATCGATGTCAAAGCTACGAGTCTGTCTGTATCAGAGATTCTTGTTGCGTGGAAACATATTAAAGAAAGTCTAGGAAGACCACAGGGATTCGAGGTATGAACACAGAATACCATAATGAGAAGTCTTGTTGCTTTTGCGAGAGTTGCATCCTGTTAACGTGTGCAGTAGTGAAACTTCAGTAGGAATTATGCTCATTTTGGTGCATGTACCGCTAGCTGTGGAACAACAGTCACAGCTGTAGCACCGGAACATTTTTTATTTATTTGTGCTTGAAAACTGTTCAACACCAGTTCTTATAACATCTCTTTGTCACTTCAAACAGAGCTGAAAGAACTGCGAGTGACCCAGCATGCATCATTCACAGGCTGGGGAAAATTAGGTATTGACTGTTTCCAGCTCTAAGAGACCAGTTCAAACTTGTTATTTACTGGCAGCAATCAGCAGAGAGAAAGGAGAGAGTCTCTGCATCCATGTGCTCTCATCCCACAGAGGCTGAGGGACATCTGCTGGGCAGAGCGTAACAACAGGATGTCAGGAGGGAAGGAGCAGCTGCACAGTCCATAAATAAAACTCTGCTTAGAGACAGCCCTTCCTGACTTGGGAGAGTGAACCAGCCCTGGCAAGGGACCTCCCTGCACTTTTGGACACAGCTTACAATCCAAACCTCAGGAACAGATCAGATCTAGCAGTACACCTGTCCATTCTGGGCCACCACCACAACCCACCCTGACCTTGTGGATCAGGCTGTGCTGATCATCATTAAACAGTCCAGCTAAACCAAATAAACTGATTTTGGGATGCAGGTTATTTGTCCTGCTTTAGACCTTTAAACAGTCCTGAACTCAGTCCTGGTTTTCTACAGTAACGCTGAAGAGAGGGTGAACATGTAGGTCTGAGGTAGACACCAATAATGTGGGTGTCAAAAGATATCCTGTGATCTAGTAGCACAGGGTGTCTCCCTGGTAGCATGTCTGGGCAGCCCCAGGGGCTAGTTAGCATCACTAATAGCCTCAGAAAGGAAATGCAGGTGTCTGGACAGCATCAGAGCCAACACCTTCTGCAGCTCAGCCGCAGGCTGGCCAGCCAGGACCAGGACAGTGCATTTCCCTCATAGCTCCGATGGAACTAGTTAATATTTTTTTACCTGCTTCTGTAGCCTGTTGATATATTGGATAGCAACATCGCTATTAATATCTAGGGGACTTTGGCATGTCCCCTCAGGTCTAGCATTTTTTCAGGTCTCTTTTCCCATCTACGTCTGCATGCTGAACTCTGGTAACCTCTGCCAGTTTTATTTCACTGTTCTTTTCTTCCACTTCTTCCTTACCTTAAATATGTTTTCATTCCTTTGCACACAGCTCACTTCATGCAGCAAAAGTCATAATTGACCATTTTACCTTTAAACCTGCTATTTATAAAGAGAACAAAACTGTATCTGATAGAGATGATATTCATCTTGCAAATACTATTCCTCTCCATGTTGAAGTGTTCCACTTGTTACAAACCTGACTTCAATTTTGAGACCAGTCTTTTATCATCTGAAATAACTTACTCGCTGCACTCTGTCTTTTTTTCTTTTCAGAAAGGTAGCTGGTTTGTTATTTTTTCTCAGATATCTAACATCTTTTAAATTATACCTACTATTTTGACTCTTATCCTCATTCCATTGATCAAAATTATTATCAAAATGTTCTATTAACTGCATTGTGTATTTTAAAATAAAAATTATATTTTCTTTCTAAAATTGAAATTTATTTCCCTCGAAACTTATCCTTTCATAATGTGAATGGATTTTGCATTTATTTGTTTGTCACATAACACTTCCCTTAGCTCTACAGGTGTGTTCTAGCAATAGATGGCTGTTACAGGTAGCACAGTGGCCTTGCTTAGTGTTAGAGGTGGTTTTTGCACTTGGAAAGTGCTCTGACCTTTGGAGTTTGGCATACTTGCCAGCTCTATGTCTCCCATGGATTTCTCAGGTACAAATCTGAAAATGCCCATTGATACAGGAGAAGTTACTAACAATGAACCTTACTAATAACTTGGCTCCTCACTCTGCTCTACACAAATTTTAGGATTATAGCATGAAGACTACACAGTAAATATTTCAAGCTAGGGATCTGCAGTTGTCATAACAAAAAAAAAAAAAAAGGAAAGAAATATTAAAAAATTCCCTGCTCCGTTGTACCTCCTCCCACAAAGGAATTAGAGGAGTCTTCTAAATAGTAATACCTTTTAGGATACTACTTTTATCTGGGGAGATGAGGATGTTTTTTCCTCCCCACCCTACCCACCCCCATCCTGCGCTTTCCATCTTTGGTCATTTAGCCAGAATTCCTCTGCCCACTTTCTGACACACAAATCTTTCATGAAATAGTTTTCTCTTCTCCATCTTCAGAGGAATAATTACAATCTGAGTAGAACTTATTCAGTAAACATAAATGTTGCTGTTCTGCATGATTCAGCAGGAGAGAATAACTTCTAAGGATGGTATGGCTAGATCTTTGCAATTCCATTTTTGGGACGGATTTCATCAAAAAAGAGGTAATGATTTATAGGATCAGTACAGTGAGTCAGTGCATCATAACATTCACTGAAGTACACTAAGTCCACACTATCAGCCCAGTTTTCCTGACATACTGACAGGTTGCCTTTAAAGCATCCCCACAGTGCCAAAAGGAAATGTGTCTGTGTAGAAAGCCATTGGGGCTAAAATCCATGCCCCCAAAAAATCCCCCAGAAGTACAGAACAGATTTTTGTTTTCCGTATTATTTACTTTCATAAGAGCCTCTTTCACTCATTGGGAAGAATTAATTTCAAAACTGATTTTGAAAGGTCATAATTTGTACAGGGCAGTGCAAAACAAAGCCTGTAGTACTCTTTTAATCCACAGACAGCAAACAGATAATGAACAGAAATCCAGTAATTCTGGTAAAAGGATTAATTATTTATCTTTTTTCATTTTTTAAAATTCTTTTCTAATGTAGAATTATTGTGGGCCACAGGTAAAGAGTTGCCTTCAATTCAATCTGAGTGCAAAACAATCTGACTAGCCACTCTGTTTGCATGTCTCATTTCGTATTCTGGCTGTGGTCATCATAGCAGTGACAACCTCTTACAAAGTCTCCACATTTCTGGCCTTTTGGCAACAGCATTATAAAAGGGACAGCTATTTCCTTAACACATGAATGTTTGGGCTTTAATCAACAAAAGTGACAGAATATTTACTAAACGTGGACAAGTTCACAGTGACCCACTTTCACTCTGGCCCTGCTTGCCCTTAGTCCTAAGGAGTAATGAAAGGCAAAGGAACTTGTCCAATTTCACACTGTCATCCTTGAAAGGCAATGTTAACTGTTATGTCACATGAGTTTCATGCAAGGTTTGCTGCCCTCATTTGCATCTTCCAGAGCACATATTATTCCTGCCTTCAGTACAGGTTTGTCAGCTGTCCGCCCAACCTTACTGAATATGTGCCAGCTACAGTCTGATGAAGTAGAAGTAGCTCAAAAACTTTGTCAGAATTGGGGAAAAATATAGTGTGTTGTTCATACTTATTGTTTGGAATCTATAAGCTGAAGGTTATAAAATCTGTTTGAGCCTGAGGCCAGATTTTCTTTGGCATTCACTACTGATAAGGAAGGAAAACAGAGCGAATTACTGACTGGAAGAAGAGATTTTTTGGGTTTCTTTTCCCCTTTCCAGAAAGGTTAATACTTAAGTATAAATGAAAAAGCTCATGTCTTTTTCACTGGAATTCCTCTAAGGGATAGGAGTTTGGCTAATACAATCCAAAGATCTATTTGAAGCAAACAAATAATCTAAAAGTAACAACAAAAAAAAAAAAGATAGAAAAAGAAATCTTGAGTGCCATTTTCAGAGAGGATTATTTGACATAATAACTTGGTTTATTATTTATTTAATAAAAGTATACTGTGGCTTTTCAAAGAGAATTACTCAATATTTTGCTGTTTCTCTATATTTTTTTATAATGGAACAGATAATTATATCTACTGGATTTTTTTCTTTTTATTTAGTGAAGTACACCTTGAGGTAATTTAGAAAGAGCATGTGGATATTTTAACCACAGTGTGGAAAAGCAAGACAGAAATTCTACTTTACTTAGGCACTTACTTGATATGCTTTATTTGTAGCTTTAATTTTCTGTGATCAACAGAAAGAATGTCCAGCCAATAACTCTGACTTTTCGGCATTTTGTGAAGATGACCTGCAATTAGATCAGATTAAGCTATGACAAAGACTATATTACCTAGAACCCAACTTTGGAAAAATAGTATCATTTAAGATACTTTTAAACTTAAAACTTCAAGGAAGTGGTCTGCAACTATCAGAGGTAGAAGAATTTTAGACAGAATTTATTTTTTTTTACCATGATTTGCTTTTAACTATTGCTTAATCCATAACCAGAGCAGAGCAGTTTACTCCTCTCCAACTCAAAGGGATGGGTCTCTGGAAATCAGGTATCAAAATTTACTATTCTTTGGCTAAAAACAACAGAAAGTCCAGAAAAAATGTAGAACCTCACAAACAAGAATGTATTAAACAGACAAAATGCATTCTTCCCCTCTTTTTCTTTCAGTTTTCAAATATGGGCTACTTTCTTGTGCTTCATGCTATTATCAGTATTCAATGTTATCATTAATGAAAACCTTTTCTGTGTTTTAGATCTCTTCTGAAGAGTTTAAATTAAAGTTACAGAAAATAAGATTTAAAAAAGAACCAGCAAATGCAGAGACGTGTAAATAAACAAATCCTCATTTTTAAGATATATGTCCCTCATTTTTAAACATCAGAAGTATCTTCATTTCAGTTCCAATCAATGTAAATCCCCACAGCATCTACCTCAGTCACAATCATAGTAATTTATTTGTTTTAAAACCACTTCTTATTTCTTATGATCATCAACAAATGGATGCATGTGCTACCTCAAAAAAAAATTAAATTAAAACAGATCAAAGTTAATTCATTAACATTTCATTAACATGGGGCATGGTGCGTCCTGTGAATAAACACAGCTACTTGTGATTTTGCTCCTGGCTTTCTGAGAAAAAAGAGAAAAATCTTCTGTTGCATTTCCACCCCTGCTACTGTTCACCTGTGCAAGCTTAGTCAACTCACTTTTCCTTTCTGACCCTTTTCTTGTTGGATCCTCAGCAGACTGCACTATCTGGATGACAGGGTCTCCAGGACACATGTCCCCTCTCCCTGCCTATTCATACCGTGCTCAATATTGTGCAGTTCTCACCATGGTAGCATCAAATTTGTAAAGATGTACCACAAGTTAAATGAAAGGAATCTGACTGCCCTAGAGATAATAAGCACTGGAGATTCAATAGTAGGATGTGAATAAATGATTATTTATTCCTTTTTCTTTTCAAGAAAAGAAAAGTGACTCTGAATGGATGTTATTTCAGATATCAGTAGCTTTGGTCAAGTATTCATCCAGCAAAATACCTCAGTGAATCACACTTATTTCAGAACAACTGGTGACTGCAGCTTGATTTGTGAACTGAGCTCTAATTCATCTAGGAATTAAAGCAACAGCCTTTTAAAATGAGACAATGCAGGCACACAGGCAAAAGACAAGTACTTGAATTTTACAGTTGAAAGAGTGGACTGCGAGCTGACACAAACTAAAACCCTCAATCAAAGTCAACAGAGGCACTTTTCTCAAGTGAAGATAGGACCTCAAATGTATATTTTTGCAACTAGATAGTTTCAGATCTTTTTTATATCACAGTCTAAGAGCAATTATAAAAGGTCAGCATTGTGCTCATTGGTCTTATTTTCCTGTGAACCCCTTGGGGTTTTTTGGTTCGGCATTTCCTGGGAGACATTCTCAAGAGTTCTCCCGTCTGTGACCTTTTTTCTCAGAGGAAAAGTTATCCCAATACAGTGTAAATAACTTATTAAGAAATAGCCAGCTTCACACAAAAGGTCAAAATGTGGAAGAAATGCAAGTAGGTCTCAGCATGAATTACAGTAAGCTGAGTATAGGTCTTTGAATCGCATGTTAGTGACATCTCCTGTTAGGCAAAACAGGGCCCCATGAGAACTGCCTTACTTGTGTAGCTCACCTAGATACATTTTCTCCAATTATGCCCTGAAAATGCTTGGCCCCAGAGGACAGAGACTAGCCAAAATCTCAGCTCAGTCTTATGAGAAGCTCTTTGAGATTATGATAAATTTAAGGATATCAGAGAATAAGAATCAAGAATCACCAAAGATCATTTAGGGGTTCATTTTATGTCTGAAAAGGAAGGGCATAAACATACCATCAAAACTTCATTTACTAGAAATCTGTTTATATCCAAGAACTAAAACTGAATCCATTTCCTTCTTTTTATTCTGTTAGGACTTTTCAGATGATCAAAATACTTCCGTCATTGTTCTGTCATTTCTTATTCATTGGACTGATAAGAAATCTCCTGGATCTAGGTTGCACCAGGCCAGGAAGAGAATATTGGTCACAACAATTCTGAACTGATGCAGTCAGAAGGCACCATTCAAGGTGTCCCTCAATGATGAGCTCTCCCTGCCAAAGTTCACCCTCTGCTCCTCTGTCTTACAATAGCCTCCTCTTGTGCCAGTACACAGCTATTCCACGTGCTTCAGGTCACACCACAATATTCCAAGCCCTGACATTTTGGAGAAGAGAGCACTGCATGGCTTGAGGTCAAGCTGCAAATCCCATATGCTTAAAGGGGTCTGACAATGAGAAAAAGGCATAAATGGGAAAAATACCCTCCACAGGATGACAAGCACAAGCATCTGAAAGCATGAGCTTGCCAGATTGCCTACATTAATCCTTCGTTTGGTTGCTTGTTGGCAGGTTGGGTACTGGAAGGACATGCAGCAGGAAGAAGCAGCAGAAAAGGTCAAAACGGAGGGAAATGAGTCATCCATCCTCCTGACAGGATTAGAAGGAAACACATTATATCACCTAACAGTGAGGGCATACAATGCTGCAGGGTATGGACCACCTAGCACTGCTGTGCATGCAGCAACCAAGAAATCCCGTAAGTAATCTCAGTACCTTTGCTGAAAGGAAGAAAGCAGGGAGAAACCTCTGTCCCCTTGGGTTTTTATTTATTAAGAGTATATAACAATCAGCAATCATATAGATTTGATTCATGGCTTTGCTTTGCTGTTTAGACACGAATTCATATGACTTTGCATTTACAACAAAGGTTAATTTCCTAGAAAACAAGGTACTTTGTACAAAGGGAGAGAAAAGAATTCAAGTTCATAAGCTTTGTGGAATTTATGGGGTGGGCAGAATACACTATAACCTACAAAATTACACTACTGATGAAAAAAAATTCATAAATGTTCCATCTAGAGTTGGAAGCCTGATAACACTACCAATTTTAAATATGATGAAAGATTAAAATACTTTTCTTTT
Source organism: Prinia subflava (assembly GCF_021018805.1). Classification (NCBI taxonomy): domain Eukaryota; kingdom Metazoa; phylum Chordata; class Aves; order Passeriformes; family Cisticolidae; genus Prinia; species Prinia subflava. The sequence goes on from NC_086249.1 coordinate 30,773,168, forward strand.
GTTTTTAAAGAAACTACCTATAAAAATATATATGTGTACATGTTGTTTTTTCTTCTCAGCTCCTAGCCAAGCACCAGGCAATATTATGTGGATACAGGATGGCTCACATGTGTCTCTTGGATGGGAGCCAGTCAGACCTCTAGCTAATGAATCTGATGTAATGGGATACAAGGTTAGTGCTTATCCTTGCTTGCTCACCTTTCTGTCTTCCAAGCAATTGCCCCTCCTCTTTGTTGGCTTTTTTCCCTTTCTTTTTCCTCTGTGCAAGTGAAGCATTCTATACAGACTGTCTCAAGTCAGCTTTCACTGTGAGAAGCAACAAATAAAATCAAAATGAGAGAAATGCCTCAACATACTTTTGTGTTTCAATTTTCGAATACTGAACTCTATCTGACTCCCCTCTATCCGAGGGGGTCAGTCCATCATCTCTGAGTCAGCAGTGGCTATTAATATCAGACTGCAATGAAATTCCTAATAACTCTTCAATTTAACTGTGTTTGTAGTAGGATTTAGAGAAATGCAGAACAGTGGGCTATCTTTAATTTACATTAAAATACATTAAAATTAATATGTTTTTTCAAGTGGAAATACAAGTGCTTCAGATTATTTTGTGATCATGTTAGTGATGCTCTACAGCAGTGATGGTTACATCCAGAGTTCAAAGTTTTGAAGTTTTAAAGATTAAAAATCAGATTAACACTTAAATAATTCATCATATATAATAAATCATAAAATTAAAAATAAAAACATATAAGTCATAAAACCCAGAATTTTCTGCAATACTTTAAATCAAAGTAGAATGATTTCAGTGTTCTTAGAGAAGAACACTGGGGTATCTGGGGTTTTTTTTGAGGCCCATATCAAATCATTTCTATTGACTACAATCTTATATCTCCTTTGATACATCAGGAAATATCACCGAGAAAGTATAAAGTGGTTCAAATAAACCAGAAACTGTTCTAACCTTTATCAGGATAGTTGATATTCTGAAATAGTTGAGTTGACTTCTTTGGTTTTTCACACCTCTCTGACCTTTTCAATTTTCTCTGGGAACAGAAACTCTTATGCAGAAATACCAAAAAGACAGCTACATGCTGACTTGCTTTCCCCCCACATGCCATAAATTTGTATTGAGTTTTGCAGGAAATGTAGGGACAGATCTGAGCTGTTGTCAGTTGATTTAGCCAGCTAAGGTAAACACAGTAAATACATTATTCAGGTTACATTTGAAGTTGGGTTCTTGAGACAAAAAATGTGAATATCAACATTAACTTTGGGATAAGAATTTGAACCAAATGGAACTCAAATTACACATTGAAATTTTGGAGATAAAGCTGTGCAACACCCAATGCTGGAGAGGGAAAATCCTTTGTCTTTGCTCTAAGTCATAATCTATGCCCTTGCACATTCATGAATCTCTGTAATATTTTGCTATTACTGTTTTGAGGCCACTGCAGGAAGGGAAGAGTAAGAGCAGATGTCTGTTCAAATGCAATGTCAAAAATTCTCTAACGAAAGCATGGAACAGTTAACATTGCAGTGACTGTGTTATCTACACAAAGAGCTTGAATGACCACGGTGACCACTGTCTACTTTATCCACCACAGGTGTTATTTCGGCAAGAGGGCCAGAGCAATAGCCAAGTTATAGAAACACAGAAAACCTCTGCAGTGGTACTTCTTCCTGATGTTGGGGTCTACATCATTGAGGTCTGTGCAGTCAGTGAAGGAGGGGATGGCACTGCAAGTCCCCAGATCAGAGTTCCATCTTTTTCAGGTAAGGTTACACTTATATTTGAACGTGTGGTACTTATAGTAACGCTCATTAACTCTGATATTCTCTACCAGAAAAACAATGTTCTCACAATTCTTTAGCTATTGAATAAAATCATTGATCTGAGTCTTAAGTTCTATGCTGAAACAAAGGTATCTAGTGACACTTGGGGTGTTTAAGATCATCTGAGGCAACCATGTGAGGCTGATGAACAAAGATGATTTATAGGAAACCTCTCCCTTTTGAGGATAACATCTAAAAACCTACCTGAGCTAGAGATGTTTGTATGTGCACTGGTGTTTCAAATAGCAATGTAGTCAGCTGGGATGCAATCCACAGAGACCAGCAGTGGAGCCTTGACAGCAATTCAGCTAATCTTCTGAATTTTAGGATTAAGACAAGAGCAGCTAAGGACATCTACAATGTCCTAAGGCATCCCAAACAGAGCTGGCAGATGGGATGTGGGATTTACACATCATTTTACACATCATTCTGTACCACCAGCCTGAGGTGTACTATGTGACACAGCTAAAGTGGCATGTATTTAAGTAGATGACCCCTGTGTACATGCCTGCTTGAGAATAAGCTGGATTTCTCTGCAAGTTCCAGTAAGTCCCTTGCATAATTATTACTTTATTTAATTATTTAATATTTATAGAAGTATTAAAGCGTAATCATTAGGTAAATTACGATGTCTAGCTGCTCTCTCCTTAGTTACTGTGATATGTTGAAAGAATTTAAAGTATCAATATTACAAAGGTAAGTAAGGGATGGGAGGATTAGTGGCAAGAACAACAAAGAAATAAATATCTTTCACTAAGCACAACAGGGCATTTTAATTATAACCTTCTGATAACACTTTACTTTTTGGTCCCTAAGAAGCACTAACCAAAAGGTATGAGCCTGAAACTTCAATCTAGAACTACAATTTCAGCTCTAGTCTGGTCACAAACTGCAGTGCTGTCATCAGAATGCAGAAGACACCAATTCCTCCTCCACGGAATATTTATTTCATATATCTTTCGAAACATAGTTCTAGGCCACAAAATACTCCATCTAATTAGACTATGCATATCATAGTCTATATCATATTGGTTCCCTTCCCATCTTGTTGCCACTACCACCCCAGAGCACACTTCCCCTTAGCATGGCCTTTTAAGACACTGCTGTGGTCAAAAATCAACACTGGACTAATGGACCAAAAATCACTTTTTCCTCTGGACAAACAGGGATCAAGGGCTAGCTTTCATTCCTTGTTCTAGGACAAAGATTTGTGACTCAGGGCAGCTTCTGCAGCCCAGTGGTTTTTTGAAGAATAACACAAAAAAACATATATCCTTTTGGAATTTCCTATTAATTTGCAGACCGAATATGAAGATCCAGAATGTGAGTTGCTGTAAGTATCATCATAAAATCTCTCCTGTGTAGGGAGCTCATTTTGTGATGGCAGATCTCACATGGTAATCCATTGCCTAAAAATTAGTCTTTTGCTGAAGGTAATAGAATACAAATTTGGGCAAATGGTAATATCTAAATGTACTGTACTGAGAACCATTTGCATAATTTGTTTCTTAATTACTTTGCTTTTTATTTCAGGAGGGAAAGTAACAAGTGCTCAGTCCACCTTACATGTGTTATCTACTTCCTCATCCTCTGTAACACTGCTTTTGGCACTGATGGTACCTTCAGCCTCATGGTGAAGGCTGCAGACTTTGTTGTTGTTGTTATTTGTTTGTTTTAACTTGATGACACCAAGGGATGGAGTTTTATGTCCGTGGAGAAACCCAAAATCCAAGGTAATGCTTAAAGACCCATCGGAATGCCTGTGGTGCACTTGGAGGAGTGTTGGAGACACGGTCAATAATTCATCAGGTTTTTATCTCTTCTTTATTTGTAAAAGTCCTCTGGGGAGGAGACCCTTCTTGGCCCAAAAATATGCAGATTTTATGTAATAAACTTTTGTAAGCAAAGGTAATTTCTGTCAAATCTATTTTCCTTTTTCAATATGTTCAAATTTGGTGAACACAGTCAGGTATCATCAGGTGTTTAAAAGGTGGTGTCTTGTACAGTACACCTGTATGATTTGGAGAAAAAAACATCCTTTTTTAAATATAGAACAAAGTTTGATACAGCTTTTTCTTTTGAATACTTTGCTTGCATCCCTGATAAATGGTTGTTCCCACTGACAAGGAAGAAAAACATAGTTTATATACAAAGACCGCTGCAGAAGTAAAGAAGAACTTCTGAAAATATATAATATGTATTCAATTAGCAAAAAGAATTGCCAATCTAATACTGGACATCTTACCTCAGAAAATAGCAAAATGGAGCAGAAAACCCATTTATTTTATTAACAGGTAAATGGAAAATTATCAAACACGGCTTGGGAGGAAATCAGTTGGTTTTTATCAAATACCACAAGAATTCATGTCCAATGAACGTTTCAACAGAAAATAAGAAATCAATTCCTACTGCAAATGACAATGAAAACTCCACTGGGCATTTAACCATGGTATACATTAAGCTACTAAGGGACAAATAAAGCAATGCAAGGAGGCAAACCTACTTTTCCCAACCACTTCTCAGTCGTAACTTTTTTTTTTCCCTTTGAGTCCAATTTTTGGTAACATTCTATGCTTTGTATAGGTGGTACTCCAGTTGAAATATATATGAAAGCATATTATGGAGAGAATATTAACATTTTTCAGAATGGCATTATCCACATATATGCAGACTGCAGTAGGATATATTTTGGAGAATTTTGTTTCTGAGAAAAAAATACTTGGAAAAGTGCTACAGAGCATCATTCCAATTATTTATCTAATTGGATCTATTTCTATAGCTCGCTGGAGATTATTCTTGTAGGTACTGTGTGCTATCAGATTTCATCCCCATTTTTTGCTGTACCAGACAATTTTTTACTCAATAGACAATTTGGACAATTTTTTCTCCTTTGGAAGACTTTCTCACATACTGGAACCTGAGGAAAAATGACTCCCAGGGAAGATGGTGTGCATGTTTGTACAATCATGGTGTGCACGGTGTTATGAAGGGTGGCATTTTACTAAAATATCTGGGGATCATGCCTAGGAAAAACATTGCAGTGCCTGGGAAGAATCAAGTCAAAAAGGGTTAACATGAAGGTCCTTATAGCATGGTTCTTCCAGTTGTCTATCCCTCTAAAATTTTTGATGAAAACCCATCTTAGCTGATGGGTTCCCAATTCAAAATGCTGTTATTTTGCCACTTCACTAGCAAAATAATTTTTGACTTTTAGAGAATACACTGCAACAGTGCTCTTTCTCAGCTGCTTCAAAACAGTAGTGAGGAAAGCACAACAGAAATGAGGAGGTGAAAAGCTGATGATGACTAAATATTTTTGCTTTTGAATATTTTATCAGTAAAACTTTCAGAGAAGGTTCAAGTCAAATCTTTGTTACCCATTAATATTTTAAATAATTTTCCAAAAAATGGTGTTTAAAATTACTTAAGTCACCATGCTGCTCAGAATACAAAGGCAGGATAGCTACCTAAGAATTGACTGTAGACATACAAAAAAGAGGCCTTCTATATCTCTGCTTCTGGAACAGCCTTTGAGATCAAAGACAGGAAAATGTAATATACCTTGCTGATAAGGCAAACTCACAGAGAATCACTACCTGCTGTCCCTTGTAAAACAGCAGCATTGCTACTGTGCAGAGAGCCTGCATCAGCAGTCCATCATCTGCCAAAATGTTAAAATAAATAAGAATAAAGTGATGAACCAAAAAGTCAAATGGCTATTTTATAAATTAGTTATGCATAATTTCCTCTATTTTTTATACAGTTGGTTGCCAATGCAGTTTATTTCAGAGTATTCAGAAAGGCTACATTCACTGCTGGTGGCATTTGGTTAAACTTTCTGATAACAATAAATGGATGTGCTTTATAGGAAGAATAAAACTCTGATAAAGAGACAGAGCTCCACCTAGACACATCTCCCTCTCTAGTATGAAGATACAAATAGAAATACTGAACATACCATCAGGTAATGTAGTTGTATTGCAGGGACAAAAGGAGGTATGTTTTATATTCAACATGAACAGAATATGTATTTTGCATCTTAAATATATTAATAAACATGTTTTAAATGTTTAAGTACCTATGTATTACCTATTTGTTACTTTGTAGAAGATGTTTCCTTATCATGGCATTTTTAGTTGCAAGGGAAAGCTTTTTCCTTTTTCATGTAAAAGATTGTAATAGTGCAGTCTAGCGTCACTGAGGAGACTGTATTTTTGTATAATGTCACAGGATCTGTTCAGAAAAAAAACAATTACAAAGAAACCTTGTTACACAGACCAAAAGAAAGCTTCTGTCATGGCCCATATCGAAATGTTAGATATATTGTATACAATCTGTATATATGCTATATATAATGGTATATACAGTGTGGAAGACACAGTAATACAATAGTTTCTGTGTACTGTTCTTGTAACATTAGATCTTTTTAATAAATTATTCTCTTTTTATTGACTTTTATCTTATCTGCTGTCCTCTCCTCAATTATATTCATAGAGTTCAAGGTGACACAATTATTTGGTTTTCAGCAGCAAGAACCTTTAAATTACATGATTTTCAAGAAGAAAGTAATGATTCTGCAATGATGAATGTGGAAAATACAACCATTAAAATGAAGTAATTTCTGGCATTGTTTTAATTTCACCTAAATTTTGGGTTTCTAAAGTAATTTTTTTTTTACAGCTAAATAACTGAAAGGTAAATGAAGGCCTGAATTGTCAAAATGAAACTATACCTAATGAAAATTGCAATGTAAATCTGCAATTTAGCATCAGAGATAAAGGTTCTCTGCATTAAAAAAATCATGAACCAAAGAGAGATTTATATTAGATTTTAGGGAAATCTAATCTTTTCTGGGAAGGTGGTGAGACTCTGGCACAGGTTTCCCACAGAAGCTGTGGATGCCCCACCCCTGGAAATATTCAAGGGCCTTGAGCAACCTGGGATGGTGGAAGGTGTCCCTGCAGATGGCAGGGGGTTGGAACTGGATGATCTCTAAGATTCCTTCCAACTCAAACTGTTCTATGATTTCCATGAAAAGACGAGCTGTATAAGGAGGTCCCCAAGGTCAATTCCCTATGCACTGAATTATTACAGTTCCTAGGACCTCTCTGTAACATTCCGTCAAGTGTCACTTGTACCCCACGGCTGTGGAGGCTCAAAAGCACAGCGTGGTCATGTCATGTTCAATTGAAAAGTTCAGTTGCTTTGTCTTATTCTTTAAGTACTTTGTGTGACTAACTACAATAGAATAACTTTCAAAAATACATATACCCTTTTGAGAAAAAAAAAATGGAACAATGGATAACCCAATTACAGCAAATAGTTTTCTTTTTGTTAGTTTTATTTGAGCTCTCAATAATCCCCAATCAATCCTTCATGAAATGCATATTTACAGTAAATGACTTTGCAACACAGTGCGAAGTCAAAAAGCCCATACTGAAAATAAAAATACACTGCCACAGTCATTTGAACTGAGACTTCAATTACAAAAGGGGTATGGCTTAAATAACATTTATATCAGTACTTCCACCAACTTAGTTGTGAATGTCACAGAAAACTGTAATGACCTGATTTTGCTGACATGGAGAACTATGCAAATTGAAAACCCATATCCCATCAGAACTTCTACCAAACTGCAACCCTGTTATGGCCATCATTCCTGTTCCTCTGAAAGACATTTTACTTAATTACTCCCTATGCTTTTGAGCAAAACAATGTCAAAGATAAGAGAAAATGAACAGCATTTTATTACAAGGTTAGTTGGCTTTAGGCTATAACAAACAGCCCCATTAAGCATGCTGACAGACAGGCTGCTTCCAAAAGTACAGATCCTGAGTTTACTCTAAGACTTTTCTCTCAATTCTAGTAAAGAGAGACCTGACTTTGTCTTTATTGTGGTTCATATCTTTAATACTTTAAACAAGATAATTATTGTGAATATAAATTAAAGCCTCACAAGCCTAAAAGATAAATCTAAGGATAATTGTACAATTTCAATGTTCACATTACTTCTTACAGCTATGAGGTCAATTGTAAGGTTCTTACAGGTCAGCTGTTCGAGCAAACCGGCAAAAAAAATTAGATGTGCAGCTATTCGTGCTTCTGTGCTACTTTTCTGCTGTCAGATTATTAACTAAGCACCACAGAGTCTATAAGAGGCCTCTGTCATCAGAAGAAACTGGTAAAGAAGTGTGAGATGCTTTGGTTCATCTTTTATTATGATGAAATACATATGTAATGCAAGAGGAAAATATACTCCATTTTGGTATGGTTTGGTGTTGGGGTTTTTTCACTTTTATGCTCAAATTCATGAGTTCTAAAGAAAACATAGAATAAAAAAACCATGAGAGTGCTCCTGAAAAATACAGTTAGCAAGACAAATAGAAAAGGCAGGCACCCATATGTGTTAATCACAAATAAAGTTATTCAGCATATTTTGCTTTTTGTACAGAAAATAAGATGGGAAAAGATATCATTTTCTTTTCCATAACATAAAACTTGTGAACAAAAATATACTGAAAGCAACTGAGGCATATCTGGATCAAAGGTTTAGCAAGTACAATTTTACTTTAAACTGCATTGCTCTGCTCCCTGGCTGAACAAGCATTTCCAATTCATAATGACACCATTTCTTATATTCTGCAAAAGCAACTTTTTAAGACAGGGTAGTAAAACAGGATAGTTCTCCTGATATTTCTTTAAAAATTTGTCATGTGGAGTGACTGAATGATTCAGAAAGGAAGCCCGGGGTCAATTGCTTACTTTTGAATTAACTCCTTCCCTTATTCTTGAGTAATATATACACCCAAATCTATAATTTTGGAGAGATTCATTCTTGATGACGATGTTTTATATGTGTGTTTGTTCCAATTAAAAAGTTTCACATGTGCTTTAGACAAAGTAACTCAAAATCTGTCCTGCTCTGACCACCAGACTGTAGTGCGTGGGCTGCCAGCTGATCAGTAGAGGTGAGGTTCAAGCCTGGCACTAGTACTTGGACAAGACTCAGAAACAAATTGTTGATTTTTTTCTAGATATATTACCTTTATTTCAAGTTGGTATTTTTATTTGTACTTTGCACTTTTATTGGTAAAAGTCAAATTATCCACAGTGCATGAGTGCCCCTTTTGCTCCAGTTACAGACATGAAAAAGCAATACTTCACTCAGCCCTACAAATTTCTGGGTAGTCCCTCCTTCCTTCTCCTGCCCTGCCCCGTAACAAAATGAAAAAGGTTATGTGTGTGTATGGAGATGGATGGGGGGAGGAGAAAAAAAAAGGGGGAGTCTGTGGGCACTGTCTCCCACAAGGACTACATGAAATTAACCCTGCCTCTCAACCTAGAGTGTTTGCCTTCCAACAAGCCATCTGAAATGGCAAGCCTTTTACCTTCCTAACATGAGAGGAAGCATTTTTACCCGTCTTAGAATGGCTGGACTGGAATATCCAAAAACAAGCTAGATTTCCACTGCATTCTGTCAACACTTTCTGACTTTCCCATGGGAATAGAAGCAAATCCCACAGCTTTTGAATGGGAAGTGAAAGGAATTTCATCACTACAAATTTTTCATATGAAAAAATCCTCTTGGGTGCCCAGGGTACCTACAATAGGAAATATCAATCTTTAATGCTCTTTAAAAAGCTTTGTCCATTAAATGAAGGAGATAACTTGGGCAGGTTGCAGACTGAATGTATTATTGCATTGTGAGAAAAAGGCTTGCAATGGCAAAAATTTTGTCAGATTTCTACTTTCTACACTTGAATATTTCTGGATTTAAGTTTGCTTTCCAGAACAGTAGTTCTTCCTTTTTGGCCATTTTTTTTTACACCCAAACATCTCTTGGAAGTTTCTGATGTAATGAGATCTATGACACTGAAAGTCCCCTGGCACAAGAGATTTCCAGTACCTTAAACTTTGGTGTGACAGCATATTGGCAAGCATACTCTTTGCTCAAGGCATAGCTACTTCCACAGTTCTTCCCCCACTAAGAAAATACTTACCTTCATAAACTACAGTGAGCTATTTCTGTTCTTATATGGCTGCTGAACTCTTTCTTACCTCTCATCAAAGAGTATGTTCTGTTAAGATATGGTAAGCATCTAAAAAAGGTGTTAAAACATGCACAGATCCAGTAGGTCTATTTTTATAGGCCAACAAACTAAACCAACCCAAAATAAAACTATGTTCTGTCCAGATTAATGGTGGGGGAGGGAGAGAAAGCCTATCACACTGCAAGCCCAACTTCATTTTTTGAATGTCAGTACAGAAAGATCTGTAGTGCCATAACAGCTTTTCACAAGGTTCCTGGTAGGGTGCTGTAGAGGAGGAATGGCAGCCAGGAAAAAGGACAAACAAGATTTCTGTCCATTTTTTGGCTTACACTGCCATTTTCACAGAGCTCAGTGGAAAAGTGAGAGATGTCTGGCCATCTTATATCTCCCTTGAAAACCTAAATCTCAGCATTATGATGATACAAAGCCCTTTCAGATAATTAAATGGTAGATAATGTTGAAGCACTTATGGACTGCTCAAAATTGATCAAGGGAAGAAAAGGCAGCAGGTACCTTTCAATGCCAATAAACATGAGATGAAGAAAACCTAAACTGTGCTAACCTAGTGCTGAGGGTGGAACTGACAAGGGAAACTCAGGAAAGGTGACCTGAAATAACCTCAAAGGGAGTCAGAAACTCGTGGCTCACCATACATTAGCTTCTAGAATGTATAAGCTGAGTTCCATCAAAAAGGTTATTGAAAGAAAGATTAAAAAACACTTTTCAGCAAGACAAAATTCTGGTTTTATCATAGTACTGGTACTGTGTGCACTCGAGGTCTTGGCAGCCCAGAAAAGATCATAATAGAAATAGCAAAGAGATAGACAACTCAAGGGACCAAGGGTATCATCTAGAACATCTGCCACCTGGGGAAAGGCTAAAAGGACAAGGGCTTCTCAGTTTGGAGACAGCAGGGCAGTGACTAATAAGCTATCATACTCCAAAGTACTAAAAAGACATGTGAAAGACTGATTCCCAAACCTCCTCTGCTTTCTGTTTGGAAAATGTGCTTTAAATTCAAAGATCCTTCATTATCTGTCCAGTGAATACTGAACTCACAAAGAAAACTCCAACACTGAAAAGATGCTGTTTCAGAATACTCCCTATTCCCAAGACCAGAGTAATCAATTCTACTCCCAGCTGTGATACAAGTTAGAAAGAAAAGGCTTTTGAGATCTGTGAAATCCTCAGCTGGATCTTTAAATAGTTTGCAGAAGACAGAAGAAGGAAATGTGTCTTCCTCTGCTTTACAAAGGGACACTCAAGCATGCATGGAAGATTATGAACGTACCCAGGCTGATGAAACCATCCTTCCCACATGGACATAAAATAGGAGTTGAAAATGGGTCTCCAGAATCACAGTCTAGCATTTCCACCAATAATTGGCTTTAAGACTTTATTGTTGCTCTAATTATTGCTGTTTAGGTTATATCCTCATGGTAGCTCTTGCAGACCATCTGTGTTACCTGCTAATAGCCAATCAACTCAAGACTGTAAAAAAACAAACTTTAGGATCTCCCTTCCTTGCACCATTTTTTAAGCTATACACAGAGCTTGGGAGAGTTTTAGGTAAGACAGCAGAGGAAAAGCTAATATCTGTTCCTATTCTTTTAAGACTAACAACATCACATTTACTGCCAGACCATCAGAGACTGGAGGAAATGAAAATGCAGTGGTTTTATTCCCTGTGTTATACGGAATACACTAAGTGGAATGATTTTGATATAATGTAGTAAAGAGGCTTGATTGATGTAGGTTATAATTTTAAAACTTAGTTTTCTGTTTCTGAGTACACATATACTCACTAATTAACTTGAACAGCAGTTTATAAGACCAGTTTTGACTCTGCCCATTTAATGAACAAAATCCAATCAACCACCCTGTTAGCGTAAATGGAAAATACATGTCTGCAAGAATGATAAATAACTGATTGCCAGAATGATTAGCATAACAGGCCTTGTGGAAAGCTATTTGGCATTCAGCTCTCACTAGCACATTTTAAGGATTGATACAAGCCTTGCTGTACTTTGCATTGGACATGCAGCTGATTTAAATAGGAAGACATATTTCCAGATCTGGTGACTGACATTTTCATTTTAATGTTTTACATTTGTGTTTATAAGAAAATGAATCATATTTTTCAAAGTGCTGTGGGTGTTTTCCCATAAAACATATGTTTGGTTCATTCCACTCAAAAAAGCCCCAACCATTCTAAGTGGCCTCAGATGCTCCAAGCATTATTGTGAGCTGAACTGACTTCAGGAAAGCTGTGCTGACTCACACTTGAGCAACCTGTTAACTTTGGAGTCTGTGTGCTCTACTCTGAAAGTTTTTAGACCCTCTGTATACTTCAGCTATCTGGGCTGTAGAACCATCCAGAAACTGAATACATCAGACTTCCCCTTGATTAAAAAAAATAGATGATATTTTTAATACACTTGAGGTGATTTGAAATGCTGCTAATATATAACAGGATATCTATACTTGAAAAATGGGCAATTCAACTGCTTTCTTTAGTTATTTATCTTTCATTGCAATTAGGCTGTGCTTTAGTATATTGGTCCATACTTTTAACATATTAGATTGTTCAAAAACCCCTTCAGATACAAAATAAATTTGGGAAGCTTTGCAAAGGTTGCCACACCTGTCACAGAATTGGCTTAATTTGGGCCAAAGCTTCTCCTGGACTCCAGGGTCCTGAGTCACCATCTCAGACTGGGTCAATAGAGCTGCATTTAGTGTTTCTTCCATCTCACAAAAGGATGGGTTCACTTAAGCCAAAAAAAGTTGAGTTGCAAATAAATTACATTTAAATTCTGCAAGTTAATATGAAGAGCTTGAAGTAACTGATTATTACAAGCAATTCACATTTTCAAATTACCCTGAAAATTTAGAGGCACACCTTCTAGAGAGACACAGGGAAATCCAGGAGGGAGGGAAATAACCTCTCAAGCTACCATAGATGCAAAAGGGATAAAAGAAAAAGGTTTGAACTGTACTATTGAAGTGAGCTATCATTCCCAGGAAACACAACATAAATAAAAATATTGCACTCAGTGTTTTCAACATCTTGGTTATCACCATAGCAGCACCTAAATACAGATGCAAATTGTCAATTCAAGGAATACTGATGTGAAACTGGGATCTCACTGATCATACATCTGGTGTGAGTAAGAGTGAGAAATGAATGCAGAGGAGTATAATTAAAGAAATTTTAAAATCTTCACTCTTCCAAAGTACATAATTTTAAATCTTAGAAATTGCCTTATACTAGGTGGAAGAAAAAAAATCCAGCAAAAGAGGAATTCAATTAAATATCTTTCTGGAAAATCTGAAATGCTTCTTGGACACCCTTCCCTTATTAAATATTCATGGAAGACACACCAGATAACTGCAGCATCCTGTGTGCAGACTCTCTTGCCCTTCTTGCCTGTGCATCTCACTCTAAATTGTCAGTCATAGGAAGGAAAGGTCAATAAAAGATTCCCTATGTTCATGGCCTCTTTCATGCCTGAAGGGTGAAGACAACTTCACCACCAGTAACTCTGAACTGACTGAACACAAAACCCTGACCTTGCCTCTGTCCCTCAACACCAGCACCAACCTGAGCAGCTGCTGAGAAGCAGAATTTCCATTTGCTGTATCTCTCCTGCAAAGCCTGGCATGATCTGATTTAGGAAGGAAAATGCCCACCCCATCCTAAAGCACACCATGGAGGTGGGCTTCAAAGGCTTGTGAATACTGAACTTGTTTTGAAGAGTTAAGTTTTCATAATTTCTAATACCTTGGAAGGTTTTTCTTTCATCAGAAACCTGGTAAACCGCTCCAGACGTGTTGCTGGAATAGCAGCTTCCCTGACTCTCCACTCAGAATATCTCAGATTAGCCCATGTGCAGCATAATTATTTTCTTGTTTATATCACGCATACATGCAAAAGAGAAATGTGTTACACTTCTACTCATTTACCCAATATTTACAGAAGTGTCCAAAACAGTGGAAAGCAGTCACTGAATTTTTTAAAAAACACCTCTCTGTATATGTACAAAGGCATCCCTTAGAACTGAAATGCTAGTGTATTATAAAGAGCTGATTTAAAAAAAGAGAAAAAAAAGAAAAAATAAAAGAACCCTACAAAGTACAAAGCACTGTATTTGCCACTTTAAAAAACACTACCCCTCTTCAGACTTTCCAGAATTATTCTGTGCAGTTTTCTGAATAATTTGGCATGTTTCATTTCCAAAGCAAGGTTACACAATGGAGATTAAATGCTAATGACTTCTTTTGTTCTTAGTTTGTTTGAACCCGTAGCTTCTATGACCCTCAATAACTGAAATGTAAACTGAAATAATTTCTTTGCTGTGAAACACACTAATAAGATCTGCATGTCTCACACCTTCACACTGATGCTTTTCTCTGGTACTCAAGTCCAAGCTGGACATATTTGCTATTGTATCTGTCAGTCAAGATGGGCATACTGTAGCTAAAAGCAGTTTTCCATCCAGTTTTCTAGTATTTGTATTTCAGCCCATGGTTTCCCCCATATACTCCAGGAGCAAAGCAGGAGTCTAAAACTTCTTTTTCTGTGATACAGTGGTGGTATCTACAATTCACATTGGCTGTCATGCACACATGCAGACTCGTGCACATCTCATGTATCTACATAAATATCAGTTGACACTGTCATGATGGTTTCTTATCTCTCCTGGAATTCATTCAAAATAGCATTGCTTAATGTGTGATATTATTACAGTGCCCAATTAAGCAAGAAGTGACTAGGATAGATGGTGACCTTTTCCAAGTGATTTTTCCATAGATAACACGCTGCATGAAATGTGAAACTCTGGCACCTGAACGAAAGCCATCAAAAAGGAAGACTGTTCTCTTTTATACTCCCATTCTAGAGCACTGTGCAAATGACTAGAATCTTTAAGGCAAGAGCTAAAGCCTAGCATGTGACATTTCATTTTCATAACCTTTTCAATCCATGAAACTATGTTTTTAATGGTACAATCCTCGTAAATTATTAATGATTTTGCTGAATCTGACAAAATTTATAAGGCAATAGTCTCAGCATCATTTATAAGAATACCTATTATGTGTACTGCAGGTATAGGGAGACAATCGTAGCAGAAAAGTGAAATAGTCAAAAAAAAAATGTAAAATAACCTGTGATTTGTGTATCACTGCATTGTGTTATTAACTTGAAAAATAGTTCTACTTCAAAGGAAATGTCAGTGAGCTTTGTACAGTTTTCAAGTAAGGCTCAATTTGGAGTAATAATGAACCTTTCTTAGGCAGAGATGATTTTTCACAGAAGAAAATTTTAAATTATCTCTCTTATACTTTGAGTATCTCTCTCATGGACCTTGCAAAGATCCTAAATATACATCCTTTAATTGGATGAAAAGGCTTCTTATAAACAGGTAATAAGAAACAGGTTTCAAGAGGACATTTTCTGTTTTTACATAAAATGGTAACGTTAATTTCCCTTTTAAAAAAACCTTTTTCTGCTAATTATTCAAGCTCTATTGGCGTCTTTTTTATTGCTGGGAGTTTTAAGAAAGTGAAGGGCATTATCAGTGATGATGAGCAAAAATTATCCTGCTTAAGGCAGAAGCCTGAAAAGCCTGTTCGCCACACAGGGATTTATTTTCTGCTTTTTTGTACCTTTCCACCTCTGCTCTGAATTCTGGAGGCACATAGAGAAGGTGCAGAGTATAGAAATTATATTAGTCTATAATTTCCATATGAGATTGTAAATTTATGAAAAATTACAAGAAATTCATACTGGAATGTCCTTCATTGGCATAGCTCTCTATTTCTGAATGGGTATCATAGAAAGAAGAATTTAAATTTTCTCCTTAAGTGAAGTGACCATCTCAGTGTTGGCCAAGTCAGATAAGCTGTTTCTTATAAGGAGATGAACTGTTATAGCAATATTCTTCACAAGAATAGAAATAAGAGTAGAAGAACAGTTAAGGAATTACTTTTAGGTTGTCCCAGCAGGATGTAAAAATTCTCCTCAAGAGCCCTGTCATGAAAATGGGGATAAAAATCCAACTGAAATGTGAACTAGCCAAGTAGTACTATGATATAGTCAGTGTAAAAGACAGCATTTTACCTTCTAAAGCTCTAAGGCATTGGAATCACAATCTGTTCCAAGGAATCTCAGAGACAGTATTTACCGAATTAATAATGGTTTACTTAAAAATTGACATTGTTTTCTGTGTATCATTTTTGCAAAAAAGGAAATATTTATTTGTGATGTAGATCAAGAATTTTCAATTGCAAGTCTAATGTACATTTATTTATTTCCACAGGTATTGCTGACTTGTAAATATTCATATCAGAACTTGATGCTCATTAGAACTTAGATGCCTTGAAATAAGTCCTTCTACTCTCTTGCTCTTTAATTTAGATGCACAGACATTTCTTCAATTTTTAATTCCATAGCTTTATGTTATTCAAATTTTTTATTTATTTTTTGCTGCAATTACTTTACAAGTTTTTTTAAAAAATAATTCAATTTAGTCCAGAGACAAGGTTTTTTCAGAAACATGGGTCTTTAAAACTTACAGATGTATTATAGTCCTTAAGAAAATTGTTAGGAAAATGCAGCATTTTCACACCAAGGCAAGGTGAGAACAGGAGCACTAGGAGCTCTGAAAGCTAACAACTCAATTAAAATAATTGTCTGCTCAGGGTGTGGAAAGAGAACAGAGGACAAAAAATAAGACTAAAATAAAGCTAACAGGTAAATTTTCATTCAACTTAAAATCTTTATAAATTTTCAAAGATCAAGATTGTTCTATTCTTTCACCATTAAAATGGAAAAGAATGGAAAAGCACCACCATTAAAATGGAAAAGAAGCTTGTTCTGTTTCAGTTACCAGAAGCAGGTTGCTTAGACCTTTGTAGTCAGTGATCCTTTTCCAAGATATGGTTCTCATTATGTGGTAAATTCCTTCCTACGTAATTAAACTCTGCCTTGAGTATATGGCTTCTACTTTCTTCTCTGATGTGGAGCTATGGTACCATGATATTAGAGAATAGAGACTTTATCATAAGATTCTACCTCAGAAAGTTGGATCCTGCCATTTGCCTTGATATTGTTGGACATATAGAAATTTATTTTATTGATTTTCCCTCCCTTCAAGCACACACTCTGATTCTCCTGTTTCCACCTTTTACTCGTGAATTTCCTCATCTTTCTAAAGTTAACAAATTCAAATCATGAGGAGATCTATTTTTGCACGGACGTTTTCCCTTCTGATTATCTAGCCAGAATAGGCTGGCATTTGATTCAAAAGTACCTCTGCATAAAGTGTACTATCTGTGAGCTATTTTTACACGGGAATTGAGCTACTGGTGCATGACTCTCAATTCTGATAGCTCAGATAGGAAGAATTAAGCCCTAATGTTAGGCGAATAGTCAACAATCTATTAAATCAAGTATTTGCAATAGCAGGAACTGAAACTGATATCTCAGATAATCTAAGCATTTCAGCTCACAGTCACTCCTGCTCCCTGGCAATTATGTTGCTTCTCTTTGACCTAATCAAATTTTGGTATAACCACTAGAACAGAAGAGCACATCCTCAATAGTGTTATGTCTTAAGAACTATGAGGTACAAATTGGTAGTGTCCTCATTAGTGCTGCAGTAAGTAAAGTACAAGGGGGCCTGAGAGGAAATCCAGTATGTAATATTAGATAAAACAGGCAAGGACATAGAAATACTCAGTGTTTGTAAAGTGACGTTAAACAAAAAAGTTTTAGCAGTAAGGTGTGCATTTCTAACTGCAAGAATAAACACGAGGTCTATTGCTGTCTTATGGAGTCTCTACTAGATAGAAGC
The DNA here is from genome assembly GCF_021018805.1 of Prinia subflava. NCBI lineage: Eukaryota > Metazoa > Chordata > Aves > Passeriformes > Cisticolidae > Prinia > Prinia subflava. Next base: position 30,790,911 of record NC_086249.1, read on the forward strand.
TGCCTGTTTAGAAGTCTACCATTAGGGTACTCAGGTACAGCCAGACACTAAAGCTTCTATCCAGAAAATTCCTTTCCTCACAGAAAATTAAGGTTGAGCAGCTAGAGCATTCCCATCTGTTATGACAACCCACAATCCATGTAAACCAAGAAGGGCTGCAACCCCCACGTGCAGTGTTTGGGGTGAAAGAGAAGCCCAGCAGGTCTCACCACAGACCTGCTGGAATGGCAGAGCTGTACTGCACTAGGCAGAGCTTTTGAAAAAAATAGCTTCAACTATAATAGCTTCAACTTCATTTAAGATGACTTTAAATGTTTTCCAATAAAATTTGACCTCATAAACAGTAGAAGTGTTCCAGTTTTTAGAAGCATTATTTGTTAATTATGTGAAGGTGTTTCCCAAAATACTAAAGCATACATTATGTCCAAGATGTGCTATTTAAAGGATGAAAAAGAAAATTCTCACTAATTAAAACAGGAGAATAACAAAAATTTTATCACAGAACAGAAAGTAGGAGAAAAATAGCCGGGCATTTTACCCTTCAGAAAGATTTGATTATTTCAAGACATTACAGTGCTAACAGGTCTCATTTCCCTGACGTAATTAGCAAAGGAAACAAAAATTACCTGCAGGTTCATTAAATAAATCAGCACTGTTGCTCATTGTGAAGTTAATGATGAGTAGTGCAGATGATTGTTATGGACAGGGTTAGTACACTTGATATTCAGCAGTCTCTTTATTAAAGAATCTATGTTCCCAAATTTTGGCATTCAAACATTTTTCCTGCTTCTTCTTTTGATAACTGAAAATTATTCTAACTGGGACTGAATTTTGCAGCCTAATTAAGAAAAAGATTTTTCAGAGTGAAATAAATTAGCTGTCATATCTGCTTCTATGAAAGAGTTTTGCTTACATTCATGTCCTGTACTTCAGACCCACCAGCATCATAATGCTGGTACTTATTGTTGTGAAACTCTCAATTTAATATCACTTAAGGAGCCATCAGGCTATTAGCTTTCTTTGCCAGGAGGTAGCCTCTCATGCAGCAATTTCCATTCTAAGCTGGCAGGGAGTCTCTGTCTCATCCTGGTTTCCAGCTTTGTGCTGTTCCACCTGGACTGCCACAAAGCAATTCATGTACACAGGCATGAAATCCTCAGCCCTTTGAGGAACTGAACTGTTCTTGCACTTCCATATAAGGTTCTCCCAGAATCACAGGTTCACTTTAATGCTTTTGGTCTTTATCTTCAAGATGATTGATCACCCAGGTCCACTGTGTGAATAAATATATATTTGTATTAAAATGGTAATCCTACACTTCAGAGGAAAAATAGTGGTGAACAGCTCTATTTCTCAGAATGAAAAACAAAACAAAACAAAACAAATCAAACCTTTCTTCCGTAAAAGCAGAGCTCATTGCTCATAACAGATACGCTCTGAAAATTTCTTGAGAAAGGGACTGCATTTCTACAAGAACTAGAGAAAACGCAGCTTTATCATCTCTGTTCTGATTTCACATTTCTTACCTGTTTCCACAAAAATAAACTCAGGGCAGCTTGGTAGATACTAACTTTTATCACATATACCAGCCTCAATTGCTCTAAGGTATCAGAATGCCATATTTTTCTTAATATTCTATTCCAAGGGAATGTGATATATTGATGTATAATAACTACTGGCCTGAGTTTTATAGAATAGTAGTACTGTCCTTTCAGCAGTCTTTCAGCTATCCAAGAAAGATTCCCCAAGAAGTTCCATCTATAAGGGTCTTTTAAAAGTATTTTGCAGCTCCCTGCAAATGTTTTAAAAGTTATTTAATATTAAAAATTAATTAGTGGCAGTTACTGTATTGAATAATCAATTTTAAAATATTTTTCCCTCCAGTCAAAATTTACCAGGATTTTGTAACAGAGGAATAAATGTGCTCCCCATTGCCTTGGCCACTTTAAATAGGATGCAACAGATGGAGTTTATCTTGCCCTTCTGGGAGAAAAAGCCAAGCAACATCCAGCTGAGCAGCAGTCTGGGAGTCAGAGGAAACCTCTCCCCTAAACTGACCTTTTTCCTATTCATTTATCTTTGTTCACAAGTGTCAAAGAGCAATCAAAGCCAAGGCTTTATTTTATAAGGCCTTAGTGTGAACAGCAGAGTAAGATTCACCATGTGTCCAAAGCTTGGAAGCCAAATCAGAGTTCGCTGTCCGAACTACCATCCTTCAAAAGATGGAAGTATTTTCTTTTAAACCTGGTCTACAGGTAATGTAAATACCATTTTCACGTAAATTAATAGAAAGTGAGGAAAGAGAATAAAGCTACTGTACCTGTGTAATATCAGTAGTTACCTCTGAAGTGAATAGCTTCAGGTATAAAGACCTGTTTAAAAATCAAACATAAACCACAAACAAGTAAGAAAAAAAAAAAAATAAATTTGCTTTCAGAATTTCTCACAGTATACTCAACTACAAAGTGTCAGGACAGCTCAACCCAAGTAAAAAAATTACCATGCACATCAAAATAATAACATACAATTTTAAAACCTACTTTTTATTCACAGAAGCCCACTTGCTAGATTTATGTATAGGAATATTTCACAAACCCCAGAAGTTCAGCAAATATTAGTTACTCTATTTATTCCCATTGCAGTTTAAGGTTATTCATCTGGCAGTTTCTAAGGGAACAGCCTTCAATTATACGAAGTGTTATCAGAACTAGAATACCCTTCTGAGAGAGATAGGTCTGCAAAAAAGTCACATCAGAACTAAATAAATGAGCATAATATATCTGTACTTATGTATGTATGTGCTTACACAAGCTCAGAGGTGACTGGCAGATGGCATTAGATCAAGAGAGATTAAACTGCTTGTTTTGTTTAATTACTAAATTTTCTTGTCTGTTTCTTACAGAAAAGGTATGAGACTAATCTCAAAGAGTTCTCAAACTTTCCTATAAATATCACTAACTGCAAACAGTTACGTGTTAGGCCCTTGCTGGAACACAGGTTTGTTTTTGTTAAAGTACTTCAAGTTTTGCAGATCGGGAGGCGTTAATGATGTGGCACACACTCAAAAGGCAGCCCAGGCTTGCAGGAATGCTAAGCTGTTGAAGGATGAACTCGCCAATATCAGCAAGAGAGACTCAAACCTCTTATGTGTCTCACTATTGTTAGGCAGGAAATATGTCATGCCTCAAGATAGAAAAGAAACAACTTTAAAATATGTTCAGACAATGTCCTTTCCTTTCCTTCCCTTCCCTTCCCTAGCAGCTTGGAAGTCTTGAAATAAATTAAAGTACTTGAAATCCCTCCTCTGGATCTTTTACATTTTTTCCTGATACCTGGCATCCCCACAGGTAGTGATTATTACCCCTCGAAGTAGCTCCTTTAAGCACTTGTTCTGATGAGTAAACTAAGTAAAAGCACAATTCCTAAAGCCTAAATCATTGCAGAGAAAAATTTCCCTCTTGAAAATCTGGCTGTCCATATCCGCCAGGAGGAACAAGAGCACAGAAAAGCCGTGTGGATAAACTAAACTCAGCAGGAGAAGTGTTAAGACTGGGCTATTCTGCAGCCCACTGGTGACTTCTAGTCATTTTATTCCAGGGAAAAGTTGTCAAAAGCAAAGATGACAGCCATTGCTCTTCTCCCACAGAGTACAGCATATAAAAATGCTGAAGTCAATACAAAGCAGCCTGTACTACCCATTTGTTCTCTAAATCCCTCTGTCTTTTCCTAAGCTCCAGAAAGAGCAATTTTGCAGCAAGCCCAAGACAGTCCTTTCCTAAGCTCCAAAAAGAGCAATTTTGCAGCAAGCCCAAGACAACCCAGCAGCTAAATGCTGTCAATATACCCAAAGGTAAGCTCTTAGAAACATTTCCCTCAGCTGAATTGCACAGAACTGCAAGGTTTCTTTTAGACTGTGGGCCAAATCCCAAGATCTTTACTCACAGGTTCTCTGTTTCTGCTAAAATTATATTGGAGTTCTGTACAGGTTTCCTGGGGCAGGAGTTTGCATAACAATGGAAGATACACAGCATATACAAAAATACTCCATTATTATTTGTCTTTCAGGGAAAATGTAAGGATGGAAGTTTGAGGATCCAAAATGCACATGTAAGAAGCACTCTCCAACAACAATCTCTCGTCAGAACCAATCTTATGCTACTCATTTGGGACTGTAAGTTTGTTTTTCAATCAAAATAAATTGGTGTTTTTAAAATCTTTTCCACACACTTCAGTGCAATTAGTAATTGTTCCTCTTCACTTTCAAAGAACATAAAAGACTAAAGAAAAAAACCCCTGCACATCGAGCAGAGTGCTATGGAATTGACAGAAGTGAAAATGATTGCAGCAACCCGGCACCGTGCTTTGCTTGCACTGTGCAGAATACTCCATCAATTTTAGAAAATTCTTTCATTTTCACTGAAAGATAGGAATGCCATAGTTAGTCCCCAGCTGATGTATTGGAAACAGGCTTCTTTTAGTTTTATAAATCCTGCCAGGAATTTTAAGACCTCTGCCTCCACATATAAGACATCAGGAGGAGCACTATGCAGGTACCTTCATATTTATAGTTTATTTTGAGATATTTCCATGCAGTAGGTTGAAGAGAGGAAAGCAACAGAAAAAAAGACCCTCTCTAAAAGTCATGAAAAGCAAAATGTGAGAAATAGTCTATGTGTGCATAAATAGATCAAGGTTAAGGATGGGGGAAAAATAATTTCATGAAGTCTGGTATGTATAAACCATATCAGCCTGAAGCAATTTGCCTAACACTGCAGCAAAATTTACACTGTTTTGTACAATACCACTGCATTACTCATTAAATGGCAGCATTAAATTAACAACCTGAAGCATCAGGGGGCCTTTGCATGCACATGGAATTACTGAATTAACGGCAGCAGAATAAAAGACTTTAATTCTCTGCTTTTAAATCGAGCTACCTCCTTGCCTTTTATGAGTGTGATTTATTGAAGGTGCATCAGTGCACAGAAGCTTTGCTTGTATTGCCTTCCATGCTTCATTAGGAAATCCTCTATAGGCAAGACAGGTTTTATTATCACTGACAAGGAACGTGATAGCACAAAGATTGCCAGATAAATTCTAGAGGCCCAGAAGAGGCTGTATACCTGAAATGCACCATCAACAGAGCTGGGAGGGGTTGTCCATCAGGCACCTGCCCCACCACATCCCAGATGTTGTCTGTAAGTTAAGGCTGTCCATGGCCTTCTCCAGAAGCAGTGGGAGAGAGAGGCACTTTGTTGTCCTCTATCAGTCACTTCTGTTGCTGAGACATCTAGGAACACAGTGAGAGGGCCACAGCTCCAATGATAGGATCTGGTTTCAGGTGCTTTTCATACCCTGTTCAAGGCCAGGACGAGAGAAAGGCATGAACACAAGGACAAAGGCTCGAGCACGATGCAAAAATGGAATTGGTTTGTGATGGGATAATTATTTTCTGCACTGTACCTGCTATGAGGATGTATTTTTTATTTGTGCTGAACACAGTGTTGTTCACAGGAATGATTTTGTCACTTCTGAGCAGTGCTTACACGGAGTCAAGGCCTTTTCTGTTCCTTGTCCCACCCCCCAGGGAAGAGGCTGAAGGGGCAGAGCCGTCCCCAACTATGGCACTGTGCTTGGCATACCATGCTGGGGGAAGGAGCAGGAAGGAAGCAAGGGGCATTCAGAGGGATGGCATTTCTCTTCTAAAGCCACTGTTTTGCATGATGGAGCCCTGCTGTCCTGGAGAGGGCTGAACACCTCCCTGCCCATGGGAAGTGGTGAATGAATTCCTTGTTTTCCTTTGCTGGCATGTACAGCTTCTTATTTACCTATTAAACTGCCTTTATCTCAACCTACATGTTTTTCTTTAGTTCTTACAATTCTCTCCCACATCCCTCTGGAGGACAGGGAGCAAGAGAATGGATGGGGCTGAGCAGTCAACTGAGATTAAATCACAACATCTACAAAAGTTTCACAGATTGAGCAAAGCACACATACACAGAAAAGAATTAAGCCATTTTAATATATATATTTTTATAGCAAGATTTTGAAATCACTTTTAAAATTAATATTTATGGAGTTAAGAAAAACTGAGATTAAATTATTTTTCACTAAAAGAAAAACACTTCAATCTCATCCAGAAGATAAAAAAAAAAATTAATTCTGCACAAATTTTTTATTCAGCTAAAAATATAAAAAAACCCCCAGTTATTGACATAGCATTCTCTTTTCTTTCCAATCTTAAATATTTATAGCCTTACTAAATATTGTTAAACATTTGCAGAATATCATGCCAGAGGCTTTAATTTTAGCACAGTTGAAATCACATAACAAGAGTCACCTTTGAGGTAGGATAGTTTTAGTGAATTCTATAAATCCTGTTAGTGACACTGCATACTCTAAACTTCCCCTTGTTGACACAGTTATTTATACCTACAAAAATGCAATTCTTCTTTTAATGTAGTTTCCTTAGAGATTAGACACACAGATTCTACACACAGATTACAGACATACCTAAATAACAACTGGAAAATATGAAAGAATAAAAGACAAATAAATATTAACAAAGAGGTATGAAATGTTTCATTACTGGTAATTTAAAATGTTTAAAACACATTGAAACATTCCTATTACTGGGACATTATTACATTTACCTTTACATGTGAAAAATTCTAAGAAAGAATTTATTCAAGGGCTAGAGGTAAAATCTGTCCTTGTATCTGAAGTTTTGCAGCACCACCCTTCAGCACAGAAAATATGTTTTCTTACAAAATGATTGCAGCAAAATAGTCCCTAGAGTTGAGGTTAAAAAGGCCACCAAGCAATACTGACCAGGCAATAGCCTCTTGCCTAGAGAATTAATTTAATTTTTATATAAAGTTAAATTGAGATTCCACCTGGAAGTGAGTCATAGATGCTTAAATAATAGTAAATAACTTTGTTTCCTGTTTCTTTACCTGTGGCTAACTGTAATTAAATACTTGCCTGTGAGTCACTATGAATCAAGTAAAACTCTGTAGTATTATTGTAACTCAGTTTTACACTACTTTGATTCCACTTTTACATTACATTGTCATTCCTGTAAGTTCTATTACTGCCAACTTACCTTTTGCTCAGTGGACACTCCAGCTCTGTGTCCCTGTAGGTAGTTCAGCAAAGGAAGTTGAGGGTATAGAATAAAAATGAAATGGAAGAATTAGAGAATGCCATTATGACTCTGTTTCACAGCATTAAGACCTGGCTTGGGAAATTTATTGTTCTTGGCCCCAGTAATAAACTATGGTCTAGCTGTGTTGAACCTTTTTATACACATTGTAAATTGTTTTGGTGACAAATATTAGCTAGGTCTACTGTTCAAGCAGAAAATCATCTTTAATCACACATACAAGAAAAATATGTCCCCTGCAGTAGTAAAGAGGGAACAAACCAGGAAAAAAACACCATCATTACAAATACAGACAAAACCTTTCTCACAAAAATCGGAACTGTACTGATTATGTCAAATATGGTCATAATAGTACACAATGCATTTGCATTTTACTCTGCTGATGTTTCTTGTGTCAATGAGATGTAGTTCCCAGAGAGCAATTCTGTAAAAAGAAAAGTTCACAGCATTCACATGCTTGCTGCAGGAGGTGTTGTACTTGTATACACATACGTACTGTAAAAGTTAATTCTTTGGTCCTCTAGATACATTTAAATTGCTCAGATTAATATGGTTTTTTGCCAATCCAGAGTTTTCAGGGCAGAACTGAGTAAAACGTAAGTAAAAACGTAAAATATTGAAAAAAAATGAAAATATGATTACAACAATTCATGACATGGAAAAAGCCTTTGAGAGCCATTTCTTTGGGTACATGTGGGTTCCTGAGATTCCCTCATCTTACTCATACAAATAAGAAATGGTGAATCCAAAAATTCTTTAAGCTAATCCTTTGCCACTTAAAAATCATGAACCGAGGAAATGAGTGATATTAAAGTAGAACTAAAATTGAAGCTTTGTACAGTTTCAAAAGCTAAAACAGAAAGTGAACATTTTCTTATTGAAACCAATTTTTGTTAAGCTCTCTGATATGACTGACATCTTTTATTGCTATTCTTTGAGTGGCAGACCTTTATTCACTATTAAAAAGACTGAAAACATCAATTTGAATTCTTCAGGAAGATGAATAAGCAGCATAAGCATAAGCATGCAGAAATATAGTGAAATGTAGCATGATTTGTTTGCAAGGTTGCAGTTTGCAACTGCAAAGTTGATCCGTGCTTTATAAGTACTAGCTGCTGCTTTGAAGAGGCATTTGAGTGTGAATGTAAGGGAAAACAAGGAAGAGAGATATGTCATAAAACTGCTACTGAACTTCTTATCATTAAAGAGAGAGAATCCAACTCATATATCTCTGAACAACATACACAAGAGTCACCTTTAAGTTACTCTTTCCAAAACTGTGAATACAGATATAAAATTCAGCTGGTTTTCTGGGTTTTTTTTTTTCTGATAATCCTCCACTGTAGCTTTCTGTTTTCTATCTTAATATTTCCTGCTTGTTTTCATAGAAAACAACATGAAGCCAAATGCTGTCACTGTAAAGAATATTAAATATTCAGCTTCATTATTCTGGTTTGTGAAAATACATTTCCAAATCCCATACAATAGCTCCATGGAAATAATGCCTTATCAGATGTAGCAAATGCCACAGGGACTAGACCTGATGAGTATAAAAAAATATTGAGAAAGAGAAAAGAAACTAAGACTCTCTGGAGAGTGGAAAAAGATGAAACAAAAACTGAAACAGTAAATCCTAAAATAAAGTCAAGAGGGCATGCAGAAGCATCCAGGGGGAAGAGCTAGCACACAACAGTGTAAAATGAAAGACACTGACTTAGCAGGTTTAGGAAAAAGTATCAAAAAAAAAGCAGGTACAGCCTCATGCATCTGAAACACCAAAGAGTTGACACAGATCAGCTAGACAAAGATAAATATGTGATAGTGAAAAGAAATTCATACTCACAGACACACACAGACACAGAGACAAAAAGAACAGAAAGTTATTGTTTCATAGTTAAAGCCAGGATGTCCTTATAACACATTGATGTCTGCAAAGTCATGCTGTGAATCCTTTGAAAGTGTGATCCCCATGGGATTCCACTACCTTACACATAAGGTAGCTTTTATTATAATATTTTGAACCTGTCATTTTGAACTGAAGGTCTAGATTAAGTACTAATAAATGGCTATCACATGAATGTTTCAGCTACTTATGGGTGAAATAACTGAATCTTCAACCTTATTTCTACCTCACAGATGTGCGTTGATCACAGTTCTTGTTCAGATACCAAAGGTCATATTAAATAGCAATATATTTTCGTAAGATTTTTAGCATTTACAACATTTACAGCATTTACACAATCATTATCTATTCTCCAACACAAAACACCACATACTGAGTAAAAAAGTTAAAAGTAAAGGGCAAGGATAGGAGAGGTGGAAATCAGAACAAACATGCCATCCTTTTATCCGAGTACCAGATGTAACTATGCTTAAAGCAGAAATCAAGAATTACCACCCAACCACGCTGTACCCAAAAAATAATTTAGATCTCAGGCCCAGAGTAAGCAAACATTACAAAACATTTAAGAAAAATTTAGATTTATGTAGCATACTGTACTGCACAGAATTTTAAGTCCATGATCTCCTTCCTGTCTTTATCTCCAGAAGGGACAAAATACAGACTTGAGTGGAGACTAAATGATTTTGCACTCATGATGTTATGTATAATTGTAGCTTATTTCCATAGCTCCAGATGATGTCAGTAAAGAGATATAACACAGAGAAACTTTAGATCTATCACATTTATTCTCAACTCCCCACCTGTGGAGCACAGGACTCCAATCTGTTCTTCGCTGAGGAGACCTTTAGTAATCGTTGCAGATAAGACAATCAGATATCCAATTTTTCTCTAATTTTTTTTCAGACACATGGAAAAGATGATCTTTCATGGGGTCATCTGTTCAAGGTAATCCCAGCATGTGCTGTCTGCTCTCACACTCAAATTGTCAGAAAAGTCTACCAGGAATTTCATCATTTCTCTGTCTCTCTCTCTCAATTTGGATCAAAAAAAACAACTTCAGTTTTGACATCAGACAGAGGCCTGATTTTTGGTAATATCATCAGGGAAAACCTAAGAGCAGTAACCATAAAACTACACTGCAATTGAGATACTAAACAACACAGTTCCAGAGAAAATCTTTCAAAAATCATCTTAATGGGGACTCAGGAGGACAATTCCTCTGGTGAATGGATACTGCATCCTGAGTGAGTGTTACAAGCAAGGTGTAGTTCACTGGAGAATAGCCCAAACCCAGCTATTTAACACTGTGTTACTGTTTCTTTCAGATCTGAGTTTCTAATTGTATTGATCTGCATTGTCTTCTGCAAAGTGGTGTACGCTTAACTTCCTAGAACAATATAAACAATTGCCAGACACAATTAATTATATAGTAATGAAATAAAAATCATAAAGAGAGAGGGGGAGCACGTGCATGTGTGGACACTAGTAGAAAGTATAAATGTGGGAGAAAACAATGTGAAGACAAAAAGAGGCAATTGAGCCTAAAGGAGACTGGAGGAGAAACATTGATTCTGTTATACAAAGAAATTACAGTGGCTGTATGAGGACATTACCATGGCATCAGATAAGCTGGAAACAAGAGACATTAACCACTGAGTGAGAATTACTCTCATGAGGTCTGTTGCCTAGTACTATGCACAAGCCCTGCCAGAGAGCTTGTGCATAAATGAAAGGGCCTTCTGTAACCATAGGTCATACGGTTGTCTGTGGTAAAACCATGCACAAAAGGAGTCAGTGTCTAATAGCTGTATCTACTCAACAGCTTAACTTTCAGCAGCTTGTTACTGTCACCAGAATTTCAGAGGTTGCGGTCTATTTTATTTATTAGTTTCAGAATTAAATGCACGCACCTGGCAGGTTTGAAATCCCACAATAACATGGCATTGACAGTTATGTCAAATAGACATTCCCAGATTCATTTGAGTCACTAGTGATGGCAAACACAGTACCTCTGCTTCATTCATCTGAAAACCATTTCTCTCCCTGTTTTTCCTCATGCATAAACATATAGGCACTGCAATATCTAAGAAATTTATCGCTCAATAAGTAAATCCACTAGCAAGTATAGTGATTTCACCACAGCATAATTTTATTCCTTTCATTTAAATGTATACAAGTCCCTCAATTCCCCCACTCTTAATAGTGGGGGATTCATCCCCCATTTAACATTTGTGCACTTGCAAAATGAGTCAAGGTGTCTCCTGCTCATACATTATTATCATTAGAAAATTAAATGAAACTGTATCTTTCTGCAACTTGTAAATGGTCATTTGACAACGCTTTACATCAGGAGAGCAATTTCCTACTTATCACTCGTGGCCAGGCCAATCACTTTCACAAACTGAACAGTAAATCTATAAAATACACTTCTATGCTTCACACTGTTTGCACTAAGTAACTAGCAGTTAAAATTATAGACAGAGAAATAAATTTGCGCAAGTTAGCCTGCAGAAAATGGCAAATAGCCATTAAAGACACTAACAATCATAAAACAATTCCACAAAATAAAATGGCAAGGGTTTAATGGGGGTTAAAAATTAGAAGCTTTATCATAAAAATATTTATGACTTGACTTTCATCTTCTTTATCTTAATTTCTCGTCTGATTAAATTTTACAGAAGTAAATTCTGTGTACTGGGTTTGTGTGTCAATATATTGGCAGTGAAGGTCTTCAGGGATGGCCTCTGTGAGAAGAATTGGGATCTGCCTCCCTGTCAGGAGCAGGCTGCCCACAGGAGCTGTGCATGCCCCATCCCTGGGAGCGTTCAGTCTGAACTAGAGGGGGGCATCCCTGCCCATTGCAAGCGGGTGGGAACTCCACCATCTCAAGGCCCCTTCCAGCCCAAGCCTTTCTGTGATTTTGTAGTGCTGTGTCTGACAGAGCCACTTCCAGCCAGCCCCAAGACAGACCTACCACTGCCCAAAGCTGAGCCCAACACCAACAGTGGCAGTTCCTGTTACAATTCATTTAAGAAAGAGAAAAACTGCTGAGCAAAAGCTAGGAGACAAGAGGGAGAATGTGTGTGAGCCCTGTAGACACCAGCGTCAGGGAAGAATGAGGGGGAGAAGGTGCTCCAGCTGCTGGGGCAGAGTTTCCCCTGCAGCATGAGGGCACCATAACGTGGAGGTCCACCCTGGAGCAGATATCCACAGCACAGTCCATGGAGGATCCCATCCTAGAGCAGGGGGACATACCAGGAAGCTTTTTCACCCTGTGTAGATTCCAGGCAGAAGTGGGTTTGCTGTCAGGAAGTACAGCCCATGGAAAAGAACCCTCTTAGGAACAATGCACCACTGAAGGACTGTACACCATGGAAAAACCCCATTGCTGGAGCATTTTTTGAAGAACTGTAGCCCATGAGAAGGGCCCATGTTTAAGAGGTTCATGAAGCACTTTTTACTGTGGGAGACATCCCACGCTGGTGAAGAGTAGGAGGAGGAGGAAGGAGCAGAAAAACTGACCACAAACCACATTCCTTATCCCCCTGAGGCACTCAGGGAGGAGGTAGGAGAGTTGGAGGTGAAGTTGAGCCTGCAAAGATGTAGAGGCATGGTGGGAAGGTGTTCTTAGTTTTGTTATATTTCTCAATATCCTGCTCTGTTAATGGCAATAAATGAAATTAATTCCAAAAAACTCCTCTGTTTTGTCCCTAACTGTAACAGGTAAGTGGTTCCCTTGTTCTTTCTTCAACTCTTGAGCTTATCTATCACATGTTTTTTCCTTGTGCTGTTGAGGAGAGGGAATAATAAACAAGCTTGGTGGACATCTAGCAGCCAGCCAAGTGCTGCTATACCAGTACAAAATCAGGGTAAGTAAAAGAAATTATATTTTTCATTGAAAATAAAGCATTTGAAAATAGATATATCTCCCCTTTTTACACAGACACTCTATGATTTGAACACCAGCACTTTACAAGCTCTAAAACTCTGCTAACAAGGCATACACTCCAAAACACTTCAGTATTTCTGAGGTTGAATGTTTTTCCTCATTTTTCTTACATGTGCTTGATCAGGACACAGAGAAAAAAAATCTCAATCTGAACAATCTGTAGAGGAATCTGTATTGATGGTGTTCCAAAATTAAAAATATACTGCCCAACATATAAAGTAGATGCTATCTGCATTATTGGAGTGACTCAGCTCTGTAGAAAGGGCAGACATTACATCCCAGTCAGAACTGCAAGAGGGAGCAGAGTTCTGTGGCTTCAGGGCCAGAATATTGCCAGAGTAGGAAGGATTTTTAATTTTTTTCCACTAAATATAGCAAATTCACTGATGAAGATCAGAATTTTCATCATTTTCCCCCAGAGACTACTAATTCTGTGACTGTAATGAGTTGTTTCTGAAATGAAAGAACTTGCAGCACAATTTTGTTAAGCTGTAACTGCAACAACCACTGAGCACTGAGTCCCACAGAGGATGTGTGACTGATGATAGCATTGCAGCAGGTGCTTAACACCAGAATACAGAAGTAGTTGTCACACACTTGCTCCCAGCTTGCCTTTTATTGTTTGGTTAGACTAAGCTCCATATCACCTATTGCAATGATTTAAAGTAGTCCCCTTAATCTTCTCCACACCTGACTAAACCTGTTCTCCTTAGAAAGTCCATTTACACATTCTGAATAAGTGCTATCTGCTTACAGTTACGTACCTCTAAACAGAGAACCGAAAAGCTGAAGTCCTTTGAAATTTCAAAGTCCTTTCAAATTTAAATCCAAGGAAGGATTGTCAGTGAGGCTGATGCCTTAATTACAATCACACTTTGTAGCATTGTAGGTTTGCTATTACTCCTGCTTCCATGTGTGAGGTCCCACTTCTGTCTAGTCAACTTAAAATACTTCACTGATCAACTCTTCGTCTCTCTTTACCCTCATGCTGTACATGTGTCTTAATATTTTTACATGTTTGATAAAAAAAGTTCTCATTAATTTTGAAGTAGTTCTAACAAGAGTGATACTTGATGGCCTGAAACAGCTGATGGACATTCAAAAAAATGAATTAAATATACCACATTCATAGTATTCCACACTCATATTATATGAAGCTTTCTCAGGGGTACTTTCAGACAAGAAAGAAGGCTTTTCTGAGTAAACTCATAAATCCAAAGAGATAACCACTTCACACCTGCTGTGTGCCTCTGAACATGTTTTGAGAGTTTTCCACAATTCTAAATTCAGCCTTGATGAAAATGCCTGAAGCTCTGCCTCCTTTAGTCTGTTAACACTAAGGTGAATTGTTCAGTGTTTCGAAAACTAAACAAACAAAAATCAGCTTCTTCATCTTTAAAATAATACTGTGGTTTTTAGACAATAACTGGCATGAAGGTGCAGTAAACCTCAAGTGCCTCAGGGGCTGAAAGAGATTGCATTGCAGGGAAGCATGCTGTTTCTTCAAACTTGTCTGCAAAAGAGGAAAAAGTGATCTCTGGTATTCTCTACAGGCACTGGTGCCTCCAAGCTCTTCTGCCTCCTGAGGATCAGCCTCATAGACATAAAAGGAATGGTCTCTCCACCCCGCTGAACAAAGTGTGGAGATTGTAACAGGTTTTCCCATGAGACCCTGTTCCATATCCTGCACTTCTCAGAAATATGTGAGTGCAAATAAAATCTTTCATGTGCCACATCCAGATATATATCCCAGCAGGCATCTCAGTCTCAGTGATATACATTGATATGTATTTGCATCAACTCTAAAACAACTTCTGCAGAAGGAAAATTACTGCCAGAAAAGCAGCAACTTCCAGAAGAAGCTATTTTCTGAAAGTCACAAACATAGGGGAAACCAGTCCACAGATTTCTAAATAAAATGCAACACACAGCTCTCATAGCTCCAACATCCTCCCAGATACATGGACTGCTGTCTCAAAGAATCAACATGACCTTTTGGGCTTTACCAAACTGCCTCATTTTGCAAAAGTCAAAACTCGAGAGGAAAATTTTGCTTCTTTTCCTGTTGTGTAAGTATATAATGAAATGATGAGGCAAGATTGTTGTTTTCTGCAGAGATAGTTGTTTTGTGTTGAGGTCTAGGGAGTGTGACATTTTTCTGTGGTGCTGTGAAAGGTACAGATGCTCACAAAGGAACATGCACACTGGCAGGCCCTGCATTTTTTATTGTGGTAGATGGAGAAATGTAAGTATAGAAGGGGTAATGAAGTATGCCTTACAGCTATTCACACTGTCTCTCTTGTTTCTTCTGCTGTTAAAATTAAAAGTGAGAAAGTAATATTTTCTCTTTCTGACCTCGATAAAATCTTTGTATTCCAGAGAACAGCCTTTAGCCTGAACATGTCCCTCAGAGGCTTTTTCAGACGAAAAGAAAGTACATGATACAAAAATGTGGTCAGGATTCACGTAAGTTTAACACTTGCAAACAAGCTGGGTTTACTAGGATTCTGGTTACTAGGTCAGCTCACCACATTCCTGAGAAGTCTAAGAATTTGGGTGTAAAGTGCACTGAGTCACATGATAGAATATATTCCAAAATACCATCCCATACTAGTGCTGGATTTTCCAAAAAACAATTTCTATTAAAATATAAATTCCACAGCATAAGGTTACTGCAATTAAAATTGAAAGTTTGCTATTTAAGGAACAAATTCCTTAGCAATTCTATTTTAAGTTAAACTTGTGACTTTCAACATATTGAAATCAAGGCCTTAATATATATTGAATATATATTGAATGCACCATTAAATAAATTTATACTCACATGTCCTGAAATAAAATATATGTTTCCCTGAGAAAAATAAACATAAACCTCAAACTTCAACAATATCAACAAACTTTTTTCCACTGTAAGAAATGTGAAGATTTTCAGGGAAGCCCTATAAAGAATGAATGGCAAAACATTATTTTTTAACTTTATCTATTAGAATTTTAAAAAAAGTTTAAGTCATATGAATGCAAGAATGTGACATAACAGTTCCTATTCTTGGATCTTGAAATATAAATACCTCCAAAGTGTTAATAATTAAGCAACATAGAGATGTTCAAGTTATAAATACCTAGTTAAACAGAGGCTTACTAAATGTGCACAGGGTACTAGGCTTCCTCTTCTAATTCTTAATTGAAAGTTAACCACAGCAAGTAAGAATTAGAAACCTGGAAAATCACAAGCATGGAGACTATGAATAAGGATACTCTGGAATTAACTTTGTCTTAAAATGTCTTGGCATATAAAGACCCACGTTGCTGCTGAATGACAAGTCTTTTTGTTATTAACCTTCAGGTCATACATGTGAAATATGTGATAACACTTCCTTTACATTAAAAAATGATGGCATGGTGTGAGAAATGATGTTGTGAAAAAGAAATTAAAAATAGACAGCTTTCAGGCAGCAGGATGACATCATATCTGCCACAGTGTGATACTACAGATGACATGCTTAGGTGAATCCGTGGCTCCTCAAGTCTGTCCTCAAAGTTAACTTTGTGTTTTAAACAGAAGTTAATTTTTCTAATCCAGAGCCTTGTCAAAGCAACTGAGGACCACCCAATGGGTTTGATGCTATGAGCTGGCAAATACGTCAATTTTCACAGATTTTTGAAATATATGAGAGGAAATCAGTAAAGTATGTCAATCAGCAGGTCATACCAACAGCTGCTGTGCCACCAAAGCCAGCAAGTTTCACAATTTGGCCACATTTGATAACTTAGAGATACTTCTCTGTATAACAAGAGGGCTTTTGGTAACTAATCTTGTCAATGTAGTTGAGCATCTTTCTGAATAATCTCCTTGTATTAAGTAAATCAGCCTGATTAATTAAGTATGACACTGGTTCTCTCCCTCTGACTATAGCTTCAAGCAAGGACAACAAAGCAAGCATATTATAATTGCTTGATGCAGACCTGCCTATGAGCCTACGTCTTCCAGCTCATTCATTTTAGATTTTATTACTTGAAAATTATAGATCAATCATACTGTAAAAAAAGTTATAGAGTATCCAGAATGTACTTGGAGAGATATTGAAAGATAATTTGTCTGTGGTTGATTTTGGAGGCACTGGCTGAAGAAAATTAAATAATTTGTCTTAATTTCATTACCCAGAAATAAGAGGTTTTGGTACCACATTGTTTGCAGTGTTTTTAAAGTTCATTGTAAGCACAGTCATATTACTGCACGAAATCAAAGATATCTCTTTTTTTTCCCACTGTAAGTAATAGTTTAACAATGAATGACTAATTGTCAGATTAGGGTTGTTCAACTATAAGGCTTAATTTATCTTAGGTACTCCTTAAGATAATGGTCCTTAATGGTTTGTGATCACTGATAATGAGACTTTCACTCTTTCACGAAGCCCAACTGATGTTGATTTTTCTCCTGACACTTGAGGGAAAATTCTCATGCTCTGACCCAAAATCTAGCAGACTTCAGCAGATGAAGCTAGTTAGTGTTCAGATACCAAGAACATGAATTGAAAAAGCTGAATCCCTTCAGTTTTATGCCCTGCTCTGTAGACAGTCTCGTCTGGCAGAAAAGCAAGGTGGACTACTGTGGTGACAACATCTTAAACCACCACATGTTCAAAATCAGATATTGCATTACTGCCTTGAAAAAATTGTTCATACAAGCAAGAGCTGTGAGTTTACAGAGAATTAGGGTTATGTCTTAAAAATATTATAATTCAGCTTTTACATGAAGACAGTCCCTCTTTCTTTCATAGCTCTCCTTTTGTATCTACTAGATGTTCAAGAAAATACTGGTTTCTCTTTTATACAGGTATATCACAGTATCCAAAAGTAACACCTTAATTTGGGAACTGTAGACCTTTTGGCAGACGTCTTTTCCTCTGGAGAGCAGAGAAGGGCATGTGTTGGGGTGAAAGGGTTAGGCTCAACTACACCCTTTGTACCCCTGAAGAGGTCTGGCCAACCTCTCTGCCTGTTGCAGAATGCTAAAAAAATCTCAGAATTGCAGTGAAAGAGGAGATCTGAAGTAAATCCTGATGGAAAATTCCTTCCTACAAAACAGGCTGCAAAGCAGAGAGGAGATATTGTTGACCAAAGAGGTAAAGACAAGAGGCTGTTTTAAGGACTGTGCGAGTAGGAGCACCTTAATTGCCCTGGCTCAATGGCAACAGTGTGGGAACATACAGGAACATACAGAGCTGTAAACATGGAAGTGTGAAACCTTGATGATCTCAGGGACAGACCTTTCAAATTGTATTCAAAGTCAAATCTAGCCATGCTTTCTTATTTGTTGGACTGCATAATATTCAAGATACAAGTCCAAACATAGAGGAGAAAGAGGAAGCCTGTTGTCGGTTACTACAGCACAAAAGGGATCATACAGCAGAATAAAATACTTAACTGTTCCTGGAAAATCAGCTATATGTAAGAAAAAAGAATAAGAATTTCACTGAGAACCAAGTGGTGATGACGCTGTAAACTGTTTTTTACATCAACCAAGGTAGTTACCAGAAAGTAGTTTAACAAAATGTCATTGTCATTTGGCTTGAAGAACTGCAGCAAATATTTTCTTTAATAAAAACACTGAAATATACTTTACATCAGAAAGTCATGTAGATGCATATTATGGTCCCACTTAAATGATTGGAAAAGTTCTATGCATTATCAGAATTATATTTTGGATCTATTGTACACTTTGGGTCACTTCACTGTGCACAGTCCTTTAATGAGTTTTAATGGACATAAACTGATAGATAACCTAAAACTACAAAATCCAAAAGTGTTTTTAGAATGATGGCCAGCTGTGCTTCAGAGCAGTAAAGTTTTTCAGGTCTGCTCTAGTATTACTCCATTATTTCACCCAAGAGGTCATTCTAGAAAAGGCCATCATGACCAAGTAGGTGAGATAAGCAGGACCAGGCCAGTGGGACAGGCCAGTAACCAGCACCAGGGCAATGGGATAGGTATGATTTGTAGGATATGGCTCCTTGTTTACCTGTTTGTATGTATCTGTTCTATATGATTCAAAACAGTTTAGAAATATTACTGAAAATAAACTTCATGTTTATATTGTGTGCTAAGTATTACTGTTACTTCTCTTATCACTATCATTACTATGTCTTTTTTCAGCTAATCAAAGTGAAGCACAAAGACATAAAACTAATAATTTTAACGTGACACGCAGATAAATATTCAGGAATCATTTAAGTAGTCTCTTCATTTATATTACCAATCTGCCACTGAGGTTGAGAGCAACAAAAACATCTCAAGGTCAGTCTTTTATTTAGCTACCTACACCCAAGGATTTGGACCAAAAGCTAATTAACTGAGGTCACCAGGAAATTTCACTGTAGGGCAAAAAGTAAATCCATGTTTTCAAGTGCTGCTCTCTAAATAGAGGATCTAGATTGCTGCATCCCACAAGGTAAATATCTAGGTCCAACAAATGAAGTCAGTGCTTAGCCAGCTTTCCATCCACACACAGAAATATATGCAGATGCATTGGCAGGGTGGACACTTGACTTTTTCTGCCTTTTTGTATTTATCAAAGAAGCAGCAGACACAATAGATTGTTTCCTTTATTTATAACTCTCAAGAACAGCCAAAGTCCAAAACTCTCATGCTCATACCCTATCAATCTTCTTGAAAGGTACAGAGTGAATGCAAGATACAAGAAAGCAGTGTTGCAATGTATTGACTAATGTGAGATTGTGTGTCCCAAGAGACTTACACCAATCTTTTAGAAACTAAAGATGGAAGAATAATAGGAATGAGAAGACAAGTTGAACAACCTCCTGCCAGTTCACTGATTAGAAAGAGATAATTAAAATGCTTTTTGCCACAGATTTGGCCTTGTAGGAACGAGTAGACCAAGTGCCAAATTGATCTCAAATCAATGAAGGAAAACGACATTGTGAAGGATGAGGAAGAAACTTGAAATTAACTTCCTGTGATATACTGATAGAAATTAGGTAGTGTACATAGTTTAGAGGACAGACAGGACTGGTCAGAATTGCTGCTCATATTCAACAAATTCTGAGATACAAAAATTTGTTGCAGCTGGTTTAAGCAAACAATCACATTTACAGAATGGTATTGTTTTCATCAGAGACTGTTCTTTTCTGTTAAATTCACTTCAGGTTTACACTTGGGGATTTTTCCCTGCCTGTATATTTTCTTCCTATTTTTTTGCTAGCAACATCTTCTTATCCAGTGTCTCACCTTTGACATAACAATAGGAGTAATCTTCTGTTCTGTCACAATCAATATTTTCTTTACTCTCACAGAATTCTGAACACACTCAAAGCCTAACACAGGTTCCATGTCTCCTGCATCCAAAATACAGCATGAACCTTGCACCAAATGAGTTGTTTCCTTTGGCTTATCCACAAAATCTCACTTGTTAATTGCTGTATCGTTTTCAAAGACATAATCATATCTTCTCCATGGAGAGATATTTCCAATGCTTCAGGTTAAAATCCTATTAATCAATATAGAGACGTTTAGCTATTAGTTAGCTCAATGTCATTGGCTTCTTAACCTCTCCATTGAGACACTGTGCCCTCTTCTTTCTGTATTCTTAAAATTAATGTTACACATCTTCCTACATTGTTCTCCTAAGTGCTCAATTCTCATTACTCAAAAAAAAATTAGCAAGGGCATATCTAAGAGCTAGAACAATAAAATGTACTATTTAAACCAAAATAACAGAAAATATGGGGAAGATTAGCTTGTTAGACCATGATGCTAATAACACCAAGGCCATAGGTTCAATCCCTGTACAGGCCATTCACCTAAGAGTTGGACACAATGGTCCCTGTGGATCCCTTCTAACTCAGAATATTCTGTGATTATTCTGTAATATTTAATAACACAGAAAGTAACTGAAGAACATTTGTAATTTTCTTTGATACAGAACATGATCAAACAGTATTATTTCTATAAAGATCTGGCTTTAAGCTGCTTTCTGTAAGAAAATATATGCATAAGAAAGTAGCATTTTTCAGATGCAATGATCAAAATTCACGTCACCAAACTCTGCACTTCTATATCATTTACATTTAAAAGTCTGAGAATTTTCTAGACCTCACTTTGTGTCAGAGGAGGAAACTACAGAGAATACAATCATAAAACTCTTTGTGTTGAAATGGATCTTAAAGAATAAGTTAAAGGTGAAAAGGAGGTGAAGATCTGATGTTTGACATTCGAATAAAATCAGAGCACCAGTAATGTCTAGTGTAGCCTCCTAATGGAAGCTAATTCATGTTAGTAGATCTTTGCCCTTAGTTTGAGAGTTACTGCAGCTGAAATAAATGGGTCGTGCTAGTTCTCACTCCCTTAAAATTAGCTAGTTCCTTGGGTCAGGTATGAGTGATAAATTCCTAACACTGAACCTGAATATTCCCAGTTTCAAGAAAAGATTTTCATTGTTCATAGGCTAATCAAGAATAATACACCTTCAGATTCTCAAATAATTTAAAGAGACTTGGCAATATTTATCACGAATCTTCCACTGTATTTATTATAGAAAATATATAACATGTAAAGTCTCTGAATGTGACCTAGGGCTATCCAAACAACATGACTTTAATCAAAGGGAATCCACTTTTTAAATCAAGGGAATGTCTTTCTTTTGTGTCCCTTGTATTGTGAGGCTCAGGCTAGCAACATGCATATACTCTCAGAATGGAACTTGTTTGTATAAGTCAAGGTAAAACTATTTTCTGATCAGTCTTAGCAACAGAAAAGTTGGATAGGTGACAGTAAACATTAAATCATCAGTATGATCAAAGTATTGCCTTTTTTTCCTACCCAAAGAACTTTCTTTCTAGTGGAGTTACAATTCACACTCTAAGCAAAATTATTTTGTGTAAATTTGTCCTCTCTATTTCTAAAACATCCTTTACAATCAGAATTTCACACTGTTTAGCAATAAAAGTACGACTTGTTAGAACTGTAATTTTATGAATATCACAAATAAAAGGCCATACTCCAAGCATCACCATTTAGTTATTTAGAAGCTCATATAAAATTAAATCGCAAATGAATTACTAGTTAAATTTTGCAATGAACTGAAATTAAAGAATAGAAAAGTTACAGTGTTTTAAAATGCCCAAATTAATATTATATATGTATTTAGTAACTTTCACTGTAAAAAAGGAAAAAGCCCTGCAACGGCTGATGATCTACAGAGATCATCCAAAGCAGCTTGTTTCCTCCTTGGAGTACTTCAGTGCCCAAATTCTGTCATTGAACTGTCACTATGATGGTTCAGAGCTGATGTCCAAAGGCAGCTGTGCACCCAGGCACATCCCGTTAAAGTCACTAACACACTCTGCATCCCCTGACTCCAGCAGTGCACGTGCCCATACAGTCAGAGGCTACCCATTATCTGGCACACATTATTGCTACATCTGAGCATGTACCTGCTTTTCATGTATCAATGTTCAATTTATAAGTTTGGACAATGCTGTTACTTTATTTTACAGATGAGGAACAAGCAGACATGTACAAAGTAGAGCTCAGTTCAAAGTATCTACTTTAGTCAACCATACCAGTTCCAGAGCAGCTTTCAGAGATATCTTTTTCTTTTGCCTTTGTCTTCATGTTGACATAAAGATGGAGATGCTGTGAGAAGAATTACTATAGGATGATTTCAAACAAGAAATCCTCCTGCTACGAATGCTGTTACAAAAAAAAATTTTTAAACATCATGCAGATTATTAAATGGAAAAAATTACTCCTATGTTTAGGCAATACTTTACAAATATTTTCAGTGAAAGATGGAAGCATAATTCTACATTTAAAATTATATTGAAGAAGATATTAGATTAGGTGTTCAGAATAATATATATGGAATAAAATGATATCATATTGATAGTATTTCCCACTTCCAGGTGTCTCATGTTCTATCCAATTTTGCTGTCAGTGTCTCATTTCTTTTATTTCCTTTTTTTTCCACAGATTCCTCCCTTTTCTATTACTATTTCTTAGTAACTTCAGTAACAGCTTTCCTCACCCACCATTCAATTTGATCATAAAACCATTGTAGCAGTCTTTCCCTCCTAAAAATCTGGATTATAAGAGAAATTTCTGTGCTTGTAATAAATGAAAAGCAAGTATTGGTGCATTTATATAAATAGAATTACTAGCACAAAAGATAAGAACAGCTAAACTTTGCAGACCCTGTTATCTTGCAAGTGTTCAAGACCAGGTTGTGTGGGGTCCTGAGCAAACTGATCTGGTCAGAGGCATCCCTGCCTATGGCAGGAGGTAGGAACTTGAAGGTCCCTTTCAACCCAAACCTTTCAATGACTCTATGACAAAAGCAAGAACCACATACAAATGGCAAAATTTCTTTATTTGAATGCCTGTTTGAACCCAAGTTCACAGAATATCCTGAGCTGGAAGAGACCCACAACCTTCTGAGTCCACTGAGTCCAACTCTTCAGAGAATGGCCCATATGGGAATAAACCTATGACCTTGGTGTTACTAGCACTATTCTCTATCCAATTGAGATAATCTCTCTTTAATTCATGTAATTTAATCATCTATTTCACCCTATGAAACATTAGAGATATGCCAGTTACTGGGAACACTAAAACAAACAAGGACAAAGGCATGGCCAGTTACTGGGAACACTGATATAAGGAAGGAGAAAGGCGTGTTTCTCTCCTCTGTTCTTACCCATGCTGGTGCCTTTTGTCTACCTTTGTGACCACCTAGAGACATCCTAAGTGTTGAATGCACAAAAGAACTTCACACAGTGTGTCCTATAATTCTCAGGAACCCACTGTATTTTTTGTTTCCTGCAGCCACAGCCCTTAATAACACAACCCATTTTACTGTTAGCACCACATGCCTAGGCATCACTCAGACCCACCAGCTCAGAAGATTGCTTTGTGGCTGTTAACCTCAGCTAAGGCAGTGTTATCTCACAAGATCATACAGCAGTCACATAGAACAGGAGCTCAACAGCCCATCTGTGTAGATAGTTAATTGCCCCTACACAGAATGTGTGAGAGTGTAGGTACATTACCATTATTATCCTACTATGCCTTCTATTATCAAAAAACCGAGTGTTCAATCAAGAACACAGCATGCAAAACATTTATTTATTCTAACTGTGAGTCACAATGCAGAAAAAAAGCAAATACCAGCAATGACAGAAAGCAATTCACAAGATGTGTGTACACTCAGGAGCTTGTCTTTCCAAAAGGAAGTTATTTCTTATTTCTGCTTTAATAGGAAGATATGCTACTCTACTATATGCTAATAGTTACTTAAAATATTGTACTTGGTTAGAAAAAGATCATTTGTATGGCTTTCATTCTAACTTAAGTACTCTTCCAAATCAAAATTTTAATAGCTTTGCCCCAGTGGGGCAATTCAGTCTACTGAGAACAGCTTCAGTGATAATGCACAGAATTTAAAGATTGTTTTCTGAAAACCAGTAGGAGGCAATCCAGTCTGCCTTAGGTGTTTGTCTCTATCTTCCATCTACTTCTCGACCAAGTTCAGCATCTGCTTTAATCCGTGAAAAACCTAAGGCCCAGGTGCAGGCAATGACAGTAGAATTCCTAGGAAATACTAGGAAAGCAGCCCAACTGCTTTCCAATTGTGCAGTGGAAACAACGATATACCTCAGCTATTTGATCAGTAGACAAACAGGCCACCAAGTAGAACTTCCTTTACTATCAAAGGATTAATGAAGGTCCACACAGGACACCTGTAGCATTGCAGACATGAAAATATATAGTTGTGAGTTCATCAGAATTTATGACAATTAAAATTAAAGGTAATTTTGGAATTTGAAGGTCATCAACATACAGGTAAATTAAGCATTTCCCAAAGATGTGACAGAAGATAAAGAGAAAAGATGATGAAGAGAAAGAAGAGACAGAAGATGAAGAGAAAAATTGTAAAAAAATTATATATGTCTTGGATTTGGAATGTTTTAGTCTGGGCTTCTAAGCACGTAACCCCCCAATATGACAGCACTAGTAAAGCAGTTTTACATTAACTGCTTGCCATTTACATCAAATAAAGGAACACCCATTATGAAGCTAATCTTGAATCCCGTGGTTAAAGTTCAGTGAGCACATTTCAACTTTGGAGCAATCAACATATTATTGAATAGTAGGTAAACTATTCTACGGCCAACCCTGGAATAAATAACTTAAAGTGCTGATATCCAAATATTTCTGACCCCTTTCAGTGCACCAGTTCAAGGCCTGTGTTTGGAGGACAAGCAGGAGAAATATATTCATGCTATTGTCTGAACAGAAGGACACCAGATCACCAGAGGTGATGAAACGCCAGAAATTTCACACAGATGATGACAGTAAAGAAATGGTATGTCTGATGAATTAGCCACAAGTTCAGTGAGGTGCTTCTTGGATACCAAGCTTTTCCCCCCACTCCCTCAGCATTCAGTATGTAGCCAGACCAGTCAATAAACTGTTATATGGAATAGGAAAACTGGCAGCCTCTTTCCAACACAGAAACCCTGGTGTGGTCATTTTTTATCTAGATGTTATTTAACAGAAACTTCCCTAGACTAAATTTGTCCATACCAGAGCCTGTGAACTGCTATGCATTCAAAGAAAGGGTTAATCTCACAGAAGATAGCACATGATTGTGTCCAAACACCTTTACCTTGGGCTATTTTTAGGTGATAGACTGAGAAACATTCTCTTAAATTTTACTCCTAGAAAGACAACTTGTATACTGATTGTTTCTATTATCAGCTCTTCCTTGAGCACTCTTTATGCAAAATAAATGTTGAACTATGCAATAGAACAGAATCAAAGTCTGCCTCAATGTTAAATAATTTCTAACTAAGAATTCTTTTATTATGATTTACATATATTTTTAGAGATTTAAGACTTAACAGTGTCATCTCATATTTGAGTACAGTGCATACCCTGGATGTTTAGTTATGAAACTCTGATGTGTAATGCATAATCAAGGCCTTCCAAGTGAATAATGGCACAAAGGTTCATGAATATAATTAACCTCCTTTAAAAAAGGAGAGAAATTAGGATTATATACATATAAAAAAATGACTTCAGTCATTTAGTTACAGATTTACAGGGAAAATGAATACTTTAAAATAAAAGTTTAATCTTAATGTTGACAGTAGATAAAATTAAACAGGTGATTCATTTTTGCCTCATACATGTTTCTAACATCTATAAAATGTATGCACTCGAACTGGTCTATAAATCCAACCCATTCTTATAGCTCACACATAGCAATACTTGTTTCAGATTTTTACAACTACCTTCAGATAAGAGAACTATTGTCACAGCACCTACATTTCAGAGTCTATTCATGGCATTTCATAGTCAACAATATCTGAGTAGATTCTATTCTTTTGCATATAAAAGTCATAATCAGTATTGATTACTCCAGCCTTTATTTCCACTAGTATAGGACTATCATTCTTTTGAAGTACAGTCTAATAAGTTCCATGAGTTGAGGTATGCACACTCAATGCAATTTATATGATGTTTCCTCTACACTGAGCCTGAGCAATACAAAAAAACAAAAATATTGGAAAAAGTAGAAGGCACCTATTTTTTATGTTCCCAAAACTACATTTCTAAATGTTATAGTGCTTAACAATCTATATTTTAAAATTTGCATAAGACATCATTAACATTGTTTTTAGCAGTCCTAATTCAGGCCACTTATGTACATGTATTATTTTGGCACAGACTTCCATACAGAACTTTTTTTCTCCCAATCTTATGATATTTAATGAATTGTTCTTGAATAATTTGTGTGTTTATATTACCTTGACATATTACTATAGACAACTAAAGCCTTGAAGGCAAAAAATTATTTTCAAATGCCTCTACAGTTGTTAATAATAGAGTTTTTAATTAATAAGTCTACATTTTCATCACGTCATTTGAAGAAGGTAAAAGGTATTTCTCTATTTTATAGGTAGAAATATTGGGCACAGGCAATGGAGAAGAACCTGCTTTCAGAATTTTATCACATTACTTATCTATTAAATGCAATAAATAATAAATTAGACTGAGCTAAGTATGCTCAAGGAACAGCTGTCTATTTGTAGTTATGAATTTTTGGTCAAATAGTCCTAAAGTACAACAGCTGGGCAACCAGAAAACAAATAATTCAAGTAGTACAAGGCTTGGATGAAGTACCTTCTATTATCATGTAGAAAAGTCTGGGTAAATAGCCAAAATCAGACATAAAAGAGTGTCAGGAACTGATCTCTGACCTGCCAGTGGCATAGTCTGGCTATTTCACATTCACTTCCAGGTCCCCTCTGAACCCTTTGTGGAGGTCCTGTGACCAGAAGACATTTTTATTGTGGATGATTGGGTGGGAGTGTGTCAATTCAAAGTGTCTGAAATTATGTGAAGGTTGTGTGCCAAGAGATCAAATGAATGCTTTTATAAGGTGAAAGTGTGTTGTTATAGTAGATGGATGGCATGGAAATAACAACATGACTCTCAGATTACAGCACATGAGAGCAATCTTTATTCCTCTAAATCTTCTTTTCATACAGTACTTTGGTACAATGAATATGTTTGGTCATTCAGAGCTACACCTCCCTGTAAACATCTCTACCAGTAAACAAGTTAGAGAAACACCACCTGCTAATGGTTTTTCACCTCCCAAAGATTGTTTAGATTCCTCCTTAAGATTTTCCTAGGCTGGAAGGAAAGAGTTGCTTGCTTGTCTTTCACACAGACTCTAGCAGTGCCTGAAGCCTAAAATCTGACCACTGTCAGTACCCACACAAGTGAGGTTATGTACTGATTTAAATGGAGTATGGCATGAGGGCAGCCAAGCCTAGGAGCTAGAGCCTGATGGCATTGAGGATTACTCAGAGCAGAAGGGGCTACACCTGGGTCAGACATGCCCATGATGCCTCCCAGGAGTGCTCCCTAGCACACACACACAGTTTCAATGATGAAGCACTCAGTTGTTTTATCTACACTGCTCAGGTTAGGAGTCCAATCTCCATGAACACGTGGCATCTCTGAGCTCAGGCTCCTGAGGAAACCAGTTCCACTGTTCCATCAATCTCCTTGAGATTTTTTCTTTTCCCTAAAGTTATTATGAACTTCATAAACCAGATATTAACCAGAATTCATATCTGCTTTAGTTTGTAACATCATCTGTCACTCCCAAGTAAAGTTTGTCAGCACTGTAGCTATACTTCCAATAGTTGTAAGCAGCTGCTAGATCACTTTTGAGCCTCCTTTTTTGAGCCACTGTAAAGAGGCACAGATGCTGCAGCCTCTTTCCATAGGTGATGATGCCCTAGCCCATGTCATCTTGACAGCTGTTGGCTGAACCCCACCAGTTTGTCTACATCCCTTTTGACACAGGATGCAAGAAGAGGATTTGGAATTGGGGATAACTGTATGTGGAATGACATTTTTCAGTTGGCTGAGCTTGTCTTTTTCTAAGGCAGCCCAGTAAATTTGCATTATTTGCAAGGACTGCATCATGCAATTGTGCATGGATCTATTGCAGTGTGTGTCTACAATTTGGACTGGCCCCGTGTCAAGAAGAATTTTCTCAGAGAGTGCTAGTCTGAGTAGATTAACATAGGCAATTTACAATTTGATGTCACTTGGGAGATAATTCCAGATAAAAGGTGTCTATAAAATTGAACATTTCCCCACTGACAAGAAAAAAGAGAGTTTCTACGACTTTTGTTCTTATTGACATGACTCAGGAACAAAATTATTTTTAATAACATCTAGCAGCTTCTCTTATTTTCAAAGGGGAATATTGAGTTATTATATAGTTACTTCTAGCCATAGTTTATTTACTTCTACTCCCAACTGTATTTGTTCTGAGCATTTCTGAATTTCTGAGTTGTTCACAAGCCTGTTACTCTATTTGTCAGCCCTTTGGAAATTGTAGGCTTAAATTATGAGATTAAACAACATAGTTCTGAGTTTTAAATCCTACTACTCAATATTGTTTAGAATATGACATCAGATGTTGATTAAAAAATTCCCACTGATTACTCATTCTCCAGTATTCTTCTCTGGTGTTTGTCTGAGTGTTTATTACCAGTATATAAAAGCAACAGGTTGTTGTTTAGAAAGTATAAAGTATAGTAGAAAAGACTTAGCTTTTACTTTTCATTATTTTCACTATGTTAAAATAGGCTTTTTGCCTTTGTACCATCATAAAAAAAAAAAAGAAAAAGTATCTTTTTAGATTAAAACTCACTCTCACACTGTGCTTAATAGAACAATATATCTGTTTCTAGTACCATGAATACATTTTTATGTGTTATGCTGTTATGCATGAAAAATGCTATAACTTCAGACCAGAAAACAGTGCTTATCTCACTGTGTTTTATGTTATATAATTGATCCAAACACATAAGTACTGTGGTTTTTGTTGGTTTTGTTTTTCCACAGAAATAGACAAATGATTTAACTTTTTAATTAAACTTTAAAGGTTTTAATTAAATGCCTAAATTGCAAAGAACTCTTTCAGAGTAAACTGTCGTTAAATTGTTGGATATGTATTTTCCTATTGCATCTGCTTTGACCTGGAAAGTAACAAAGACTAATAACTCACATTCTCACTTCTTAATTGGTACAATTAACACTACTTTTATTATCCAGGCCGACAAGCAGTGATTGTGCAAGTGCTGCAGGTAAAAAAGAAACTGAGGTTTTTAAACCAAATTCTGTCACTAATGAATTTTAAATGCTTTTAAAGTAACATTTTACCAGAATAACTTAATTTTCTTACTTCTCACACTTTTGTTGTACTATTTTTCCAATGCATTTCCAAGGGAAAAAATGTGGTCCAGCAGATAAAGCACAACTTAAAGTCAGATGGAAAGACTACTGGGTTTGTTAAGTTTAGGTGATATCGAGTAAGGAGCTTTCAGTCTTTATGTTTTGGACATTTCTGTACCTGCTATATAAGGATAGAATAAATCAATTCTGTAGAACTCAAATAATCAATAATCAAATATCAAAGATAACCACCCAATTTCTGCTCTGTTTTGAATCTCGGCTATGAAGGACACTTTCTTTTCAAGGAATATAAATTTTCTTTTTGTTCCTTATGATGTTCCTCTATGCTGCAGACTGCCAGAGCTCTGTTAAAAGTGCTGATTGGCATAAGCTCTATGCCATGGTTCGGATGCCAGTCCCCCAGAGAGGGATTGGGCTGATGGCGGTGGCAAGGGAAGCAATAGCAGGGTTACTCCCTGAAGGAGAGCCAAGGGTCAGGGCTGTGCTCTCAGTGCTCTCTGTGAGCAGTACACAGTCCCACGAGACCTGAGCAGGGGCATGTGGTGATAATAAGAGGTTTCTTCACCAATGCCATGCTCTTCAGACATGATCAAGAGTAAATATGGTCTGGGGTTCATCTGAAAAGTCCAAGCATACAAAGCAGCAGAATGGGCTGCTGGGCAGAAGGACAAGGCTGTGACACTTGACAAAGCTCCCAAGAGCAAAAAGGGCTGCAGACAGACTGTGCCACAGGACTGAGGCCTGTGCAGGGCACTGGGCTGCTCCCAGCACCAGGCTAAGGCCCCTCCCAAAGAGCAGCCATGCTCTCTGAGGACACACTGCATCCTCACTTTGTAGTTTGTAAAAAAAGTAATCCCATTCTTTCCAAAAGTCTTCCATCATAAACATCTTCTGCAGGGGTGCCCAAGTAAAAGCAGGACGTCAGGAAAACTGAGGAATGTATCTAAATTCTCTTCTAACTCGTTAAAGGCCTGACAATGTTGACTGGGCATACTCCTTAGCTACCAGAGATAGATTTAAGCCAATGCTGTAAAATCTTGCATCTAGCAGAAGCCTGTTCATCACTGGATGTCTGAATCAATCATTGAGGTTCCCTTTCTATTTTAAGCAATCTCTTCCTTTTAAAGAAGTGGAAAATATGGCGATCCTTTAGACACATAAAATACAGTATGAATAAAGACATGCTAATTAATGCAAATAAACTTGTATTGCTTCCTTTACATGCAACAAAGTGTGGCTATAAAGCTAAAAGGGATTTGGTCAATTTTTTTTATGTACAGCATCTGATATAAGATAAACTTTCTTTGCTTCAAGTACATCCTTGAGGAAGCTGTCAGGAGTAGTTACTTGTCAGATTAACAGCAAAGCAAAAGAATTTTTTACAGTTTCTTATTCTCTTTCTCTGCCATTCATCTATGGAGACTTAAAATTTCTGTCTTTCATCCCCAAATACAAAATGTCAGCTAAGGATAAAAGATGTCAACTTGGTACAGGTCTTAATTCATATTTATTAATGAATTGAACCAAATGAAGTTATTGAACCAAAACTTGTCATTAAATCATGGTATCACCTAAAATCCTTGAAAAATAATAAATCCTAAAATTCAAGCTTCTGTTACTGCAGCAAAATAATTACCATACATCTCTTATCACACTCTCAAGTTTGCATTTTTATTGTGATAACAGCCACTTTATGATATTCTACTATTCATTTGAAAAATAAGAGAAGAAAAGCTCATTATAAAGTAAAATAAAATCATTCAGATGAGGTAAAAGTAAATCCAAGATCTTAGCTTTTTATCCTAGTATTTTAGGAGTGATTGGTATTTCCCTAACAATTTGACGTTACATTTAGTCTCCTGAATCATAAAAAGGGAGAAGAGAACACGGCATGTTTTCAAGCTATGTAAAATCAAAACAGATAATGAACATTTACACTTCACCAGTATTTACTTCTTGATGAAGAATACCATTCTTTCAGACTTGAATTTATAGAATGAAACCCCACATTTTTACTCTAGCCTAGAAAATGGCAAGCCTTATATAATAACAGAACTATTTGAGCTTGAGTGACTGATCAGAAATAAAATTAGGGTTTCATGCAACTTTAATTTTATACTTGGGACTTGATTTACATAAAGTCTGATAAGGAAAGAATGTTAGCCATCATAATATGTCTGATAAATGGATTAAACTCAAGAAGTTAAAACATTTACTGAACAGGTATAAAACAACAGTCCATAATGCTTTGAGAAAAATACTGAGATAACTATTGCTTTTCCAAAGACGTTTCACAAAGTCATCCAATTATGAAAACATTAATTGCAGCAAATTAAAACATATTAAGGGAAAAATAAGAAACATAAAGGTATGATTTGTGGGAAGAAAAAATTTTGAAAGTAGTTTTTTAATGTGAAATTCTAATTATTGAATATATCCATTATTACATTTGAATTCACTCTCAGCAAGTTTGTGTGATGTGATCAACACACTGGAGGGAAAGATGCCATCCAGAGGGCTCTTGACAGACTTGAGAGATGGGTCTGTGTGAAACTCATGAAGTGCAGCAAGGCTGATAAGCCCAATCCATGGGTGGGGGCAATTCCCAATATCAGCACAGTGTGGAGAATGCAGGGGTTGAGTGCAGCCCTGCAGAGAAGGACTGGAGGGTTTTTGTGGATGAAAAAATGGACACAAGACAGCAATCTGTTCCTACAGTACCGCAATTCAACCAACCACAGCATGGGCTGCATCAAAAGAGATGTGACCAGCAGGTCACGGGAGGTGACTCTGCTCTGCTACTCTGCCCTCATAAGACCCCATCCAAGTGCTGCACTTGGCCTCCCATATAGGAAGGGCATGGATCTATTGGAGAGTGTACAGAGAAGGAACATGATGAACAGAGAACTAGAACACCTCTCCTATGAAGACAGGCTCAGAGAGTTGTTTTTGTCAGGCTGGAGAAGAGAAGGCTCCAGGGGAGACATTACTGTGACCTTTCTGTACCCAAAGGGACTACAAGAGAGTCGGAAGGAGATTTTTTTACCAAGGCCAGAAGCAACAAGATAATGCCACTGAAGGCAGTGGTTTTAACTGAAAGAGGATAGTTTAAATTGGACCTAAAGATTCATTAGGCACTGGGACAGGTTGCCCAGAGAATTTGTGGCTTCCTCATCCCTGGAAGCATTCAAGGCCAGGTTGGATGGGACTCTGAACATTGTCATTTAGTGAAAAATGTCCCTGTCCACAGTGGGAGAGGGTTGGAACTAGATGATATTTAAATGTCTGTTTCAACCCAAACTACTGTATAAGTCTCTATGAAGAAAATAAAATACTAAAAAATAATGCCAAAAGAACATTCAGATTCAACCCCAGAATATTGGTAAACACATATTAGGAATAACCACTTTCTAATCAGCTGTTTTCTGTTGTCCAAGTAGATGTCTGGAAAGTACTGAAAACACTGTGTTTTGTTAAACCAATGAATTGTGGCATGTTTAAAAATAAAAATCTCTGATGTTAATAAAGAAACTGCTAATTCCAGAAGGTGATAAGGATAACAAAAATAGCAAAAGACAAGATCTTCCAAGCCTACCAATTTGATGGAATTCAGATTTAGACATCCAATGATGTCACTACTGGAAATCAGCAAGACTTCCTGGAAGAAAGGACTCACGTAACAAAATTGGTTTCATTCATAGATGTGACTACAAGGGTGATTCATAAATCTGGTTTTATAGAACATGACAGACATTTAGAAAGTATTTGACTTAGTATACACTATCCTGATTAAAATTTAAAAAAAAAAATCACAATATTTACAGCATTGACAAACACAGTGTTACTAAAACACAGATTATATATATATATAAAAGATTATATATATACATAAATGTTATGCTTCAAAACCTATTTGAAATGATAATTGAAAGGGGATGGAGAATTTTTTGGTAGGACACAAGATGGATTGTGTTTACGTAAATTCTATAAAATATTTTCAGCAATCATTTTGAAATAAATCACCCTCACCTACATAACGAGGTAGCACACAGTTTGCTGAAATTATAATGATGAGGCCATGCACTCACACATCTATGTGCAATCAGTAACTACTCAAAAGAGATATCAGTTCTCAAGGCCAAACAAAATCACGAGTGCCATTTACCCATAGTATAAATTCAGCTCCAACTCAGAATGTGGAAACAGGCTTCCAAAAGAGTGGAGACCAGATTTAGGCGGAGAAGAGCTGGGATACACCTCAGCAGGTAACTCAGGCAGGATCTTGAGGCAGCTGTTTACACCTACCTTTTTTTTCCCTGGATTACCCCTCTAAGCCCCACATCTGTTCTCCAGAAATTTCTCTGCATCATGTAAAGATTTTTGTTCTTCTGGGATTAAAAAAAAAACCAAACCACAAAATAAAAAAAACCCCAATCACTTAGAAGCACAACCCATTTGCTAATAAATTTCTTTTAAAAAAATACCAGTTTTGATTCAGCTTAAGTAAGTCTGAAAAAAGGAAGCTGGTGGAAACAGTTTGCAACTTTTCTAGGAATATTGTCTCTTTAACTATTACTACTCTTTTTTCCTAATGGAGGAAAGAGAGATTCAAAAGACCAGTCCTATTCAGAAGGCAGTCAGTTTGACTTTTTATAGTTTCTTCATGGATTTTGTTAATCATTCTATACACACAAGAAGCGAGAAAGAGGACTATAGTTACAAATTATATAATCTTAGAATAGTGAATATATTCAGATTTTTGAAAACAATGGTTTTTAAGCCAGTCAAAGAGCATGTTTACTTCAAATACAAGGAAACACATACCTGCAAACAGGTCTGGCATAAACTGGCATTATTCCTGGAACACGTAAATCTAAAGTATGTGGCAAAGCTATTTGGCTAATCTGGTGCTTATGCCATTAGAACTGACCCTGAAGGAATATCTAAACCACTGTTTAAAGGTTGTTTGAAAGCTGTAATATTTGGAAAAAAAGTGATTGTTATCTAATTAAATACAGGAAAAACATGCTAACCAAGCCTGACTTTGGGTAAACTGCTCATTCTGATTGGTATTAAAAAGGCAGGAAATAAATATTTTCTGCAAAGGATAAATTAATTTTTAGAGTTCAGAAGCTGGTAGGCTGCTAGGGAAAATGGTAGAGAGTTTAATAAGGGAAAAAGGAAAGTGATTCATTCTATAGATTTATTCTATAAAGACTATCTTTGTGTTGTAGGGAATTGGACCATAATATTTGAATTCCCCTATAATGCAATCATGATCCTTTAGGTTCCTGCTGTGAGTGTTTTGAAATGTTACCCTTGACAATGCTAATAAAAAGGTCAGTTCTATTTCTGCATTGTTGTGCCTCTGTGCACTGCAGGTATTTTCATTGTGAGAGTAAATATCTCGGTAGTAATCTTTGCATGGGTTCTGATTCCTTTAACCTTTAATGAAACATGACTGTAGATTGAGAACAATGATTTGCTCTTTACAGATTTTGCTAACTTAATTAAAATAACAGACTGAATCTGGACTATGTTGTGAATAATATTAGGTCCAGCCAAGCTACCATGAAATCATTCCATTCACTAGGACACAAACCACAAAATAATTAGGTAGTAGCATAATGGCAAAATTTAAAGGAGGAAGATCAGATACTGAACAATGAATTTGCTGATTTATTGCATTTCAGGATATTTACATTAATCAGGGCCAAATCAGACCTCAGTAATATTGAAGATCCTCAATCTTGTCTCTGAATATTATAGTGTTAAATGTGATAGAACTGTTTCTTCAACCATACAGCAGCCAGCATATTCATAGCAAGACAAGTTTTAGGAAGTCATTCTGTCTGTAGGCTATGCTCAGACATATCTAAGGCTTATCTGCCTTTGAGGAAGGAGATAATTTTGAAAGGAAAAAGATTTTGAAGGCTTATTTTCTGCAGATCAAATAGGTTTGTTGGCAGTAATTAGTAGAGTTCTTTAATTACAAGTATTAGCTAGTTGGAGATTTTGCATGAATTATTCCCATTTCACCTACAATTAATATTTTTCTCTTAAAAAACCAATTATGTAAACTAAATCTATATTTTTGTTAGTGGTAATTAGAGTTCCATCCAAGAAACCCAACTATTGGAGACTACTGTCCTATGTCTTGGCAATTTAGTTGTTAAAATTTGTTTTTTCAGTGGTATCAGAGTCTGCTGAACAGAAAAAAAGGATTCAGGTCAGTCCAGTACTTAAGCAAAGCTTTCAAACTCTGTAAACAAAACTTTCAAGCTGTGTCCCTGATGAGGACTTTCAAGGAACTCTGATGAGAACTGTCTTTCTAATTTGTCTTGTCATGAGGACTGGCGCTGTAACCTCAGACTTGAATTCTTGACATCCAGTAAGGATCAAGTAGAAACACAAAATACAGTACAGAGAATCTTTTCAACAGTCTTCCAGAATGGGTAGATTTGAGAAGCCAACCTAGAAGCAGCACATTTGCCACACATCAAGTTATGGTTCCTCACTCCACACTGTCCTACCTTTTTGTAAGCAAGAACATTTGATTGGAAAGCACACACTATTATTCTTTCCAAATTTAAATACAATCCACTTTCACATCTCTAGATAATTCTCTAGACAATTAAGTCTTCAAGACAGTTATGCACATTAGACATTGCAAATGTTAGTAAGGTTCAGCTGGCTACTTCAGCAAGTAATTAGCATACTTAATATTATTCAAAATAGAATTATGATAACAAACCACAAATGGATTAAAATGGTAAACATCCTAAGTCAACATCACTCAGAATGTATATACTTATTCATGGTGTCTTTTCTAGCACACAGTTAAATTAATCATGTCAGTAGATGCCCCTAGATCAGAAGTGATTAACCCATCTAATTGCTGCAGATAGCAAAGCTTTTCAGGAAGGATATAATTTATTATAAAATAGACGGAGCGCAAGTCCCTGCTCTCTTCCCCACAAGTTCCTGTACTTTTATCTCTTTTTGTTTGTGTTCAACTGCAAATGCTACATGATTAGTCTTTTTTAGTTATATTTCTTCTTAAAAAATTGTTATATAGGTAATGCTTATTTCCATTCTCCACACAATCAGATCATTAACCTAAAACAACAAACAGGAAGATCAGTGCAATGGGTACTTTTCAAAATAACTTAAACTAACAGAAACCATTAAAAGTTTATAATGAAATAAATAAAATGCCAAAACTAGCTATCTACCATTTTATGATCTTACTTACTTTGAAGGGCTTTTATAAGTGCTCTCCTTATTGATTCATTTGTCTGCAAGAACAGAGCAATAAAACTACCTAGCTAGTATGAACATTTTAGCACCACAAAATATAAACCTATGTATCTCATAAGGACTCAGCCTTGTAAAATGTTGACATTTTCATTTCTGTTTCACCATTTGGGTTGTCTAATCTGAAACAGGACCAAGTAAAATGGAAAATACTTGTAAAATGGGTTTTCTAAAATGCTGATCAAGACGAAAAAGTCTTTATCGAACTCACATTTTACATTATTCTCAAACTGTCAGGGTATGATTTTGCTCCCCTTCAGATATTATGAAAAACTGGTAAATCAAATAAAATTAATGAATTTAAGATGCACACTTCCATTCTAGGCTCCTTTTTCCTGCAGCTCAAATCAGGACCTGATTATTTGAGGTTTCCAGTGCAATGTGAGGAATTAAAGAAGCAGGATTGTTACTGGAAGGAGTGTGAGCCTTGTGTTGAATCAGGTGACAGATACATGAGCTTGCATCTTATTCTACAAATCCAAATATCTCATATGTTAAATAGAGGCCTGTTTCAGGTTACATACGGATCCAGCAGGCAAAGTGGGATATTAAAGTTGCACAAAATGTGATCTTTTCTATTTAGCGTACATAACAAAATGTTATCTATAAATACACTGTGGTGGTGGGTTTTTTTTAAGTTACTGTTAAGTTATTCTCCTGATGGTTTGTTCCTGTTTGTTCCTGTTACCCCCTGAAATGTTTGGTTTTAACCCAGGTTTTCCCCTCCCCTCTCCAGTTGTCATTCACCCCCCACCCACATGTTACATTATTCTCCTAATGTCAATCTTCCCTAAATCCCTACCTCTTGTTCCAGAGAAATCCCTGTCAATCCTAAACTCAACCCTGGAATTCCCCTTTTCCTCAGGGTCCCGTTGGCCCATGTGATCTTTTCCACTCCCCTTGCCTTCACTATGGGCTGTCATACTTTGAGTCCCTCCCCACTCCCCTCCCCGTTGTGTCCCTGGATGGCTGGAAATCTGTAACCTCCCCATGTTACTCCCCCTTTAAAAGGGGGTGGGAGCTAGCCCTTGCACCAATATACATTGGTGATACATGAAATCAAAGGGAAAATGTAAGCCCTGGTTACCAAGGCCATGGGGAAGGCCGAGGCACTCAATGACTTTTTCGCCCTAATGTCCATCAGCAAGTATTGCAGCCACACTGCCCGGGTTGCAGAAGGCAAAGGCAGGCACTGGGAGAGTCGAGAATCACCTGATATAGAAGAGCAGGGCTGAGAACATCTAAGGAACCTGAAGGTGCACACGCTCATGGCACATGCTGAGATGCATCTGCAGGTCTTGAGATAACTGTCAGAGAAAGTGGCCAAGCCACTTTCAATCACACTTGAGAAGTCACGGCACTTTAGCGAAGTTCCCACTAACTGTTAAAGGGGAAACGTAACTGCTGTTTTTGAAAAGGGAAGAAAACAAAAGACTCAGGGAATTACGGGCCAGTCAGTCTCACCATGGTTCCCAGCAAGGTCATGGAGTATCCTGGAAACTATTTAAAGGCACATGGAAAATAAGGTGGTTTGGTGACAGCCAACATGACTTCTCTGTGGGCATATTGTGTCTGAGAAATCTGTTGTCCTTTTACAATGGGGTTACAGCATCCAGTTGTGGATGAGGGAAGAGCAAGTGATCTCCTCCAGATGAACTCAAGCTGACAGCCCACAAAGCCAACCATATCCTGGGCATCAAAAGCAACATGGCCAGCAGGTCAAGGGCAGGGATTCTCCGAAGAAGGGTCGCATTACAGCTCACATGAAGGAAAAAAAAATGATAAAGGAAGTTACAGAAATGCAACAAGGTATTCCTTAACAATAATTCATAGCAAGCAATGTACTCTTCTTGGCAACTGTTGCTGAGTGGAATGCCAGGGCTCTAAAATGCTCTTTATTAAGGTGTAACAAACTGTGAAAGTCAATTTTAGGAACAGCAACTGTAACTGCAACAATACAATGTTGCTGCTAAAAGAATTGGATGAATGTGAATGCTGTAATAAGTACATGTCAGTGGCTAGGAGCAGACAAAAAGCAATTTAAGAATAAAAACAATCATAAAATATTCAAGGAGGCCAGAGCATTAGCACTGAAAGCAAGTAGC
Organism: Prinia subflava; assembly: GCF_021018805.1. NCBI lineage: Eukaryota > Metazoa > Chordata > Aves > Passeriformes > Cisticolidae > Prinia > Prinia subflava. The sequence continues at coordinate 30,830,153 of NC_086249.1, forward strand.
ATTAATTATGACTTCTAAAGCAGAAAAAATTGCTGATAGACCAAACGTCAATTAATAGTAAATGCTCCGAGCCAGATTTTAAACACATTAGATGAAAATGGTAGTTGTATAAGGTTATATAGTAAGAGATGACACTAAATTGATATCAAAGGTTAATTTGACTATCGCCTACAAACTTTGAAAAAAATCCAAGAATATTAAGGCCAGCAATGGGTGACTTATCTATTTTGGCTGTAACATTCAATCATGTAGGGACATCAACATGGAAATAATATTAAATCTATAGAACATTAATAGTTGACATCAGTTTTGCTTAAAAAAATCCCAAAAATCAGACTCTGTGTCTTCAATTCAAATTTTATTTTTGCTACTGGAATGTAGATTTTAAAGCTGAAAATCTTCCAGAAGAATAAACAGTTGATTAAAAGCCTCTAAAACAAAATGCTTGAGAAAATCTGTGCATATAAATCGAAAAAATTAACAACTTTCCCAGACAATTTCCCCTCATTCAAAAATTCAAAGAAAACAATACATGAGAAGTTTGAAAACAGCTAAAACAAAATCCTCTTCTGTGATAAGTATTGGATAATACTGGAGTGTTGGAAATTTCAGGCAGAGTGACTTGAACAGCATTAATAACCACAAAGGTCATTCAAGGACATTATAGTTTTCCTTCTGCCCATGTTACTTCTGCTGTTCTGAGGGAAAAAAAAAATGTATGTTGTTCTGCAATTAGTTAATAGCATAAGCAGATATTTCTCCTTGCAGCTCATTAAGTTCACCATGACTTTAACTTTTTCAGCGTTGCTAATCCAGAATTTAGTGTGAATTGATTTTTTAGTTAGCGGGAGTTTGCTAAACTAAGGGGAGTCATTATCTCCTTCCCCTTTTGTATCTATTAGAAAGTCAAGCTGTGCTTCTAAATAGAATGTGAACTACACAGAAAGCATCAACATCATGCTCAAACAGTGACAGGTAATGTGGAAAGAGATCCATTCATTTTGACATCAAGGTTTAAATCTCAACTAGTCTTGTCAGGTTCCTTCTGTAGGCCACTGAAAGAAGCAGACGCTTCCAGAGGGTGATTGACACCACAGTGTTAAGTCACTTCTCTCTGCTCCCCCTAGACCACAGGAGACATTCTCTGAAAGCATCTATTAGTTTTCACTGACTTCAAAAGCAACTAGGGTGTCAAGTACAGACTTAAACATAATCTTTCACATATTTAAGGCTGGCTGAGGTATATCTCTGCACTGCTAGCACTAAAGCCCTCTAAATATTATGATTGGAATTGGCTGGATTAATGGGTATTTGAAGCTGTCTCAACACAAATACAGAAATCCAGATCAAGTCTAATTGAACAAAACCTTCAGACAGTACAGATTTAAAGTCTAAATATATTTTCAGCTTATGCCTTTTTATTTCATTTATTGTGTATTTTATCTTGAACATTATCAGTTCTTTTTTCTCGTAAATCCAAGTACAAGCATTGAAGACTACCATGTTTAAACATATCTTCTTGTCTTTGTAGTGGCGCTCTGTTTTCAGCTACATTTTAGCCTCATGCCTGCTAGAAAGTATCCAGCAAAATAATTAGTATTAGTTATGAAAGGTTTATTACTTCTCTATAAAGCATGCACAATTGTTTCATTTGGGTATGTTTTCTCGGACTCTATGTAGCATCATTACAATAGAGCAATTTCCTATGGGAGAAAACAAAAACAACTATCCAGTCCTATTTTTGGTATATAGAGCTTTTAGAAAGATTCCTTTTTAAAGATCAGTATCAAATATATTAAGAGTACTTCAGAAATGAAAAAGAAAAATAAATATTTCTTTATGTACCATACAGAGCATAAAGGCGAGAAAAAAGAAAGCATTCACTCTTTCCACATCAAATACTGAGAAACATTCGGACTATTTACCAGTGGCCTTGTTCTTGTCTTTGGGTTTATGCAGCACAATAGAGAACTCTATGCAGAATGTATCACAAGTTGATGAAATTTACTAGCAATTAGTAGAATGGAAAATAACAAAGCATTAATTGAGCCCTGACCTCTTGCTTCTGCATGAGTGAAACAATGGAGACAGAGAACATGATGTAAGTTATTTCTATACATTAAAGAAACACATCTTGTGCCCATGCAAATTTTGATTTTTTGATTCAGAGAATACAATTTAGAGGGAACTTCACAGTATTAGAAGGTCTGGTGAAAGGTTCTGATCATAGTACAAACTTTGATGACAGATAGATAGATAGATAGATAGATAGATAGATAGATAGATAGATAGACAGAGTGTATGTGTTTTTATTAGAGAAGAAACAGCCAATGGAATTTATTTCACAAATTGAAGTGCATCTTCACAGTGTTCAATGACACTCTTTCTGAAACAGGGAATGTTCATGGAACTGCTACTTTTGCATTCTAGTGCTTATTTACTAAATATCCCATTAACTCTAGATTATATGTTCGTACAAACTGTTTTTCATGAATTATCACAATTTCACTTCTGATGCTTGGCTTTTGAAGGGCAAAAAAGGACCTCCCACTGCTGCAATGTTAAAAGCCAGGAAGAAATGAAAATGCAATAAGCAGCTCTAAGTACATTTCCCCCCTGCATTTTAGCTGTTCCCTCTGACTTGTTCTTTCTCTTTTGCTTTTGAAATGTAAAATAATGTAATTACATTCATGTCACAGGAGCTATACCAGAATTGGTGATATATGATGTGTTTTACCAGCTCTGCAATACCAATTTATGAGCAGTCTTTAACTTTACAAATCACCCTGTATTTGAATAGATGATTTAAGAACACTTACTTAGGTTTATTTACCCAACAAATTGCTTGTGGACTTAATGAGGAATTCAAGCAGCTTCCCTAGGGTTTACTGTTGGAAACTTGTTTTCTGCTATTGTTCCTGAAACAGAGAAAAAGAAAAGTCTCTTGAAGTTCAGAGGTATCAACACATACATACTCAATTCCACGTGTAAGTTACCCAATAAAATATCCTTAGGGAGTGGTGCAGTGGCCTGACTGTTCCACCACTGCACAAGGAAGGAATGATCATGTACATGCAGGACCCCCACAGTCCTCAGGCCAGTGCTGCACAGAATTGGGCTGCAGGACAAACAACACAGGAGCCTGTGGCAGCTCCTACTTCTGGTACTTCTGATACTCCTACTTCATACTGGCAGTTCCACTCCCTGACTGGCCTTGCCTTCATCCAACCGTGCAGCTGCAAGCCCCACACAAACATCTCTCCTGTCTGAATGCAGACATTATGACTAGAGCTCTTTCCATGTAAGAAAACAAGGAATAGCTCAAAAGATCCAGAGGGGAGGGTGTGTTCTATGCATGGGGTCTGTACAGTGTGCTGCACAGGGGCTGAAGAGCCATTCAGTACTACACCACCAAAAGAGTTGTAAAGATGACCTACACTCTTCTCTTCTTGCAATGCTGACTCTGAGAAATACCTTTTCTTGTTGATATCTTACACAGCATCCGTGGCTTTCTTATTGGGGCTATCATGGGCTGGCAAGCATCTCCAGGTACAAACCATTTATCTTGACTTGAAGATATACTTCCTCATCTCCATATGAGAAACTTACTTTGCTAGTGCAAATGTTAAAATTAATACAGATGCCTCATTTGCTAATTAAATGTCCATTGTAAAAATTCACCTTGAAATAAATGAAAATTGCATTAAATTGAGGGGATCAAGACCAGAACTGAACACAAATTTTCTTGTCTGTATTTTAAGAATTAAATAAAGTAATAGGTAAGAGTAAGACCCAGAACCAAGAGAAATAAAGATGGCATACCTAGTCCTCCTATAATTCCAGTTTAACCCCAAGTTTATTTAAATCAGTGGACTCAAATACAAGTCTTCAAAGTTTTTCTTTACTTTGAATGAAAATAACACAAAAAAAGCATTCAAGTAAAGGACAACATATGACCTTCCTGATTATTGTCATGTGCAAATCCTGAAGGGAAGGCCTGTACACCCACATCCATAAATTTGAAAGCTACATCCATAAAATCAAAGAATTGCATTTTTCATCTTCAAAGGACCTAATTAGCATAATTAGTCCTAACTAGCATAATTAGTGAATGCAATAATTTATAGGAGGAACAAACACTTGTCATCCTCCCCTAGTTTGACAGGGAACAAGGGAGGAGCAATAAGACCCCCACAAAAAGTTTCTATTGCCAGTTTTACTTTGTAAGTTTTCAGCTCAATTTTGCTTGTTGAGACCTTTAAATAACAACAGAACACATTGAAAGTGGTCCACAGAAATGCTTCTAAACTTATTTTTGGTAGAGGCAGTGTGTCCTTTCTGTATCCTTTGGTAGAGGAATACACAATCTAGAGATCTGCTTTGTTTTTTCTTTTGCCTGTTTGCATAGTGTGTAGAGTATCCCTTAGCAGAAGAAAGACCTGCCATTAGTTTTACAATTGAAGCAAGGGATGTATTCCTGGTGAAGGAAAACCATTACAAAGCAAAGATCATGAAGGGGAGGGTGGAACAACTGAAGTAAGCCTCCTGCTGTCTCCTTTTCCTAACCTGCCCAGGGATACTTCTAGCTGAGGCTGGATGCACTTTAAGTGCAAAGAACCATGCAGAGGAAAGACAGGAAAGTTAATCTTTTCTGTTAAAAGGAGTAATACAATTGTAACTGGCTGCTTATACTGGCTCAGTGCCCAGCATGATTAATGATGCTTTCAAAACGGTTTTAGAGGACCACTTAAACTTGCTCTTATGAATTTCAAGTCTGTCAATTTTCCAGTGCTTGGCCTGTTTATTCGACTGCCCCATTGCTCAGAGCAAAGCATCAGGCTAAGACAGAGGAGTTTTCAATTCATTAGTTTATATGCTGTTAGATGGAAAATATTCTGCAAAAACTCATAGAGAAAGGGAAAATATGAACCCTGCATGGGAAAGTAGTGTCAGTAGTGATAAAATAGGTTTCATTTGGTGTCTGATTATTAGCTGTGTTGATCAACATGCTCCTGGTGTACACAATGTCTGTGAGAGAAACTTCCTCGCTTTCCTCATGTACTGGAACAACTGGAATTTGTGGAAAGGTGGGTCAACCAGGAATTAAGTCATTGCATGTGCTTATGTTTCAGTGTGAATTGATCCATGCTTTTTAAAAAAACAGACTGTAGTACTTAATGTAATTCAGATTTTCCGTAACTGATGTAGTGCACAGTATTGACAGTGCCTACAACAATTTGAAAGAAGGCAAAACTGTTTGATATTATTAATTCTTCACACAAAGAGGAGGCAGATAAAAGAATACTATACATTTTAATTCACATCTTTAAAAGACAATTTTCCCTGTGCCTAAGGGGACATTAGCACTGGAGAAACTTTCCTCTTCCACATCTATCCAGCTTTCCCAATATACAGAATACTGATTAGAACACTGCTAGAAACCCCAGAAAGAATTTTTTTCTGTAAACTGTCTTTGCTTCAGTGTATTGAAAATGTTCCCAAACATGTCTGAGATGCACAAATTTTATTTTAAATTGAGAAGCAAGCTTGGTCTGTGTTTTCACAGTTCTTGATCATTATAACAGAATTTTTCCTACTAGTTCTTTTGGTTATATAGGAGAGAGACTTGATAAATTTTTAATTATTTCAGACTGGGATGCAGAGATCATGTTATGCAATAAGTAAATTTTGAGGAGAAAAAGAGGAAAAAACTGAAAACTATAAAATAATTGCAATTACAATTCTCCATAAAAATTCCTGGCTATAATTTGGTAAAATAATTTCCTAGCAGGAAAATAAGAACATTTTATTATTGATACTTTGTACATATAATTCAAGAAATAAAATAATTTCAAAGGGAAAACCAAAATATTATTGTGCCAAAACATTCTTAATGGACACATCCATGTTTTCTTTTTCTTAATATTTCAAAATTTTCACTTCTAACAAAAAATTCTAATCCTCCTAAGACCCAGGTATATTTTTACAGGAAAATAATTACCTGGAAATGTTCAACAAGCTTAGCTGCATTAAAAGTCCTATTCACCAGTGACATAGTTTAGTTTGAACAACTTGCTCCCTTAACTATCAAAGAAGAGGATATATATGCTGGCAGAAAACATTTATCACTCATTAACAGCTAATTAGCAAATTCCTTAATTTGCTCCAGCTCTACTGAGATTTATCTAGAAATTTCATATTGAAAGAAAATCTTGTTTGGCTGATTTGTGTTCAGAAATTTTGGAAGCAATAACTTGCTGTTTCTGGGGGAAAAGGGAAGGGGAAGGGGAAGGGGAAGGGGAAGGGGAAGGGGAAGGGGAAGGGAAGGGAAGGGAAGGGAAGGGAAGGGAAGGGAAGGGAAGGGAAGGGAAGGGAAGGGAAGGGAAGGGAAGGGAAGGGAAGGGAAGGGAAGGGAAGGGAAGGGAAGGGAAGGGAAGGGAAGGGAAGGGAAGGGAAGGGAAGGGAAGGGAAGGGAAGGGAAGGGAAGGGAAGGGAAGGGAAGGGAAGGGAAGGGAAGGGAAGGGAAGGGAAGGGAAGGGAAGGGAAGGGAAGGGAAGGGAAGGGAAGGGAAGGGAAGGGAAGGGAAGGGAAGGGAAGGGAAGGGAAGGGAAGGGAAGGGAAGGGAAGGGAAGGGAAGGGAAGGGAAGGGAAGGGAAGGGAAGGGAAGGGAAGGGAAGGGAAGGGAAGGGATACTCTTCTTTAACTGACAATGAAATATCCACTAATCTACTGACATATTTATGTCAGATACTCCAGCATTGGAGAGAGGAAAGCATTAACTCTAGTCCCCTCACACCCCAAAGAAAGGATTGCAAATGGACAGCATTAAGCCCAGCATTTTATTAGCAAATTTGTGTATAAAAATGAGGTCATAAATCAGAAAAGCAAACAAAATCTTGGCTTCATCACAGAGAAAAAAAAAAAAAAAAGCTAATTTTAAGGGAAAAAAAACTTAGTACTAATCATAGACGTGTGGAAAAAATAAATCAGAGGTCTTTCATATGTGAGGTCTTTCTTCAGGCATAAGAATTGAGAGGAAAAGTGCAGAAACGTAAAAAAGTAAAACAACCTATCAAAGTATTGATCCCTTGTACTTTCACTGAGAGCACAAGATGAATTTCTCCCTAAAGATTTTGCTTTGGGAAGGAAGTGTTAACTTCTTTTGCAACATGAAGGATTTGGGAAAAAAGGGCACAATTTCTGAAAATGAGAACTTTGCAAGATGAATCCAATAATATATTGTCTAAAAGCAGTAAGGCCCATAAATTCACTACCAGCTGCACAGTTTAGAAATCAAGTTCAAAATTAGATGTCTAGGTCTCCAAACTGGCAAAAGACATCTGCAGTGGAAGAACTACGCACTGCTTTTAGCCTTCCACTGGAGAATGTATATCCCAGGGAAGAGATGTATATCCCAGGGAAAAGTAAGCAGTGACAAAACCATTTTATTAGCTGTGTCACATAAGGATGAGGCAGGATTCCAATGTATAAAGTAAAAATATATGTTATATTAAAAAACTAAAGAACATTCAGAAAATAAATCAGCTGCTAGTAATAGATGGAATCCATTAAAGGAAAAAAAGTGGGTTTCCCTTTCCAGAGATTAACACTACTGAAATAATAAGGAGGATTTCCTTTCTTTACAGTCCCCATTTTTTAAAGTTCAAACATGCAAAGAAAGTTGTTAAAAATATTAACAGATATTTTTTTAAAAAGGACAGGACTTGCTAAACAAGTCCACGTGGCAGACACTAATATGAGAGCATTCAGCTGAAGTTAAAAGTAAAGAGAGCAAAAGATCATGACAGCTATGGGTAAGATCATGACAGCTATGGGTTGGAGCTTTTCCTGTGTGTCATAAGAGGCTGTGGCTGTCACAGGGATTTTATGCATCACAGTAAGGCATGTCTCCCCTGTAAAATATTTCCTGATGGCACATTGACAGGGCAGCATTTTAGCAAATTCTGTTATTGAAATACAGAAAAGGTTCTAAAGTCATTTGAACAGGGGAATGGGTGTGCAAACACAGAGTAGTTCCTCTGTTTGCCTTGAATGGAGTCCTAGTTAAGGAAGGTTCTAAAACATTCACCATTTTAAGTGAAAACAGAACTCTAACTCAAATATATATATATATATATATATATATGAGAGAAGATATATGAAAAAAGTAATTTTAATGTGGGAGATAAAGTGGTAAAATCAATTATTTTCAGCTACACAAAAAATCGTTCCTAGTTTCATCATTATTTATGTGATACATATGCTTCTTTCAGTGAAAACAGGCAATATTATCTTCATTAGAAAGAATATTTCTGAGGATAAAATAGTAGCACCTTCTTAAAACAATAAACATTGAAGAAGTATGAGATGGCTCTGTATAAACATTTAGAAGGCATTTCAGTATTCCCTTCCTTTAGAAAAGATGCAAGATGCACTGGGTTAATGGCAAGGTTTTGCTAGTGGGGGAACTGCATGGGTGGCATCTGTGACATGACAGCAGGAGATGCCCAAATGTCTGACAGAGCCAGTTCCAGCCAACTCAACATCCTTCAGTGATGTTGGTGGCACCTCTGTGATAACATTTTTGAGAAAGGGCAAAAAAATGCTGTGCAGGAGCTGGGACAACAGGCGTGAGAAACTGTGAGAGGAACACCCTGCAGACACAAGGTCAGGGGAGAAGGAGAGGCAGGAGGTGCTGGACTTCCCTGGTGGATTCCCCTGCAGCTCCTGGTGCAGCCCATGATAAGGCAGCTGTGGCCCTGAAGCCCAGGGAGGTCCTAGATGGAGCAGAGATCTACCTGCAGCCCCAGAAAAACCCCATGCCAGAGAATACTGATGTACCTGAAGAAAGCTGCAGCATGTGGAGAGAAGCCTACACAGGAACAGCTTTTCCAGCAGGAGCTGGGGCTCATGGTGGACCCACAATGAAACAGTCCACTTGTGAAGAACTGCACCCCAGAGAGAGGACTCATGACAGAGCAGTTCTTGAAGAACTTCGGTCCATGTGAAGCACCCAGGCTGAAGAAACTCCTGAAGGACTGTATCCTATGGAACTGACCCCAAGCTGCAGCAGAACAAGAATGTGAGGAGGAATGAGCAGCAGCAGTGAAGCGTTAGGCACTGGCCACATGCCCACTTCCCATCCCCCATGCTGCTCAAAGAGGAGCTGGAATAATCACTAATGGAGTAAAGTTGAAGTTTGGGAGAAGGGAAGGGGAAGATGTTCTTAACTTTGTCTTTTCCCCCTATCCTACCTAAATTTTAACTGGCAATGATTTAAAGATGAACAGAAGATGTCTTGGCAGCCACTGTAATATTACTGAAAATATCACAATACCAGATGTTTTCTAAATCTTGGACATCAGGCCAAAAAGTATATTCTTTTCTTCAGAATGGCTATGGGGTTTTGGGTTTTTTTCTAATTATTTCTTAAAAAAACAACAGAATTCACTATCATCCTGTCAAAATGCCAGATATTACCTATCATAAGTTTGCCAGTTCTTAACATAAGTTTGACAGGTTTTTTTCCTTATCAGAAGAAAAACAGCAATTATGATGTATAGGGTAGACTGAGGGCTGATATAAAAATACTAAAGGAGAAAAAAAATACCAAAAACAACCTGAAGGCATTTAAAAACTGTTCCTGTCACATAAATTTGACATGTGCCTTTGCATTTTTCTTCCCTGCAGGTTATTCTGTTTCAGCTGTGGAGCGGGATTTAATTTTCCTCCTTGCTTGCTTTATAAAAATAATTATTTTTCTTTTATTTTTCTAACATGAAGTAGCATATTTTAACAAACAAGATAAATGGCATTGTGTAACACGGTGACAAGACAACAGTGTTTTTTAACGCAGATTTCAAAATTTAAGAAAAGGCAAGGCAAGTAATTTGGACAGAAAAGTCCTGCCGGTTTCACAAAAGCCCTAGTGCATCAGTGGATCTGGCTTGTTTAATGAGGATAACTTAGCACTTTTTGTTCAGTTGTGCTGTTATTTTTCAGTTAAACTCTGGCACTTTATTGTAACTACTTTTATGTGAAATAGACTGAAATTTTCAGATGCATTATCAACATATGTTGTACAATTGCAGTTAAACTAACAAAGTGTAGTACACTACAATTTGAATGCCGTTTAATTAAAATGCCTTTCTTACTAATCCATGTCCATCTGGACAAAAAAAATGTTTCTGACCCTGATAAGAGTCAGAAGTCAAGATGTAACACTGTGAGTCAGTTAATTTGCTGCACAAACAAGCATGTAATACATACAGAATTTCTAATATATATAATGTTAATCATGAAAAATTAATAGCTCCAAATTACAAATCTATTTTCATGTAACCAATGCCAAAGTCTTGGTTGCTTTTTTACCTGATTAAAAAAATATATTTAGGTCCCAGAAAAAGGAAAAACCCCAGGTGACAAGCAGGTATACAGTAGTCCAGGACTTGTATCTGAAGAGATTTAAGTTACTTGATCATAAAGAAAGACAATACAAATAATAACAATATTTCTTGTAAAATCTTGTTAAGCAGTTCAATCAGATTTCATACACCAACTTACACAAAACACAAAGAGTTCCAATGCTGATTAGTACCTTGAGGAAATATAAAACAGTGATGTGTGGAGTCTTGTGTCCTATACTGACAGCACTGGACAAGGTTGTCACAACACATATTAGTGACAAGCTGACATTATTAGACTACCAGTTCAATAACATCATGATGATTTAGATTCAATCAAAATACTTTACAGCTGTCAAGGCATAGATAAACCCCAAGTAGGAGAACTCCTAGTTTACCTTTTCCTTAGCAGGATGCCATCCCTAAAGGTATATTCCAGAGCCACAATTAACTGACTTGATCATGTTACTATCCTTTACTCTCTGGGGCCATTTATCCATTCAGATTATGTTTAACAACAGAAAGCAATGAGGATCTCCCCCTGTAACTTATACATTATCATCACATTGGGTAGGGGAAAGAAGCTCTGACAGATCAGTGAACACCAGTGATGAAACTCTCTATTCTCCCTTAGATCCAATTTTATGTAACAAATGTGGCTTATCCTGGTCCACAATTTTAAAATACCAATACGTTAGAATTTTTTTCCCCCAAACACTTACTAGTTTCTGTAACATAATGCTGTTTGTGTCAGAATTGGAGAGAAAAAGAGATGATGTCCACAAAAAGTGGTTTAATCCCAGCAAAAGACTGTTTCTTCTTTAGAAACATATCTAAGTCCAACTAGAAGTAGTTAATTTTTTCTCTTTTAATTTGTTCCATATTACACAGTATTAAGCTATAAATAATTTAAATAAGACATTCCTTCATAATTTAGAAGTTCTGGTGGATGATGTAAGTCATATATAAGTTTCCCCAACCTTAAATGCTCTTGCTTCTCTGGCTGCTGCCAGTGCCCAGCAGAGGGCATTTTAGGACTGAGCTATGTGAATACAAAATGAAAAGACCGAAATTTCTATCCCAGAAGTTTGCTCACATTGCAGAAGTACAAGTTTGAGAAGATTAATAAATATTTGAGTATAAACTGCAGTGTTTTCCACACAAATATCAGATCCCTAATATTTAAATAAACTGCCACGTGATATTTATTTTATCAAGAGCTATGTTTTCAAACTTGCACTTGTTTATACTGCATACACTGAAGTACTGTAAAACTGACATTAGCCAGTTAAATGTATGGGCACATTAAAACTTTATGTAAAATACACTTACAAAGCGGGAAGAACAAGCTGCACAGAAGTCAATGCCTGAAAAATTTCATTTTACAGAGCAAAATTCTAATTGCAGCAATACTACTATTGAGTCTAATTACATTATATAAATAAACTCACAATTTAAGTATCAGGTTAAAACTACCTTTATGTATTGGCCGATTAAAACCACATCATAAGTTTATAACACAGTTCTTCAATAAAACTTTTTGACTTTCAGATGTGGTTCTTTGAAATCACCTGAAAATCTGAATTGAATATTACAATGTTTAATTGCCAAGTTCCTACAAATTAGCACAAATTGAAACGAGTGCTAAAAGTGCAGTCTGACTGCATGGTTCCAAAAGATGAACACTCAAACCTGTTTGCCTAAGTACACGCTCAGTTACACCAGCTTGATTTCAGCTGATAATTCTACTTACAGTGCTCGTGCAGCTTCATACAGCCTGGCTGGGGTCTCAGGCTACAGCCTCAGCAGAGACAATCACAACTGTCCCCTAATTAACATCTCCCCAATGTGTTTCAGTTTGTAAGGCTGAGTGACAGAGCTTCCACTGCAGTTTCCACAAGCTCAGACTGACGACACAGGAGGGGCGTAGCACTAATGTGACACACGTGCTCTCAGTGTCCAAAAATGTTGTCTACTAGGCCATATTGGACAAGGTTTGGGCATGGCAGAAGAGATCCATTGCATCTCTTCTTCAGCCGTCCTCAGATGTGAAAATTATATGACTCTGAGACTGTCACCTTCTCCTGCATGACAAGCCTCCCTGTCAGAAGCACGTATTCAGGGTCATTCACAGTTTCAGCACTGGTACTGAACACAAATTCCCACACACAGAGTATTATTTCAGGGAAGAAGATAATTCAGATTGCAAACCTTTGTAGTTACAATAAAATTGACGGGTTTTCCCCTACTCCCCATCTATTTTTTTGGAAACGGCAAAATATTTCAAGTTTCAATCATAGCAGTAATTTAAACAATTATTTAATATCAGATGTGCAGTGATTACATTAAAAGGGTGCGCTGCTGACTGGCAATTATTTGGGGAGCTGAAAGAAGCTGGACTTAACAAGAAAAGTTTGTGACCTTGATAAGGTTTTTTACAGAAACGTGCAGTTTTCCAGTCTACATATTTCCAGTTTACCACTAAGAACCTGAAAAACCTGCTCTCATGTAAATCTGTCATAAAATAATACCACTCTTGGCAAGGCACACTCCTGGGGGAAATTCCCAGTCAAATGAGCAGAGTGATAATGATCTAATGAAAAGAAAATTACAATAATGACAGAAAAAAAAAAAAAAAAAGGCTACTCAAGGGCATACATGCCTAATTTGGGGGAGAGGTGAAAAAAGGGGGGGAACCCCCCATAAATACACAAAAAAATCCATCAGTCTTTTCTACCAGTGTGATCTGATTAAATGAGGAACCTGCTTAGGGTTACCTCCAAACTCCACCTAAATATTATCCAACTTTTTCAAAGCTACACTTACACCTTAAGTCATTAGCACAGGAGCTCTTAGTCACTTCAACTGATGAAGCTCAAAGCACTGGATGGAATATCAATTTTTGGGAGTTAAACCCTAGAAAAGTGGTTATGGATGGTGAAAGGTGTAAGCGCACCTCCCATCCAATGCAGCTTAATTCCTGCCTGCCAGTGAGAAGGACTGTCTCACTCTTCTGCCCACACTTGGCTGTTCTTCCTTTAGATCTGCCTGGTGACGATGCCAGGGGGTGATCACCACTGTGGCTGCCCCTCCCTAGCACGGAGCAGCAGGAAGGGTAAGCAAGAGCCAAACATGAACATAATAGAGACAGTGTCCTCATCAAGCAGGGCATAGTCCTGCTGTGCCTGCATGGCAGCCCCACAGACAGCATGACCCATCCAGAGAGCACAGGCAGAAGCAGCAGGGTGGAGACAAACCTCAAAAGTAGGACTGAAGTCTATCCAGAAAGCAGCACAGAAGACAATCGACATTAAACATAGGTTTGAATCCACCCAGGAGACAAGATCACAACATACATCACAGCTCACAGGAGAGCAGGTTTCCCAGGCATGAGCTGAAGATGAGCCCTGACAATGGGCTGCAGCTCCGAGTGAAGGCCCCAGGTAGTCAGGGCATTTAAAGTATATTACTTCTCTCAAGGAACTGCCATTTGTATCATGGAAAAATAAAGTACTAAGGAAGGCTGCACTATCACCAGGAACACGTAATGACAGGTTACTTGAGTCTAGTGTATTCAGTGTGTATTCAAAGACACTTCTGATTTATAAATTAAAATATAATTAAAATAACTAAATTGATGAGCTTATCCAAGTCTTCCATTGTGGAAAACAGTAGCTAGTATTGATACCTTGACTTCCTCCCACTCAGGCTTTAGGCAATGATATTTTAGGGGAATAATTGCAATATGCACAGATTTATATCATCTTATCTGCTGACAGATCTTGCCAACTGGAATTGTGCACAAGTGTCTCACGTCAGTAGTTAGAAAACATGATGAGGCATTTAGAGCTGACCTTTATCCCATGGTTAGTAAAAGAATAACAGATGCCTGCTTTGTTAAACCTGAAGAATATGAGACTGTTTGAGAGGATCTGCCATAAAGTTACTGCCACAAAGTCAGGAGTTCAAAACAATACAGGCAGAGGACTTCATGGCATAAAGCTCTTCTGGGAGAGTGAATGTTATGTGTCTGCCCATGTGTGTTGAGGGGAAGAGAAGTTTTTCTAAACTGAGAAGGGAACAGTAACATTTTTTAGGAAGACAGGGCAAAGGTAGAAGAATAGAGGAGTTTGCATAATCATATCCAGGCTAATGAACTGGAATTTCACTGCTTCTTAATTTTCAGCCAAACAACTTTAGGAAGGAGACTCCGATCCATGAATCACCAAGAAAAAAAAAAAAAAAAAGAGTCAAAACAATTTCCACAGGGATGAAAAAGGAAGTAAAAAAGAGGTCAAGGTCTGTCATGGGCATAACATAAAGGGACTTATTGAAATGGTGACAACTATTCCAAGTTGGATGACAAATTCTCTCCAGGTAATGGATAGGGCATGTTTTTGAAGGGCATTCACAGTAATCTGTATTCTGGCTATAGCAGGCTAAGACAGGAATGGATACAAGAATTTAATCAAAGATCCGTTTTCTTACTTCTTTTCCTCCAGCATTTTACCATAGAGAGGGATAAGGACTGAAATTTGATAATAAAGCAAGCAGTCATTTTGTGTCCCTGCTGGAGACTGGCACCTACCCAGCTGCTGAGTCTTTAACTACTGCACAGGCATCCAAAGGGTTGCAAATCTTTTTTCAAGCTGTGGGGCCAGAAGGATGCTGAGGTTACCACATCCTATCAAACCCACCTGATGCATTTCAGGATGGATTTGTTACTATTGCTAGTGTAAATGCTTTAGTACCAGGATGTACCAGTTCTGCCAGCAGGCATCTGCCTTCCTTGGAAATTTGGATCCTCACCAGGCTCTGTCCTGGATAGAGACTTTATCAAAACCTGTGTGTACTGAAGCACAGGGACAGGACAGGTATCTACCTACAGTGTACGTCCTCAGGGAAATCAGGACATTGTTTCCTGTGAGAAATCCAGCATAGCTTCCAAATGATACCACTTTCTTTACCTATATCTGGATGGAAAAGATTGAGTTACTGCCCTTTAGACCACACCTGCATTTTGTTCCAAAAGTCTCACGGCTCGCAGCTCTAATAACATATCAGGTCTCTTCACAGACTACCTACTGTTAGTCAGAGTCATCCTTCCTGGCTTTGTAATTACAGACTGTGGGAGGACTTGGACTTCATAGCAGCCTTCAGAGTGCTTTGGTGTGAGAGGAGAGGTATGGCTTCCCATCAGTTCAAAGGTCAGGGAATGTGAGGAAGTCGTACACCAAGCTCTTGCTTTGACTATATCTAAGAAATAGGGAAAGCAGCCATCAGGGACATGTGGCAAAAATAATTGGAGCTGGATATATTAGATTCAGCAAGGCACGTGGCTGCCTGACCCTGCAGGGAGTGTTGGGAGATGTGGGATGGACTCTGGGCTGTCAGAGCACTTAGTGCAGTTGTGCATGAAATCCTTTGGGAACTGAACTGCAGAAGATACTTCATTGTTATGTAAATTGTATCTAATAAAACAAAACACAATACAAGGGGGAAACTGAAAATCGTCTATGCCAATAATAAGGTGCAAAGTCTGTGTACCCTAAAAGAGTCCATTCAGATAAATCAATGTTAAGGAATAAATGATAAAGGTTTCTTACCACAAGGTTCTAAATTCTAACACTTTGGGCAGGGAATGAAGTCACCATCTATTTCATGAGGAAATTAAAATCATATTATTTTGATCTACCAACATTTTGTCTACCATACCACAGAGACAAAGGAGCAAAGCAACAGAGGAAAATCTACTGCTTGTTTTTTGGGGAGAAATACATAAATTGGAAAATTAAAACTAGTAAGTCTGAAGATATTGCAGCAATAAAGGTCATAAGTAAACAATCTAAAAAAGTCTTGCATTTCTTAAATGAGTCAGATTTCTTGGCAGCCTCCCATGTGAGTGGTGAGGCCCAAGACTGTTTACCTCATTAGATAGCAAGCAGATAAGACTCTGTAAGTGATGATTAAAGATATAAAATGTCCAACATGAGATGGGAACAAGGGAGAGTCAAAAGCAGCCAGTCTCAGTTTAAAGAAAATATAAAGCAAATAGCCTGCACAGACACTGAATACACAGAGGTTCAAGGACTGAGAGTGTCACCAAACTGGCAGTGATACTTCAGGTCTGCACAAATGCAGAGAAGTCTAGTTGGAATCTGTTTCTCTATGTGTAGGAATACTTTATATTAAATATAGCATTGAGATACCAAAGAAAACAGAAAATGTTAAGCCTGTAAACCAAGAGCAGCAAAATCATGCCAGCAAGCAGCAATTTCATATACAATTACTGCAGCATATTACAGGTTTCGTAGCTGAATCAGCAGAGCCTTCAGAATGGAAACCCATGAAATGTAAATCTGAGTAAGGCTTATTTGCTATCCCACATCCCTTATTTTCTAGAACTACAAAAATCTGCTAGTGAAGACATCTGAAAGAGATGTTGTTAGACACAGGGTTTTGATTCACCATGTGCTTTGATTTTATGGTTCTAAGGTTTTGGTTTTCCATGGTAGATATCACAAGAGCCATACAGTAAGAAAACTTCTTTCTCTCTTGTGGTGGCCTATTTTTCCTGAATCATCTGATATTTTTCAGAAAACGAGAAAAACATATTTTTCTGGTAGGTGGTATCAACTTCTATGGAAAAATCACGTTGTTCACATCCCAAGAAGGTATTCACTATATTTATACATTCACTTTATTTATGTAGCTTTTGTAATATTCTAAAACCATTTACAAATGTTCATTAAAAAAATCGAACAAATACTGTAATTTCTTATTATAAAGACCAAAGAATACTTACCAGCACACAGAGAATTTTCTCTCAATATAAACTATTATTTGTTCATAGACTTTCTTTGAATAAGCCAAAGAATACATGTTCAAACTAATTAATATGAAATTGCTTGGGGTTTAATATAAAAAGAAATCAATCAGAATCCATCAGAAAGAGAATCTGAAATAAAGTAAACGAAGCAAATAAAAACCTCTACAACAAAACACCAGAAATGTAAAAAACAAACATGAATTTAACTTTAGCTAAGCAGCTTCAGATGTTCTGGTTTTGTGTTCATTCTGATAGAAATAACATATGATTGCAGCTGATACATGTAAGGCTCAAAAAAACAAGGTTCCTTAAGAGAACAGCAGAAGCAGTTGTGTTCCTCATTTATCTTGGCCAAGGGTCATATTTTATATTTCCTTGAGTCAAAAAATTTCCTTCCACGTGGTATGAACTGTTGTCTGTATTCACCTGTTATAGTTTTCTCTTGGTGATCACTGGTTTGATTCCTGCTGATCAAGCTGCTTCACTTTTAGGATTATTTCATTTGATTTAAGGAAATTGATAAAATGCCAACTGCTGTAGAAAGGGATTACTTGAAACACTGAATCTAATTTAACAGAATTGTTTGCCCTCTGAATTTCATAGGTAACTGTCAAAATAGCAGTGGCATGAAAAATAGTTTCAGGCCTGACAGTTTTTATAGTTATGTTTGATTTTCATGGCAAAAGAAGAAGCAAACTTCCCAGAGTTTTAAAAGCACATGATTCTTCAAAAGTAGCCTCCAGTTTTTAATAAAGTAATATTTTTCACTTAATATAAGCCCAAACTAACTTTGCTTTCCCATGTAATCTATCCTTGGTGTTGCTGGGGGTTAGATTTGGTTTTGTTTTTTTTTCTCTTCTCACAGAATTTTTTCCCATAAGTTTCCAAAAGCCTTGATGACTACTTAGTCAGAACAAAAAGAGTGCTTGAGGGATATAGCAGCACGAGGCTACACCTATTGTTTTTGAGTCCCTAGGAGTGTCCCTCAGAGGGGAGAGATGATGAGCTTTGGGAAAGGCAAAAAAGACAGATCTGGGGGAGGAGGAGGCACTCTTGCTCTCAGCGCCGAGGAGGACGGTCAGGCTGCCCTCTGCCTCGTCCTGGGAAATCTATCGTCATCTGCTGTGTACCCGGGAATCCTGAACTCGCTTTCTCCAGCCTCTCCCCCCACCGCCGCTGCTTCTTCGGACCTTTGAGGCTCTCCTGCTACTCTGTAGCCCTGCACTGCCCAGCCCTGCTGGGACACCCCTGCTGTTCCAGCTGCCAGCGCAGAGCTCCTCATCTCATCCACCAGGCCGGGACTTTTCCTTCCTTCCAGTTCGGCCTCTCGGAGCCCTGCAGGGGCACTGAGATCAAACTGCTCTGGGCTTTTGTAAAAGAAAGCCCTCAAGGTTCTTGATTCTGTTTATTATTGATGCTGTAGTTGTTGTTTGTTTGTCATTTTGTCATATATACTAGTAAAGAACTGTTATTCCTACCCCCATACCTCTGCCTGAAAGCTCCTATAATTTTCCTTTTAATTGGAATAATTTGGAGGGAGGGGATTTGAATTCTCCACCTCTAGGGAGGTCCTGCCCCTTCCTAGCAGATATCTGTCTTTCAAACCAAGACAGGTGTATATTAATCATATTTTCCATCTTGTTTGTTTGTTTGTTTGTGGTTTTGTTTGTTATTTTGCTGGGCTTTTTTATATAGCAAAAAGTAATATAGACCCTGACATAAATCACATGGGTTTAGGATACATTATATGAATTACAAACAATAAAACCACAAAGACATTTTAAGGAAGCTTTCTTAAAAGTGCCTAAAAATGAGAGCAAATTATTGTAGTCACAGCAAAGACAACACTTCCCCAGGAAAGTGGTGGAATCACCATTACTACAAGTGTTCACAAGGCACATGGATTTGGCATTTGGGGATATGGTCTTGTGGTGAACACTGTGGTGCCAGGTAAATGATTGGACTCAATGACCTTAGAGGTTTTTACAACCTTAGTGAGTCTATGATTTGACCATGAAAGGAGAGCTCACTACCATATCCTAATTTTCAGAAGTTGCAAGTAGCAGGATAAAAATTTGAGATACATATAGAAGACAGTTTAGGAAACCTGAACCCACAGCTTAAATGGTTCCTAATGCAAGAAGCACACACATTTTACCAGTGAAGTTCCCTATGGTCCTAAACTACACAACACCAAACCCAATACTCTGATGTACAAATCCAGTAGCACAGTTCTCAAGTCTTTTGCCTAAATAACCAGCAAAGCTTCTTTCAATCAAATTTTCCACGTCTCTCTGGATTGGTTTGTGCACAGATCCAGACTATTGATTGGCACGGTGTCGTGGTTTAACCCTGGTTAACTGTGGTTCTTCACTTGCCACTGGAAAGAAAAATAATTCTACCTCATCCAAAACAAGCACACATGGCAGTGCAGGCCTGCAGCTGCTTTTGTGCTAACCCTCATGGAAATAACCTTTCATGGGCTTTTCAACAACACAGGTCCACTAAGCCAGTGCAATAGAGTAGCACAAGTTCATTTCATTTGTGGCATTTCCTGGCACTGTTAACATTTTTTGTAGGCTTACTTCTGCACTGGTATGTCTGATGCCCTGAGGTCAGACAAAGGCAAGGGCAAAGGAAAGGGCAGAACCATGCAGCTGTGAGCAGGGAGGAGCACTGAACCACTCACTGAACTGTATTTCAGCTCCAGAAACTATATACTTGTGTATTGCCCTCTGGAGTTGTGTAACAATTACAGACCAAAACAAGTGCTGCACCAACACACTAAAACAAATACTTTCATTAATGAAAATAAACTATCGTTTGAGTTTATTTTTGTTTTCATTTCTAAGGCAATGTCAATCCAGACTGACAGAGTATTTTCTGAAAAATAAAGGTATCCAGACTTTCAAGCTCTCCTCAGCTTAAAAGAGCTTTAAACTTTTAACCTCCTCTCTCCCTAATGCAATTCTCTCATCTTCCTGAACCTGCATCACGACCCCACAGCACACACACACAGCTTCAGACATCCCACACAAGACGACTTGAGTTTGCCCTACACTCCATTGTGTTCTGTATGTTGCCTTCAGGGCCCCTGCAGCTTCTCTATTTTTTTTTGTTTGCTTTTAATATGTGATACATGGAGCAGTCTGAAGAACAGCCTGTAAACTTCATACAGGAGAAATACTTAAATTGCTTGGTTGTTCACTTTAACCCAGGAATGTCTGAGGGTTTTTTTTTTCCAGTATGAAGGCTTTAGAAAAATTCTTTAGGGACATTTGTGTCCATTTACTCCAGAATTTTTATACAAAATGTTACACAAGTAGGCATTTAAATTTCAAATGCCGATTGCAGCTGGAATCTGAACAAAATTTATCCTTCATGGGATGAACACTAGTATGATCAAAGCAGCTCCAGGAGTTGTTTTTTAAATATATGATAAAAGAGATGAGTTAAATCCAGGATTGTTTCTTGTATTGTTGTAGATTTTACAACCAGTCTCTTCTAACAGACATCCCACACACATTTGCAATGAGGAGACAACCCACAACTGAAACGGCTTACAGCAACTGTTAAATGGGAGAAATGAGAATAAAAATATTACAGGCAAGTGATATAAAGACATTTGGAAACAGAAGTCTATGTTGTTTACTCTGAAGTAGATATCATCATTCCAAATGTTCTAGATGTAAATGAAACCTCTCTTATAGCACAAATCCACCTGGAATACGAATATCCACCAAAGTTAAAGAACCAGTTGTGAAATTAAGTTAATAGTAGAGAATAAGTGGGATGAGAAAGGTAATGGCTTGAAAGCAAGAGATCTGCAGGTGTGTAAAGATACTGCTGACTCAGCATTCTGAGCCCGTCACACTTAAGGCCTCCTATCCAGAGTGAATCCTAACAAAATCCATGACATGATAGAGATCACCTCAGGCAAGAATGTATAATAAAAAAACCTATTTGTCGGAGGGGAAGAAAAGTTTCCATCAGGAAGTAACTTACCATTTTTTAATGACTTTCTTGTTTAATAAGCAGACCATGTGACTTACGTCTGCTTACAAAGTTCTCAATCAACATTTTCTGTTCCACATCACATAGCACCAGAGACCAAATTCAGGGCATCTCATCCCTGTAAGAACCCCCAGACAGGCCTTCTCTTTAGATTAAGTGAAGAAGACAGCCTGTTGCCAAAAGCACTGCAGATTGGCACATTTCCTCTTGATCTTTGGATGAGAAATGCTGTTCCTTTGGCATATGTCCATCTCTGGCTCTGTTTAGACTCTGTTTGGTCTCTCTGCCACAGCCATCTGAAGCTATAAGGCTAGCCCTGCCTTTGAAAAGACCTAAATTATATGGTTGGAAGGTTCTGCTATTGCCTGAAGGATGTTGTTTCATTATGGGCACTGCTGTTTCACTTAGTCCACAAACTGGTTTTCCATGTTTCTGTTATCACAATACTGTATGATTATGGTTCTTTTAATTGGCTTCAAACAATCTTTTTTTTTTTTTTTTTTTTTGTAAAATAGAACCTCTTCTCCATTAAAAAGGGATTATATCAGTTTATTTAAGCAGAGAAGGGAGAATTGTACAATTAATCCCTAATACTAATCTCTTGACATATTCACACAATCACTGTCTTTACTGAAATGCCCCTCAGAGCAAGAGTAAATCAGGATCATGAAGCTGTGACTCTAATTCTGAGCTCAAAAGACATGAATTAGTTTCATGCTCTGTCACAGGCTTCCAGTGAGACCATGAACAAGTCATGTAAGTCACCTGCCTCAGGATTCTCCCAGAATGGTTGGTACCCTACTTCCTCATAGCACTAAGGCAAAGTGGTGTTTGTAGCCTGACTGTCTACAACAGCCACTCTGCTTTTTTCTAATATCCCACATGACAGATATTACAAAGGCACAGCAGTCCAAAATAGTCTTTCAAAGTAGACCCTCTAAAACTGTACAGTCTTCCTAAAAGACAGCTGAACTTATTACACCGTAGCTGCCATGTAATTTCCAGACATAAGTCTAGGATAAAAGAACCATTAAAAACATTTGTGTTGCGAAGGTCAAAGACACACTGCTAATTACACTACAAGTTTGTGAGTGCTCAAGGTAAAAAATTAAATTATTAAAATTATTTAAAATCTCTATTGCTAGATACATGCACAAAAGAGTACATTTACATATGTGATTGTAACTTTAAAATTTCCCAATCTTTCAAATATGTAGATACTGTTATTGCTTCAAAATGTTTTCTTGAAAAGACAGAATAATTCCCCATTGTGAAATTCCCTGGCTGCATGAAATCCTACAACTCTTCTCATGAACTGTGAACACAACTCTAAGCTCAGCAGGATTTCTTCTAAATTTGGGATCCCTCTCCTTTGCATCAGATTGAGATGTAGAAATCAAGAAAAACTCAACAGCATTTTTTTCCTCACTTTGAGACCTCACTTTGAAGTGGCAAGGGTGTAGGCAGTGGAAACATACTTGTTTGTTTTAAAGACAGATGGGTAAATGTTCATTTTGGGAAATCAGTGAAAAGCTCCCTTCTGTCACAGCAAGGAACTACCCGTACAGAGTTGCAAGGAAATTCTTTATCTACAGCAATTTAAATACTGGGATGAAAGTGTTTGAGATATTGGCTCAACAGAAACTTAAATGCTCGAAGGAAATATTGGAACAATCTTAATATGTGGGGGGAAAATCCACTTTTTATTCCAGTAAACCAGTGACTTCAGAAGAAAATCGCAAACTAAAGCATCTTTGGACAAGGACAGGTTGCTCGAGTATTAGGGGTTAGAATGACAAAACCAAAGACATTTTTAATAAAGCTAGTTTTTTTAGACTAAAAGCCCACTGAAAACTATCAGAACTTCTCTTGATTTCAGTAAGCTTTCAATAAGGCCTAATAAAGCTTAGTCTTTGTAAAGATAGATTAAAATGTGAATGGCCGAGACTTCATAGCCGTGCAAGATAAATGTGTTGGGATTTCAATCATGTTTTCTGTTTTCAGTGACACTGATTAATTCCCCATGTGTGGGAGCTATCAGTAGGAACAAATAGGGCAATTCAGAGAGATGATACAATCTAGAGATGTCAAAACCTGAAAATTAGGAGATAAGCAGAACCTCAAGAGATTTTCTATTTTACAAGGGAACTAGTGTTACTTAGGGACAAGGATGAACTAGAAAATTTTCTATGAAAAAATGCATTTCTGTTATGACATACAACTTTTATGAATAAATGTGACTATTCAAAAATTTAAGTATGCTTATCACCAGCCATTTTTCTTAGTATAACCCAAATCTCTCACACTGCAATTTGAACCAAATACCTTCTATCTGAGCACATAAACCAAATATACCTTTCTCTTTGAAGCAGTCTCATATCACTTAGTATAGTCTTAGCATTCTCTCTGCATAAAACACACATTACATTCTTTCAGCATTTCTTCTTGTTTCCTAGACCTCTGATCACTATCACTGCTCCCTGCTTATCCCTCTCTACCTAGTCCACATCCTTGAACTACCATATGCAAGAAGAGAACAAAGTTGTCCAGCCCAGAGCTTATTTCATAATGAATTGGATAGAAAATATGCCCTTTTGCCATGACATAACACAGTTAATTCATTTCAACTCGTTCATCTGCTGTAACCTCCTCAACATATATAAAACATATGAAACTTCTATTGAAACAGTTGCTCAAGGCATCATAAGGAGCAACTGTTATTTAAGCTGTTTATTTAGAGAGCAGTCTCTTCTTTCATAGCAGTATTTCTTTTAGATATGGCTCTGATTCCTGGGAAAACATAAAGAATTATCTCTAGGGGATTATAATTAAAAGAAAAATGTTATTGCTCTACTGAAACAAAAGCTAGTTGAATAGGGCAAGAGTTTTCAGAAAAGCAGATTTCAGAAACCAGGGAGATGGTAAATAGAGCTATTTTCTAAAAGAATTTGAAGGAGTACAGGTAGGACTACAAAAAGATTGTTTTCTAAGCCTAACAATTAAACAGGAAAAGCCACACAGTAGGAGTAGCAGAGAAAATTATGCCTGTACTGACAGATCTTCAGTAACTTGGACCACTGGAAAATGAATCATACGAAAACCAAAAGTGAGGACGAACATAAGAAATCAAGCACACATCAATAAAAGCAAAGATGTGAGTGGATGTAATGTGACATAAAGAGTTAGGCAAAAGAAGTTTTAACAGTAAGAAGTAACTGGAAGACAAAGGGAATAGTGAGCATATTTTTGAGAAACAGAAGATGCTGAGGAAGTGAAAATACCTAGTAATGCCCTGCCCTGCTGAGTGCCCTGTCCTGCTGAGATCTCCCAAAGAGATCTAAGTTCAAATTTTCATTTATCAAAACTAGTGGTGGTGAAATAGAAAATACAGTTGGTGAAAGGATCAGAATTAAAAATAATTTTGACACATCTGTAAGACAACTAGCTTTATCTTACTGGGTTTGGAACAAATCACAAAACAATGTGCAATGGTGAAAAGAGGAAATAAAATTCAGAATACAGAAAATACACAAAATACAGAATGATAAATATTTATCTAGATGGTGGGGACAGAACTGTCCTAGGGTTACAATGATTTATGCAGTGATGTCCTTCCAAAAAGCCATCTCCTTATAGAATGCAAAAATGAGAATGATAACTAATCCTACAAATTTAGTTTTTGTGAGTCTTCACAGGTAATTCTGCGTGTGGTTTAGGAACTTCATGTCTAGCAAGAAACTGGACAGAATTCTGATTTTTTTTTTCTTTTTTTTTTTTTTTTTTTTTTTTTTCTTTTTAAGAGCAATTGTTTTTAAGAAGCGGATGAGGTTTTGCAGAAAAAAAAGACAAAAGGCAGTAAGTTTGTTTGGTCTAGAAAGCAAGATGAAGGAAACATGGTAAAAATGTCAGAAGAAGACAATCATTGCTCTTCCATGTACAAGGGAGAAGAGAAAGAAGAAAAACTATTGACAGCAAAGGTTAGAGCTGGAGAAGCTTTTCAGCAGGGTGGTGAAACAACAGAGGATACTATTTGAAAAAACTGAGAAAATATCATATTGAGAACAAGAGGCAATCAAGTTCTTTCTCACAGATGATTTAGGAGAGGAAATTCATACTGTATGTCTCCTTTGATTCTCTCTTAAATTTCTATATTTTCAGAAATTGAGGGAAGAGAGGGAAGAGTAATTACAATAAACTTATTACACAGTATTCTTTTTCCAATACAAGGAGGAGAGAGCTCCAAAATGTATAATTTTTGGCAATGTCTACTTTAATTTTAGAATTCTGGATTAGGAACATCTGCTTTCTAAGGTATCTGAATTCAACCAGTATCATTTGCATAATTATAGTGCACAAGGACCACACAGAAGTAACTCTATATTGAATAGCAAAAGAGACTAACAGCAATTTGAATCACAGCTTGATTTTCCAGGGCTCAGAGAAACATCAGATAGTTTTGCTGTCCATGTGTAAAATAGACTGAGGACAATCTCTTCCTCTTCTCCCAAATATGGGTTCATCGTTGGCAATACTCAATTTTTTAAGTTACCTATATGAAAAATGAAATCTGAATTGGTTTACATCACAGAAAACATAACTTCAACACTTGCAGACTATCTTCTATTCGAGTCTTTGAAATTACATGAAAAATTACCCAGGTTGGCTATAATAGCCTAATTTAATAGCTTTTTAGATGTGTAATTTGTTTATTTTAAAATATATTTGTAATATATCTGACATGACTATCAATACATTTCTGGTTATACACTCTATGAAACTCAAAACCAAGAGGGCTTTAACTCAAACAAAAGAAATTACCCTGAGGATTGAAGTATAAGGACAGATAGCTATTCTACTATCTACAGGAGGGATACCCTGTTGTTCCCTTAATGTAATGAAAACATTATGAATTAAACAAAAAATGAAACACTGATGAGAAGAGAACAGAGTTCAAAGAAAGAGCATATTTCCCTTGTTCACATGAAGATCTATTGTGCATTCATAGATGAAGCCATGAAAAACAGACTTCACTTTCTATTTGATTTGGTTTTTTACTAAAACAAGAAGCACTTTCCTACATGTGGCAGTAAACACTTCCATAAATTGGAAATCACAATGTAAGTCCCACATTTAAAGGATGAAGAGAAAAATCCATGTCATAGCAGTTATCAATTATACAGGAAATGGAAAAAACCCCTAAAAAACAGAGTTCCCATATAAAGAAAGAATAAGAACAGGCTTAGCTAAAATATTCTTGAGAAGTTCAATGTTGCACTCTATTTTTTATGCATTTTGAGATTCACTGAGACAGTTAGCCCTAACTGATTCTAGGATGAACATTTTGCTGTAAATCCTCAAGGGGACAGTGCTATTCTACAATCCGTATTTTAGCAAACTTCCAAGTGTAGACAAGTTTATGGAAGTAACTTGCTCCTGCATTATTAATCTGTTTCCGTTTCCCTACCTGTAAAATAAAAATATATTTCACTGCATGTATTCTGTTCTAAATCTGACCCAAACTCCCAGAATTATGGCCCATGTCTTTCACCCTAGGATTGCTACTCAGTGATTCTCACATAAATTACTTGATTAGTTTTCAAAGAAGAACAGGATTAGAAAACATCCTTGTAGGCTTTAAGGAGTAGGCATATAAATTATTCTTTCCTTATACGCCATAAAGAATACCTTTTTTCTGGATTCAGACAGAACTCATAAGCTCAGAACTACTTATTCCTAACAAGATTTAGGCACTTCTGACCATACACAAAAGCAGAGCTTTAGGTAACATAGAGAATTAGAAAAATGTTCAGGTAAACAAATTATTGATTTAGTTTCTGGTTTATGTACCTCTGTAAACACCTAATTAGATCAGTGGCAAAAATACTTAAAGATTAACTTCAAAATGGCATTTGTTTAGTATTTTCTCTGGAATTGCATTACTTTCTGAGTACAATTTTCTGCAATTAAATTTAGTTTTCAGGGTAGGGCTTGCTTTTGAGAAACCAGTAATTCATGTGTCATCCAACATTTCTATCGCTGTGTTTAACTTGGCCTAGTCCAGATTTATCTTCCCATACTGAATCCAGCCTTTTACTTGGCAAAATGCTTTCACTGCTTTATGGCTGCCAAGAGGCTTGCAAGATTTGCCCTTTGGATGGGCATTTCAGCTGTGTTCTTCCTGGACAGGGAAGAACTCGCAATAAGCTGACCCTGCTCATTACTAGAGCCCACTGTCAAGAGTAGCAAATCAAGTCCCCTCAATTCCCACAGGTTCTCTGCTAGGACAGACCTAGCAGATATCAACACACCCAAAAAAGATGACATTGTATCACAAAAAGCCTTCCTAGTTATCTGCTGAGTCAACCTAAAAACAAATTATGTGCTGAAGAGTACTGACTGCTAAGGACTTCATTCTCCTGGTGAACGGTAACTAATGTGAGCATGCAAGAGCTCTTGGAGCTTCTGACACTTGTGTCATATCTTACAGACAGACACAGCAGTGATAAACTAGCATCTTCTTCCATTGAGTGCACAGGATGCAGGTTACAATTACTATTTCAAATTTACAGAGTGACGTATGAAGTCAGAAATTAATAATGATCTTTCCTTTAAAGACCTTACATATCTACAAATCATACTAATAAACTACTGGTGAAAATTATGCCATCTCAGTGTCCTGCATTCACAGATCTGATTCACCTCCTGAAAACCCAGGAAGAACAGCAAAGTTCATGTGTGACACCAGTTGCTGTCTCCTGAGGTCTGTTTCCCCTACCCTGTCTCTCGAGTTTCCATGCAGTAGAGGTACACATGATAAAGCAGACAGCAGAGATGTCCATCCAGTTTCCTTCTCTTGCTAAGCTTTCTGTGGCACCTTTTGTACCACAATCTTCCAAAGTGACTGAGCTTCCTTCAGGTACCTTCTGTAATTCCTGTTTCTTGATACCTAAACAGTCTGAAATCACCACAGACACCCACTTTGACCCAAACATTGTGCAAAGGTGTAGCACAGGGCTGAGCTGAATATACCCTGCCTTTTAGCTGCTCATCCATGTAATCACCCAGTTCTTATCTGGCAGTCTGCTGACTAAGGGCAGGACCAGAATTTGCTTACATCTGCTATAGCCTGTTTCTTCTTTCATGTTCAAAGTGCTACAAGTTACAAAGCTAGTAAGGAAGGCATCCACTTAGAGATCCTGGCTAGGAAAGAATAATTCTGGATAATGATGTGAAAATTTAATTTCTTGGTGTTCACCTTGATGATGATTTTCATAGTCCCGTTGTTTACTTACTTAAATAAACGATAATCAGTGACATACCAAAGTTACTTTCAGAAAAATACAGGCAAGTATCTATAACAGAATCTCTCAAAGAATACATGAATCAAATATCAATTAAGATGATACATCTACTACCTCTCAGATGCTTTGCTTCCAAAGTAACAATTAAAGAATGGAGGTACTTCTCTACTTTATATAGACATGAGAGTGATCCAGAAACCTTTCATGCTGAGTGGAACTCCCAAAAGCTTCAAGAAGAAATGCAAGGCAAAGTGTGAAGTTTCCCCCTTCTAGAGATAACGCTGTGAACCACGACTGCAGGTACCTAACATTTAGTATTCCTAGTCTATAGGCTAATACTTTAGGTACTAGGCTACATAAAGCAATCCTCATTACCTTGCTGTGATTTTTAAGCCACCACATCTACTACCATAGAATGCTGAGCAGCCTCCATCTGCTCAGTCAGTCTCAGGTACTGTGTCCATCCCATCTGGAAGCTGGGAGCTGCTTCTTTCAAGTGTCTGTAACTCTTGTGGTGTCAGGCACCTACTTCTTGAGGTGAATGCTATTTTGAGCATTCCAGAAGGCAGAACCACAACCAGGCAATATTCAGATTCAACCCAGAAGTACCCAGGAGGCTTAAGCAAACACAGCATGAGTTACTAAACATGATTTTTAATTTCAGCTTTGAACTTCACTGTTTGAAGCTTCTCCAAACCACTTGGAGCTAGCTGTATTAAAAAATGTATTAAAAACAATACATTTTTTTGAGAAAGTTTACCAATCTGTAATTATTTATGACAATCTGAAACACTGACAGGAATGCACATTTGAGTTGACCTTTGTGCAGAGACCAATATTTCAGGATAATATGATCTGTACATACTAAATTACAAGGCGTGGTTTCCAAACTATGATTCTGTCTACTGACTCTCCTCCTCTGACAATGTTAATTTGCAGTGAAAATACCCAAACCAACAAAACAAACAGAATACATTGCCAGCTATGTCATTTAACAGTTAACAACATGACTCTGTATTCCAGACAGAGTAGTATCACTTTCAGTTTATACATGCAAGAAAATAAAACATAGACCTACTTTCCTCATGAATTTTCATTTGTTTTCTTTTTTATTTTTTTTAATTTAACACTGTTCATCAATATAAACTTAGCATGTAATAAATTAATAAGGAGAAACTGAAAACTTTTAATAGAATTTATCCTAGCAAGTTCCTGGGAATCTTGGCAATTCGCAAGAAGAAACCTATGGGAAACTTAAGTAAAACAACCTCTTTAGAGAGCTAAAACAAATTCAAATACTCTGTAAAAAATTGCTTGAGCAGGGTTTTCTATTCTATTAATATCTTCTATGCTAGATAGGTACAGAGTTAATCTTGTACACTTGAGCAGTTCAAGAGGACTTACAAGTATCAGTGTCCTTGTATTTTTCTGCCTATAATCCCACAGTCTCTCAAGGGAAAGCAACAATTTTCAGAAGATGGAGGATGCCACACAGCTCTATAAGTAATTTTCCCATAATTGCATACACTGAGGCAGAAGAAATAGCAAGAAAGTTGGCAGTCTCTATCATAAAATATTCCCCAGTAGATAAGGAACACTCATGTCCTCTGCATTCACTGCCTACATTAATAGCATCTAACAGAGGAGGAGAGAGCTATAAAAGTCGGGGACTGCATGTGCAGCCCTCTCCTCACACCATGAGCAGGGAATAGGTGCTGCTGTAGGCACTCACTGAGACACACCTCTCCTTTCCTCTTCCCAGGCTGCCTAGAAATAGGCCCAAGGTGCCTGTAGAGTCAGACTAGGGCCACTGTCTGGAAATTACAGTTCAGTGTTTACATTTAAGATGAAGGAGAAATCCACAGTAATTGATCTGACCTCATTAGCATGTAAGATATTAGAATAAGTTTAGAATAGCAAACACAAAGTTGATAAAACAAGATAAATCTCCCTGGGGCTCAGAAAAAAAAGGTGTCCCATTTTTCATTCATCTCTTCACAGCTAGTAATAACACCAGGCTAACCCATTTACTAGAGCCTTCTACTTGAAGGACTGGTGCTTCTACCCAGTAACGTGTCACCAGTATGGTTCACTCTCTTTAGCACACTATTACTTTACAAGAAAGATGCTGTTTCAAAAAGTTGAGGCCTCTCCCCAGTTTCTCCCATCTTTTCAAAGTTATGAAACCTGCTGTTTCTACCAGGGCACTGTGCAAGAATCTTCTAAGGGAAAGAAAAGAAAAAAGAAACCACACCAAATACAGTTCTATCCTGCTCACTATAAAGTTTGGGCCTCTACATTTCCCAAATACATCATTTCCCAAATACATCTTCAAATACCTTGTTTTCTTCAGAAGGCAGCAAACTACAAGGTCCCACCTAACTCCAACACAAAACACACCCTAGGCCTTATCTTTTCATCAAGACTGTTTTAGTTAGTTAAACTCTGCAAGTGTGTGAGATCCCTTATTTAGCAGATTCTCCTCCAGACGCAGCCATAAATGCTCATTAGGCTCACAGGTTACGATAAAACTTTTCTCTGCCAGTGGAAGATAATGCAGGATTGGGTGTTCATTTGGTCACATATTGACTTATGAAGCAAAGACAATTCTTAACAAATCTATATTCTTAAAAAGAAAGGTTTTTGCTGAGAAAAGGGAATAGTAGGACATGTAGAATTAGTAGAACTAGTAGAATTTTTACATGAACTTTGATACACTGTATGCTGAGAAATTCTCAGTTTGTCTGACAAAGATATGGATTATTCTGAGAAACATGGAACCAGTTAAATGGATAATGGTAAATTACCTGGACGGAATATGCTATTAATATTGGTCTCATTAATATTTCCACTCAGTATCTTGATACCAAAGGCAGCAATGTGCTTCTGAAATTTCTCCAGATGAGAACATTATATAGTAAAAAAACAGTCATTCTGATTACTAGTATAACAACTTTGAACCAAAATGCTTAGTCCCAATTTTTGGGACCAACAAATGTTTTTGTTTTCACTTTGGAATCTGCTAGTTAAAGACAGGAAAAAAAGATCTAAGAGACTTAGTGAAGCACAGTAGTAATTTTGCTGTGAAATAGACAAATGCAACCTTCATCAAAGGTGTTTAGTTCAATAACACAGTAATTAATGTGACAGAACAAGGTCTTGCCTATAATTTCTGTAAACTATGATGAAATAAGATCAAATCAAACGTAGAGATCTAGACAAGAACAAGAATAAAGAAGGAAATCAATATTTGATTACATGACAAAGCTTTGATTTATTTCAGGTATTGTATGGAAGAGTTAAGAGATGACATTATTGCATTCTAAAACTACATCAAAGAATAAACATGGTAGAAGACAAAGAATGTTTTCAGTTACAGATGACATTGAAGAGAGAACAACTGTGCCTAAAAAGACTCTGTGAATATATGTAGATTGAAAATTAGGTTTTTAATAGTGAGAAAAAAGATCCATTTGAACATCCTTCCAGTAGTTCAACTGGATTCTACATAAAGTTTATTAGTTTACAAGTGAAATTACATGCTACTGCCTGCAAAAGCATGTAAATAAGCATTCCTTTCAATCTTATTCCTCCTATTATTAGAAAAATAGGAAATATGTTAATGAGCAGAGTTTGGCGATCAGCGTTACTTAAAAGAGACTTCAGTGGGTCTATCAACACCGACAGCTAACTCTGATACTGTCCTGAGGAAGTCTCAGCTCTTGTAAAACCTGAGGATTATTATTTTTTCACTTCACCAAATTCTGCAGGCTGTATTAGTAGAAATGGCAGCATCTCTTCTGTATTTCTGATACGCACAAAAATCTGTTGTGAATACAAAGAGGTAAGTTTTGATCAACAGTTGAGAAGTGTGAAAAACACAACTTATATCAAGGAATTACAGCATGTAGGAGCTTTGAGCCTTCCCGCACTTTCCTATTCAACTGCGTAAACATGGAGACAATGATTTTTAGGAGTGTGTGCGTGGCTGTCTTCTTGAAAGCCGTTTTTGGCAAGTGATGGGCCGTTTTGAAGCACAATTACTTTCATGGCCATGCCTTGATGGTTGTTTCCAACTGAGTTGTTGCCGACTTGGAAGGTGTGTTTACAGAGAGATCTCATTAAATCCAGTATCTACATTTGTATACATACTTACATACTGACACGGTATGTCTGGATAAACTACTCCAAATAAACATACAAGAATCAACCGAAGTGTTTCTGTTCACTGTGATAAGCCCACTCACATACTTGTAAAAAAACAACTTTGCTGCAGCAACCAGCCTTGCAGTTTCCCGATGGATTTGGCTCAGCCGAATCCCCTCCACAGCAGCCAAGTGCCATGGCAGAACAGGGATGTTCCCATCTTTGTCTGTGCCCGTCCCTCGGGGCGCTGCCCCGCCGCAGGCCGCACAAGCACACGGGGCACAGCAGCCCCGCTCGGGCTGGCAGCGCGGCTGCCGCCCGCTTCACAAACCGGCCTCCTCCAGGGCACCCTGGGCAGTGCCCCTGGACTCCGTGCCCCGGTGGTGGATCCTCCTCCCCGACTTAGCTCTGGGCGTCCCAAAACTCCTGGTAAAGGAGGAGGCGAGCCCTGGCCGAGCCGCGCCGCCGCTGGAGGGCAGAGCTCGGAGGGGCGGCGAGCGAGGGGCGGGCACTGCCGGGCCGCGTCCCGGCGTGTGAGCATGCCGCGCCGGGAGGAGGAGGAGGAATTCCTCGGCCGGGCCGGGGGAGGTTCGCACTGGAGTTAGCGCCGGGCAGGGAGGAAGAGCGAGCGCTGCCGGAAGCGGCGGAGCGGCGGCGGCGCTGGGAGCCCGCGGTGCCCCGCGGGCAGCAATGTAGCTGGGTGACAGCGGCCGGAGCGCGCCGCCTCCGCTGCCAGCGGGCCGCTGCGGCGGGTCGGGAGCTTCTCCGGGGAGGCGGCAGCCGCGCCTCGCCTCGCCGCTCCCCCGCTTTCCCCTCTGCCCTCGGCGCCGTCTCTCGGCGCGGCCCTCGCTCCGTTGCTCCCTCCCTGCGCCGCCGGCCGGGCGGCCGGGGCCGCCAGCGCTGCCATGGGGCTGCCCACGCTGGAGTTCAGTGACTCCTACTTGGACAGCCCGGATTTCAGGGAGCGCCTCAAGTGTCACGAGATCGAGCTGGAGAGGACGAACAAGTTCATCAAGGAGCTGATTAAGGACGGAAGCCTCCTGATCGGGGCCCTGCGAAGTGAGTCGGGCGGCGGGACAGGCGGTGACTGGCAGGAGAAGGGGCTTCTTTTGTTTGAATGGGCGCCGGGCGCGGGCTCCCCTGCCGGCGGCCGCCGAAAGGCGCCTCCTCAACTTTCTCTGCCCCGCTCCCTCCCTGCCCCGCTCGCCGCCGCCGTGCCTCGCCGGGCCTGCGGCGGGGCCGGGTGGGTGTCCCGGGGGAGCGGGGGCGGCGCGGGCCCTGCCCCGGCCCGGCCGCGCCCTCCCCGCCGGGAGCGCGGGCAGCGCGGGGGCGCCGCGGCCGCCGGGCGCGGAGCGGGCAGGTGGTCCCGCCTGGGGGTGCGGGCAGAGCCCCGCTCGGGGCCGGGCCGGAAAGGGCCGGGTAGATCGCTGGACGGTACGGACCAGGCGTGCAGCGTAGCGGCGGGGTCTCTTTTTGGCACGCTGGCTGCTAGTTGAGTGTCTTCAGAGAATGAAGATGTTCGTCATAAGTGGGCAAAGCAAGATAATAAAGTGAATTCATAGGGAGAGTTTATATCTTCTCCCCCATACTCTCGCGTCTTCATGTGTTAGATTAACTTTTATGTGTTTTGAAAGGTTCTGAGAGCAGAGAAGCACGGGCAGTGTAGTGCTTTTTAAAGGTCTGCGAATTGAGCAGTGACAGCTTTCCGGGGCATGAAAACAGCAGTCATGCTCTGAAGATCATGGAGTGAAAGCTCGGAATTGCCCAGGAGCGTCACCAGACTCGGTCTGTCCTCCCGTCCTGTAAACCTTGCCTCCTCCTTCTCGTCTTTAAGTCACTTTGGATCTCTCACCTGTTGCCCAAAGTTTTCCTTCACGGAGAGGAGAGGAGTAACTTACAGCATCTCTTCTTGCAGCATGAGACAGTCAAAGGAAAGAATCGCCTTAACCCTTAAAAATATCTGCCACATTGACATGGTGTGCTATTTTTTTTAGGGTTAGGGATAGCAGTACTGCTTGTTAATGTGGGTAGGGAACAGGTGTTGGTCTGAGCTCTGTAGCTCTTAAGAACTGTTTCTAAGCCGGAGTCTAAACCCAAAGTTTGTGTCCTTTCCTAGGAGGTAAAAATTGTGAGGATTTTATTTGCCCAACCGTAGGGTTGAATTGTACTTGTTTGTGCATCAACTGTATATTTACAGCTGCATTTACATAAAGCAGCTATTGTCTTTTTGGTAGTTTTTTTAATATAAATGCATGTATTTCTGGACACATCTAAGTTTTAGTGAGTAGCTGGGTACAAGTCTAACATCTTACGTGAATTTATATTAAATTTAATAAATTCCTGAACCCGTGCCCACAGGATGTGAGATGACCAATTACACAGAAATAGTGCTTGTGTGTGTGTATATATATATATATATATATGTCTGTATGTTTGTATCAATCTATCTGTATCTCTAAAAACTTATTGGTAGTTTTCATTACAGGCAAAAAAGTTTATTTGTACTTAAAGCCTTTCTTGTTGCTAAAAAGCTTTCCGTGTGTAACAAAGTCTGAGATTGTTTTAAGTAGTAAAAATTTACTATTACAAACCTAAAATGTATTGACAGATTAGGATGCTACACGAATACTTCTTTGACCTGAAATGACACTGAGAACTTTCTTCTTAGGCTGTCTGAAGACAGGTTAAGAGGTTAACTCTGGAGAAGAGAAGGCTCTGGGAAAACCTTCCTTCAGCTCTCCACTGACTGAAGACAGGCATACGAGAGCTGGAGAGGGACTTTTTACAAGGATGTGCAGTGAATAGGCTAAGGGGTAATGCAGTGGGTAGGTTTAGATTGGATATTAGTAAGAAATTCTTCACTGTGAGGGTAGTGAGACTCTATAAGAGGTTGCCCAGAGAAAGTGTGGCTCCCCACTTGGTGGAAAAGTTCAAGGCCAAGTTGGGTGGGCCTTGAGCAACCTGGTCTAGGGGAGGTGTCCCTGCCCATGGCAGGAGGTTTGGAACTTGATGATCTTTAAGGTCCCTTCCACCACAAGCCATTTTATGATTGCCAAAGACAGACTGCAGTAGAACAAATATTGTATTTAAGAAGTAATTTGAACCCTGATTCTGAAGTGACTAATCCCATTAGTTTTGGGGACAACACTTATGAGTCCTTGCAGGATTTAGAACAATATTTCTATCTCAAGTAATGACTATTTAATTTGTAAGTTCTCATGATTTTTAAAACTTATTAGTTCAAATGTTTTTCTATTTGACACAGATCTGTATCTATATACAGATCTAGAATGATGTGTGTCTTTTAGCCTTAGAAAAATAATGTTTGTTTTGGTATAGTAAGAAATCTTAGTCCATTTGTTAATTTCAATTCCCTTAATTTTGTGACTGTATAGTCATGAAATATATATAGTAGATTTCATTCCACTATAGAATATCACCTTAATTCTTGTATTAGGGCTGCTGAGGAAGTGTCTGGATTTTTCTCAACAAATCAGAAGTCCTGGACTTGTGCTCTGAAGAGTGTTGTAGATGCTACAAAGACAGTGTACCTGTTACAGCAAGTAGCACTATTGTATATTTCCAGAGCACAGAAATTTGACTTGTTTAAACAAATTAGCTACTCCTACTCACCTTTAAAATCAGTGAAGTGTAAAATACTTATGCAAGCCTTTTATTTTTTTCAAATGTCTTAAAATGTGTTTGAAAATCAAACTGTGAAGTAGTTGAGTTCAGTGATAACTCTGTTATTTGATTTTTGAGTATTTAATAGCCTACAAGCCCAGAAACAAAACAGGCATTATTTACCAAGTTTTATGTCCAGGATTTTTATTTACACATCATTTTGTAGGATCAGTTCTGATGGGGTAAAAAAAATCTAGACTGTGCTGTAGAGCTTCAATGGAAATGAGTTTTGGAACATGTCATCCCTGACCATGCTTAGAGATGAAACAGTGAAAATTACTTAATGCAGGTAGAAAACACAATAGTATTTTAAAGGTTGCTAGATGTAAGTTTTATTATAGGAAATGACAGCATGTCCATAGTTTTTCAGATAAAATTAAACTTCGGTATTAGAGATGTTACAAAATTTTAATGTTTTCACAATCAGATATTCAAGTTACTGTAACAAAGCAATGCTTATAAATACCTGGCAGATTCCATATCAGTTGAAGGTAGAACAAATACGGTCAATGTAGTATGCAAATATTGTGCATTTTATTTGGAGTGATCCCAAAATGAGTCAGACTTTATTTTAATGTGGTTTTGCTACATTAATTCTGGAGAGTGGTGCTTTCCAAGGTGGCATGCAGAGCTGTAATAGTGGGTCCCATGAAACAACAGTTGACTATTGTGAATGCAGTGGGAACTAATAAAGCTAGAATTGATATCAAATCATCAGCAGCTCTTTCCCAGCATTTTTTGCACTGTTTCATTGTCTTTCCAAAAAGCAGGACTCCATGAGTAGCCCAGAGCAACACAGATTTTATGTTTCAGTTTAGCTAGGTGTTAGCATCCCATCTGCGTGGATTTGGTGTCTACTTCAGCCTTGTCCTACAGTTACTATTTATACCAATGGACTATACTTCATTTTTCAAAGGAAGCTGAGGTACTTGATGCATTACTATCTCTTGAAAGATTTAGTTTATGCATGTAAGAGACTTGCCTATTATATTAAAATTTTCTCTTTGACAGAGATTTAGCCCTGTGTATAGGCACATTTAAGTAGGAGCATATAGTTTTTTTAGTGCACCCTGAATAGGGGTTTTGTTGTTAATTTAAGAATTAAGAGGGTAAAAAACTTTAGAAAAAATGGTGTCCTGTAACAACTGACTTTTTGATTACTAGGTAACTGTGAGTTCATAATTTCTTCAATCGCCTAATTTAATAGATCTTCCAGATGCAGTGCTTCACATTGTGAGGTCCAGCTGTAGAATGAGTCCTAAGGCAGAACTGATATTTTTCTTTCTTGTTCATTCTAGGTTGTTTTCAATTAAAACATCAAATCTGTTTTTCCCTGTACTTTTTGCCAGTCGTGTACTTTGAAATGTCTTTGTAGTTATCTTCTGAAAAAGCAACCTAGTCTAGGGTGTTGTCCTATAGATTATATAGGAAATTCCATTATAGAATTACTTGTATGCTTTTAATTTCCATAATAGACCTACTGACTTGCCAAAGTTAATGAGTATTGTATTTAACAATCCAGAAAAGTGGCATTCATCTTGTTAAGGTGATCTTACAGCTCACTGTGTGCAGAAGCCTTCTGTTTCTCCCTCTGATTTTTGAGGCCCTCTCCAACTTAAGTCTGATCAAATTCATGTATTCAAAGATAAGAACTGCCTAAGTTTAGGGTTAAGTGGTTGAAAGTTCAGTATGTTTACAGTTGTTTTAAGCAATACTGTACTTTTTCAAGTGTCTTAGTATGATGCAAATAGTAATGCAGGCTGTGGTGTATATACATGTAATATAAATAAAATCTAGCAGATACCTTTAGGATTCTGTAATTTGGTATCAGTCATTTGTTTTATTTTACTACTTGACACAAGGAGAAACTGAGACACAAGATGGAAATACTACCTTTTGCAAGGGGTGCGAGGGGATGTTATTTACCAGGGTTTTATAGAAATTTCACACAAAGAAAGACTGTCTTAAATTGTTTGGCATATTTCAGGGTTTTCAGGGATGATTCATTTCTATACTAAACCTAATTATAAAAATACAGTGATGAACCTGTTTATACATAAGGAAATTTTGGGGATTAGCTCCCTGGGGAAAAAAAAGGATAAAATTACAGCATAAGAACTTAAAATCTTTTTATCTCTTTGGGTTTTTTTTTTTTTAATGTAAAAACCAAAACCTTTGTATCTTTCCAGAGAGATGCATTTTCCCAGATAACTTTGCCTCACATATTTTCGTAAGAGTGTCTTTGCAATGTCTTTTCCAGGTTCTAAGTGAAGCAAGACTGAGTTCATTGAATACTAACTGCTGAATTTTGATAGCAGTCATTCTCCTTTATTTATGTAGCTGTAGCTTACATTTCTTAGTTCCTAAGTATATTCTTCCCGAGTAAAAAAAATATATTTCCCTCCTAGTATGGCCACATGTAAAGATGTGATGCTAACTCAGCTAGAGCATTGATCTGTGTTCTGAGATAGTCCCAGAGTCACACTTAGTAAATAAGGATTCACCATAGTCAGCAGCAGCTTCATGGAGCACACGTGTGATCATCATGCCTACTTCAGCCCTGTCCTGCAACTAATATGTACAGGGAGAGACTACATTTTCTTTTATCCCACTAAAAGGAAAATGAAACTTACTCATTGCCATTAGGGTTTTTTTTTGAAGTTACCTGTTCCACTGCGGTCCTGTTACTTCTGACAGGCATTTGTAGAGTCCTGTGCAATCTCTGCCGGTGTCTGCATTATCTGTGGGGTTTGGATATAACTTCCAAAAACATTTCCTAGAGTGTTCTGCCTTTTATGCAGAGATACCAACAGTAAGCTGGTTGGTGGCCAGAGAAGGATCTTAATTGCTTCCTCTAGTGCTTAAAGCAGCTGCAGTCTGTATCATACTATCTTTAGCCAAATACATGTGAAGAAAACAAAATACCAGGATGTAGTGGAGTGTTACAGGGTGCATTATTTTCTTGCCATTACATGATGTTTCATTTTGAACCAGTAGTACCCACAAGTGAATTTCCATACTTTCAGTAATAATTATTACAAATTATTAACAAACACCTTGAATGATTCAACATGGGTGTTCTTAAGCCTTTATACTGAAACTGGTATTCTTTACAGAAACTTGGTAATTGGGTTATGTCAGGGTAAAAAAGGAGCAGTTTTGAGTTTCAAATGCCACATGAAATGATGTCTCTGCTTGAAGAAAATATTGTGGATTTTTTTAAATTAAGATTTTTAAACTGATTTCTTTAAGAGGTCAAATTAAATCTGTTTCTTAATGGGCCAGTTGGCTTGTTGTCTATTGTGTGCTTCATTTGCTATGAATAAGATAAATGAATTCTATTAATAAGAGACCAGCTGCTTCAGGAATATTGTCTTTACTACAATGGAAAATATGATGCTGTGGCCACTGAACTTGTCCAGATCTCTTGGGATTTTGTGGGCAGAAGTGCTACAGCAATTTGCAGTTTCCTGTAATAGTAAATGACTTCGTATTCATCCTCTGCAAAAAAAACCCACAAAAAAAACCCCCAAACAAACAAACAATAAACCCACTCCAAAAACCCCTCCAAACAAACAACAACAACAAAAGAAACAGAGGGCAATAAAACCCTTCTTCCTACTGAATAATATGTAAGGCAGTGCTATATCTTTGCCTTTTTATTTTTTTCTATATTCTCAAAACTGTAATTATAAATAAATCTGGAATATAGGGAAATTTGGTACCATGGATTTACTTTATTAAATCCAGTCTCCTGCTAGTATTACATAATGCAATCCCTACCTGTCAAGCTCAATTTAAAAAGAATTTTTGTCCTTTCTGTTTCTGCTAGAAGGCTGTTTTAGAACCTTGTTACTCTGAGAGTTGGATAACTCATTAAAAGTAAATTTAATCTGGAAATTCATAGTTGTTTATGCTAATTTTCCTTTCACTCAACATTTCTGCACTGTTGTTTACTTGGATTTGCTTGGTGAATAATCACATCCTTTTGCTGGACTGAACAAGCTGTTCACATCTTCTAAGAAGTTCTCTGGTTTCTTGGTCATTTTAGTTGCTCTTTTGTATGCCTTTTTAAATTCACTTTTAAGTTTTCAAGAGCTCTAAAAGTAGGGAAAATGAAACTAGTATAATATTGTTCATAAGTTTTACGTTTCCGTATTCTGCGAGAACATCAATTATTAAATCAAATCAATGCTTATGGTCTTCTTTTGACTATGTGGTGCTATGGATTCCTCAGGTGTATGATTAAAGGTGAAAAAGTCTCAGAATCTTATAGGCAGTAGCATTGAAGTGTATATTTAAACTGAAGAAAAATAACTTGACCTTCTTCCATATTAATAGGGAATTGAAGTACTGTTGGGCAGTGATGTAACCTCCCATTGGCACCCTGTGAAGTGCAAATAGCTTTCATCAGAAAGATATATTTCACAGCAAGTTATAAACTCCAGGCTATGTTACAGTGTAGTTTCTCAGATTAGTTAGAGGCTATCAATTTAAATAACTTCCCTCTCCTGAATTATGCAAACTTGTATTTCACAGGACACAAAAGCTTAAACATGTTACTGCACTCTGGTGTTTTGCTTAATATAGTTCAGACATGGCAAAACAGTATGGAAATGCTGTATGTCTTAAGAAGTCTTATCTTCTTTTAGCACAATATTCAAAGCAGGATACAAGGCGCTGCAATGTCTTGGTCATATAGTTTGTTCTACTGCTGATGTTAGTTGATTTGCAAGTTGATTAAAGAGAGGTTTGCATGCCAGATGTGGGTTATAGTGTCTGTTTACAAATGTACTCTTGGTCTCAGATAGATATTATTTACACTAAAGTAGGTATCACCATTAGGATTAATTTTCTAATATAAAAGCCTTTAAGTAAAGTAAACATCATGAAAAACAAAACAGGTAACAATAAGAAGAATCAGTTTGTGATTTTGCGAAGAGGTTGGACCAGGTGACTCTTGAAGTTCCTTCCAACCTGGCATTCTGTGATTCTGTGATTTGATCCTGTAGAACCATCGGTCTGACATGAGATCAGCCTCTGGTGTCCTCTCACAGCAGCCACCTCTGCAGCCCTCCTCCACCTCTACCTTGCCGTGTAAACCCAAGTAAAGCTCTTCTCCAAGTACTTTCAGTGCTTCTGTCTTTGGAAGAGAAACATTTTGGTTCCTCCTCTTAACAAGCAGCTGCTGTCTTGGCATTTAATGACTGAGAATTGTTTTGTTGTTCATGGAGACAGGTAAACTTAGGAAAAGAACGGGAATGAATTATTAAAAAGCTGCAAAGGCTTTTAATTCTTTTACAGTAAATCTTAGATGAGCTGGTCATTCAGCTGACCTGTTTAGACTTCTGTTAATGATATAATTTTTTTCTAATGACCTCTTCCTGCTGCTTTCCGCACAGAAATACCTGAATAAGAACCTGGTTGCTTCTAGAAAATTATCAAATATAAAAATAATATTTGTTATTCTTCTCCAAGTCCTCACCCTCGCCCCTGTCTCACCACTATGCATGGAGAAATCCCACAAACCCTTGGTAGAACAACCAATACAGGGGTTAGGTTTTCATAGTAAAGATACTTACTTTTGAATTGAGTTCTTTCTTTGCTAATTGAAAGTGCACAGGAAGGGATAACTGGATTTATTTATACTTTTTTTTCTTCTACTGTAATAATTAGATTAATTTCAAGAAGTGGCTGAATGTCAGTGTAAATATGTACAGATCTGTTCTTAAAAGCCACAGTTCTTAACAGTGCAGGTCATATTTTAATGGAAGAGCAGAGAGATTTGCGATGTTGTGGTGGTACGTGTTGATGTTCAAAAGCCTTCCTAGATTATCAGTATTGTCGAGGCCTTTGGAGCACTGGGACCATGCTATTCAGGAAGTTTACATTCCTCTCTAAGTCCATTCCTGCCATCTTCTCACCCTTTTCTGTCTTGTTTACCTTTAACCTTTGTTTACCTTTAACCTTTTTTTACAAAGGATGAGAAGGAGTTGAGAGAGGTAGAAGTAGAGAGAACACAAGAACTCATCTTCTGTGGAATTTACTATTTGTATAAACCACTACTTTAAATACACAAATATTATAGAGGGATGATTTTCCTCTAAGCAGAAAATTACTTGTAAGTTGCAGAGAGCATGCAGAAGAAACTTGCTGCTTTGAAAAAGATTGTTCTGAGCCTGAGGTTATCAATTAAAAAAAAATTGTTCCCTTTTTGAACTTTTTCATATCTAGAACTACCACTGCCATTAAATAATAAGCTGTATAATGATACCTCAAGAGAAAAACTAAATACCTTTCCATGCTCTTCTTGTAAGTTACCAGTTAGCCTACATACACAGGGAAGCTACGGAGCTATGTCGCTTACCTTCTGGGAAACCTTGAAATAAGTAAGACTTGAGCTTTACCCGAGGAGTGGTAAAATCCCCTTATTCTGGGGAAAAGCAGAAATTATGAGAACATTTGAGAGACTGATATTGCTAAAATGTGTATGTAAAAATACATGTGTTCATTCATAAAGTGTTGTGAAGTATTTTACCTTCTAGGGTAAATAAAAAATATTTATAAAATATTTTACCTCTAGATTCAGTATTAGGAAAAGTTTTTTCAGAGGGTGGTTGTGCACTGGAAGGTTGTGCAATGCTCCCCATTGAAGTTATTATGGTGACAAACCTGCAAGAGTTCAAGAA
This sequence comes from Prinia subflava, assembly GCF_021018805.1. Lineage (NCBI taxonomy): Eukaryota > Metazoa > Chordata > Aves > Passeriformes > Cisticolidae > Prinia > Prinia subflava. The sequence goes on from NC_086249.1 coordinate 30,873,219, forward strand.
GTGCTTGAGCAATGCTCTCAGGCACATGTTGGGAGTCTTGGGCTTGTCCTGTGCAGGGCCAGGAGTTGGACTCGATGACCCTTGTGGGTCTGTTCCAAGACAGGATAGTCTGTGAAGCTGTACTAACTTGCAGACTTCTGTGAAGAATCTGTTTTAGTGCAGAAAAAGAAAAATGAACTAATGGCTTCTTAATGAAAAGTAATGACTTCTAATAAAAAATTTAGTTGGCTCTGTGTAATGAGCGGTGCCTTTGTGAATCTCATCTCATGGTATGTGTTATTTACATAAAAGTCAGTGCCATCAAGAGTGGGCTTTGGCGTTCTCAGCATTTGATAGGTTGATTTCTCCATCTGAGTTGTGCCTTGAAGAGCCACAGTAAGGACCAGGCAGAGGTCCAATAGTACAAAACAGACCCAAGGAAAAGAATTGCTGCTTTCAGTTGGTATCAGATCTGGTAAAACAGGAGGTTTAAGCCACAACAAAGTAGATGAGGTTGAAATAATCTTTGGGAATATTAATTTTTCATTAATCATGTGAATATACTGAATTGTAATATAGCTTCTTCCCCTCTCCTATTATTTTTTTTTCCTCTCTCAGTTTCAGCATGTTATTGACCAAGCCTGATGGTTAAAATGAAGGAAAAATAGTGCAGTTTGGTAAGCATCATGAATGCCTGATGAGATGCTTTTTGACTCATAATCTTTGTCTAGGAATTACTGACTGGTTATTTTTGTACAGATTGGATATGAGAACTTGTTACCTTAATTTGATAAATTTATTAATGTAAGTTCAACTGAAGTAGCAAGGAAGTGAATGCACTGTAGCTTCTCAACATATTTTCTTCTGGAAAATGGCCGGTGCTTCACTCCAGTTTTTAGAGGGAATTCCCTTGCTTTTTGTTTTTAAAAAGTATGGTGAGACATCTGTGTTGGAAAACATGCTTTTCTTTTTTGAGAGTTGAAAATTATTAGAATCACAGCAAATCACTCTTTGTTGTCCTTGCATAATCTGTTTGGGGACATTTTCAGCAAGTCAAGAAACAGCAAATGTGGCATACCTAACACTTACTATGGAAAGTAGTTGGTTGGTGGAGGGAAAGATGAATACATTTAATAAGGTGAACATGGGCTTGCAGACTGACAGATGCCAGAAGTATGTCTGCAAGTATCATTTAAAGGGTTTTATGGATAGTTTTTGCATTTATGACTCTTTAGTCTGGTCCTGCTGCTCGTTTTCTGCAGAATGCTGAAAAATTGTGAAGACACGAAGACTCTTTTGAACATTTGAAGAGCATACAAACATGCCTCAGCTCCTTGAAGACCATGAACAAACACACGTGGCATATGTTTTTTGCCATTACTTAATCTGAAAGTTAAAGATTTATTTATATTAAAGGAAAAATTCTTCATGGGAGGTTTCTCTAAGAGACCAAGGTATATGAAGATCCAAGTGTTGGCAGAAGCTATACAAATTAAGATAATAAACCTTCAACTGCAAAGCTAGTAAGATACTTCCTTGAGACTATAATGGTTTTTTCATTGCTGGAAAATCTTAAATTGTTCAATTTTTTTTCCCCCAAGTTGCAGTCTTGTTCACTTATACCTGCTGGACTTGAAGCATTTAATCCTGAAACTCCTGTTCAGGGTAGCAGGGCTCGTTGATCCCATTTTTTTTTCTTGTCTTAAAAAGAAATGTTTTCAGTTTACTTGCAAGTCGTGAGGTTACATTTCTTGAAGGTACATGTGTGAGTGAAACTTTGAAATCTGTGAAGATTACATCCTTGAGACATTTTACAGTTCAGTGTTTTTCATCTTTAAAGTACCTGCAAGGCCTCAGACAGTTCCTTCTGGTACTCCTTACTTTGGTATCAGCATTGTGATTCAAAATGGAGGTGCTGTGCTGTAGTAACTGTTTTAGGGGGATGTTTTTGGTGTCTGGTTTTGTTGGTTTGTTTTTGTTTTTTCTCTTTTCCCTTTCTTAGTTTTATTAGACTGTATTATTTTAGTGTATCTACATGCCTGTGGAAATATACATGGAAACAAAAGCAAATAGTTGAAGATGATAATACTGTATTTCTTTTCATACATACAGATACTAAATAAATATGTTCAGTTCAAGTTGATGTCTTACAGGTATGTAAAGATGGCAAACTTAACGTTTTTCAAAGATCCTTAATGTCAGGAAAGTAGGTTTAATAGCTTAGCTTTGTTATCCTGTTGAGATAGAGATAGTCTGAAGTACTTAAAAAACCTTAAAATTCTCACAGTTCTTGTATATAAGGTGTTTTGTCATCTACTGCCCTGACTGGTTTAATTGGAAACTGACGTAACACAAAGGTGGGTCTAAGCAGATTCTTGTAGGCATAAATGTAAGCTTGGCAATAGTCTTAATGAAATTTTCTCACAAATACAGTCAGTATGGTTGGCTTTTTGCTACGTGAGCTTAGAACTGCTGCAGCTTCATGCTGTTTGGGAACCTAAGGTCAAATGAGAAATCCAAAATATTTCATTTTATGAAGAGGCGTTTAGGCACAGCAGGACATTTCCTGTTTACATAGCCAAATCTTCTTTGTATGCTGAGAGACTTCCTGATACACTCATACAGAATTTTTGAGTTTGCCCTTTAAGCTGTAGCCTCTGTTGCTTAGCTGGTTGAAGATGCCATCATATGCACCCTAGCCAGTGTGAGACAACACATTTTCCCGTGAACGGATGGGATGTTTGTCTAAGTCTTACCATCTTTTGTTTTTCCCCAGATTGCAGGATGAAAGGTGAAAATATTAAGGCTATGTTCATGAAATTTGTTTACCATTTATTTTTTCAGATCTAATTGAGATCTAAGAGAAAAATAACAAATTTTGTAAAAGTACAGTTTTTTGCTATTCGTTTTCCTCTGTGATCCAAGAGACACATTGGTCTCTGGTCTCAGTAAATTAAACCTACGGGATCTACTGACTTCCTTTAGTTCCATTCAGCCTAAGAACTTCTGGTTTTTGTATTCTTGTACAATATTGATAACTGTACATAGTGCTATCTTTTCTCTTTAGTGACTTCTCTGTGTAGTTGAAATACAGCAGTTTAAAATGTGTTTATTCTTATTCTGTTTGCATTGCTACAGCACAGCAATAATGTGCGTCTTTATTTTGTTGATTTGTTTAGTTTCACTCTTGTCACTTAATGTAGCATATCCCAAGTCTCCCTGGGAATGGTAATCATCTTAAATTTGCTAAAATGGCATTGCAGATCACGTGGGGTTCTTTTTTCCACTAGCTTTTTGACAGCTTCCAAATCATGTCAGTGAAATATGCATTATGCTGTCACAACTCCTCCTCACTGACACTCCAGAGCCTCTCTGATGCTCTCTGTGAGAAGCCAGAATTGTCAATGTACCTTCAGACTTCAAGACTGTTTTACAATAAAGACTCACTTACATGCCTACTTTTGTCACTTCTCTTGAGGAGTCATGGAGCTCTGAGAACTGTGTTGCTGGGTTGAGTATCAATTTTGCAATGTTTTCTTGAACACTTAATGTTCCCAAAGGAATCCATGATATTTTGACAAACACTTCTCATGTCCCTTTGTAAATCAAAATGGCACTTGAACAACAATACATTTGAACAGATGGAATAAAACACAAGACAGCAGTGTTACTCTTACTAGTGATAGGTTGGAGAGGATGATGTTTTAGTGGCTTTATATTTTCTTGGTTGGTTGGTCTGGTTCTTCTTTTTAAAGCATATTAAGTGATATAAATCTTGATCCCCTTGCCCTTTTGTGAGACATGCAAGAGGGGCTGAGTGTAGTGAAGATGGCAGAGACTATGAGGTTCTGCAGGGTTGTTTGGTTATTTTTTTAAAAAACAAAATCCGATAAATTGATAAGCCACTTCTGCAAAAGCTGATTGTTTCCTCATGAAACAAATTAACGTGGCCAGTAATTAAGTCCTAATATTACTGAAATGCAAGTTTCAGATTTTGTGAGGATTTTTGTGAGGATAAACCTCTAAACTTAGGTTTAGAGTTGTGTCAGCGTCAGTGCAGTCTCAGCAGAGCCATGCACTGTGTCTTCAGACCTCCAGAACAAAACTGGGCAGTGGGTGACCCTCACAGAAGTACTGAGCTTCTATAAGTCAGACAAGGAGAACCTCTAAATTGTGTAGCCTACTGCTAAAGTTTCTCCAAGTGTCCTCAAATAACCCCTTTTCAGAAAGGGATCTGTCTTACCTGGGTTTAAATTCAGGTGTCCTGTTAGGCTCCACACCAGCCTGTCACAGCTGGTGAGGAGTTTCATGATGTAAATGTCCTGCAGGAGCAAAAATGTTTCCTTTGTTGTATGCCAGCTGCTTGGTTATTTTATCTGACAATGGCAATTTTTGTTCTATGAGAAATAGTAACTGTTGTCTGTATACATTGCCTGCCCTGTTTGTCTGGGTTTGGATTTGCTATTTTTAAGGTCTTTTTTTTTTCTTTGTTCTTTCAGATTTTGTTTCCTAGCTGCTTTGAAAAGTTCCAGTCTAGTTAGTTTCTGCTTTTAAGTTAGCAAATCTGTCCTCTGGTTGTCCTTTGTACCTTCTTTATGGTAACTATGCCCATTCTGAGTTAGATTGCAAGAAACTTCATGGAATATTCAGGGCAAGAATGCATCAAAGAGTGATAGTTTCTGCTTTTAAGCAGAAACATTCTCTATTAAGGCCTACTAGGCCTTAATATTTGTGACTGTTGCCGATTGTTGAGTTGATATTATAAAATAAAATAACTGATAGTTTAAAAAACTAAAAATAGTTGATATTATAAAAACTAAAAATAGTTGATATTATAAAATAACTGCCTGCAGTGACTCCCAGGATATTTCAAAGAGTATTAAAGCTAATGTAAATAGCATTACTGTGTGGCTATTTTTTTCTCCTATGTGCATTAGTGTATGGTTCCTAAATATAATTTTCCTATATCACCTAACCTCCTTGGCATTTAAGATTCTGACCCTTCTGCTGCTTTTCAAGAAAGGAAAAAAACAAAAGCTGATTATGAATGCATGTATCAACAGTGAAATATGTTTCTCAGTGTTAACATACTTTTTCCAATTTGATCTCCAGGTTTTATGGTGGCTCTGATAAATAGTAAGACTCCTTGGAGATTCAGAAAAGAATTATTTGGCAGGAAAAAAGTGTCAATACAGAAAATCTACTAAAGTTTGATTCCGTTATAAGAAGCTGCAGCAACTGAGTGAAGTACTTGTTGCTGCCTTCATGCCCTGGCAGTTGTGAAACCAGTTTGGTTGGTCTATCCTGTGATATTCCAGATGATTGAGTATTTTACTGGCTTAAAGCCCACATCCTTGTGTATTTCTTTCAAGATAAATACTTTACACAGCTGGAATATGCACTTTGCTGAGTTCAGTACTTAGCAAAACTGAAGCTAAAATAAGAGTCTTCTGCTACCTTCCCTACAGCTCTACTGCTGTCCTACCTTGATCTTTAAATGAAAATATTTGAATGGACTGTAAAATGTTATGAGGATTATGTAGGTTGCTAATGATATTTTCAAAAGAATAAAAGTGCAAGAGCAAAAAGCTCATGAATTCTCAATAGAATATGATTTTTTTCAGAAATACATCTCTCTTCATTCAAAAAGCTGCTGTACAAGCACCTTGATGTATTGCTTATCTGTGGAGAGATGATAAAAACCAGAATCAGACTGTTTGCACATCCAGAAACATGTTCTGTTTTTTCATGCAGTAGGACAAACCTACGAATTATAAAATGATTTTTTAGGTGTATTTGTTGGGAAGCTATATACCAACTAGTGAAGTTAGCAGCTGCATAATCTTTTAGCCACTTGGGTAATTCAGTTCAAGGAGACTTCTTAAGCTGAAACCTTTACTAAATTTTCTTGCTAAGACTGAACTTTTGAGGCTTATTATTGGACTTGTTTTTCTTTGAGGGAAGAGAAGTTTCATTTTTCATTTTAGAAACTGGAGGAGGAAGGATTAGCACAAAAAAAATAGGCACCTTGAGTGTAATTACTGAAAAACTGGCACTGTAAGTCCTCATTTTTTGTTTGACTTAGTTGGTGTTCTATTTCTGAGTAACTGTGTGCATATTTTGGTGACCTCCAAATCAAATTGGAAAATAATTCTCAATGAGGCTATTTATGTCAAACTTCATGTTGGTTCCCTCATCCATATTTATAGCTACTGTTTCCCACTCTAATTTTGAGATTAGTCTTTACTTGTCTTTACTCAGTTTATAATTAATATTCCACAGTGATTTTTTAAATTTTATTTTCAGTCATTATGGGAATTAACAGCAGAATACACAGGATTAATTTATATATTTAGTTTGAGGGTATGATACTAAAGTTAAATTTGCTAGCTCTTTGGCCACTAATTAATGAGGGTGACTGGCTATCGTAGAGGTAGCTCTGATTATGTCAATGTTTTGGGCTCTTGTCTGTGCAGAGTGGATCTCAAGAGTATTGTTTTGTGTTGGAAGGTGCTTGTAGAAGGATTTAGCAAGCCTGTCTTTGTGAATAATTGCCTTGATAAGAGATGCTATTGTGTGTTTAGGGAGCCAGAGGATCAGAATCCTTAATGGCTGAGCTATTGCAACCATCAGCAGGAGTCATTATGATCTCTCTTAATGTATAGAGTGGGTATCCTTAATTCAGATACAATTCACAAAATATAATTGACTTTGGAGAAACTATGTCTTGCCCTGCATGTTAAACCCAAAGACATCTGCAAAACCATCTGCTTATTGGTGGCTGTAACTTAAAATAAAAGAATTAAAAATAGCAAACACTATCCCTACCCCCTCCCCTAGCTAATTAGTGCCATGTTCTCCTCCTCTTGTAGCCAATATTTTAATGTGCTCTGTTTGCTTATGTCAAGGAAGCTAACGTGAATGTTTTGGAAGAAGGTGTTTTGCTTGGCTGTTAAATTAATTCTCTCAAGTAATTCAGAGACTCTTCACTGATTCATGTTTATGTACACGTTCAACTGCAGATGAAAAAGGATTAAACTCAACAGACATGGAGCTCTGAAAGGACCATCCATTGCAGTTAAGCATTTTACATGCTCACAGAAAGAAAAAAAATTCTGCATTTGGGAGGCAGTGTCCAAAATCAAGACTACCATATTTGTGCTCTGTTTAGTTCGTATTGCTCATTATAAATAGCAAATGTTGTTTAGACTGAAACTTTTCACTTTACAGAGAATTCCAGTTCCACTTTAAAAGGAATTGATGATTTCAGAATTGTATCCAGTTGCAGAACTTGTTTGGTTTTAAGCTTGCTAAGAATTCCCATGGCTTTTGAAAAGTATACTTTCATGGAAAAGTTCCCACTTGTATTAAATTGAGTCTAAGGAAACTATACATTAAGTGCTACTGGGCATTAGAAATAAGTCTACAACTCCTTTAAGCCACTTTTTGTTGAGAAAAGGAAGAGAAGGAGGCTGTGATGGAATGGAAATCCAGCTAGCCAACAAACTGTGAAATGCAGTTGGTGCAGTGCAAAGCTGGTCCTCCAACTGCAACTTCTTGCAGCACACTTGAGGGAAAATGATGTTGTGGTGAGGTCAGGGACATTCTACAGTCAGTCTTTGGGTAAAAATACAGTTCTAGGGTTAAACACCAAATTTTCCTCTATGAATAATATAAAATATCTGTTTCATGCTAAAAGTTTTTCTATTTTTTTTCTTCCTTCTCTTAGTGAATTATTGACTCATTTGCTTGTTATTGACTTTTCCATTGTGTGTGAAAACAAGATGGATGGGTATTTTCCAAAAGCTTTGTTATCAGCTATTTCAGTGTTGTTTTGTGTCTTTAAAGCTGGAAATTTTTCCCATTTCTCTTGGTGAACCTGTGTAGGCTTCTTCTAGAACTTCTATGCAAAGAACTCTTTCCTGTCTCTTCAGTATTCCTTCAGATACTGATTCTTGAGATGGAGCTGTGATGAAGTTAGATTGAAATCTTAGTTGGAATTAATTTTAGTTGGTGGAAATTTATATGTTTTTTGAGAAAGAGAAATAACATCTTGCAGCACCTGAAAATTGATGGAAACATTGCATATGCAGAAATCCTATATTAAACTTAAATGTAAAATCTTCTGATTTAGAAACATTGGAGTTGAATTGTGCAAACCTTAATACTTCTGTCACAATTTTGTTTCAGCTTTTTCTTTGCTTTTTTATTTTTTTTTAAGGTGCTTAAACTGAAGTTTAGCAAATGGCTGTTAAGCAAATAGGCATATTTGTGTGTCGGGTGTTCTTCATTTTCATGGAGATGGAGTTCATGGAAACAGAGCACTAACTGCTGTAGCTGGAGTCCTGTAGCGAGGACTTCTGTAGGGGCTGCATTAAATGAATCAAAACAGTGTTGGGCTGCTTATTTTTTTTTCTACTATTTATTTTAATTAAGATTTTCTTTGCTCCTATTAATATAAAACTATTTTTCAAAATTGTGCCTCCTTGAAAGAAAGACATTGCAGATTTTGTGGTGACAGGGAAGTGTGAGAAGTTGTGTTGTTTGCAGCTCTGGTTAACATCTCCTGGTCTGACAGAATGGCCTCTGGAATAATGGGCAGGGACTAGGGAACTAGAAGGGCCTGCCTAATCACCAGTTTGGAGTGTGTGGCCTTAGCCAGGCTTGCTTTCAGCATTTCCATCTGTAAACAGCGTAATGGAGCTGGATATGACATAAAATACACTTTTATTTTTTCTAGACTTGGCTTGCTTGAAGGCTGGGATAATTCCATTTATTACTGGACTTGGATGCTAGGCAGTGAGCAAGAATGGGAGGAGGAAAGAGCAGTACTGAACCCTGAGGAAAAAAAAAGGCACATAATAGTTGTCCACGTAGTGACAGCGCTCATGCTAAGAATAAGTTGGGAAAATTTTTGAAGGAGAAGGGTGAAGATAATACAAATGTGCAAGGAGTTAAGCTTTATAATCAGTCTTTATTGAATTTGTTTCGGCTTGGTAGTCCAAATCAAGTTTTTGTCAGGTATTTATTTATTAATGCAGTTATTTTTACTGTAAAAAATTACACTTCGTTTATCGCATAGTACAAATCACCAACAAGTCCTTGCTGGAAGAATTACAGCCTTGTAATATAACTAAAGGTGTAATGGCCCACATCCTCTGGCTGTGGAGCAGTTGCAGTTAATACAGCTTTCATCTACCTGTCGTTGTTCATACACTGGAGAATATCTCCTTGTGAATATCCCTTCAGCTGGGAAGATAGAACATTTTCATGATCCTTACTTTTTCAGTGTGAACTCAGCTCCTTCTCCTGTTGTTGCCTGTTGCTCTAACAGATGACCCTGGCTAGGTGGCTAAAGACGGCTTACCCCTGGTGGTGCATTGGCTCATCCATGAGTGATAACCTTTGACTAGCAGGTGGTGGTGATCAGCTAATTGTGTCTCGAGGCATTGGAGCCATTATAAAATATGTATCCAGATCTTCCTACAAAGGGCATAAGCACAACCGTGCAGGGCTGGACATGAAGCTTATCTGGTGTTACATCCTGTCTCCAGATACGGATGAGTGCTGTGCTGTGGGTTCTGGTTTTCTCTCACGCATGGCACTGACTGTTTAAGGCAGAGAAAAACAGCAGGCAGAATGTGGTGAGGCTTCCACTGCCTCCAGTGATTCAGGGCTTGAAGATTTCCTGAGCAAGGGGTTAGTTACGTCTTTAATAGCTCTCAGTGGATTTTTCTTCTGTGAACTTGTCTAATCCTTTTTTGAGCCCACATAAATTTTTAATATCCAAAGTATCCAGTTATAGTGAGATTTATTATTTAACTATAAATGTTAAGAAAAAGCATCTTCTTGCTTTGTTTTGAGCTTGCTTCTTGCTCTGTTAGATAGCCTTGTTTTTTTCACTTGGGATTCAACCATAATTTCTGTATTGGTTGTCATTTTGTAGAACTCTTGTGGCTCCCCAGTTACCCCTTTCAGGCAGATTGCTGTGTGTGTATTTCTTTAAACAAGGTGTTCTTGCCATTTGCTTACCATTTACCTTTGCCTCAATTTCCTGTACCTTTGATACACTTGATACCACTGTATCAAGAGACAGTGTCAAGGAGTGAGACAAAATCTCTGTATGGTTTTTAAGTGCAAGTCTCTTGTGGCTTGATGGAGTAGCATTAATGATGTTTCTCTTTTCCCCTAGTTTCAAATAATTACTAGTATTTAATATGTGCTTGACCATGCCTGAGTGTAGAGTAATAAAACAACCCAGTTATTATATATCTGTTTTAATGACAAGTTCCCATTTGTTTGTGATAGTAGTTAGTTCAGAACTCATTACACATGCCGTAATATAAACACTACTAGTACTAATGGATGGTAAGATTATTAATTAAAGGATATCACTCTGCCAGGAAGATAACAAGAGGATGTTTTCATTTATTCCTAAATCTTTTTGTGACAGGAAGATTGAACAAAATTCCAAAGAATTAAAATTTGAAAAAAATGGTACATTAACTATGTAGAAGGCTAATTGGTCCTTCTTACAAGTTAGTTGACTTAAGAAAAACTAGGTAGCCTTCTTCTTAAAGTTATTCAAGTTCCTTATTTTTGTCTGAGAAGTAAAAAAATCCAGCAAAATGAATATGAGAGATATTTCTCTCTTTTTTTTTTAATTAATGGAAAGATCCTGTTCTTTGAAGTAGCTTTATACATAGAAAGAAAAATCATATGAATACTGGTTTTCACAGGGGTTATTTCTTATTCTCTGTGACTGAATACAATAAATCTGCAAAGTAAAATGCAAAACCTGTAGGTGTTAAGGAAATAGTCTCATGCAAATTGGAGTTAACCCCAAACTCCTTGGAAATGCTTAATTCTGACTTGTTTAAGCAGGAGCTCACCTGCTGAAACTGATTTGTAGTTGTGCATTTCATTAGTTAATGAAGCATATTTTATTTGGCTGATATTTTTCCCCCATTATTAGAATGCAGGTATTTTGGTAAGTTTTTTGAATTTATGATACTGCAAGTGATTTAATTTTAACATTCAAAAATGTATCTTTAAAAGTCTTTTATGTGCTTTCATGGCTCACATCTCTGCATTTTGTGAATTGCTTTCATATTTTAAAGGTAGAGGACAGTTTAAACTAGCGTATTAAGCTTGTTTGCTGTATGAAACTGATGTGTTTAATATCCATTCTCTCTTAAGTGATGAGAAGTAGCTAAGCAGTGTGTAATAGTGCACTGGCTGTATGGTAGACTGAATGGAAAAAAACTGCCTTTGGGCCAAATTTGGTCAAGACATTTAGTGACATTTAACGTCACTGAACAAAATCCTGCTTGATTAGAAATCTCAGTTCTGCCCTCCATATGTGGAAATGCATATCTGACTCTTTAAACAAGTTACATCTGTTTGTGTGTGTGTGTTAGAACTCTCACACCCCCACCCTGTTAAGTGCAGTACTGATGTATATGTGACCGTACAATTACTTGTCTGATCAAAAGGATCTAATCAAGCATTGTATTCCTGAGCTTTAAGAGCCCGAAAGAATTTCATGTGGAAAGTATTTCATTTCCTTTAAAGCCAAGTGGTAGTATTTTCTTCTTTTTTAAATAAGCTAAATATACATATTTTAATTTTTTCCCCTCTCCTTCTCCTTCTGGTCTTACAACACATTTTACTTTGTTGCCCAAGTGCAGAAAACCTTGCCAGGAAGAAGGGTGAGCAATGCTTCTGTTTCCCATGACCCTCAACTCTAATGTTGTTCCAAGAGCTCACTACTTACAAATGCCTTGATAACTGCTTTCATTCCTTTCATCCCTCCCCCGCCATCCAGCACAGGCCAGTGGGACTGATCTTCCTTGGAGCAGCTCTCTTCACAGAACAGGAGAATCTACTTAATGTAAAAATCATGGAACATAAAAGCATTGAAAGATATATTGCAGAATTTTTTACAGCTGAGGATCTGCATGATAATTGCTGCGGTGATTTATTCTTGGTTTCATAGAAGCAGAGAGCTCCATGCTTTCTTAGGGCTCCCTGTTCATACCAGAAATAATCCTATTTTTTATTTTTTCTTCTGGATAGATATTTGGGTAAGGATAGTAGTGAGGACACTGCATCTCATTCTACACGTGCACAGCACTGAACTGGCAGAACTGAACTTGGTCTGATAGTCCTGGCTCCTTGAGAATGTGTTGCAGCATAGGCTTTAATTATATTCTGATATTATATTATATCATATATTTCTTTGTCTGCAAATAGGCACATGTATTTTTTAAATTTCTTTGGGCGCATGGTAAAATTAAGAACAAACAGAGAAAAATGTCTTTTCAAGTACTACTGTAACATCATCTGATGCACCAATACCTTACATTGCACTAGAAATCTGGGAATTCCCATGTTGTTTCTGGCAACTCCCTAGCTGCCAGACAGGAAATCACTCTCTGCCTTTTCAACCTCTGGCAGCATCTGCTCTTAGTTTCTTTGTCCTTTTTTTTGTGGTGCTTCTCTGCCTGCTCAGTGTCGCTGGGATGTGCCAGGAGGAGTGAGAAATGATGTAGCGTGCCTGATAAACCATGTTTCATTGGAAGAGTCTGGGGGGAGAATATTAGAATGGGGACCCAACTCCCTGGAAGAAGTCTGACACTGTTCTGGGAAATAAACATGTGTGGGGTGGGGGAAGAATGTGGAAGATCATGAAAGAGCATTTAAAATCCCCAGAAGGAGCAAGAGAAAGTATGTTGAGGGTCAAAGCAAGTTTGCAGAGATGAAAGTTTAGACCTTCCTGATAGAGAACTATGGAGTAGTTTTATGAACAGATAGGGAAAATACTGAGAGTGATTAAGTTAGTAATGATATTCAATTATCTGAGAATGGAAAAAAGCAGGGAAATATGCTTGTTTTCTGAGATTTTTCTCTGAGTCAGAAGAAATGTTGGAATATTTCAGGCCTTTACAGTGAATCTTCTTGGTCAGAAAGTGTACAGGATGAAAATAAGCATATCTGCAAAACTGTCATTTGTATAGAAATGTTTTGGTTGAATGTAATTTAGAAAAATATAATAATATGCTAGAAATAGTACTAAGTTATGCCCTACAGCCAATCTTTACAATTTCAGAAGCAAAAGGAAACCAAATGCTTTCTGAAAATTCTAGCCATATCTGTGGAAAAATACTGTAAAAAGTTGCAGTGCTGGCAAAGGAAAATTTTCTGTTCTGCCTTGTACCATGTGATTAGTCACTTGTAAAGTGTAATTCTCTGAATATGGTTTGATGATTGAAACGTTTAGACCATGGTAATTCCCTGCAAAGTCAGTTTGTTTTCTAATCAAATACAGCAGTATAGTTCAACAGTGTTACAAGCTAAAATACTGAGAAAAAGATTTTGTAAGAACAAGGTAATGAGAAATAAAATACAAGAATGTGGGAGTATCGAAACAAAATGACATCACTTAATATGAGAAAGAGCTATGAAGTTACATACATGCTATAACTTCAGAGAAACAGATGAACAGTATTTTCTATATTGTGAACTCCACATTAAGGCTTACAGGACATACACTGTTAGATGCATTTTTATTATTTCATGTATTTATAATTAGGCAAAGTCAAAACAAGTTAGTAATTTTGTAGACTTTACAGCTTTTGGATACTAAGCTCAAGTTAATTTCTTTCTGTTCTGATTATGTGAATAAGGTTAGGTTTCCACATCTTCACACAAAGTGAGTGTGGGTAAGGACAGGAATAGTGAAAAGACGGATAGAGTATTATCAATATTGTCTTTTGTCTGTATAATGTTATTTGGTTCAACAGTTCTTTTTCAGGGAAGTTTTAGTATGTTTTTTATCAAGTAAGCATGCAAATGATGCCTAAAAATTCCCTTCTCATTAAAGATCAGTGTTGCATTCTTGGAGTGTCCTCAAGACTGTATTAGGCATAGTTCTTATCTGTACAGAAGTACTAAGAGTATCCAAAGTACTGCACAAGTGCCTAACATAAGGAAGTTGTGACTGAACAGTGTTGGTATGAATAGCTGTGGAGTTTATAGAGCATACAGGCTTTTCAGTGGCTCTTGCCTCACAGTGTTAAGAAAGTGGGGATTTTGATGCATTTGATCAAGGGGATTTCTCAGTGCTTTCTAGAATGGGAAAGTAAATTGTGCATTTTTCTCATGGAAATATTAATGAGTAAGAGAACGACACTGAAAAATTTCACTGCCTTATGTAACCCCAGAGGAATGCAGCAATGCATGGACTACATGTTGACATATTCTCCTGATGTCCTTTCCCTGGAGATTGTGGGAAGAAATTAGCTTCACTGAAATTAAGAGCACAGCATAGAGCCTAAGGTAAAAAAGTCATGTGGGATTGTAGGGGTAGGGAGTTGTTTGTTTTAGTTGCTTATTATTGTTCCACGAATAGCAAGCTGGCAGAGAATATGCACTGCTGAAGCTGGCAAATAAAGAGGGCAAAGAGTGTATTGAGAGCAACAATGAAAGACTGTGTCAATACAGAGCAGTGGCCCTAGAGCTGCAAAATCTCTGGCACTGGGCACTGGATTCTCTATTCCCTTCTGATGTTTTCTTGTGGATTCTTTAAAAAGCATTGTGGCAAGTGGCCAGCATTAGCCCCATCAGCCCTTGCAGATAGTCTCTACTCTGTGCCAGCCTGCCCTGTGTTTTGCCAAATTAAATTCTTCTGCAGAAATGTGGATAAAATGTGGTCACTCATAAGAGGAGGGTTTTTTCCTTCCATTTGTCTTTTTTTTTCTTATGACAATCAGAAAAGTTAATATGATCCAGAAATTAACTCAGCTGAGAAGTAAAGAATAAAGAGTGTGTGTAAATAATTTCATCAAATAGATTTCTAAAAATAGAAATACCATGGAAAATATTCCATGCAAAGGAAGGACTCCAGGACTGAAAGCAATGAAGCCAAAGACATCAGAAGCTGCATCAGCTAACTATACAGATCTTTTTGTCACTGTTTAGAAGGCATGTTAACAGGCACTACAAATTGCTCTCTAACTAAAGGGGATCTGGACATATCATGGCAGTGATGTTTTATTAAATTGGGACTACCTGTTCTGGCAGCAAATCGCAGAATTCTTTTCATATGCAGTTGAAGGAATTAATTGTATTACCAGCATATATGCCAGCATTTCCAGGCTCAGGATTGCTGCTTTGGGCTGATTTGTAAGACATTTTCAGGTGCCTATTGAAGTGTTCCCCTTGCTTCTGCTAACCTCCTATCGTATATGTTATGAGTAGTAAGATTTTTCTAAATGTGATAATTACCTAAAACCATTGATAATCATTTATTTTTCTTTTTAAATTAGTAGTGAGCAATGAAGAGTGGAAATGCAAAAATTGCAAAGAAAATGCATAATTGTGTCCTCCGAATTAGAACCTCCTACTGTGAAGCTGGAAGTTTTAATGAGAAAGCCCTTAAGCCAGGAAGAAATTTGAAATATAGTAGTGATATACGCAATCCTGTATGATCACTGCTTTTAACTGCTTAATCATTTATATTGCCTAAATATAATTGTACTGCCAGCTTCTGTGTTTACAGTCTATGGTGTGGAAAAAGATACCCCACTGTGACATGTTCTACTTACAATCAAATTGACTGTAGCAAACACAGAAGCTGTTGAAGTTCAGTGCTTCTCAGTGGGGTGTTCTTGTTCCCCCGGTTTATTTTCTGGCTGTTGATACAGCTCGCATCCTTGAAGCTCATTCCCTCATGAAATAACAAAGCCAAGGAAGTTCCCTGTTCATCTTCACTGTAGAAGAGCATGCCATGAACTATTTAAGGTGACGTGTATCTCACAAGCATTTTTCTGAATAAATAGTGTTTTACAGATTTGTATTTGTAATACTGAAAGCCCTTTTTCACTTTTATGAATTTTTAAATGCTTCCTTGCTTCTGTCATTTAGTTTGGTAAGAATACTGCAAATCATGCTCATAGCTGCTATTTCACAATAATAATGTCTCTCATATAAAAACTTAAGTGTTTAGATAACTTAGCCTGAACAATTGTTTATAGAATGAGAGTTGCTTAAGAAATAAATCAAAAAAATAAATCTATTTGTAAAGTGATTAAAAAACAACCATCATAATGACTCATTTTCAGGTATTGAGGAGTAGAAGTCAACAAACTAGATAAATGTTTCTCTGCATTTTAGCATGCTGTTTTATCAAGTACTCTGGCAATACTGTTCAATTTCTGCTGTGTTTTATTCACATATTACAATGCCTTAAGGCTGAGTTTTGCTGACTAGCTTGGGTTTTAATAAACTTGTATGTCAGTGCATGACCAAAGGAGGTATCATGAAGCAGAGCACCAGAATGCATCTAATCATATCTGGTACTGGACTCACACTTCCCCAAAGGTTTGAAACACCAAAGGTGACTCTACGTAGTCTGCTTTCCAGTCTTCAGCTGTACTGAAATTCAGCTGAGTGAAGGATTGTCTCTAATATCCTACTAGGTCAATCATCACCCCTTTGCTTCTACTGTCTTTGAAGCCATGGCATAATAACTAGCTTTGTGTCAGATAGCCAGATATGTTGCTATTACTGTATTAGCCACAGTGTCTGTTGTTTGAAGTCCCACTTACTGCATTCCAGCTGTTGCTCACGAGTTCATTTAGGCATGTTTAATCTTCTCACTAGGTTTCAACTGCTGTTTTTCTTTATTAACCCAGCGAATGATACCAAGCTTTCCCAGGGTGATTGACATCAGTCAGGAAGAACACTGGTTATTGGAACTCCATTGGCTAATAAAGTCATCTTTGTAAGCAAACAAGTGGAAAGACTTTGGCTTTGATGTATTTGCTGAGAACACTTTCTTGCAGGCTGCTACTAGGGTAGGGATATGAATTCTCTGTAAGTGCTCCAAAGTTTCTGCTTTTGGAGTTTGATTGATCCCTATCAAAAGTTTGGACTTTCTGCTGTTCTTCCAGATACCAGACTAGCAAAACCAAACAAATGACAACCTTCCCAACCCAATAAAAAAATTCATTGTGCTTATCAACTTGTGGAAATCTTTTCAAGCATCCTTATCGGTAGGACTTTGTCCTTGTTGTGACAGGGTGTGCCATGCCAAAGCATACACTTGTTTTTTCATTCTTAGGGAAATAATGTCCATCATTTCATCACATTGTTGCTATGTATTGTTCTCTCCTTCTCCTCGAAACTCTATGTAAGAAATTATTTTATGATCTGTTTAACAAATCTAGGACAAGAAAGTGGAATAACAACTGTGGTCATACAAAGGGTCTGGATCATAGTTTTATCATCCTATATTCAGCTGTAAGGCCCTGATACCTAAAATAAATTAATATATTACAGTCCATATCACATACTTCTCTTTGGAAATTTCAAAGAAAGTGAGTCTGAAATAAACTTGCCTTCTGGAACAATCCAGAGGAATTTTTTTGCATTTTTTTATTGAAAAACATGTGTTACATTGATTAATCAAATATATAAAACTTCAGGGGAAGTACAATAGGGAAGTACATTTCACGATTCCTTAATGACTTTCCTGAATGGATGATGACTTTCATTGTTCTTTCATTAGCATTATGATACTGATGGTTGGTATAGTATGAATCCACATGCAATACTGGTGTTATATTACTTTGCTGTGGTTAAGCTTTGTTTAGTTATCCTTTTATTATTTCCGGTCACAGTCTGGTAGCTTCTTTAGTACTTCCTCTGTTAGCTCCACAAAAAAAAAATCTTGTTTGCCAGTTGGCTTTCTGCAGCCCTGACTAAAACAACTCTGTCACAATTATCTCCTTGCACTGACAGTATGTAGTGCGTAGATGGCTACTCTTGACTATGTGCCTCACTTCAAAATGGAACTGAATCCTTCTTTGGAATCAGAGAAAGCAGGGAACAAATGGTAGAAGTGAGTACTCTCAGAAAATACATATTAACAGAATTGCCCCTCTGGCAAATTAGACTTATCAAGTTGCATTTTCATTCCTTTGCTGCCACCCATAGAGATTACTTCATTGGAGTGCCTGCAGAAGAACAGAGGCAACAACATTTATGAGTTCTTTGAGACTTTTGAGCAGCCATCCTTCCCTGGATGACAGACTTGTACTGCCAGTCAATAAAGCTAGTGAGGTTTTTTAAGAACTTAAAAGATCAGTTGTCTCTGATTGAAAGAAGATTTCTGCCCTAAGTGAATGCCCTAGGGGATGTGGATTCAATGAAAAGAGGAACGTGACTTTACAGTGTACTTGCTGAGTACAAGCAACTCTGAAAAAGGGCACAGATTCTAAAAAGGTGATTTCTGTGGTGATTACCTTCCTTCTGGAAGCAGTGGCATGCTTTGAGGACTCTCAGTGACATTAAGAGTTTGGGATATACAGTGATAAATGACATCTTGTAAAACTGGGTGAGGTCTCTGCTCTATCAGTTCTTTTCATTTTTTTGTCCATCAATTGCCTCTTCTTGATTGGAGACAGTTGCTCTTAAATTTGTTTTAATTCAATTTTGAATCTTGGTATCTTTGAGAAAGGATACGCTTAATGCACAGCAGCTCCTTTTCTGTGACTGGTTTATAATTTTATAATCAATTAAAGTGATGATGCTCCTAAGAAAGTGATAAATACAAGCAAGTATCACCGCTTGGCTCAATATTGGTGATTCAGCTGCAGTGTCATAGTCATAGAGAGTTACTCCTATTTCAGCCTATAGGAAGCTGTCCAAGTCAGCTGGAATTTTCTGTAAAAATAGTATTTTTTATCTTTTCAGGTTAGATTAATGAACCTTCTGCATATGCCGGTAATGTTAGAACTTGTAAATGAGCGTTACAGGAAGCATCTGACCTTGGAACTTCATTTTATTCTTTGCTACATTGAACAACTTTAATCTTGTTATGGTATTGTCTAATACTCTCAAGGCATGAGGAAAGGCCTCATATGGAGGCAGATATCTCCAAATGGTATCTTCTGCATTAATTTATCAAGTTATCTAATAAGCTGCTTAATTCTTCATACCCACTATTTCTGAACTAGGTTAAACTTACCTCCTTCAGGTTCAAAATGTATAAGCTGTGTGTGATTTACTGACACAGTGAAAGAAAGATTGGCCTCATTTATCTGTAATCCAGGCAATGAAATGGAGACTCCATCTTTGGATTTTTTACCATCTGTATTCCTTTACTTTGACATTTGTTCCACCAAACCCTGCATATGTGGGAGAATGATAGGGGAGAGTCGATGTTCCCTCATTTCCTTTCACATTCACAGAGATGCCATTCATCATGGGCAGTTATTAGATTGTCCAAAGGAAATAAATCTACATTCCTGTTAGGAAGAGTTAATTTTTACATTCTGGTGTACTTGCAATATAGAAACCTTTTTCATTCAATTACCTTAAGTCCATGTAATTCCTTTTGACATCAGTTGCTGTACAGCAGTTTTCTATTTGCGGTGTTTGGGACTCAGTGGTGAAACTTGGTAGAAGAATGAATAATAAAACTGTTTCTTCCCTTTAAACTTAAAATATACTGCTGTGAACAAATTCAAGTTTAGGTCTTTCTAAGAAATGTAGAGCAATCATTTACTTAGCTATGAAAGATGCTGTATTTGCATAAAACACAGTGCTTCATCTTATAAAGATTATTTTGTTTTCATCTATACAAACAGTAGGAAACGCTTTCTGTTTAGCATTCAATTTGTTAATACACTTAATAATATAATCTTCATCTACAGCACAGTAGGAAATGTACAGTAAGAATGTAATAAATCTGGGTAGCATTCTTTCCTGTTTTCCATGTGCTTTATCAAAAAAATGCAGAATTTGTGGACCCAGTTCTTTACATCTTAGTTATTTATCAGATATGCATACAGAATTCCCTACTAATAGAAGAAAAAAAAATCTGTTCATGTCTGTATTGTCTAAAGATGGTGGATCTCTTTTTATACTGATATACTCTATAGCTGCCTATAAAAATATAAAAGGAACAGGCACTGGGGCAAAATTCTGGGCAGTTCAAAATCCAGAAAGAGATTCTCTTGCTTGATAGTAATTACCTTTGATTAAAATAAAAAAAAAATCAGTCACCTTATTTTGTGGATTTTTGTTTGGGCGTATTTGAAGTCTTTATTTCAATAATTTTTCAATTCTTATTTCATTTAGGATAGTGGAATTGTTCTTACTGTTGGAATTTAAATGATGCTTTGTGTGTATGGGTGTTGTTTGTGTGTTGATTTAGGATATTAGGTCAATTTGTATATTTATATGTTAGGTTTTATTCCTGCCTGGAAGAAGGTTAGCCCTCTTAATTTTGTGTCCAGCATTAAGTGAATGAGTATTTATGGCTTTACAATAACAGATAGTAAAGAAATCACAGAATCACAAAGTGACCAAGGCTGGAAGGGAGCCATGGAAGTCATCTCATCCAACCACCTTACTCAAGCAGGGCCAGTTGCCCAGGACCGTGTCCAGACAGCTTTTGAACATCCCCAAGGATGGAGTCAGATATGGGATGCTTTTAAAACAAAATTTATAATTTTGCTTTCATTCATGACTTATTCTTACCATGAATTTTCCTAAGATTTAGCAGATGCCAGAATCTTAATTGTCAATTTTCCTAGCATCAAAACAGATACCATAGATAAAGCCTCCAGGAGGCAGAATATTGTTGTTGATTTTCTGGGCTTATCTGGACTGGTGGTGTTTTTAAGTCTTGACCAACTCCATTCATTATCACATTCATCTCTGCATTTGCTATTAGTATATCTAAAAAAAAGAAAAGATAACAGATTTATGTAGTTGATATTCTGTATTTTTTTCATCATGTACAATTATAATGAAATTTTGTGCTATAAAATATGGATTGCTTTGTCAAATTTAGTGAAAATAGTGTTCATAATCCACGGATTACCTTGTTGATTGGCAAGCATCTGTGTTTTTTTTTTCTCTTCACTTGCTTTTTACACAGGTTTTGCCCTAAAACATTATACAGTGTGGTGTATCAGATTAATTAGAATGTAATTATTTTGATAATGGTAATGAAAAAACTGTAATAAGCTTCATTTTAACATTCAAACTAATATTGCAGTATTTAAAAGAGTAGGTCTACTTACATATGCAATTTATCACTAGAGATTAATTTCTTATACTAATTTTTTGTTTTTCAGGATGTATAAAAATTCTTTAGTTGTCAGTGTGATACATGTATTAATGTTTGAAATCTTGCATCAGCCTGTTTCATAGGTGCCTAGGATAACTTAGGTATTTGATTTTGAAATTATGATGGTGATTTTAAAATGAGGTTAACGTCCAAAAAAGATACTAGTAAGGAAACTTTGTAAGCAGAAAAAATATTTAATGCAGAAATGCATGATGCCTTGCTCCATTGAAATTCTAGCGGAATAATTCTGATTTTTTTTTCTTGAATTCTAGATTTATCCATGGCAGTACAAAAGTTTTCACAGTCTTTACAAGATTTTCAGTTTGAGTGTATTGGAGATGCTGAAACTGATGATGAAATTAATATTGGTAAGTACTCTCTTTGCTTTGCTGGCAAAAACATTTGTTATAGTTTCTTATGTTATCAGAAATACAGTGGGGCAGTTCACAGTTGTGTTTTAATTTGTCATGCCACAAAAATAGAAAAAATTTCAATGAATAGAAACCATGCAAGACTTTAAAAATTCATGTTAAAAAGCTGTGTCTTCGTGGCATAGCTTGATTTATTGTAGTGGGAAGTATTCAGCAGTACTTTTTGTCAGCTGAGTCAACTGTGAATCCCCTAAGTTCTCCTGCTGCTTTTATGTTTCAGTTAATTTTCAGTGGGTTACTAAAAAGCACATAAGTTTTCTATGATCTTCAATAATCTACTTAAGTGCCTAGTAAGACACAGGAAACTTTAAAGAAAAAATTTAAAGGTCTGAAAAGAGGAATATGTTCATACAACTTGTGCATTCCTAAGTATATGGTTGTCTGAATTTTTGCCAGTAAAATTTACTAGCAGTTTATTGTTCTGTCTCTGTATACATGCAGAAATTCTGCATTTGCAGAACTGAACAGCTCAACTTGTCTTGAATGTAAGCCTCTTTAGTGTCATCAAACACTCTTCCCTCAGCAGACTAATCCTGGAAGTGTTTCCAGGGCTCAGAAATTCAAGCACTCTTTACTGCAAGGCATTGCTGCAGTTGTAGCGATGCTTTTACATGGTAGCACAGCAGCTGGAGTGCTTTAACCCCTGTTGGTAAGAAATTTGGATTATGATCCATCTTCAGAATGGCTAAATTCAGTATCATGAGTCTTACATACCACATGGCCCCCATGTGTCTCCTAAAACGCCTGAGAGGAAGTAAGATGGTTCCTAAAGAGTAGTGACTTTTAAAAATAAATAATTTGGTAGTACAAGAGGGAACATAGGGCTTGTGGGTATTTTTTTTAAGAAGTTCTCTGTAATGCAGAGAGGAAACTCGAATTTAGTCTTTTCCAAGTGTATCTATTATTATGATCTATTTTCAAGTCTCCTCTCCCTTCAATTTTTCCTTTTCCTGACTGAGTCATTGGACAGAAGGTCTGAACTGCTTGTTTTCACTCAGCAGGTTTGCTTCATCCTCACCCTACAACATTGTGGTAGTCAGAAAACTGTCATCATAGTTGACTGGTATTTGGTTACAGTCTTCCACTAACTCCTGGCAGGGTGTGGGAGGGGAGGTTTCATTTTATTGACAATTAAAAGTAGGGGAGTGAGATCACTGAACTGCTGCTACTCAGGTATAAAACCGCAAGCATTCTTCTGATGTGTCCAGCTTGGAAAGAGAAATCATGTGCATGTACACTTTGGCATGCTACATGTTATTCCTTGGCTGTTAAAATAATATTGTGTATATATATATATGTTTAACTAAATCTGCAGTATCTCACTTATATGTCTTAGATTTGGTCAGTAACTTTTTTTAAAGACATACAGTTTTACATTTAAAATCAGGTGAAAAAAAGACAACATTCATTTTACTTGTAACTTAAACGTAGCAGAGAAAAGACATTTTATTGTTTGGACATTAAACAGGCATTTAAAACTAGGAAAAAAACACAATTCGTGATGCTTGTCAGCTGATTTATTTCACTTGAAGCTTCAAAGAAGGGATTTCTAGCTTCTAAAGGACCAATTGCCTGATGGATTGTCATGTACATCAAAGAAGCTTGTAAGAATAAAAGGTAAACTGTGACAGGAATCAAATTCAAGTCTAACAGAGCTTGAATGATACTGTGTACTTTTTTAGGGTAAGGCTCAATTTTTGATCTCCCTAGAGCAGTGACCTAGAATTTATCCATATCTTTAACATGCCCCAACAAGATAAATGTTTGCTTATCATCAAAGACAGCTTTGTATAGATGAATCCTGCTCTGTACCTCCTTCTGCTTTCACCTCCTTTTTCTAAAAATGTCTACAACTGTGCAGGCCAGTGAGTTCTACTTCAGTCTGCAGTGGTGATAAGATTTCTAAAACCCTACCATATGCATGGGAGCTTATTGTAAGGACCACATTTATATATTTCAAGCTTAGCATCAAAAATCTACCTTAATACACCTTAGCATTGGGAATTCCCCTCTGAAAAGACTTCTTCTGTTGGATGTATTTTTTAAAAAAAAAGGATCAAATTCTTTCAGCATTAAATGTAAGTGATTGAAGAGATTTTTTGTTTTGGTTTGGGTTTTTTTTTGTTTTTGTTTTTGTTTTGTTTTGTTTTGTTTTTGTTGTTGTTGTTTTTGTTGTTGTTTTGTTTTGTTTTGTTTTTGTGTTACCAACAAAAAATATTTGGAATATAGCTGATAGCTCCATTAACATTTTTTGAGACAATACTAGAGTTGAGGGTCTCTCTTTAGTAACTAAGCCCAACTTTTTTTTTTTCCTTCCTTTTCTTTTTGTCTGAGATCTAATAAGAGCAATTTTATTTGCATTTCCTATAACCTGTGCATTTTTAGTTGTTCTTTTAATATAACTTATCTATTCCAGTAAGCCCATTACATAAAATACATAAGAAGTAATTTTAGTTAACCTTTGTGACACACTCCACATAAACAGAATTATGGTGAGGTTCTTCATACTTATTTTAATCTATCTCCTATTTAATCCAATGATTTATTTGTTTGGATTGGTTTGATTTTTTTTAATTCCTATCTGTGGTTTCTAATTTTGATGATTTCTAACTTTTTATTTACACTAATTTAATTCTTTCATAGAAGGGGTATTCTTCATTGACAAAAAAATCTTATCTGTGTCTGTGGCTATATAATGCATTTTAGGTAATTTTTTCATGTTGCTGCAAGTTAGCCAGATTTATCTTCATAGTCACTTTCAGATTTACCATGCCTAGTTTAGAGTCATTTTATATATGAGTTGTAAGGAATTTCTCTGATTTTCATGGATGAGCAGGCTGCCTTATTCCTCAAATCATCTTCAGCTCTTATGTTTTCAGCTGGTTTTCTAACTGTGAACATCAGAGGATTAAAGCTATAAAAACCTTTTCAGTTTTTAATCTTTTTTTCAGCAAATTTGGTGTGGGAAACAGTGGTCCCCATCTTTAGTAGTTTTTCTATTAAAAAATAAAACAAGCTAGCAACAATTGCTGTTTTTGTCTCTTTCTCTGGTTTGGAATGCTTGTGGAACCATGTGATCTGCAGCAATGCCTGGGCTGTACTGTTTGATGGCAGAACATGGTTATTAGCTCCAGTTGCATGTGATTCGGTGAAGCTGTAATTACTTTTTGTGCCACTGAAAAATTTTGCAGAAAATGGCATTTTCAATGCAAAAATAGCAAGATGAGTGAGAGCAAATTAATAATACTAAAATGCCATAGTAGTGAAGGTTTGACGTAACTTGCCCTTACTCTGAGAAGAGGGTGTTGCTTTCCTAATCTAACAACTGTGTTTTCCTCAGAAGTGCTAACACTTGATAACACTTTGCCATTTGCTTTTTAGACATATCACCCTGCTCTCAGCCCTCTTTGTAAATATTTTGCACAAAAATTAAATACTTAAATACTAATTGACAGTGAATGTAAAGGAGGTTGGTCATTTGTCTTGCTTAGTGGGAGTTTTGTGTAAAATGGATGCATGATTTTTACATGTTTCAAACCTTATAGATAACATAGAACTTCACATGGATGGGACAGCTGCAAAAACTACGTTTTTATTGATCATCTATCATTTTTCTCAGTGTACATTGCAGGCATAAACTTTGCAAGGAGAAAGTTTGCCCAGCTCCTCCTAGTATTACCCAACTTGTGTCACCTGGATCTCTCCCTAGGAATTTCGATGTTTTGATCCTCTTCTCGTCTGTTCGTGTTATCTGGTTTATGACTGCTAGAGAGGAAAATAGCAAACATTATTAACTCAATGCAATTCTGTCTTGTGCCTCTAACAACTTGGTGTCTATTTTGTATTATGGCTAATTATATGTCTTTGAGGGCTAATGTCTGCAGTATAAGACCATGCTCTTCAGAACTAAAAACAAAATAAGACAAATAAATAAATTCTGATATTCTGGCATTTTATTTTAGTATCTGTGTTTTATTAGCATGTGCTGTTTAGGAAAGTGCACTGAAAAGCATATGTCTTTCACTCTGTGACTGCTGGTTTTGATGTTTGGGGGTTTCTTCCCTGAAAAAAATTATATTATGACAGATGTTTCAGGTAGCATCAGGTGCTTGATTTAAGAATGTAATAGGATTATGATGATTTATAAAATCATTATCAATTGAGCCACAAAGAATAGGTCATAAGTTCTAAAATGTGGTATCTTTTCTCGTGGGCACTGAATTCTTCTCTTGCTGCTAGCAGTTGGGGCTCATGATCTTTGCTGACTCACGCCTCAAGTCGTTCATGGGATTATTAAATTGCTTGCAACTAACCATCTACAGAACTGTTAGCTCATACCTGGCAGTTCTGTTGTTTACAGCAGTTAGTTTCAAGTTGAACTTAGAAAAATCGAACTGAAATGTACCGGAGAGAAAGAACTCAAAACCAAACAAACAAATGCAGAATGCTAATAGTAGTTGCTTGTTAGAGTCCACTGCTGTGTTTTGCTTTCTTGTTTTAGTTGAGCAATGATGCCAGAAGCTCAGTCTTCTTTTTTTCTTGTACTGGGCATCCACATGCACAATGCTTTCCAGTTAGCATTTGCTCTACCCTCTTGGAGAGCTTGTCAGAGGACAAGCATCCTGTAATTCAAAGCAGCAAATAGACCTGTACTGGGAAATTTGTATATAAAACTACACAAAAAAAGGAGAAATCATGATGTTTCCTTTCCCGCCCATCTTTTCTAACAGTGTAAAAGTTTAATTGACTTTAAGAGGTACCAAATATCATTTTTAGTGGTACATGCTGTGGATACAATGCTCTACTGAAATAAATAAATTTTAAAAACCAAAAAAATTGCATAGAAGCTTTATGCATGCCTAAGTGTGTAGAGACAAATCTTGATAATCTGTCTATGAACTTGTCAGTCTCCGTGTTAGGATACTGTCTTTTCGAGGTTCATCAGGAATCTGAGAAGGTAGATGTCAGGTTAATCACGATTTCAAGCCACAAGCTGCTTGTGGTGTGTAATGGCTTCTTGAATTTGCTTTGCTCTTCCTGAATTATTTAATAAATATAGTTGAGCTACCTACAGTCTGAATCACTTGGATATCTTACAGGTCATCTCCTTAATTACTTGAGGTTAAGCGTTCATGTTCAAGAAAGTTCTTTTTGGGGTTAATATTCAACCTGCTTTGCACTGAATTCCTGTTTGTAACCAGGCTTCTGAATGGAATTACCAAATTCCAGATAAGTCTGAAATTACTTGCAGCATCTCAGGTCTGCTACTGCCTTATCCAAAGAACAGGATCTCACCACCACCTTGAGGGCAGAGTTCTGGGGGTGGATTTTTTTAGTGTAGGCATCATCCCAACAACTTTTCTAGTGCTTGAGTTTGTTGACTTTGTGGAACACATTAGAGACAAGTATATTTACAAAAGGTGGTTTTATTTTAGATGGGTGGGGAAGGATTGAGTCCTGAATTAGACTAGAAAGCTATTTACAATGGAGAGTGAATTTGCATAGAAAGATTGTATGCTGTTTTTCCACTGTAATTACCATCTTAGATTTGCCATCTCTTTTTCCTCCAGCTGAAAGAATTAATTTTAAGATTTAACTTTTTAGATTACTTTCAAAACAACTTTACTTAAGATACTTGTAAGATCACAGGACAGGTTCTTTGGTACTTGCATTGGATTATTTTTATCTACAGAGGTTCAATGGTAACAGTTTTATGAGAGGAACTCTGTATAATCAGGGTGTGAAATGCCTAAAGTATTTGTTTCAAATCTGTTGATTCTGTTCCTACCATTATTTTTTTAATCCCGGTTGCCTATTTGACAATTTAAACAAATGCCACCTGTTTCCAGAACTCTGTTGTTCTTGACTTCAAGAAATGAGCGATTTTATGCTAGTGCTGGGATCCTGTCAAGGCTTCAAAACAACGTCTGCCCCAGAAACTGAAGGTTGACATGCCGTTGGTCAAGCCCAGAGTTCTTTTCCTTGCTTTGGAAGGGCAAATGAGGCTGACAAGTCAGGAAACAAAATAATGGTGCAGTAGGATTTTATCTGTTCAGGAGAAAAGGTAAAATAAGATCAACAACACAGTCCTTGTTTCTTTTTCTGTTGGATACCTATCTGAAGGTTTGTTGGAATTTGCATGCTCCGTTCTCTGTGGACCTTAAGATGAGTATTCAAATGAAAAAACTGAATTGGGGTGGCAATGCAGTTACTGCCATTTCTTTTTGCCCTACCTTTCTTCTGCATCAGGAGCAGCTGCTCCTGAGCCCATGCAGTTGGCATCCTGGTGTACTAACAGAAGCTAAAATTCATGTTAGTTCATTCTACTGTATTGAGCTGCAGACTGTGGTGTCTCAGACACTGCTTGCCTTGGAGCTCCGGCTGTGCACAGAAAGAGGTTGAGGCAGCCAATCGGCAACAACAAATTTGTTGTCCTGGTGCATTCTGCTAAGAGTTGAGTAAAAATTTGATCTGAACAGCTGAGTGGATGAATGGACAAGTCCATGCCACTCACAGAGCAAGAGGAAGTAAGGTTTGAGCAAGTAAGGTAAAGGAACTTTACTTGTACTTTCTGAAATCAAAATGCTTAGTAGAGTTTAGAGTTTTAAGCACAGGAACTTTGTGACCTTTGTAGGCCTAAATTCAGTTAAGCAATTATGGCAAACCTAACATCTGTTGAAGTATTTGGTGGTATTTTTTCTAAACTCTCACTATTCAAGCAATAAATGCACAAAACTTTAAAAATCAGAAAAACAGTATTAATAATTCTCAGGTGCATTCTGAATATATTGCTTTTACTTTCACGTCCGCTATTTCAGCACTCATAAAGAGCCACACACAAATAAGGTTTGTACAGCTGGGTTGATTAAAATACCAGGGTTTTCTCCTTCACTTAAAGTATGGATGGGCCTCTGAAGAATTGGGGATTGGCAAGCCTGAAATGTTGTCATAATTACTTCTAATGCCTTTGTTTATGGAATGCTATGATTGAATATTACTTCTGCAGCTTAACATTGCTGCAAACAATGTTGTACGTCGCTCACTGGTTGTTTCCTATGTTGTCTTGTTATTCAGCTGTTCAAAACACTTGAGCTTGAAGCAGCAATTCTTATCTTAGAACAAAAGATTTGTATTCATAGTACATTTACATCACAACTTTTTCTAGTGGGATGGGGGAGGGAGAGCAAGAGAGGATTGTAATGTGATTGCATCAGAATCCATCTTTGAATGTAACTATTTCTGAATATTCCATGGTTTTTAGAGCTGTTCTTCCTCTGATATGTGATAGGATATCAGTCAACTCTGACAAAGCCAGATCTATTCAAGTCAAAGGTTAATGGTGAGTTTAGTAGAGGCAAAGATAAATTGAATTAAATTAACTTCTGTGGTATGCAGTTAGTTTTCAATAGGGGCCAATTCAAGCTGCCATTTTTTCAAAGTAGGTCTCCAGCAGCACTTTAAGATCACTTAGACGGAATTTGATGTAGTGAATATTATTCCCCACACCCTGCTGAGTTCTGCAGTTGTGGAGCTCAAGCCCCACTACTGTGCCTGTGGCTCCATCAGGTGAAAAGAGAGGCTGATTTCTCTTTGATGGGTACTATAATGTAAAAAACATTTTGTAGTGTGGTGTAGAGATACAGTATTTCTTAGTGATCACTTATCTAAACCCTTATCTCTTCATTCTGTGAGAGCGTGGCAGAAATGGTGTTTCATCCCAAAAGCCTCCACTCCTTCACAGAACTGTAGAAGAGAGGGGAGAGACAAGAGAAGAGTTAGTCATTTGGGGACAGGTTTTGATACAGTGCTCTGTGTGAGCACATGACTGCTTGAGAGATCCTTCTTATGTTCCTAAGAAAATGGAAGAAGTTATTTAGATGATTTAAAATGTTTTTGCTGGCACTCCAAGATGCCATGTTTCAGGAGAGATGCTGTAGACTAATCGAGTCTGGAATGATCTTTTTCTACCACATCTCTGCCATCTTGAAGAATTCAGGCTACACAAGATAGGCAGATTTTCCAAATTGAATGATATATTTTCAAAATCTGTACTGTTTTTATAAACAGAGCAGAACACTAACACAGGGTAGATATATAGCTGTATTTTTAATAAAGTATTAAAAGTGTAATGGTGGTAGTGGAATTATTCTTTGGTGTGGGTTTGTTTTTGTTTTGTTTTTACAAACATACTGTGGGATAGGCAGCCATTATGAACTTTAAATAAATGTCAAGACTTTCTGAAGTGTTTTGCCCTTGCTTGATCTATTTAGAATTTTCTACTTGTATTTGCTTTGTGAGGCTCTGCATGAATAGGGCGTGGCAAATTACTGATATTAAGTCAAGTAATTGGATTTATTTAAAATATATAACATTGCATGTCTTCATGTTATCTCTCCAAGTATTGTGTTTGACAAGTGCTGACAGTAAATCTGAGAATTCTAGATAACCTGACTTTCTTGCAAATATTATTAGTTTGTAAATAAACATGTAGCTTTCTGTGTAGACCTCTGTTGAAAAGTAGTGGAGTGGGATGTGTAAACGTATTGGCTCAAAGAATTGTTTTAACTTTTGTACAAGGCTTGTATTTGCATGTTTAAATATTTGTAATGTGATAGCTACTTTTTTATAGCAAAGAATTCTCAAATATGATAATGTTTGTAACTCAGATGGTTACTTAGATGGGTTTAGATGGTCACGCTGACAGAAGTTTGTTTCTGTAATGGAGAAAGGATTTTTATTTCTAATAGCAGCCCTGTACTTTAAGCTTTGTATATATTTGGAAAGAAACTTAAGAAAATACCTTGCTATATTTGCTCATTGAGTTTTGCAAAGTGTAAATACTCTTCAGTTAAAATTGCCCCACATGTTATGCTGTCCTGCCAAATTCATCTTGAAGAGCTTTGGGCTTCAGTTGAGTTCAAATCTTGATCTGGTGCCTTTTATGGTTTTCATATTGGCCTGCAGCGTGAGGCACACGTGTGTGATGCTCAGGCAGGAAGTTTCATTCTTACTGTGGAATTGCTGGCCTCTTCTGCTGGTTTGTCTCACCTTTATAGTGTGATAAAACCCAAATGCTTGTGCCTGGTATATGGCCTGCAATTGAAGGGCTTTGAAACATTGTGGGCAACACTGCCTGGAAACATACAGGGGTCAAATGCCATAAACCAGAGAGGGTCAGTCGGGGAGACTGTTGCTGAATATCTGATAGTTTCATTTCTTGGGGAATTTGCAGCACTTACTACCATCTCTCTGTCCTAATAATGTGAAGAGCCACAATGCTCCTAGTTACAATTTGGAGAAAACATTACCACTGGTTTTACTCTTGAGTTTACGATGTCTTAACTCAAATGAAATAGAGAGAACCCTTGGGGTTTCTTTACTTTTAGTTACATGTATTTGAGTAGCTGTGCCCTGATGAAATTCTCTGCTTGCCAGCACATAGTGGAACATGGGATCATATTTGGAGAACAATATATAGGCCTTGAAGCATAAATTTGGGCAAAAAAGGCTTAATTTTGTCATTTTTCTTGCTTATTCATTTGTGCAATTTCTTTGCAGAAGCTTTAAAACAGGCATTTTTCATCTCTGTCTCTTTGCTTTTATCGTACTTTTTCTTCCTGATCTATAATTAATTTTTTGGCAAATATGGTTGTCCTTATGTGAGGTAGCACACTTATTTTCAATATGTAAAAAAAATTGGGCAAAATACCTTTCTCATTGTTCAAGGAGGGAATTGCCACAGGAATAAAAAATACTACTGAAACTTGTGCTCCCTGGGAGATGCTTCAAAATCTGAAAGATCATGGTAGTATTCGATAAAAAAGCATTGGAGACTAAGCCCTTGCAGACTAATTATGGAACAAATAGTAGGAATGTTCATTTATTGAGTCTGAAATAGCTTCAAATTGTCTGCTCTAAGAATATTTTGATTCTGTCACAAGAACAGTGCAGACCAGACAGGGTTGTCTGTACCTTAGTGTGCCTTCCCAGGATGGAAGTCTTCAAGAACATTTGTAGTTCTTTAGACTGTAAATTTAAACCACTGTCTTCTGGCAGAAATCATTGCCACTTTGAGAGTGTATTTCCATGCTGGAGTAGATTTATGTAATCTTTAAACCTCCACACTTGAATTTTTGTTCCATCTGATGTCTTTTACTACTAGAAGTGCATTTCATTGTATTATAGGAAGGTCCAATTTGCCTTTTTTACTGTTCTTGTGGAGGCTGTGGTAAGTATAAACACAGACAACAGGAATGCATAAGGTCCTTATTACAGATCCATAAAACCTGATACCTAGATTAGGAAGGTAAGAGAAACCAAATGGAGAGGATGAGGCAGCACATACAATAATAATTTTCCAAATTCAAAATGAGATTGAAACCCTGTGAAGAAATGAACCATTATCTTGATAGTCTAACTTATTTTTTCACAATGGAATCTTCTAACATAATTCATCTCTTGACACGGCTTAAAGTTAAAGTGTATCTGACAATGCTGCAAGCTTGCAAACTGGAATTTACATAAATACCTAACTGATATCATCTTAAACCTTAACAAAAGAAAGCAGTTGCTGCATTGCCTCTATTATCTTGGGAATGATACTCAGAAGAGAACAAAATAACTAGGATAAACATTGATTTCAAATTCTGTGCTCCTCTCGTATTTTGTCATCATTTCTGCTTTCCCAGTAAATATTACTTACCGTACAGAGCTCAGTCTTCCAAGCTGAAGTTTCTCCAAAAATATTGCCATTTGGAAAGCAAGGGAAGATGACTTAGGGTAGAAAAAGTGGAAGAAATAACAGCAGGTAAAGCAAATAGAAAACCTGAACAATAAATGGGAAGATTTATCAGACATATGTCTTCTTTTCCAAATACAGCTTTTCTGAAAATGTGTTTTAAAAATAAAAGCAACAGCTGTTTTCTGTAGGAAAATTTGCAGTCATCTTGCACTACTGTTTTTTAAATTATGATACAAAGGTGATGCAGCCCAGTCAGCATTAGTTTTAAAATGCTTTGACATCAATACTCTGCTTAAAGTTCAAGGACATTTGTAGTTTCTCAAAATTGGAAAAATTATTTGTTATTTCTGTTTATAGACTAAGGTGTTGATCCCTTCAGCTTGTTCTCATTGGGTTCAGCTGTAATTCCCTTTAAAGCTCTAGGTAATTGTACACTTTTTATGTTTTATAGGGTTAATTAAGTAGGAAAAATAGGGGGGGGGAAAGGATCATTAACAAATCAGTCCAGGTCGTGACTGTGATAAGGGAAACTTCTGTTGTATAAAATAAGGCTCCACTTGAATTCATAGCCAACATATTGAAAGACCAAGATAATGACAGGCTTTGGGACTCTTTTCTTGAGACGGTCCTCCTCTGCACTCCATTTTGTAATGTGAAAACTTGGCATGGTGGTGATATTTAACAACATCCAATTTAGTTACCTACTGATAGACATTGCAGATCCTCTTTGGCTTCAACGACATCCACAACTCTGGTTAAGTAGAAATTACTGAGAAAGCAGATGATTGTCTCTTCATACCTGTTGTGGCCTGTCAGTGGTACTCTGAAATGGTGGCTTTTTCTGTCCGAAAGGAAACCTTCTGTGGCTACTCTTGTCCTACCTATTGTACCTCTCCATCACCACCACCTCACATACTTTTTCAATATGTCTTAAAGCCATAGAAACAAGGATGGAAATTTTATTTGTTGTTGTGATTTGTTGAAAAACTGCTTCTCATGGCTGCAGTTAATGCTAATCATTAAAAACTCTGGAAATACAACTGTGAATTAACAACTATAATAATATATTTGTTTTAATTTTAGATTTCGAAAAGAAAGTATCTTCTCCCAGCCTTCATGGATCTTACGTTAATTCTACTTTCTCACAGAAGTCTAGTAAACAAGTGTTAATCCTTAGAAAATTTCCTTATGGGCCATTGGTCTATCTTGGATCCTGTTTCTGTGATGTATTATTTACAGGGAAAAACTCCCTTCCAGACTTTAGCTGAAGTTAATGCTCAAGCATGAATTTGGGCCTGCTGTAGCAAGTCTGTGCTAGTTATGACCAGTTCTGGAGGATGTACTGGACTGACCTTCCTGCCAAAGAGTACTGGGAGCAATGTACAGCAATGTACATTTCCTCAGTCAGTACAAGAAGACATAAGGCAGTCTTGCTCATTTTTGCCTTTCATACAGCAAGGTGCCATAAGAACATCTGACATATATCTGTAGATACTATTTTTTCCGTGCTGGCATTCACATATCTGAAGGTGATGTTGGTATCTGCTCATAATGCTATAAAATCTTGTTTTGTGCACTATAGACTATGTCAAAATTGTCTATGCATCGTTTAAGACTGAATGTGTAAGTGGAAATGAAAGCAACAGTCCACAAAAAAGAGCATTCAGTTGTATTGTCTTCCACAGTGGCTTTTACTATCTGTCTTGGGTTGAAGATTACCTTCCAAACTTGACTTTATGTCTTTCAGTTCAGTATTGGTCATGCAAAACTATTATATGTGTCATGTAATAGTCATTTGTCAGCCTTTTCTCATTAACTGTAGATGATGCAATATCTATTGTGTTTGACATTCAGTGGTACAGTGTAACACTGTACTCCTAAATATTAAGCTAAGGTTGATGGAGTAGCCTCAGTAATTTCCACAGACATGCTATTGTAAGGTGATACATTCTCTACACAAGTATGTAGCAAAAATTTCATAAGATTTATTATGTGCATTTTTTTTCCTATAAACAACTGGATTGATTTCAATGCAGTAAACCAGATTCATAGAGTGTAAATGCATCATATTTTTAAAACAGCATTCTATAAATTCACAGAAATTAATTTTTGTCCTTTTTTGCTTCTCCCTCATTCACTCAATTCTACATCAAACTTTAGTTCCTTTTTAATTATGTGAGTGTAGATGTTTGTGGAGCTATACCATGTGTTCGGAAAGATAGGGATTTTGGAAGAAAAAAGAATGTTGTTAATCTACAGCATTAATGTTTAAGCTGTTGGTACTGTAGTTTGTTTCTTTATGAAGCAAATTAATTAAAAGATTTTCAACTGAAAGTAAAGAGAATACTTTTGGGTTTTTTTTTGTTGGGGTGGGTTTTTTAGGGGTTTTTTTTGGTTGGTTGGTTTTTTTGTGGTTGTTTGGGGGGGGTTGGGTTTTTTTGTGTGTGTGTGTGTGTTTTGGGTGTTTTGGGGGTTTTTTTGTTGTTTGTTTGTTTGGTGGGGGTTTTTGTTTGTTTGTTTGTTGTTGGGGTTTTTTTTGGTTTTTGTGGGGATTTTTTGGTAAATAAAATAATGAAAGCCCTTTCTCCTGAACAAGTGAAATTTTGCAGCACATTGTTATTGAGTTGGGAACACTCCAGAGAGAGCAGCTGGCAACCTGTTGTGATTGTGATGAATGGGACCACAAGTGTACATCTGGGTACACATTCAATTGTTTCTACTTCTTGGGTGTTGTTTTTCACAGGCATCATTTCCATCATGATACCAAATGTATCTTACAAGTCTTTTGAGTAGCCCTTAAATAAAAATCAGCCTGTAAAACTGTTTGGATTTTAAAGTTAATATCACCTAATGACTTAGAATAAAATATTGAGTCAGCACTTAGTTTTTCTTTAAATGGCCCACCAATAACAAGAATTCTTTATGAAAATAAGTAAAAATATCTTTATATGTAGTATGTTAGGCTGCATATTGTACTTCATATTATTAGTGTGTTTTCAGTATTTATTTCTTATCAGCACTTTCCCATGACATTTCCTCTTGCAAAATACTTGACTCTTCTTCCTTCCACCCCCTTTTGTGTTTACAAAGTTCACTTTAATTCTACTGTGTCTGTCCTGATTAATAAGAAGTGGCTTTTAAAAAGGTATTGTAGCATTACTAAGAAAAGATTGTGAGGCTGTTGTGTAATGCTTGAGTGTCCTGACAGAGTGGGCTGCATCTGACACAGATGGGTCTCATTTCTAAGTCTTCTGGTCTTCAGCTACGCAAAAGCACCTCAAATTGTTATTGCTGAAATATCTGTTTGTTTCCTGTTGAGAGCTGTGAATCCAGAGTTAGATGTGTGTACCCCGTGCCCAGGGTTTGTGCTGAGATCCCGATGAGGGTACTAATTGTGGAAGGGAAGGATGCCCGTGGCCAGATCTCCAAAATGGCCCATGCCCTGTGGGTGAATTGCCTGGGAGGCCTCACCCCCCTTAATGACCTCTGCCCTCAGCATCCCTCTGTCTGCCCAGCCCCAAACTGAGGTGAGGCAGAGCTGTCACCTCTCTGGAACCAGAGGGCTCAGTGGGAGAAAGGGGGAGAAAGAAGGCGTGGGTAAAGCCTTTCTCAGTGTATGTGGTGGCATTGCCACCACGGACAGAAGAACCACTGGGATCACCAGAGAGGTCCATGTTGCAGAACTCTGTGTACTGGGTGTGCATCCTTCACTGTGCTCCAAATAATACAGTGCACGAGTTCTCCCTGTGCACCTCCTGAGCTGGGGAGGGACATCCCGTGGCTGGATGTAGGGATGGATGTGGATGTTGGGCAGTGAGCATCAAACATGTAGTCAGTTTTGATGTGAAACTGTCTCTGTAATCAAAGATCAGGGGGATGCTTTGTCTTAGTGCTGCTGAAGAGTGTTGGTTCTGTGTTCTTAGTGAAACTTTGACCTTTATATTCCCCAAAGATAAGCCTATCGGGAGGAAAAGATGGAGACAGTTTCTCAGTGTTTAGCTGAGACACTGTACAGGTGACAGACTAGTACCTTTACATTAGTGTTAAATATTGAGGAAAATCTTGATTTCCACACTTACAAAACATATTTTATATGCTTTTTTCCTGTGGCTGACCTGAATTTAAATCCTAAGCAAATGTTTCAAATTTGAAACTAAAAAACTCTTTGATTCTGCCTTGAAATTCAAAAGATGAATCAAAAGCTTCTCATACTAGTTTTGTGGTTTGGGTTTCTTTCACACTCCCCTTCTTTCTCCCCCCCTCCCCCCCTCACCCTTCCACATCCTTATTGTTTAGCCATGTCTGCCTGGCTAATTGTTCATTTAGTTTTTAGCATTTCATATTGGGTGCTTAGATATTCTTGAGTGTAATGCTCTACAGGTTCCTAGTCAGGTATAACCAGTCAGTTCATCATCTTATTTCTTTACCTGGCTTTTTTTTTTTTCTTTCCCCATGGGATATTATGAGCTGACCAAGAGATTGAGGTAATTGAGTGGATATCAAACTAGAATTCTTGATATCGACATAATTGGCAGAATCTTCTGGTGCTTGCGTTCTCAGGAAAAAATATTAAAGGAAAAGACTCAAAGTCCAAGTAGATGGACATATAATTTACCAGGTATATTTGGACTAAACCAAGAAGTCATAATGGGAAAAAATAATTTGTCAGCAAACAATGACTCAGAGGTCAAGATATGCAAGTATATAACATCATAGTTGCAAAAAAAATTACTTGTGTAATTTCTTGCAGAAGAAATTGGAACAAACAGCAAAGAGTTCTTCAACTGTAAAAGTTAACAAAGAAAGGAGAATGGAAGGATGACCTCTGCAAGGTCCAGGTGGTATAAAGGATAGAAATTATTTGGGAATGGTCCAAAAACTAAGTAGCAGTTCATGAATACAGACAACGCAGTTAAAGCAAGCCAGATACTAGTTCCTTCTTAAAGGATCTGTTCTAGTACTTTGTAGGAAATGTGCTCATTTCCTTAAATCTTTTAGAGAAGTTAAGAAGGGATAAAGCTATATTATGGGAGACTGACACAAAAAACATTTAAGAAGATGAAAAAATAAGTAAGAGGTGGAGTTCCATCAGCATACTGTCAGCACTATATGTTGGTTAACTGTGAAGAATTTTTCAGTCCTGTTCTTTTGAGAAAATCTGAATTTTGTTTCAGTGTTTGTTTTTTACCTCTTTCAAAATGATTGAGATTGCCTCAAGTTTATTGTGAGAAACTGTAGTATTTAGCAACCTGTATTTTAAGTTCAGAGCTTTAAACCAAAAAATGTAGCATCCTGTCATTGGTAGCAATTACTGCTAGTTACATCAGGAGAAAGTAAAAAGAGATACTTAGCTCTCTTCATATGATTGTCCTCTGGGATTGTTGCCTATGGGGGACTGTGATGCTGAATCTGGATAACCCCTATGCCCTTGAGAAAGTAATAAAAATGGAAAGAAAGATTTTTCTCGGCAGGTTTGTACCACATGCTTACATGAGAATGAAATCTTAAGAATTTTCAGAATGTTTTCCTCTTTCTTGCCCTCTTTTAGGGGTTAATTCTTGTATTATGTTTCCATTGACTCTGCTTCAGCCCTTTGACTTCTATTTGAAAATAGTTTTGAACAAAGACTCTGTCAATGTTGTAACAGAATTCAGAGCTTATAAATCAATCATCTGTTTAGGTCACCTCAGACCTTGTCCTTGTAAAACATAAAGGCAAAGAGCAGTTAAATCTAAACACTTGGCATTTCTTCTAAAATGTTGAGTTTCAAATATTTATCCAAATATTTTTCATAGTTCTTGCAAATACTTGTTCTAGCACCTTGGTGGGAGAAACTCAATTCTTTTCTTCACATTTTCTTTCTGCTCCTAGTATGCTAAAGTGAATTTTGTAGCTGAAAGCAGAATTCCTCTGTTTTAAGACTGAACTTTCCATGTTTCAGGAAATTAAGTTTGCCATTTTCCATTAAAAAATTATTTTTAAAATACACATGATTCTTGAAACTCAGGTTCTTTTTCTTTGCTCTTGACCTACCCCCTGCTTCAGTCTATCTTGTTTAAGGCTACTGATTACATTGCAGTTGAAGAGCAATATTTTATCATTATAGCTTCAATCCAGATAATGGACTCACCTGGTCTTAAAATCTCATTTTAAGCAAATGTTCTTCTTTGTTTTCCTTTCAGCCCAGTCATTGAAGGAGTTTGCT
Source organism: Prinia subflava (assembly GCF_021018805.1). NCBI lineage: Eukaryota > Metazoa > Chordata > Aves > Passeriformes > Cisticolidae > Prinia > Prinia subflava. The sequence continues at coordinate 30,911,720 of NC_086249.1, forward strand.
CGGCTCCTGATTGCTGTTGAAGAGGAGAGAAGACGACTGGTAAGTTTGCTGGCAGTAAAGTTTTGAGTAAAACAGTCCTCTCCTTGAGTAAAACAGTACACTTTTTTCTATTCTCTCTGAAGTGATTTTTTTTTAATTTTATATGTGTAGTAGAGGTTAAGTATATTATAAGTATTATTTGGAGTTCTTATGCAAAGGCAAAAATGTACTAGAACAAACTACAACAATTTTTAATAAACTGTTCAACCAAAGACTTTTGCATGGATTTAAAAATCTCTTGATTTCCTACCTCCCTGCTCCCTGACCTAAAATAAGCTTTGAATACTGGTGTACCTTTCCCTTCCTGCAAAAAGCTTATATTGGAGATGTAAATCTGTATTTATATTGAATAAATACTCTTGAGTATTGTCCATTGAGTGTATGCTAGTAATCCAAGAATGTGATTAGTGATAAAAAGGGAAAGCAAATTCATCACTCGAGAGAAACTCTTGTAGAATATATTATGGCTCAGACTTGCCAGTCATCCATTGTTATGGTGTCCTTATGCCATTTGAATCTGCTGTTTGTTTTGATTTTTATATTTCTATTCAAATATAGATTCGTTAAAAGAGTTTTAAGTGTATTTTTATGCAACTATTTTTAAAAAAATCTGGGTAAGCAGTGAAGCTATTTTTGTCCTTCCTTGGGAGTCAGTCATGAATAAAGGAGTGAGCTAAGAATTAACATCAGTAGGAGGATTTTTAAATATTGTGAAAGTTTAACTAGCTCTAATCCAAGCAAAGGTCATGTCTATCCTGGTTTTTCTTCCTCTTATGGGTACTTAGAACATTGAGGTAAAGCTTTTATGACTCAGATTGGAACAAATTTACTAATTCAGAAAGAAGTTGTCTTATCCTAGAAGTAAATAGCCATAGAATTGCTCTCCCACTATTTCTGTTTAGATAAATATTTTAAAATGGCAAAGTCATAACATTTATTTAGTACCATTGCATAGCTAATATCACTTAAATGTAGAAAAGTAATTTTTTTTACTTCATGCTAAATATTTTTCCCTGAGTAGCTGGAAATGGTGACTGTTCTATACATACCACCTTAAAAGTTGGTTACCAGACCACTTATTAACTCTTTAGTTAAACAATGTTTTTATATTAATAGCATTCCAGTTAAAGGTTGTTACGAGCTACCTTTTAGGAAAAAAAAAAGCAATTAATAGGTGAGGGTTTTATTTTTCAGACTCATTAGTCTTTCAGATTATGTACAAATAATTTCCAATTATTTTCTTTTTTTTAACCCCTCTTTTTTGTCCCCTCAGAGGAGTTATTACCATTTTCACTTTTAGTAGTTTATGGCCTATCTTTGGTTTGTAATTTAATCTTGCCATATAGTATTCTTGTAAAAGATGTAGGAAGGCCTTTAGCATAAAAGAAGGAAAAAAATATTAATATTATTAAGTGAAGAAAGACCAGTCAGATGGAATGATAGGTTTTGTTCTATATCAACATGATTTCCATGGGAATACATGGATTGTATAGGTGAGCGTGGTAGGTTGACCCTGGCTGGATTAGCAGTGCCCACCAAAGCTGCTCTGTCACTGCCCTCCTCATCTGGTCAGGGGAGAGAAAATACAAGGGAAGGCTCATGAGATAAGGGCAGGGAGACATCCCTTGGCAATCACTGTCATGAGCAAAACAAGTTGGGAAAATCTCTTTAATTTAATGACAATCAAATCAGAGTCGGGTAATAAGAAACGAAATACAAATCCTAAAGAAACTTCTGCCCCTCCCTTCTTTTGGTATTATTTTCCCTACATTGAACTTTATTTTATTAAATTATGAGCATACATATAAGTGCATTAATCAGATTTGAATATGAAAAGTACATATTCCTATAACCAATTTATTTCTCATCTGATACCTATTCAATTCCTCATAAGTCAAATTATTTTTTGCCTTTGTGAACACAACATTGGAGTGCTTTTCCACTGAATATATAAATGAAGTCTTCCCAATGGTCAAGGAAATAGTTTGAGAGATGTTTAGCAAGTCTTCTGTCCTTCCTGCATAAAGAACCAGAAGGAACTTTTTTTTTTGGAGGAAGCTAATGAACAAGACATTGTGAACAGTATTATTGGGAAAAAAAATGAAGTATAAAATTAAATGAAACTGTGTATCACATAAATATTCTGTTTTGTAAGACTTTGTAGCCATTATTACTGGCAGCAGTAATAATATGGTGATTATTGCACGTCAGTTTCTTTTATCCTGGTCTTTTATTTTTTGATGCTAGAAACTTGACCAGTAGTCAGAAAAACCAGAGGCCATGTGCCACATATTTCCCCTTAAAAAGAAAATAAAGGAAAAAGTAACTCATAAGATGCCTTCCTTTATGACATACAACCTTAGGTTTGATATCTGTCATTTTGTGGTGGGGTTAATTTAGTGATGCTGTTGGTGCATTAAAAAAACCCCAACCAAACAGCACTACTCTTGGGCTTCACATGTACTGTAAATAGGATAAAGTCAGATTCATCCCCACTGCATTTCCAATGACTTCAGCAGCAAGCTATCAGGGATGAGGAATAGTGACCTCTGTTTCCTAGTGTTTATTAGGGAACAATAGAGATGCTATAATTTAATCCCATGTGAATGTTTGAATCATTATCAAAGGAACTTACTTAAAATAATTTCCTTCCTCTTTCACTGAATTTGCAGTCTTTCTGTTAAATAAGTAATATGTTTTATTTTAGAGATCCATATTTTATTTATGCTTCCTATTAATTTGATATTGTTAGTATAATTAATAACAAACAGAAATGATCTAGGAGTAAAATAAAATGCTACTTCCTTTTCCTTTCATAGGATTATTCTGTGTTGACGTAAGTACAGATGAACTAGTTCATGCTACTGGTCCTAGAGATCCACTATGAGACTGAAGCATTGAATGAGTTCTCTTGAGTGTCAATGTTATTTTGCTGGAGCTCCCTGATTATTTCTGAGAGTTTACTAAATCTAAGACTGAAATAGGCTCTTAATTCTTACATTCCTTGCTATTTTTCCAAGTTTCTTTGAGTTGTTGGCTGGTGATGAATGGCCCCAGAGCTTTTTCTCTCTGGCATCATGAATCAGTGAGATTCCTGACCCATATTAAATACTCTAGGGGATAGTATAAAAAATCTGAAGTGGATAGTTTTGTATTATGCTCAGTGAATATTTTTGTTTAGAAAGTCTGCCTTTTTGTATCTAATAATCTTCACGTTTCAGACAGGCTCTCATTTTTGTAGACTTCTTTTGTATTAACTGGATGTTCTTGTTGTGGTTCTGTATTTGCCCTCACACAAGGGGTCTGATGCTATCTGCTTCCAGGGAAAGCATCGAAATATTCAGTTTCAAAAGCTGAACTTGAAGAAAAATAAATGAGCTGTTAAAAGCAGCTATCCATGGAATGGTACATAAAATCAGATACTGAAGGGCACAGCATGTTGTTGAGCAGAATTAACCTTTTCCCTGTAATGCAAAGTGCATTACATATTCCATCAGAAGAGTAAGCAGTCTCCTATCCACAGGGTCAGCTTCTTTCTCAGTTTATACAGGGGAAAAATAACATTGCATATACTAGCACCCTGAGACTGCAGAGCAAACACCTGGCATTTCGCTTTGCACACTGTCTCTCTCAAATTGCAAAACAATAGTGTTTGATGGTGTTTTGATGTACTTGGTAACTGAGTTCAGTGTTTTTTCACCTCATGAAAGATTTCGCATTTAAATTAATCTCTTTGGTAGGAGTCTGCCGGGAAGACCACTGAAAGTATGTCACTGTAAGTGAAGGAAAACACCACAAATAAAAGGACTTCTTTGAAGTTACGACTTTTTTTGTTTCTTAATTTTTGTTGTTCCTCCTACTCCCTCTCCCCCCACCATGTTTGCTGTTTAAAATTAATTAAGAGCACCTGGGTTTAGCAAGTTTGAGTTTTTTCCTTGTACTCAAGATGGCTGTACATCCTCCTGAGTCATTAAGGTAGTGTGGACTGTGTTGTTAACTGACCTCTTTGAAAAGACTTTCTGAATTTGTGCATCAGATTACTAATTTGGAAGTACCTCTTTGAGGTTTCTTTAGAAAAAGGATCAGTAAATCAATAGTGAATTTTTAAATTTTCTTATAAAAATTACTTTTACCTACATTTATCTGTTTATGTTTTTGCCTTCCTCCTATTTCATTTCCAGGTATAGCAGACAACATATTTGATATTAATTCAGAAAAAAAAATCATGTCTTGGGTAAGGGAAATTCTGCAAGATAGGAAAATACTAATCTCAGTGATTTTGTTAGATTTTTATTTATTTATTTATTTATTTATTTATTTAATCAACTTTCTGCCTTCTGACACTCAGGCTAAGTTTTAGAAATCTTTTGGAAAATTACTGAAAACAAGTCACATGCCTTCATAAACCTTTTGGGGAGGCCCCATTTTGAATACTTACTATATGCACCTCTGGCCAGAAAGTATTATGTAGACTACAAAAGATACAGAGAAAGGCAACAAGGAAGGCTTAACACCCAGAAGCTGAGAATGTGAAGAGACTGTAAGGAGGTCGTTTTGATTAGCTTTAATTCAAACAAATTAGATCAATGTTATCTGGAGGCCTGTGACTCATTAATTGAAATTACATCTTTCAGCACACTTCAACTATTCCTCAGCAATAGGTTAACACTTCAGCCCTTGAAATTAGATTTTTCTTCCGTTTTTTTTTTTCCTTACTGATACAGTTGTCAATCTTACTTTGTAAGAATAAACCAGAACAAACATTGCAAAATTACTTGGAGACTATTGCAGAAGCGAGAGTGTACTTGGTAGCATTCCATGGTTTTCTGCTGTGTTTTAGCTCTGGAATGACTGGAGGAAATGTGCTGCAAAGAGTTTTATCTAATTAGCAGTTTGCAGAACCAGCTTTGCCCCAAATCTCAGCCAGCCTTGTGTTCCATCTTCTTTCTCCATCAAAACTTAGGGGGCATTCAGCAATGCTTAGAAGAATGTTTCTGTATTCATATTAATTGCATATCTGTAGAGTGTTTTGTGAACCTTTTGAGAAAACGTCTTCCCTGTTGTGCTGGTACAAATGTTTGTGTGACTGTGTGGTGAACATAACTGGAGAAGTGATACAGCTGGAAAAATAATTCCTCTCTCACTAACTTTCTGTTACTTCCTTCCCATCATTTCAGTGGACACAAAGAAAATGAAGACTTTCTGGGCCAGAATTACTATCCAGAAGACAGTAACTTCCTTGATATAATTGCTGTCAAAAAGATACTAGAACTGTGACTTCATTTCCCTGCAGATGTTATCTGTGACCATTATAACTCATATATGAAATCAGAAAGTGATAGGCATATTTCTGTCATGGAGACTTCCTAGAGAGCAAATCTGCAACTCGATCATTTGGTGGGTTCTTGTCAAAAGGGAACTCTCAATGCAGCTTTCCCTTTGTCCTATCTTGGGCTAGAAGGAATCCTGTTTGCTTTCTCTGCTGAAAATACACATGTGCAGTGGATGTTTCTTAGCATTTGTGCTCAGTTGAAAAAAAAACAAAACAGAGTAATAAAAGTAAACAGCTCATGTTCTGTTATCATTAAGGTAGTTTAACATGTAACATCTGTATGTATTCCTGAACTTTTCTCAGATAAAGAACACATACTAGGCCAGACAATTTGGAGATAAAATTGTGGGTGTTATTAGTACAGAGCATTAGCTGGCTCTTCAGATAACACTGCATCAGCTTCCATTATTGTACACTTGGTACATTCCTAATTTGTTTAAATCTAGTTCTAATTTCTCCAATAACTGTCATGATTTAAAATCATTTCTTCCATTTCTTTGTGGAACTGAAGAAAAAAAAAGTCATCCTGGGACATTTGAGTATGATAATTTTTAAAAGATCCAACTGATCTCAATAGAAACCAATTGCAACTAGTCCCTCTCCCATACCTGTAACTGCCATCCTCTGATTGAAAATACAGGTCCACATTTTCTTTAACCTTTGCAGAAGATGCATCTGGAATCATTGTGTTGTGACAGAACAATGCTATTAACTCAGAATATGTTCAGAGTTTTATGATTTTTAAGTCAACAGAGAACCTACTGTTCATGTTTTGTTCCGTGTTTCTTAGCAGGCTTCTCTCTACCTTTTTCTTTTTCTTTTGAAAATGTGAGTTGTTTCCTGTTGATATGAATGTCCAGAGTGCAGAGCCATATCATATGCGGAGCCTTTTGCACCCTGTCCTCCTCAGCTAGGGCCTAAATAATTTCATTACCTTTAAACCTACTTGTTGAGGAGGAAAGCAATTTGACTGTTTTTAGAGACAGTCTTTGCTGTTTGCCAAGTAATTGTCATAGAGTTGATTTGTGACAACATCATAGTAAACAACTTTGTACCAGGTGTGAAGAGGTAGATCTCCCATGTTGAGCTCTGCTGTTATTTTGGTTAGTTGGCATCAAATAGGGAGCACTTGTCTTGATGGAGCTAAGAGGCTGTAACACAGGAGAGTGGGAATAGGATAATTGTTCAAGAGGAAAGGAAAGTTGAACAGAGATAAGAGTAATTATAGATTAATGTGCATTCATTTACCATCTTATATAAACAGTGTTCCAAGCCTTAGTAAGAAAGCTTTGATAATTGTGTCCATATAGTATTTGCTCTTCAGTTTTCTGCTGAAAATGCAAATTAAGAAAATGCATTTATTTTTTAAAAACAATATGTGTGGCAGGAGAGTAGTGTAATTTGTTGTTAGCAATTACAATTTCTCCTGCTTTCTGTATTCAAGGTGTGCGTATTTGTATCTGTGGTAGTTGCAATTTTAGTTTGTAGATTCTTTTGCTTCTATCACCATCACTAAGTGTCTTTTCAGATGGCTGTTGACAGAGAAAAGAGAAAGAAAAATGTTTGCACTTTTAAATGAGTGTTTTAAAGGAACATGAGTTCTGGATCAGCCAATCTTATAGCCTTTTAGTTTTATGCATTTGTTTTCTGACTACAGGGGGAGAGAATGGAGTTAGTTGTAGAAGAGGACATGTGCTGTACCCGTTACTAGCTTGTAATCATGTCAGAACGTGCTGCTACCTGACATGCTACCGCTTTCTAAAATTTTTTAATGGATTCTGAATTTATTTGCAATTCTTCTGGAAGTATGTGAAAAGGTGCTTCATTCCTACAAACTTTTTTTTTTTTTTTCATTTTCCTTCATTTAGTCTGATCTCCAGAATGAAACTGCTGTATTTGTTGTGCTTATTTAATGTCCTGGGAAATATCATTAAAAACAGAAAACAACACAAGTACTTTATGTACCAAAGGGTGTGTAGAAACAAAAATGCCTTTATTTAAACCAAACAAACACCAGCCAAAGCCCCCACCTTTTCACAAGGAAGCAAAATATTCTCCCTTGAGCAATCCATGTGATCTTCATGGGCTCATAGCTGTGTTACATACAAAGGTGTTTTATATAAGTATTCCCTGTTAGGATGTTGTGTTAATATTTGCAGAACACATAGGTTGCCTTTATTAGACTTTTCAAATGTCTGCAGAGGCTTCAGTTATTGTTATTTTAAGAAGCTTTCTTGGATGTGTCTCTGGGAGCTAGTGCTTCTGCTTTGAGCTAAGACTGAAACAGATTACCAGTTTTGCCTGGTTTTTTGGCAGCCTTGCCAGTTTATGATGTACCCACTTCACAAAACTGACCTGGCTAAAAGCAAAACAAACAAGATATTTACTGGTTATTTTTCAACCATGTTGCAACATACTGTTTCAGTGTCCTCTGTTTCAGCAACAGAGGACAGAAGGAGCAGTCAAAAACAGGATGAAGGGGCATTTCAAGATCAGCAAACTGCTTAAGCTAGCATGACCACAAAATAAATTACTATAAATGTACCACTTGGTGCAACATTTCTTGCAGCCCTGCTAGCTATTACAACTACTTGTGGTCAAGGAAAGTGATTAGTTTTCTAGTGTTCAAAGCAAATTAAAGTAGAAATCTGGAAGGCATGGTCACATGGTCCTGAGGAAAGTTTTGATGCATGGGGCCACAGAGTCTGGTAGCCATAAGGATTAAAATATAGTGAGAGATGCTTCTTTGGATAGCTGTTCTTTAGTAACAGTATTGAGTTCTATTTCCTTTCTGGCCCATTCACCTTGGCCAAAATCAGTAAAATGTTTGCCTAATTTGCTGTCATGTGACATGTCATGACACAATCTCATGGAGATGATGTGAAATTCCCACTGAAGTCCAAGAGTCACAGTGAGTACGGAGTGGGCTAGGGCAGCCAAAGCCTGCAGTGGTGTCAGGCATTGACCTGAGTCTCAGCTGTGCCACAGCCCCGGGCCGGGGCAGCGCGGAGCCGTGACACGCAGGGGTCAGCCCAGGCCTGCCCGTCCGGCACCGCTCCTGTGGCGTCCCGTCAGTGCTGACAGCGCTACCCCACAGCTGCTGACAGGCTGGGCACAGCATTCACCAGGAATACTACCGAGGGTGCGGGGAAGCTGCCTGGTAGGGCAAGACCATCCATAATTCCCACACTGAGGCAAAGGCCCACTTGGTTTCCCTGATGGGCATCCAGCAGGACCACAGGGAAGTGCGACCTCTGCAGTTGAGCCCTCTTAGCAAGACACAGTCCCATCTTAGTAGAGTCACAGTTTAAAGAAACCAGGCTAGCCCCTTTCTCTCCCCTAAGCTTCCTCTCACACTATATGGAGACCTATTTACAAGCTAGATGAGAGCTTTCCAAATTGATTTATATTTTTAGTTGTGTTTGCATGAGAGCAGAAAAAAAGGCTGAAAAATCTGAATCTGATACTATTTCTAGACCTTTTACTCTAAATGTCTTGTCATGGCATGTGTCATGCCATGTCGCGTGTTCTTTCTTAATTTAGTATGCTGTTCCAAACATATTGATTTTGAATTTTCACCACTGACAACTGTCAGAACCTTCTAATTTATAATTATTCCACATTTGAGCCTTAAATAACATCTGAACATTCTTCAGTGTGTCAGCTACCCATAAAACGTTGTATGCCAATAGCATGGAGAAATGGAAAGGTGTTCTATGGATCCTATATCTATAAAAGTTCCCTTACCTCTGAGTAGTTTGCAACTGTGGCTAACCTATGTTTCTTCAGAATATATCTTAAATGTTCATACACGTGGTTTTGTTTCCTGAAAGGATGCGTAATTCCAGTTTCAACATTAACAGTTCCTGGGCATCGTACCATTACTAACAACTAAGCTGATTTTGGCTTTATGCCTGGATGTATCCATTCACAAAGTAGTTGTTAAAGCAAAATACAACTTCTAATTACATTAATCTCTTTGAATAGCTAATTTCCTCTGCACCAACTTCTTATTTTTTTAACAATGCTTTTTGTGGTTTGATTTTGTTGGTACTGAAGAGATAAATAGTAGACAGAAGAACCATGGCATTATCCAAACTATCAAGAACATGTCACAGAAGCAAAGCATTGAACTGTCAGATTGCTTTTCTCAGTGTTTTATTTCACAGCAGCTGTGCAATATATTGCAAAGTGATTCCTAACAGTAACAGATAGTAGACCTATTAACCTCACTTGTGCAGATGGTGCCATTGACCCATGAAGACCTACAGTTCTCTCAAGGTGCAAATTAATTTTCATAGTGGAAGGCTGCACAGGATGGTCACAAATAGTGCAGGGCCAGCCATAAACCGGCACAACTTGGCCTGGCTGTTTGAATTCTCACCTTCACTAAGAGCAGCAGACAGGTATTATGTGACACACAACTGCTCAGTCTCCATCACCACGACTTAGCCACAGATAAGACTTTTTTTCTTCACACAGAAATGATTGCATTGATTGCTAAAACAGTAGGTACATCAGTACTAAGACTCCTTTCAGTTTGAACTGTTCACCTTCTCAAGCTCTCTCTCTGATTAGAAACTTTCATTCCTTTGTCTAGGAAGTGTGAATGCTGCTTACATCATCTAGCTAAGAAAAGACAATCATCTGACAGGAAGAATTTGGGAGAGAATTTAGGCTGAATGTCAGGAAAACTTCCTCACTAAGCTGCATTGTGAAATACTCTGCCAATGAAAATAGACTTTGCCGAGGAAAATGTCTCAAACTGGGATTAGGCCAAGTGTTGAAAAATGTAATATAGAAACAGAGTAAGTGTTTTGTATTGCTCAGTGACCATGCATCCCTCTTAGCCTGGAGCATGGTTAATTAGATGGTCATGAAGTATTGTTCAGTAAGTTATTTCAAGAGTGCTTGTCATGGTAATGGGCTAAGAGTATGCACTTTCTCAAAAAGACTTCCACACTCTTTATTAAGGTGGGGATCATGGGGAAAATGGTAAACAGGCAGAAGCTGGACAACATCTAACAAATCTGCTTTTCCGGTTGAATTTAAGAGTAACATCCTCACCCATGACATTGTCCCAGGAGCCTTTTGTGTGAGGCTCTAAATAGATTGATCTTAGTGTTTAGGAGCCTAAATTTCTCTGCAGAGTTCTGCTGCTGGCCATTTTTATTGCTTGTTTGTTTGAAGAAAATCAGAGCCACTATGTCAAATATAACCATTTCCAGGAATTTGAAAAAATTATTGATATTCTCTGACAGATTCTGCAGTATGAAAAATTTAAAAGAAAATCCTAGCTGCAGTAAACATTCCTGCCAACATCTTGGCTTCCTTCTTGGATTAGCCATTTGCTTATTTTTATGTTTCATTGGTAAACTTCCATTTTGTTTATTTATTTGTTTTAAGCTTTAAATTTTGAGGTGTTTGTTCTTACATCAGACTCAGAAGGTGTTCCTTATGACATCCAAGCAATCAAACTCTTGGTATCTCAAGAAATCTGTTGCTTGTCTATCTGCTTTATTGTGTCCAGCTTCATTCTAGGAAGAAGGAACCTGCACTCTAACTTTCTGTTTTTTTAAGGAAAGAATATTTAAAGGCAGTGTCAGGAATTCTGACAAATTAAGCTTTTCAAAATAAAAGTTGTGATGAGTCTGGCAGCTCAACATCCCTTAAGGAATAATCTGCACTAATTAAATAACATTGGTTTTACTTTTTATGGTAAGTTAGAAAGTTCTCACTTTGATTAGTTAAACGTTTATTTATTCTTTTATTGATTTCCAACTTTCCCTTCACATCCTAATGGACCTCACAAGGAGGCCTGTTCAGGGTAAATTCTCTTCACTCTGAAGAGGTTTTGTTGACATCTGCACTGTGGGGGAAACAGGCCTGGCCGCAAAATTTACAGATCAGGATTTGGAAAAGCAAAGAGACAAAGTAATAAACATACGGAACTGATTTGGGATAACTGTTAAGTAGGTCTAACAGCCAGATTAAAAATGTCTTGGAAGGTTTAAAATAAGCTTTTTATAGAGTAAAGCTTCTTTTGCTTATTTGCTAGGATTTATCTAATTTCTGTAAATGTTAATGCATTGAACAAAAAAGTTTAAAAAGCCACAAAAGCAGAGATTCCTTCACTTTTGGCACTTCTTAAATTGAAGGTTTCCCCCTGTAGAAAAAATTTGGGTTTGTTTTTTTTACTTGTTCTTTATGGGAAAAAAATGTTTCATGTGATAAATGTTTAAGGAGGTAAGGACACTTGTAATATCCTAAAATATCTACATTTAGCAGAGTACTCAATAGAATAATGGACTATTAAAAATGTTGTGAAGTGTGGTATACTTGAATTCTGGATCAGTTTTTTTCGTAATTAGTTCTGTGCTCCAATTATGCTGTTTCCTGTTTATGTAGCCATTTCCCACTTGATAATATGTAATGTAAACGTTCAAGCTGAGAAAGTTTTTAGTTTGTTTGGAAAACCATAAAGGGGGGTAAAACCAGAAAAAATTTCTTCTGCTACCTATCTGAAACTACATTCTCCAACTCTTTTCCTTTCAGTACAATTTGAACTCTCAGCCTAGTCAAGAGACATGCACTCTTTGTATTAATGGTAGTGATAAAAAGATAAAAGCCCAGACTTGCAAGTACACTACTGAACTGTTTTTCCTTCTGTGTGGTTGTGTTTGTGGTTGCTTTATCTTTTACAGTTTTTGCTGAGTTACAGTACATTGAGTAAACTATAAAAAGAAAAGGTATCTCTTATTGGATGATTAGATACCTACCATGACCATATCCACTGCTGATTATGTCTTCTAAATATTTTCAGGGGGTTGCTAAAGAAAAAAACGGACAAAACCCTAAACTGTTGTTTTGGTTTGGTTTTGTGGGGTTTTGTTTGTTTGTTGTTGGTTGGTTGGTTGTTTTGGGTTTGTTTTTTTTCATCCTTTCCTTTATCACCAGGTAGGTTTTTTTTCCTCCAAAACAAGGAAACCTCCAGCTTCAGTTATCTTTGTAATTGTGCATATATCAGAAAAAGTTAAATTTAACATCTGGCATTCTTTAACACTTTATAAGTGTTCCCATCTATGTAGAAAATTTGCTGATGCAACTAAGCAGCAAGTCTAAGAGACAGGAGAGGCTATGAGTGAGAAGAGGCAGAAGGGGCACATAAGGTTTCCAGCTCAAGTTGTTAGTGCCAGTAGTGACAGAAACCCCACCGAGCTCTTGCCTGCTGAAGGAAAAAAACAGGAATATTGGACACAGAAAAATCAGGTCTTTGAAGTGTGTCGTTGTGCAGTGAAAGAGTAGGTGACATGCATGGTCTTTGTTATGTGAAAGGATTTTCAGGGAAAAGAAAGCACTGGCATATCCTGAAAACGAATGAAAGCACTGAAGGAGATACAAAACTGAAGCCAAGGTGCAGCGAATTTGTCCCAATATATTATCTTCTTGCAGGCTTTTACAATGAATTACATAGTATAAAAGTCAGTTGGGTCTTTCTCCTTTTCTTTTTAACTTACTGGTCACTATTTTCTCTTAATCCATTAAAAACTCCTGTAGGGGCAAGATGTGAGTATTTTTTCACATAGATGAGAAATACTGGAGCACATGCCTTGATATACAGTGTTTCTGCATTTGAACTTTACCTTACAGTGGTCATTGCATGTAGTGTGTGGGTATTCATAAGCAGCCAGGTTCTCTGTAGCATCTACCCACTGCTCTTGCTCTTTCGGGAAGTTGCTGGGTGTCATTGTGCTCAGTGCCTGCTCAGGAAAATGTGTTTGGTAATGGCTAACACTGTATTAGAGTAAGTCAGTCTACTTAAACCCACACATCAAGGAAGGGAGTGAAGAAGAACCAGCTGATGCCTGTTGGCTTCTAATTTCTGAATGCACTGAAGATGAGGCACTTTTTATGACATTGTCTTATGACTTTTATTGTCAATACCTAGAAGAGGAATTTTTCAAAATGTATTCATGTGAGTTTTCTAGTGGATCAAAAAATCTTAAGAGTCCAATTGTAAATGTGTTTTACCTTCAGGTTGGCCAAGTTTTTCCTATTTTCAAGTGCTCTCTTTCTTCTGTGTATTAAATGTGACAGTATTGGAGTCCCTCCTCCCAACTGATCAGGTTCACATGTCTTGCCCTTCAAGTTTTTGACACTGACTCTTGGTATCTGAACTGAAGGAGTGATGGCAAGTCCTTCAGTAGGCACTGCTCAGGCACATTTGGTGTTTTCATAATGAATTCAAGTGTCCCGGTTTTGGTATTAGTTTTGAATGCTAGGAATCTTAAGTTCTGGTTTTTGCCTTTAGCACACAGTGGGAGCTATGTTATTTACAAGAAGGGTAGTCCATGCTGTATGAACCCTCCAGCTGTTAAAGATTACTAAATCATGAAGCTAGGACTGTAGCTTGCCATGTTTGTTCAAAACTCAGTGTTTAGAACTGTGCTATACTGAAAATTCCTTAACATTAATCGAGGCACCCTATTTTAGATGTAAAACATGAAATAAAGATTACTTAGTAAAGGTAATGTTACAGGAACTTTGTTTACAATTCTGTTGATCCATAAGTTGCTTGAGATATGACATACTTTATTTTCAGATTGGTTCAGTGGTGCTGTCAGTAGTAAAACTTAAATATTTTATGCTGTGACTAAGGTAGTAATCTTCTCAATACCAGCAGAGTTTTCTGAGCAACTCTGAATAATTTTGCTACTTTTCTGCACATAACCACTGCATTTAAGAATCACCAACACCTTAAATTTTACTCGGAAGCTAACAGGGTAAAAGGATTTGACCGTTAATACTCCTTGCATAGTTCTGTCAGCTTTTACATACCATCTCCCAGAGCACATTGCAGAGCTTGCTAGGAGTTGAGAAGGTCTGAATAGTCACTGAGCTCTGCAGTTGGACCTCCAGAGAAGGATGACATCCTAAGCTTCACTGTCAGGATGATGCATGCATGGATGCTACACTTCTATTCATCTGTTGCTCTTGAAGTACCTGGGAGCAGCAGGCTGAGACTGGCTTGTGCAGACACTGTTAGTAGTTCAGCAAAGTACTTTTCCTTGCATGCACTTCAGCAAAATAAATTTCAAGCAGCACTTCTCTCCAAAGTTTTATTACTAATGAGGGCCCTTTATTCAAATCCATTTCTTGGCAAGGTACACTGTGAGAGGAATGAAGTCAATTTTATTAAAAGTTACTGCAGGAGGGCAGGAGCAGCATTGTTAAACTCATGTCTGGACAATTCCCTTGGTACAGTTCTTTGCATCTTAATTTCCCCATGAAGCCTAATTTACAACATGACAGTATTTACATCTTTATTCAGTACTTGTAGTACTTGATACAGAGTTTGACATTTGGAATAGAGTCTTGACACATGAGAAGAGCAGTGGAATTACTTTTGTTATTTTATTCAAGCTACCAAAAGGAAGGGCAGAAGTTAAAATTTAAAATTAATAATTTTTGTATGATACTAATGTTTGAATTTTTACCCTTACCACTTCAACTACGTTATAAGAATAACTTTTCTGAGTTTGTTTGGGCCCCTTTTGTACACAGATGTTTCTTCTGGGGACTATCCAACGTTTCAATAAACACAGGAATCCTTTGCAATTTTGTATGCTGTGAGTGGGAGATGACAGACAAGCTACGTGCTTGCTCTGAATGCTTTAAAGTCTAAGATTTCCTTCAATTTAACACATGAAACTAGTGTGTGTTTATTAATGGTCATAAAACTAGCCATGCCCCTTAATAATTCAGATGGATTTTTTTGTCTTGCTACTGACCTCTGAAATTCAATTTCTTGAGACAGTTATGAAATACTAGCACACTCCCCTTTTTATTTCTCTTATCAACTGCTGTTTTTAATTTCTCCATTGCCATGTTTGTCTTGTGAATACTTTGTGTTGCTTTTTCAGAAAGCTGTCTGCATTTGTTGGTATTATTTATGGATCATAGCATCTAAAAGTATTGCATTTTTTAATGTAATCTCCTATTTTGAAAGATGCTATAAATGTAAATTTTTGGTGTAATTATTTTATTAAAAAATGAATATACTTTAAATGCCTGGTAAAAATTTAAAGACTTTGTGGAGGTTGCCATCACATGGTTTTCCTATTATAATTAAATTTATAAAAGTCTGTTAACATGATGGTAGCAGGAAGATACACAGTTTGGTCTTGTTTGGATCAAATAACTGAAGTATTTAACTTGTTTCTTCATTCACCTACCTACCTAAAGAAAATTAAATATAGCAGTCTTTTGAGATTTAAAGTAAAATAAAGAATTATGAGAAAAGAGAATATCTGACTTTTTACCTGGAGCATATATGTGGAACGTGACTGTTTTCAGTAATCCATTTTTTTCATAAGCCTTTGTTTTATGTATCTTGAAGATGTAAACAGAATTAACATAAAGGTATTTGTAATGATTTCACTTCAGCAGTTCCCAATGCTTGAAAGGCTTCTAATATTCCTCCTCAAACAAATCTGCTTTCTGTAGGCAGATGACATTGTATTGTATGCTGTAAATAATTTTTAAGGCTGTCCGTAAAATATATTGGACGTCTCATTGCCTCTACGTGTTATCAGAGGCAGTTTTTTCACTGGGCATGTGGCAGGTTTGTAGCCTCTGACTTTACTCCTTCCTGGAGTGATTGATAATGTAGGTCTTCTGCTGCACTTTCTTATCTCAGCAGGAAACTTTGGGCATCAGCTTTTAAAATGTAAAGTAAATTTGGTTTGCCAAACCAAACCAGTTAGTGGAGGATGATTACAAATGCAGTATCTGTCCACTTACAAATGGTAGGAATTGAGTAGCTTCTTCTTGATGCTGTTTAAAGTCATGCTTAAAGTATCAGTGGTCTGACAATGCCCAAGAATCTTGTGTTTGTGACCAAAACAGATTAGCACACAAACATTAACTGCTTACAGTTACAGCTTAACTGCTGTAAAATAACAATAGTTCTGGGAGTTTAAGTATAATGATATTTTCTCTTCATAAGGCAAGAAAGATATATTAAGCTTACTGAAAATTTTCAAATGGGGAATTTAAAACAGATGGAATGAATATTTAGCTTTTCCTTCCAGAGATGTCACAGATATTGAATACATTAGGTGAACAAGATAACTAAAAGGAAATAACATGAAAAAGAAGTATTAAATGAATGAATAATATACTTTATCTAAATATGCCAAAGACCATTTTTGCATCTTTAAAAACTTTTAATGTTTGGAAATCTTGTTGCAACCTTTACTTTCTTTTGCCTGCAATGATAAGTTGAGTCATAAATAACCTACCTTTTTATGCAAAACAAGAACAAGAACTATTGACACACATTTGAAACTTGATGTTGTAAACTCATGGTGCAAGTGTTCTCATCTAAGTCTGTTGTTACCCTTCCTTCCATGTCTTGTCACTCACTAATCAATATCTATAGAGTCCAGACTTGCAGTCACTGAGAATTGTTTCTAATGGTTGCAGTTCATGAAGAGATGAACAAACATCTCTCATGAAGAAAAATAATTGTAAGATGCTTGAAGTAATTGCTTGAAAAAACATGCTGCATCTTGTATAGTTCTGTTAATTATGTGTTCCCTTGGGAATTTCTGGTGTGCTTCTATAAGGTCTTGCCAACGGGTAGCATAAGATGGTTCTGGAGCAGCACTGAGTGACTAGAGTCAGAAGGTAGGAACTTTTGGTTTCTGATGATCCAGTTTTCTCTGTTGTTTCCATGCTCAGCTTCACTGAGCTCCCTGTGTGAGACCTGTCTCTGTCAAACACCAATTAGCTGCCACATTCCAGAGTGAGTCTGGTGTCTTAATACCTGTGAATGACAGAGAGTGAGAGTAGTGGAGGCAGCCACTGCCATGAGATGGAAGGCAGGATGGTTATTTTGGAGGCTGAATGACATCCTATCTCCCCTCTCAAAGAGAAGGGATACGCAATGACCAGTTTGGATTTTGACAGAAAAAATAGCCTAGATCAGATGAGAAGTTTGGATTATGTATCTGTTTCAGCACTGCGCATGTAATCAATTGGTGATAAATGTAATAACTGTGCTAGAAATTAATTGAATAAAAGGAAATCAGGAGGTATAAAAATATTGCTTCATGCTGAGATTGGACTAAACCATATTTTATGTGACCTAATATAATAAAATCTAACTCATGTGATCCCTATTTAGCATGATGACAGAGATAAAATTTGGCTATTTTTTCTTTTAACTCTGAAGCAAGAGATTTCTTACACTATTTCAATGGTTGCAATATTTTGCTAATTTATGCTTCATCTATTTGGGAGTATGACTACATGTGTAGTTCATCTGTTTGGTTACATTAGAAGTGCCATGTAACTTTGTAAGTGTAACTTTAGGCTGAAGGTAATGTGACAGTAACCTTTACTGAATCCTGAAATGTCTATAATGTTTTTGCTGTCTCCGTTGAATCCAGCTGCTTTCTACTGAATGAAAAGCAAATCTTGCCCAATCCCAGATTTCTTTGGCTTATCATGGGAAACTTTAAATGGGTTGGCAATATCTCTGAGGGAATGCAAACTTCAAGCCCAGTGGGTTGACGTTCATTGGCCCAGATGTTCATTTGCTTTCTTTTGGAAGCTTCTAAATACTGTTGTATTAAGCCTTTACACATCTACACAGAATTACCTTCATGTAAGCAGAGTAGCAAACTTGAGTCTGATTGCAGACAGCCTCGCAATTTCATGACGTGATGAGTCTTGTCTGAGTGGATGACAGGCATCCTTATTTCTCCCCGTTGATTGGGAAGGGAAGCTTAGGTGGCTGTACCAAGTTCAGAGACCGTGGATATCTAATGTTGAGTGACTGAGTCAATTGCCCGGTGAGTCCCTGAGACTCTTCATGTTGACGTTGTTACTGAGATGATAATGTCCTCTGTCAGATCTTGCTGTTGGCAGTGCATGAACTGATTTATTAGGGGACACCTGAAGTTCCAGATTTTGTGTGGTAGCTGTTACTTGAACTCTAAAATACATTTTCTCTTTCTCTATTGTCTTAATGCCAATCCTTAGAGTTAAATCTTCTCTGTTGTTCCTTGGCCCTGAAGCAAGTTAAAAAGTGTTAGTACAGCATGCTCTTAAAGGCCTAGGCTTTCAGGGTCATTCATAAGGCTTGGCTTCTTGGTAGGAAGAAGGGCACTTCTGCTCCACAGCCATGGCAGACATGAAGAATATTGATGTCTCCTTCCAAGAGAATCAAGTTATTGTTTTAATGAAAAGTTGTACTGGACCTTGGGATCTCTGAGTGCTAAAGTACCATAAATATTGTCTTTTGCCATAAAGATTGAGTACCACAAAAAAAGGTAAGATGCATTAGGGTGATTGGGCTGTATTTGGTAGATGCTTGCTATGTTGTACCCTCATCTAAGATAGCAGAGGTCATCATAACCCTGTTTAGGGGTGGAAACAGCCCTGAAAGCATATGCCTCAACTTTGAGACTGCTGGGGTATAAAGCTAATGAAATGTGGCTTATAAAAACACTTCATTCATGTACTGATGTAATAAAAGCATTTTAAAGTTAATTCTTTTTAATTACATACTGTGCTTAGTAGGATGGTGGGTAATTGAAAAATAGCAAAGAAAAAAGAAGATAGTGCAAGGGAGTATTTCTAAAATAATGTCAACTTATTCATTCCTGCCAATGAGCTTCCAAAATATATTGCTCACAAACTATAACTATTTTGTTTGTTGGCTGATACTTGGGAGGAACAAAGGAAACTACCAAATGGACAGAGAGAGAGCCTGAGAGGACCTCCTGGTATTTGATGTTCTCCCCAACTTACAAGACAAAATTGCATCTGGTTAATGACCACAAAGATAGTCACAGTACTCTCTGCAAGGTTTGTTTGTTTTTATAATGTGTTCAGCAGTCATATCAGCTTAAGTGTGACTGTTTGTTCTTTAATTTTGTTTATTTTCTTTATTTTTATTACTTTTTTCCCTTCAAGTGCAATTCTGGGAGTAATTCTTTAATTGGCTTCCTTCTTTGTTTTTCTTTGTACCATTAGCACACAAAAGCTAGATCTGAGTCAGGTTCTTCATGAAGACTGACTTTTTTGAAGGTTGGCTCCTTTTTTATCTGCTTGGTCTGTAATCAGGAAAAAGGAAAAAGCTCCTGAGGACAGCGAACATCTGAAATTCTTCAGTTGTTCTTCGTCTAATGTTTTGTGAGGACTCCATAAGGAGACTGGCCTTTCTGTGTTAAAGGCAGCCTTTGTGCGTATTCTCTTGTGTCAGTTTTTGTTACATTAACAATTACTTCAGCTTTGACACTACAGTAATGTATTTTTAAACATAAACTATGCAATATAGAAAATCAAAGTTTACTTGAAAGCACTTGAAAAAAACCCTGATCTAATGGAAAGTATTGCTGCCCATGACAGAGGGTGGAACCAGATGATCTTTAAGGTCTCTTCCAACCGAAACCATTCTTTGATTCATAGCTATAACTCCCAGTGTTGACTAGTGTGTGATTTATAAGCATCCCCTTGTGGCAATGTATTAATACCTCTTGATACAGCTTTAAGTTTTGGTAAGAAGCTGAATGTTGCATTACACATTGTACATGGAAGTGTCCGGGCTATGTTATTAATTGTTTGTAGTTAAAACTTCGTAGTCTTCTCAATCTCCTTGAACATCAGCTTTACTTTAAATAAATGGCAGTGGTAGTGATATTTTTAGGAAATTTACACGAGCTTGGATATTGTTTGATATCATCCTTTTTTTTTATTTTTGTAAAGGTGAGAGGTATTAAGATAAACTTCAAGTATATTATTTGTTTTTAAGTATGTGATTTGTCTGTGTAGTTTCTGTACGAAACTGTAAAAATATTTGTTTTGCTAAGTTCAAGTAGTTACAGGCATTGAAATTCACAGTATTAACTTAGTGTAATATTTACACTTTCTAATGTCTAAAAAAGAAACTGTGCATTTAAATACATGGCTAGTGTTTTATCATGGCAAGTTTATATTTTTTGTAGGATGCAATTTGATACATAAGTTCTGATAAAAGTTTTACATAATAGCCAAGGTGTCTTTATTTGGTCTCAACTGTTGTATTTGAAGTTCTATTGATTAGGAGCTGTTGATACAGGCCTCAGACTAAAAGAAGAGGTATTTTGATCAGATGTTAGGAATTGGGGAAACATTCAAAAATAAATTACGTCTTTTTGTCTAGTAGAGAAATAATTTTCTAAATTAGAAATGCGTTATTATGCATATGTTATCTATGAGATTTGTTGCCCCATTTGAATGAATTTAATTTTTGTTTTCTAGATGTCTGATACTGACATGAAAAAAAGTTAGTGTTTGTCAGCATTCATTTGTGAGTCATTCAGTATTTCAGGGAAATGAGTTCTATTTACCATGTGCTAGTGTGGTCATTCTGTGTTGCCATGAAAAGTAGTCATAGCAGATTTTGGAACAAAAAGTGTTCTTCCAAGATACACTACGTAAACCCAAAAGCTTTTCAAAGTTATAATGTTTTGCTATCATCAGATAAGTTTAATATATTTCCTAATTCTGTTACTGAAATGCGCCTTACTTAGGTTGTTGCTGTCTTCTTCTGGTTGTTGACATATCTATTAACTCAGTTCTTTCTGTGACCTACCTTGTCCTCATCCCTACAAATAAAAATACAAAGCTCAAAAGGTGTTGACTCTTCTTGTTAATGCAGTTCAGCACTGTAGACACTATAAAATGATTCAGGGCTTAAAATTTGTCTGTATTGTTAATATTTAAAAATTAATTAGCAGCTGTATTGATGTGTTTAGGTAAATTTCTGTTTATATCCACTGGTTCTACCAAAGTAGAATTACCAATTTCCTTGGATTGGAGGGGACCTTAAAGATCATCCGGCTCCAATTCTCTGCCATGGGCAGGGACGCCTTTCACTGGACCAGGTTGCTCCGAGCCCCATCCAGCCTGGCCTTGAACACTTCCAGGGATGGGGCATCCACAGCTTCTCTGTGCAACCTGTGCCAGTGTTTCAACACCCTCACAGCAAAGGCTTTCCTTCTAATATCTAATGTTAGATTACCCTCTCTCCTTGTAAATCTTCATCTACCCTCTTTTAATTTAAGCAGAAAAAGAAGAATGATGAATATACAGACTGTATATCATTTATTCTCCCAAATTCAGAAAAATCAGAAAACTAATTCAAAAACTCATTCAAAAAATTACTGTTGACTTGAATTTAAGAAAATCTAGAAATGGAAATGCTCAGATATGTTAGCAAGAAATTTATTCCTCCCTTTCTAACACTGGATAATAATTATGAGTTTCTTAATGTACTTCATTCTAATGATTGAAAGTTTTAGTAAAAAAAAGAGTTTAAAAATTGCTAGCCCAAAATATCTTCAAATATAAATGTGGAATTTCTCTGTGATGTGAGAAAACCACAGTTTAATCTTAGTATTAGTGCTTAAATTCAATTTCACAGCTAACTTCTGGAAGGAAGGAAGGTAGATTGGAAAAGTGGATGATGATGAATCAAAAGCGACAACTTAAATGGCTTCACCGTGTTGTCTTAAAGTCTGTCAGAGGTATTGAACTGTTGCAGTTATGCAAACAATTACCAACCTTGTAAGTTGTCCAAACTGCCTTAGGAAAAGTATTTTTAATTTTTAGATGCTTCTTTTTTAGATATATTTTATAACTTCTGGGTGGCTTTATTGGTACTTATTTCAATGATGTTTTTATCAACAAGTAGAGTTAACTATAACTAGGTGGAATTATATATACCAAAGATAAAAATCTGAATGAGTTTTTTAGGTTAGAAAAATCTGTTTCTTTGTTACTGTATCTAATATAACTCTCTCAAATTGTATTATGTCTGCTAATACTTGTCTAGCATCGTAATTTAAAAAAAGACTGATGAACTGTCGGTAAATTGAAATTTGTGTTATTGTTTTTCTTTCCCTTTTCTGGAGAAAGACTATTGCTTTTGCCAAACAAGAGAAAGGATCACATAATTTGATTGACTGTCACATATTAACCATGCTGAGCACTGGAACTGTGTAACATTCAGTAAGTGCTACA
The DNA here is from genome assembly GCF_021018805.1 of Prinia subflava. NCBI lineage: Eukaryota > Metazoa > Chordata > Aves > Passeriformes > Cisticolidae > Prinia > Prinia subflava. The sequence goes on from NC_086249.1 coordinate 30,934,167, forward strand.
TTCAAGAAAATGTAGCTTCTCTAAAGGTGTGACTAATCTGAATAAGCTCGGAAGGTTATGATCCATATTTTAAACACAACATGGATTTTTGAAGTTGCTGTTTACAAAAACTGTTCCAGTCTTTTTTGACATTGTTTGCCTGTTCCCAGTGTCCCTGATTTCAACCTAACACAATAACTGAGTAGGAGAGGGATTATCTTCTTGGCAGGAAGAAGTTACTCTATTAGGACCACACAGTGAAAATTTCAAATTATCTAAAACAATCAGAATTTCATAGAAATGTTTGTGGGAGTATTGGATTGCTACTTTAAAAGGGGATGCAGAAGACTGAGGGGAGGGGGAGGGGGGCTATGTGCTGATTTATAACCCTTAAGAGGGAAACTGTAAGGTAGTTGCTGTGGTAGTAATTAAAAAAGAAAAGAAATTAGTAAGTGAATATATAAGGCAAAATTTCTTCTTTCCTCTATAATTTTCAATGTCCAAAAGTTAGGCAATTTCCTGGTGGAAACTGACGGAAGTCTGTACCCAGTGGAGCATTCTGCATCTTGTAATAGTGGTTGTTGAAATGCATCTGCTGGGATGTTCTTATGTCCTTTGCTGCCACATTCTCCCTTGCCAAAACCAAAGGCTACTTCTTGCCTAGCTCCTAATTTTGCTGGGAGATGAACTGTCACAACAGGGCTCTTGCCAGTAGAACCTTTCAGCCCAGGCATGAGCTTGCAGTGTGTTCTGTTGATGTGGCTTAGCAGATCTATTCAGAGGCACAGACCCCATCTAGATAAAAGCCTAGCAATGCCTGCTGTCCATTCCCACTTCATGTATAACTGTGGGAGTAACAACATTGTGCTTCAGCCCAGCAAAGCCACTTCTCAGATGAAACCTCTCAGTTCCATATGCTTCCTACGTCTATGTTCTTCCATGGTGTTTGAAGCAGGATTCTCTTTTTCCAAGACAGCTCATTTGCTTTGCAGCAGCTTTGAGTGAGATGGGTAGGAGTTGTGCTTCAGTCACTTAAACGCTGCCAAGAGGACAATATATGCAGAGAGGTCTCCTGGTGTGGCATGGAGGCTGCATGACCATGGTAGCACTGAGTCAAGGGAGAGGCCGTTCGGCTCCACGTGGGGTTTGTTTCACTGGCAATGACTAGCAACAGGACTGGTAGTGATTGCTGGTATCAGAACTAACCACTTAATAATATACATATGTTTCCCTTAATTGAACTACAACATACTTAGGAATTAATCTAAAGGGCAGAGAAAAACTTCGTTTGGGAGGTGGAAAAAAAAATGCATCCACATTTCCATACTAGTAACTCCAGTGATCATTTGTGATTTCTGTGTGTGTTGCTAAAAGCTATGAACATGCTCTGTAAGCTATCAAAACTTCAAGCTTCTGCTTCCAGGCATATGCACTGCAATTTTGCTTAATAGTAGACAAGTCATTTAAGTTTTGCACTGCTGTTAATCTGCTTTAGTGATCCTTGGGATTGAAATTATCTTTTGCTAAGTGCATGTAATTTGCCTTGTAAAAGGTGTTGAGTCCCAGTTAGACTGCTGGATGACAGCTAAAAATCTATATATTACTGGGAAGCATCCAGTTGGAGAGTAGTGTAGCATTGTAGTCTGGTCCAGTGGAACTGATGGAGGATGTTGAATGCAATGAAAACATTTGTCCTCATCATCTGTGCCCGATGTTTGTTTTTAAATGTAGCACATTTTGATGGTAATATCACTGAGCATTCCAATGTTGCCATTGCTGTCTTGGACTTCAATTTGTAAGAGTATCAAAGAGAGTTTCAGCTTCTCCTGAAACTTTGCCCTGCTAAGAGATGTGGTGATTCTTTGTTCTTTTGAATTTTAATGTTAGGTTTGGGAAGAAAGATTGTTTGTATTTCAGTAGGTTTATTTGATATGGTTTTTATTACAGCCTTTTGGAAAGTTTCTGTGCTCAGCTGACAATGAAACTTATCAGTTACTGTTATGGAAGAACCACAACAACTGTATTCATTCACATTTGACTTAGGTATATGGTGGCTTTGCCCAGACCACTAAACCTGCCAAAGCCCAAATTATGAGTAGTGGTGAAGACTGTACTGGTGCACAGAAAAAAAGCTGTTCGTGCAGAAAATCCAGAGTTCTGCCTGTAGTCAGTATAATAGAATATTGTAATGTGTTTTATTGTACATTATTTCTGATATGTTGACAGTTTTTAGTTTCTCAGATTTTTATCAGCAAAGTCAATTTGACTAATTATTCTTCCTGTCCCTAAAAGTCACATGGGGAAATTATGCTACCTTTCCTTGGTGAGTGGCATGATGGCTTGGCTGCCATTTATATTCTGCTGCATGGCTGTTTCCAGTCCCAAATGACTACAGACTGCTTCGGGTGATTACTGCTGGGAATGGGTTTCAGTGAGGAGTTCCCAGGACAGGATTTACACTAAATAAACAGAGGCCATGAGGGGAAAACTGTGTTTCATTAAGAACTGTGGTTTAGGTTAAAGGGATAAAAATAGCTGCAGGACATCTCAAATTAGTTTAAAAACTAGAAGAGTGAAGGAAGCCAATCTAGAGGATGTTTTTTAAGTGCCCACTTATCTTTTTAGAGTTCTCTGCCTCACTCTCTTCTGTTCAGTGTACCTAGGTCTATAATCCAAAGGGATAGCCAAAAAGATTCAGCTGTCAAAATTTCAGATTCCATAAACACAGACTTTTTTAGTCACTACTGTTGGTATTCATGTGTTTGTCTTCTTTGTTCTGCCAAAACATGTTCCTGAAAGTTTTTGTTTTCTATTCTGGTTTTAGGCAAGATGCAAGAAATTGAAGTGAAGTACCAAAAAACCTCCTGCATATTGGAAAGAAAATTGCTGCATCTTCCATTACAATTGCTTTAGTTATTCATAAAAACATTCCATAGTAGACTAGTGTATATGTGTGTTGTATGCTTTGTCTAAAGAAAACATAATTACTTGCCTTCTGCTCTTACCACAATGTTTCTGACATGCATTTTTCAGTCTTGCACATTGGCAGAGTCACAGTGACTCCACTTTCTGCAAATACTCTTTATTAAGAAGATATCCTTTATGTTTAACTTTGCAGATCCAGAACGCTAATGATGTGCTAATAGCACCACTGGAGAAGTTTCGAAAAGAGCAAATAGGAGCAGCAAAAGTAAGTGGCTGGGGTTGTTCTTCATTTCATGTTTATTTGAGTTTATCAGTGTGTTTTGAAGGCTGGACTGGAAACAGGCATTTTGCATTCAAACAGACTTGATGCCATCCTCATTAATATGTTAGTAAATTTGCTTCAGATGAGGAGACAATTTAGAAATGGAGCTTAAAGACTGATAATGTGCACAGAACACAGCTCTTGCTACTGTTGCACATTCCTACCATCTGGCATTGTGTTCATCTTCTGATGTCTGCATTTACATTATGCTGCATCCTGGGTTAACCAAGAACCACAGGGAGGATTCAAACAGTTGCTATGAGTCCCTCAAGTGGGTGTTGTATAAAGACAGAAGAGTTTTAGCATGATCCCTGCCTCTGCTTTCCCTCTCCTCTTTACATGGCTGATGCAGTGCAGTGGTTCATGTTCATTCTGCCAGAGTATTCATCTTAATATTCTCCAGGGATTTTCCCAAGGTGGAAGCACTCCAGTTGGTAATTTTATCTTGTTCTTTGGTGTTAACTGTTATATCTGTGAGAGAGGCAATGCAGGTTGTCTATACCAGGGTTCAGTAGTCAGGTCAAGAAATCAGATATATTGGGGAAAAACATGTTGGAATTAACTGTTAGTCTAGAAGAGCTGTTTTCAGTCTGATCCTGATTTTTTTGAGTGGCTATGGGTGACTGCTTTGATCACAGACTCTGGGCTATGCATGGAGGCTGTGGTAGTCAGAGGTTATGGTTAGCAACAACTCCTGTCTGCATAAATACACTAGTTCTGAGGCATTTTGCATCTTATATTAATGCTCATAAAAAAATCTGGGAAACGTTCCATTTGTAAGGTTAAATGAGCACAAAAAAAAGCTCTCTGATGTTGCAGGTGAGGTGGTGCTTGTGCTGTACTCAAAGAAACTCACAAGAAGAGAGCTATTGGAAAGAGACACCAAAGGTTTATACTTCTTGTACTGCTGTTGTGAATGTGTAGCAAACATACGGGACTGCTTCCGCACAGGAACTAAGTAGATGTTTGTGAAGAATTTTTACTGCGAACTTGAGGTCAGATTTCTCTGAAGTGGGTGTTCTGTACCCTTTCACTTGATATGTTTTTGTGTACAACAACATTCTTCTCTTGTCCCACCCCTATGCTGCTGTGAGATGCAGAGCTGGGAGTTTATTTACCACACTGCACAAATCGGAATTTAATCCCAGCACAAAATTATTTTTAGATTTCAATAGGTTTCAGTAGTGTCATCCAATTCTTTGTAGTACTATTTCATTTTGTATTCTAATAGTTGAAGGGATATCATTCTTCAGAGCACCGTATTTGAAAGCTTAACCCACCATACCACTGACTGTCTTGCTGCATGACAGAGACAATCCATAGGGGGTTCACAGGACTCTCTGCAGAACTCTGTAAGACACTCAGGTTTCCTTTGAATATAGCTCTCAGTAGATACAATAATACATACATAATAATCTAATTGAAGATGACTCCTTTGTTTTTGTATCGTCAAGAATATTAAAGGCAGGGCACTACAAGACAGGTTGAGTCCTCTCTGTTTGGTATATCACAATGGCTGGTTGCTTTTCCATATCTCTTCCATGTAAAATATGGGCATCTGCTCCTCTTAGAGTTGTTGTTTTGACTTATCTGTGGTCACACTACACTTTACAGAATAAGTTCAGGGAAGAGCCTTGCTCAGTTAACTCTTATTCCATTATCTAATGCACTTTATTTTGCAGTGCTGTGTGTTTTGTGAGCCCAGGGTACTTGGCTTAACACATGCATACCCTAAAGAGAGATCTCCCAAGTCATTGTTTTATAAAACGTCAAACAAACATATTTTCTAGCACTGCACATGGAGTTTAGCTGCCAGACTCAGAAATGAGAGATTCAGAATGCCATCATAACCAAGTGTGATACATTTGCCTTTGAGCTGATTTTTATCAGTGGAAGCAATTACAGTTGGTCTTTAACTAAATGGTATCAATACAAACAAGTCAGAACTGAATTACATTCAGTATTGTTTTTCTAGTAATTACAAAATAGCAACTTATGATCTAGGAATAATGAGACCCATATGAAATAGAGGTAGAAATCTGGTCTTTGTGAAACCCATTATTAGTAAAGTGGAGAACATGTTCAGATTGCTTCCCCCTACCTTGATTCACTGGGATCAGCCCTTGAGCATTTATGAGCTCTTATAAATATAGAATGAGTTGAGCTTGCTGGTTATTTATCTGTAGTTAATGAAGGTTTGCACAGAGATTTGGTCTTTGAACTCCTCTGGGATGATCAGTGCTGATAGTCAAACAACAGATACAGATGTTTTCTTCTTGTTTGGATTTTAAGGCAAGTTTTGCAGAAGACTGAGAATGTCACTTTTTATTTGTGGTCTTTTCTAGACACATCAGTTGAGTGGACCTTACCAGGTCCACAGCAGGTGTGAGCTGTTTTTTTTCCCTATAGTGTTAGTCTGCAAAAGTGTGTAGAATAGTATTCATATCAAATCCAAACTTGTTTCTGTTTCTCTGTCATCCCTCTCCTGCCCAAAACCCCCAAACGTTTCTGTGTACATGTTGCTCTCTGAAGAGAAACCAGAGATGTCTCAGCTGACTGGAAGCTGGTGAAAGTTCTGCCAGTTTTCAAGAAGTGCAGGAAGGAGGACCCTAGAAACTAGAAGCCTGTTAGCCAGCACGGCTTCATGAGGTGAAACTCCTGCTTGTCAAACCTGATTTCCTTTAATGTCAAGCTGACCTACCTAGCTGATCAAGGGAAGCCACCTGATGTAGTCTTTCTGTGCTGTCACAGGATCCTCCTGGACAAAATGTCCAGCATTCAGCTGAATAAATGCATCATGCTGTGGGTGTGAATTGGCTCATGGGTCAGGCACAAAGGGTTTTAATGAGTGGGGTGGCATCAGACTGGGGACCTGTCAGTAGTGGGGTTCCACAGAGCTCCATCCTCTGCCATGTGTTCTTCCAACATCTTCATAAATTACTTGGATGCAGGACTGCAAGGGGTACAAAGCAAATTTGCAGATGATGCAAAACTAGGAGGAGCTGTTGACTCCCTCAAAGACAGAGAGGCCCTGCGGAGAGACCTTGACAGATTAGAGGACTGTGCAGTCACCAGCCAGATGAAATTCAACAAGGAGAAGTGCTGGATTCTGCACCTGGGACAGTTCAACCCTGGATGTACAGACAGCCTGGGGAATGAGGTGCTGCAGAGCAGCGCTGCACAAAGGGACCTGGGGCTCCTGGTCTGTGGCAGGCTGAACATGAGGCAGCAGTGCCCTGGCAGCCAGGAGGGCCAACCCTGTCCTGAGGGCATCAGGCCCAGCATGGCCAGCCGGGCAAGGGAGGGGATTGTCCCCTCTGCTCTGAGCTGGGGCAGCCTCACCTCCAGTGCTGGGGGCAGCTCTGGGTGCCATGATGTAAGACAGGAAGCTATCAGAGAGTGTCCAAAGGAGGGCTGTGAAGGATCTGGAGAGGAAGCCCTACAAGGAGACACTGAGACCACTTGCTCTGTTCAGCCTGAAGAAGAGGAAACTGAGGGAAGATTTTATCACAGTCTGCAGCTTCCTCATGAAGGGAGGCAGAGGGGCAGGCACTGATCTCTTTACTGTAATGACCAGTGACAGGACCTGAAGGAATGGCCTGAAACTGAGTCAGGGGAGGTTTTGGTTGGATATTTTAAAAAGGCTTCCCTAGAGAGTATTTGGGCAGTGAACAGGCTCTCCAGGGAAGTGGTCACAGCACCAGCCTGACAGAGTTCAAGAAGCATTTGGACAACACTCTCAGGCACATGGTGTGATTCTTGGGGACACTGCTGTGCAGAGCTGGACATGAGCATCCTTTTGGGTCCTTTCTAATTTAGCATATCCTGTAATTTTGCGTTTCTGTGGATGGTGCAAACTCCACAGGATACCTTATAGTGATGTCACATTTCTAGAGCAGTCACTTTGCAATTAATTTGCATCATAATATCTTATGGACAAACACTTAAAGAGATTTGTATAGAAGCACAAGATTGGTATGCCTTTAGCATTGGCAGTGTTAGCAGCAACTAGAGCTCCAAGCACCTGTTGGGTGTTGGATTCTGTCTTCTAATAGGATTTTGATATCATAAATTTTAGTACCGTATTAAGCTGTGTTTCCAAATTTTGTCAAAAAGGAATATTATTACATTTATTTATTACATAGGTGCGTTACCAATATACAAAATGGAAAATTATATTAAGTACTACTGTCAGATTTTGCTGGGGGGAACATTGTGTGAGAGAGCACTTAAAAGTGATTTCTGGGCCTTTTTCCTTTTTTTTTATAAAACACCAGATAAAATTCAGTTGCAGATAAATACAAGCAAACTCCACCCTCCCAAGAGAAAAAGGGGGAAAATGTTATAAATTATGAGAATCACCATTTTATTTTAGTAATAAATAAGTTCACAAGATTTTTTATACCATGATGAATATCCCTTAGATGTTTTTAATATAGAGAGTGACAATATTTTTTTTCTTCAAAACTATAATGAGTTCAGGCAAAAATATGGTCACGGAAATCAAAAAGAATATGGAGGATAAAATATATCCTGTTGATGTTACAAAGCTATATTTTAAATACAAGGACAGTATAAACTCAGAGTGCAAAGTTCAAGTGTTCTTGGAACATCACAAGAATAACATGAAAGACCAATTCTTCACATGAACTTCAAAAACCTGAAGGTACCCCACAAATTTGAGAAACATTCCTCAAAAAACATTAGTGTTTGTAATCTAACCAGCAATATACAAATCTACATCACTTGCTCTTCTTGATTTATACTACTTGCTCTTCTGTTTTTATTGCACATATTTCAGTTATTCCTTTTCTGTACACACTCAGTTTAAATAAAGCTGAGTTCTCTCCAGAGACTACACAAACCCAGCTTTGCATTGGACAGCCTGTTGATTTACTCCATCTGAGTTTAAAAAAATGACCTCTCCAATTATTGTAGCAAGGCGAGCAGAAGCTGGGTGAGGTAACTGGGAAAGGATTCCAGGCACGAAGCCTTTTGCCTTATTTGGTCAATGTGGTTTGCGAGGCCCCAGCTGGTAACTCTGGTGAGCTCATTCTGTGATGTGTTATGGACAATAAAGCCAAACCTTCCCCTTTCTTTTTATCCATTGAGTACAGTATTTAGCAATATTTGTTCCAATGCTCATTGACCTTTAATACAACTTAAATCAGATCAAAGACAACAGAAGCAATTTTGGTTTTAAGACTTAAAAGGAGAGTTTTGTTTCCTCCTTACAATTCCATTTGTTTGTTTCATAAAATGATTTATTTTGGCCAGCAGGATTAGTTTTTATGATTATTTAATTTCATTCATTTATTCAAAGCTGTGAATTCCTTTCTACTTGGGAAACAAATCCATATTCATTGCTGGGATTAATTTTCCCACATCTTTGCTCATATCTATCTTCACATGGAGGCATGCAGGAGGTAGCACGTTCTCTCTCTGTTTAATTTGGATTGTCTGGAAATTGAGGGGTGTGAAACAAACAATACCCTCCATTTTTTGAGCTCTGTCAGAAATCTGTCAAAGCAGAGTTTTAGATAAGTATCTAAGATGATTAGAAATACCGGAATGCCCATTTGGTGAACCAATTTCCTTGGTATCTGATCAAATCATAACACTTGTTGTCCTTTAACTGAGCAAAATGAGTGACCTGGCAGGAGGTAGGTCCAGCAGGAAATGATTCATTACAAGTAGCATCTGTCACTCAAGGTTTGGTATTTGCATCCACTAGATTTGGTGTGTTTTAATGTCGGTCTGAACCACGGAGGAAGTGAGCCAAGAAAAGGAAGCACAAAGAGAAGGCGGGCGAGGAAGATGATTGATGGCCAAATGCTTTGAGTTAAAATGCAAGTTTCTCAAAAATGGTTAGTACCAGTTACCTGATACCTTTTTTGATAACTGATTCTGTAGGCAAGGAAATGCAGGGGATCAAACCTCTTTCTATTTCAGCCAGGCTTTTATAACACTCTACGTGAGTCATTATAATGTAGTTTAGATGGGGCTTAGTAAGAGAAACCCAGTCTGTCAGAGGAGCTAGCTCATGGGAAAAGGGCAGTGAGTTTTGTTTATAGGAGAGACTGTCTGGTTGGAGAGAAGTCACCACTTAGAAGATCCCATGGGGCAATTTGAGATCAGTCTGTTATTTTGGGTTTGGTAATGACCAGGTAAAAAAAAATCTGGGGGTATTGCATAAGTTGCTGAGACAGAGGAGCAGGACTGGAGGATTGGGAATAAAGCCTAAGATGAAATAACTGAGCATGAGGAACTGAGGCTACTCAATGGTCATGAGACAGCTGTATGCCAAAAAATCTGCTGTACTGATAAATAACTCATGGCAATCTCTTTAGGTATTACAGGTTAATAGGCATCTGTCTCTGGTAGATGGAAAAGTACAAATTCTCTTCAGCTTTTCTTCTACTTACATAAATCCTCAAGTTTTTGGTTAAAGTTTCTGAACTGTGGAAGTTGTCGAATGCACTTATAATTACATTTCATTCCAAGGTTTTGGTCCTAGAACACATTTATTTGAGAAGTAATCCATATATGCTGTCCAATCTGATATTTTACTGAAACTAGTATTAACAAACGCAAGAACTCTGAAATCAGAGCTTGTATTTAATGAAAATGTATAGTATAAAATGATTTTTTAAATAGATTGAATGTATTTTCCCTTATTAAATAAATGTAGGGAAATATCAATCAGTGAAACACTTTTTTTGCCACAAACAAAATCATTGTAATGCCAGTATGATTAGCCATTGTTTCTTCTACACTTGTGTGTGTGAAATATTTGGGAAGTTTCAAAAACACTGGTGAAGAGCTCAGTATGTATACATTTCATCTAAGAAAGTCTCACTTTCTCCTGTGCATAGCCAAACTATTAAACAAAAGACAACAGTCCCAAAAGCTTGTTTCACTTTTAGTGTATTCTATTAAAAAATGAGAGTGAAAACTCAAATCTCATAACTAAAAGATTGTGGACATAGTGATTAAAAACCGATGGTTCAGTCTGTTGACTACAGGTGTTTATGAGGAAAACAGTTAATGTTATGTGCATAATCAGTTTTAATAAATTCTCTTAAATGCAGTCTCTCTGTTACAAGCGAGTGTGATTAACTGGCTCACTGACTAAAACCGGTTTCTGAAGCTGTGTTTTTTCTGCAGTTTAATAAGATTCTAATTTGCATCGTAAAGAAAACAGATATAAATTAGGGATAAATAAATTAGCTCCTGTAGTAAATTGGAAAACAATTTACTGTTCTGCCATAACATTTAAGAATTAAGGCTTAAAATAAGTGTGTTAATTGGTGGAATTGTTTAAGTGAGCATGCAGTGTACCTTTCTGTGCAAAAAATAACCATTTTTAAAATATCTACAGCTAGTAAAAAAAAAAAATTAAAAATGTAGATAGTATTGGCCTTTTCACTGGAAAGAGACAAAAGAACATAAAAATGCAAGAAAACCTGGAGATCTTCTAATGAAATTAAGGCTTTTTCCTTGCTAATCTGCTGCAGCCTGTTGTAGTTTGTGTCACGGGAGGGACTCAGAAGGTTGCATCCTGACCCTGCACAGCTGCCAGAATCCTACTGGACTCCTGAGCTGTGATCAAAAGTATGAACAAAGACACTGACCTTCAAACTTAATTTACAGCTCACAAGGGAGCTAAACTTTTAGGTGAGTGTTTGAGGGCGTGGAGGATTTAGCAAATAGAGTGCAGGAGCTCTGCTCACCTGTTAATTCTTTCTAGCCTTGCTCTTGGCCACAGCATGGTCAGGATCACGTTCCACAGCTGAAGATCAGGTCTCAAGGTTGTTGATGAGACTTTAAAAGTCTCAAGAAGGATTTAGGAGAAATACAGGAAGTGGCCAATTGCTGAGGTACAGAGCAGGACAGGACTTAAAGAAGCAGAGAGTTTGGTATTCTGCTCACCTGGACAAGGTGTCACTCTTCATTCAAGGTCAAAGGTACTTAGTCCCCTGCTCTTCCTTCCCTTGTTCAAAATTAGACTCCATCCTGAGTTTTAGCATCCTTTATCAAGCCAAATTTGTAACATTTTGACAAAGGCAGCTGCATTCTCTTACCCTACAGGGATTACTTCAGAATTGTGCTTGTGGGTGTTATATAGTGCCACAGCTGTACTGAATGCTTAATGCTTAAGTCATGAGGTTTTTATACATGGGTATGAATTCATCTGTTAATCTTATTCTGTTACGTCTCGGGGTTTTCTTTAGCAGTTTGGGGAAAAATTAAGATCTGCTTCTGAATTGCTTCCCTCTGTTTCGTGGTGTAGTTAACAGCATAAAAATAGTTGTGGTTATAGTTACAGTTTGGGCATTGTTGGACATTTCTCAGATGATGTGGGGTCTATGGGTCTTTATTCCATATGTATGGTGGAGTTGCCTTTTTCCATTCTAAATAGAAAATCATTTGATCAGCTGTATCACCATAGGTTTCCCTTCCTCCAGTATCTTGTTCTATCTCTGCAGCAGGTTCTGCAGGGGCCTGGGAATGTACGAATTTGAATCTCCTACCAATATAGCAACTTTGCTTTTGGTAAAGCAAGCTCTGGAATACCTCTGTTCCACAGTGAAGTGGGTGATAGTATCTGGGAAGTTTCTCATCCGTACTGTAACAAAAATGGACATCATAGCTTGAAACTTTATTGTGTCTTGGTTAGATATGGGAGCATCAAGAGATCCAAGTAAAGAAGTTTTGTTATTTCAGGACCTATCAGGTAATAGTAGCTACCGCAGAACCATTTGTTCCTGTGGAGTTTGCCAAGAAGGGGTGGTCTCAGATTCTTGTCTTGATGAGAAGATTAAACACCCACCCCCTAGAAGTAATCTTAGAGCACTGGGTGAGCTTAACAACACCACTGGGGTCGCACAACGTTTCACCCCAAAGTGATAGTTTGTGTTCTTTTATCGGTGTTGTAAAGGGGACTCTGAAAATAGATGCTTTCAAAACAAAACAAAGCAAAATCACTTCTGACATTGACCTCAGACTGTTTCTTTTTTTTTTTTTTTCCCAAAAAATATCTGTAAACAGCACAGTTTCCAGTTGTGTGTATTAATCTAAAAAATGTCTCATAACACGCCTCAAGTTCTTCCTCAGGTCAGCATTGCAGTCCTGTTGCGATGACGTCGGAGATGCCCTGGGACCATGAGCAGTGCTGAATGTGCTGCTGGCACGCTGAGATGTTGGCTGATGTTGGCTGATTGGTTGGCATAGATGGGAGATTCCCAAAGAGTGTTTAAAAAAAGAAATTACTAGTTAGGAAAGAGATATTTCTATCTGCAGCTTTTAAAATAAAGCAGTGAGTGTGTGAAGTTTTAAGCTTGTCTGTTGGAATTGCATTATTTGAATGACATTAGGTTCTTTGCAGCGTCTTTCTTTATCTTTGCTCTAAGTGCACAAAGCAAAGAAGTTGCTAACTGTGCAAATGAAATGGCATCTTCATGAGTTCCTGAAGAGTGTGGCTAACTTTCTTTCTGAAATCATTCAAAGTCACAAGGTTTTGTACAAGAACAAAACTCTTCCTGTTATGATAAAATACTTTAAACTTCAGAAGGCTATCCTATACCTGTTTCAGAGAAAAGTACGTCAGTTTCTGCTGTTCTAGGGTGCTTCTCCATATGATTTAAGCAGTAACTTGATAATATCCCAAGTAAGCTATTCCAGCAAAAATACTTCATATTTAATAGACAGTAAAGCAATAAAACTAGATTACGTGTGTAGACTTACCAGTCCTGCTGTTTGGGCAGGGATTTAGCAGATTCCCAGACACAGAGCAGCTACTCCTGGAATCAGCAAATGCCAAATAAACTCGAGACATCTCTGCAGCTGAATAACAGGGAATCTAATATGTCCTGCTTTGTGACCTGATAGTACTGGCAGGTTTGCATGTCTTTTCACAGCAGTGCTGGGAACTTCTGATATTTTTGTTTCCATTGCAAGAAGGAATTTATTGGAGAAAAACAAATGACATACTACAAACACATTTTCTCATTTAATAGTATCTGCTTTTTAATTTGAAAATATCTGATGGAATTACATGGGAATTACTAGGAAGTGGCTGTAGGATTCTCCTCTTCCAGGATACACTTCTGAAAGTACCTGATACTTGGATCTCTAAAGGCATTACAGAAGGAAAAGAAGATTTTCTTCAGAAGTTTATGAACCTGAAAGTAAATTATCTCTTGCAAGGTTATTCAGTATTTTACACAGATGTGAAATCCAGTTAAACTTAAATTAGTTTTGGGTTGTTTCAGTATATTTCAGTTTTATGTATTCCTTACCTGATTTTAATTGAGGTTATTTTTTAAACTGCCAGTTTCTAATATCTGTCTTCATAGCTTTAATGCTGTTAAACAGTATTGTATTCCCAGTTTATTGCCTTGTTATACATCATAGTTGCAATATGTTCTTTTTATTATAATTATTTGTGTCTTACACTATATTGTTTTCTGGATCATCATGGTATGCATATGGTTGTTCTTTTTTAGTAAAGAAATGGTTTTTAAGATTTATAGTAATTTGGATGTTTAATTTTCTACATGATGCATTCTGCTTCAATTTGGAAGTGTTTTCACTAGCAGTTATGAGGAACATAAGACATAATTTATGACTATATTAACCCTATTTTATGTCGATCAGCAAGGATTTCTCTATGAACTATGGTACAAATTTGCTTCACTTCATATTATTTGCTAACAATATATAAACTCCATCCTTTAACCTTTCTGACTTTCGTATGGATTTGAGGAAATCCTATAGCCTAACAAAACATTAAATTCTGTTTTGAAGGAAGAAGAGGAGGAAAGGACTTATTATATTACCTTTTCACTTTTTCTTCTGGAAAAAAAAGCTTGTGACTTCTTTTCACCTTATCTTAAACCCTTAGCATTCACATAAAAAATCAAAATTTCTACCAAAAAAAAATTGTTCCCATCCAGACATCCATCAAAATGCACCCTGTGGTCTCAGATGCCAGTGATAATTTCAATATTGTTAAAACAAACCAAAACCCAGCAACTCACCAACTACTTCCATGAGAATGCTCAACAAAACCTCGAGCATCATAAAATGGAGGGTGAATTGACTTTTTTTCTCCTCAAAGGAGAAGTTGTGAGACTCTGAGATTTTACATTTTCCAAGAAGCCCATAGAATCTTAGCTCAAATCAGTCTTTCCAAAACTTAGTTTATTTTCTAGACTACAGTTCTACTTTTGTTTGTCCTGCTACTTAGTAAAACATGGGTGCCAAACTTACAACTCCAAACAAAATCCCACTAACTTTGTAGAAATACAATTTGAATTTTTGTTTGGGAGGTAATGAGAAAGGTGGCTATGAAAAAATATTATTGAGGTCTAACATTCTAGCAATGAACCATTTCCAGTGTGTTGTTGCAAAGATAACATTTTTGCAGTTGTTGTCAAAGAGAAGGAAAAGGGATGTGGCTTTATTGATCTCCATGGAGTTCACTGTTGCCTTCAGGTTCTTCAACTGACAAATGTGTCTGACTTGATCTATATTCAAGTGTTGCTGCTGTGCCAGTTTCTACAGCTTCTACACCTCAGTTTGAGTTGGTGTAAAAAATATGTACTAGTTCTGGGTGAGGAGAAGAATAAAATCATTATGGCCATGTTTCCCAATGTTCACTTGGTTTCTAATTAAGGTATTATCCTCTCTTCAAGGTATTGACATCTTTTTTCCAAATAGTTTCTTTGCAACGATTTCTGGTTTAATTTCCTTTTTTGATGCTTTTAAAATAGTTTCTTGCAAAGCATGTTTATTTTATGCTTTCAACAAGGATAATGTTTTGGTGGATTTTTTTAAGAGTTAGCATGTTAAAATGTAAAATACTAATTTTGCAACAAACAAAGAGTTAAAAAATTTTCTTATGGACAGATACGAGATGTCCAAAAATTATTGCATCTAAAAGAAAGGAAGTGAATGGAAGGATGGCAGAGGCTCTTTTTGGAAAAATAAAGAGGAATAATTTTTGCAATATTTCTGAAGATACATGTAACAATTTTGACATTAAATACTGCACACAAAGTAGTGGTAGACCATTATAAAAATACCAGATTTCTTGATGTTTCCTCGGAAAAGGAAAGTCAGCTTCAAAATATAATTATTTCTGCTTTATATCTAAAAATACAGCTAGTGGTTAAAATTTTTAGGAATCATGCCAATAATTTGTAGCACATATATGATTACTTACAACATGCTATCAAAATCTTTCTGAATAGGAGAAAAATATCTGACTCACTTGAGTCCACTTTTTAATGAACTTCTCAGCAATTGATATCTGGACTTTCCACAACCATAAATATTTGTAAAACAAGAGGAATATAAGAACACCTTTTGAGTTAGACTCGTAACTGTCATGCCTATAATTAGCAGTATTTCAAGCAAAATTTATTTCTGAAAAGATAATTCTTTTGGAGATTGTCTAATCCATTTTGAAATAAAAATGTGCCGGAAATCTGAGCAGAGATAATAAAACCAGGAATTAAACCTGGATCCAGTATTACATTACTTAAGTCTCTCAAGAGGATACTGGCAGTTAGTAAGGCTCCATTAAGTGCTCTAAGCCGAGTGTGTGGTTAAGGGCTTTCCTAATGGGGTTCCTAGAAATTTGAAGCATTTCAAACTGTAAATATTTATGAACTGATTTAAGGCTTGACACACCTGAGAATGGTTAAACAGCTACACAGAGACATTTACAGTGTTTAGAGTCTGCAGGACTTAGTCTAGACAAAAGGTGTTGATGACTTATACATCAGTGTGAAACATGTCAAGGATTAATATTATGTAATTTCTCTTTTTCTGTGCTTAGATTTTTTTTTTTATTGCACCCTCCTAATTATCTCACATGTATTTTGGATGGAAGTTTTTTTCATATGTTCTAGTTGATATTTTGAAAGAAATAGTTGATACATTTCCAGGGCAAAGAGAAAAGGATGGGGTTTACTTGCAGGAAAGATGGCAAGGATGAAAGAAATCTGGAGTCTGAAGGGAATAAGAGACAGTACAGAGGTCAGGAATTAACATCTTCCTTATGGCCATGTGCCTTAAGCTTTGTGTCATGGCTGGTGCAATCTGTTCTAGTAACAGTACAGCACAATCTTTCTTATCCTAACACATCTCTTCTTGGGGTTTGATCCAATGTGGAATCTAGGCAAAAGCAGTCACCTGAACTTTGAGGAGATAGTTTTGCATTGAAACATCCTTTGAAAACTTCCTAGTATGTGGAAAAGTAGATTTCTCAGTCTTATGGGCACAGATTGCTGGGACCAGGATTCAGATAATTCATTTGGGCAGTGGCTGTGTGTAAGAGTGTTTTGTTTTGAGGGCTGCAGAAGAACAGGCTAAAGCTGGAATAAGCTGAGTCTGTGACTCCACTTAGGATGCGTCTGTGTGCTGTGAGTCACTGACTGAGTGTGTGAGACTAGAGCTATTTTGGCATAAACTGAAGTGTTTCTTCTCATCCAGAACATGAGTCACCTGCTTCTGAGTGTATTTTTTTTTAATTTTTATTTAATAAACAGATTTCAGAGGCTTCAGTACATCCAGATATGTGGGTTTTGCTGGCACAGTGGAGGACCTTCCAAGCAAAGGAAACTCACTCACCTGTTGGGGCCAGTGTTTTTTATACTTTTCCCAGAAACATGTCTGAGTAATCAGAGCAATGCCAGAAACACTGTCCTGCTGCAGACTTATTCCCAGGAGTATCACTGAGTAAATACACTAATGCAGTCCAAATTGCCAAGAGATCTTTATTCACAGTTTACTTCTTTTAGCCTTTTTACTTTGTCAACTTCTACCTTTGAAGGAAGAAGGGCTTGTTAAGTTAAAATCTGGAAAAGGAGGAAAAAGTTGATCAGATATGCTGTCTCTGAAAACGCTGCACTTGGGCCAGCAGTTGTCCTGGTGACAGCAAGCTCCAATTTGTAGTTTTCTCTTTAATGTAACTGGTATAAAAAACTAGGAAGGCAGTGGCTGAGCAGATCTGTGGCAGTGTAGAGATGCAGTCTGGGAGAGGGCTGGC
The DNA here is from genome assembly GCF_021018805.1 of Prinia subflava. Taxonomy (NCBI): domain Eukaryota; kingdom Metazoa; phylum Chordata; class Aves; order Passeriformes; family Cisticolidae; genus Prinia; species Prinia subflava. Next base: position 30,951,452 of record NC_086249.1, read on the forward strand.
AGAAGACCATGAGAGCCTTCAAATTCCATCTTTCCTTATGGATGGTGCCGTGGAGATCTTTATGAAGCTTCACATGAGATACAATATGCCTTAAAACCACAGTTAGTTTATTTGAACTTGTTTTTTTTCTTATTCTTGGCAGGCAGGGGGGCTTATCTGTTTAGATGTGGTGATTTAATTTTTTTTGTTTTCCTTTTTACATATAAAGAGAGCATGTGATACATAATTCACAGGTTTTTTTACAGGTCATAGCAGAAAATAAAAGGAGTTGGATTCAGTGCAGTGGGAGCCACATGAGGTGTATCAATGGTCCCCTCTTGGCATTGAAATGTATTTGATGTGCTGTATGTAGGTATTTCAGATCGCAAAGTCCTGTTGTCACATCTTTTTCTTTGACTCTCACCAGGCAGCTGAGACTTCAGATTCTTTTCCAGCTCTTCTTAGTAAAAGCTATCTTAGTGTCAATATGTGCTCAAGTGGCTAACCAGACTTTGGGTTATTCATTACCAATCAATCACCTTGGTTCTGAGACAAATACTTCACAAAGCAAGATGGATACCTACTGTTCATATCATAAACCTGTTAGGGAAAGAAGGAAGGAAGGATGGAAGAACTGGCTGGGCTAGGTGATCCCAGTCTGAAATAGGTAATCCTGCAGGAGCTTTGCCCATGGCTCCTGGGCTCACTCCTTTGGTCTGATGTCTGAGACAGCAGAGGCACGTGCAAAATCAAGTCCAAATGTGCAGTGCCATCAGCACCCAGGCCTCATTGTCAAAGGCTTTGTCAAGTTACCTTCTGAGGTAGGTGGTCTAGTGGACAGGGTGTCCACCACTGAACTGCAGTAGCTTGTGACCAAAGGCTTAAATACTGCAATCAGGCAGACTCCTTTCCCACTTTGCAATTACATGGGGAAGAAAACACCTAAAAACTAATTCTGTTGACATTTTTTGTTGCATCAAGTTTGAGTATTTGAGTATTTCCTGAAGCTGATGACTTTGACACCTTTGTCATTTGGATTTTAAAATAATCTGGTTCATATTTCTAGCCCAGCAAATAACAGCACTGTCTCAGAAGATAAGACAGTATGTAACTAACTGCACCTTTTATTCAGTGATCAACTGGACTGAATTTCTGTCTGAGACCAAAGGTGCTGTTGAGATACACAGGTGGCTTTTGTTTCATCATGAACTGGCACTTGAGTATTCTTCAATAAAGCTGGCTGTGGAACTGACCTATGATTTCAGTCCCACAGAAGTTGATTGCTTGACTCACAAATTATATCCACAACTCTGGCCTGCCTTCTCTCTTTTAAGAATGTGTTTGGGAAAGATTTTGGAAGATAATTCTTACAGCTTCTTTTCACTTGCTAAACAAAATACAATCTTTTATTCTTCCTTTTTTACCTTTTTGTCCTGGTATCTGCTTATCTGTTATTAAATATAAAAAGCATTAGTAGTTATTCTGTAATATTATTTAATATTTTGTTGGGTCAAGTGTCTTCTTTTCCTTCTTCTATCTATTGAAGATATATCTGTTGTGAAGTAGTGGGAACGTTAAATTGTGCATATTTTTCGTACTAAATATATTTGAACTTTTGCAGGATAGGAACTATATGATATGTTTTATAATCTAGTATAATTACTGTTGTAAGCTTTAGTCACTGGAGCTATTCAGTAAATGGTTTGTTGTTACAGCTGGTTGATAAGTTTTAATTCATGTCATTAAAATCTTCCACCTATTTCTTATTTCTCTGACTGACCTGACTTTCCCATAATATGATTAAGGAAAGGAGGGTGGTGCTAAAATGGGAGCTAGTTGTTTGTTTTTGTATATAAAAATTTCTAAGGAGAAAGGGGTCAGGAAGAGAATCACTGTAGTTCTTAAAATGACCTGATGTTACTGCATGGTGTCCAGTAATTAGTTTTTCTATCATTAATAGTTTTTGCACATGTGTAAGTAGGACTGTTTGTCTTAAAGCTTTTTTTGTTTTCTCAAAATATTTGACTTTTTGATCATTAGGACTTAACTAAGATTATAAAAATCACTGGCAAAAAGTTGCTTTTATTTAAGGAATATATAATTTTATAATTAAATTTATAAAAATATATTCTTTTGTAATATATAATTTATAATTTTATAATCTAATGATAGATTTATCGTTAATAATACTCTAATGGGATGTTGGTTTCAATCAGTTCTCCTATTTCTTGATATTTGGCACTATTTGAAAGATGGAAAAGCTTTTGAGAAACTTATCTTTTTCTTAAATTTCAGATTTAAATTTCAGAACAGCAGATTTTAAAAGTTTTGATGTATGAATTCTGTATTTGTTTGCGGAAAATAAGATGTTTCTTAATTTACTCAAAGTAGTAGCTTTCTTTTGTATTATGTATCAAAATAGTTTTACAGTAGAAATGTGAGGATAGGCTGCACATGATGGGAAAAACAAAGAGGAGTGGGAAAGGAAAAAGGCAGGATAACTTTTAAATGAGACAAGCTTAAATATTCAGACACATCAAAATATTATTGGAAACAGACTTTTGGACCCATTTCCTTTTGCAACCACACATAAGCTTTTCCATCATCCTCACATTTTAGGAGTGTGGGTGGAAAATAAGCATATTAGTCTTAAATGCAAAGAATAGGCCTAGGTCTTTATCACATTTTTTATACTCACTTATGTCCTCCACAATGGTTTTTTGTTTTGTTTTGTTTTGCATTTGGAGGAAGGGGGAGTTGTTTGTTGGGGGAGGGTGTTGGGGGTTTTTGTTGTTTTTGTTTTGGAGGGGTTTTTTGTGGTTTTGTTTTTTGGGGTTTTTTGGTTTTGGTGGGGTTTTTTTTTGTAAAAAGAGTGTGGCAGGTATGTACACTTAGAAAACTTGGGGAAGATTATTTTATAATAAGTGTCTGCTTAAAAAGATAGCACTTACATAAAATCTCATGTATATTCTATGGGGAACCATGTGTGTCTGTTGTATGGGTTTGTTGTTTACAGGAAAAATCCTACTTACTTTTGCTTTTAATAATTGAAGCAGTTCTCCTACTATCTTTTGGTCCAATTCAGAATTAAACCCTAAAAATACTGGAACCAATAAAAGTGGTTTTATAATGAGGCATATTTTGGCACTTGTTATTTCTTTTAATTTAAGTTAGCTGTGATATTTAGTCAAATACTTTACTGGGGAATGTTTTGTTTTTCAGGATGGGAAGAAGAAGTTTGACAAGGAAAGTGAGAAATATTATTCCATCTTAGAGAAGCACTTAAATTTGTCAGCCAAGAAGAAAGAATCTCATTTGCAAGATGTAAGAACAGAATACACTCTTACCTAATTTCACATTTGCATAGAAATTATGATAACAAACTGGTTCTCTTCACGACATGCTGTATTTTATTAATGTGAAATTGTGATGGTTTCTGGTAGTCATGTTTGTTGTGACTGTGAATTCTTGACTGGGATAAATAAGACACCAGTAGGAGTTAAATATTTGAACAAAGCAGTATTCTGTTTGCAACTTTATGTATTTCAAGTACAGCTAATATTTATTGGTTGCAACAATGGAATTAGATTACTACAATAAAAGTGTGAGTTTTATAAGCTCTATGTGGATAATTGGAAAGCCAATTAATTAATTGTTTTTAGGTTGGCTATTTAATATATTAACTGATGAAATTGTGCTTCTATTTCACATAAATTCTAATCCAGAAGACTGAACTGAGATCACTTTACTGATGCCCTTTTCTGCTTCTTCTTCCTCTTTTCCATCTTATTCTGAGACTGCAGCACCTGAAGTCACCCTGGAATTGTATCTAGAATTTCAGTTTTGAAGAGTCTGTACAGCTAATTCTTTTCTGTTAAAAAGAACCAAAACCATAAAGACTTCTAGTTTAACAGGAGGATTCCAGGGCTTTTCAGTATGCTGGTAGAAAAGAATATGACTTGTCTTTGAAGCAAATTACAATAAACGCAGCAATACAATATCAATTGCACTTTGGGAATTGTGCTAAAAGTAGTTTAAAATAATTTTTATGGGATTACTGTTGTCATGGTGGCTCTTAAATCATGGGGGTTAGTTTGCAGATGAAATTGTCACCAAAGGTGTGACCATCACTCAGTCATGTCATAGGATTTTTTTTGTGTTTATCAATAATATTATAATTCAAATAAAATAAGGCTTAGAAATTAAAATTTCTAATAATGTCTCTATGCCTGAATTCCAGTTGCTGTCCATATAATAATCAGTCTGGATAAGATGTTAGTTATGTAAGATTGGTTCATTGTTCCACTTGTATATCAGAGCTTTCACTTTTCACAAATATTGTATACACTGATGAATAAGCAGTTCTCTTACAGGCTAAGTGCCATCTTAAAAAAAATACTTAACCAATTTGGAAAAGTGAACTTAAATACTAATTTGCTCTAGAATAGAATTGAAATAAAATAAATAAAATATTTCACTCTTGAGGCATGAAGTAATTACAGTCCAAAAGCAGTAACTGAACTGCAAAGTAACAACTATGAATCTAATAAACTGTGGTAAAATAACAATGGATTTGGCCCACATTTATAAATTAAGGAAAACCAGAATAATGTTTTCCAGTGTGTCCTTAAGTGACATGTCTAGATTTAAAATCTTGTAACTGAGGCTGAGATTTTCTGATTTCTAGATGCCTCCCTTATAAAGAATAAACTGCATAACTTGGTATTTCTGTCTTCCCCACTTTTCTACAGCTGCAGATATGCTTTATAAGTGACATAGACCCACCATAAGTATAAGGTGCAATAGCAAATCAGTACCAAAATTGTTAACCTGGAGACTTTTGGTGTTTGTGTTGTAAGTAAAAGGAGGCCAAGCTCCTTTTGTGACCTGAAATCCAAGGTAGCTGTTCACTTGCATCCTGAGTGGTTTGGGTGAGCCCCATTTATTGATTTTATCTCCAGGATGGGGTTTGTTGGAGCATCCCACAGCAGAGCATGAGCAAAGAACCAAGCAGTGCTGGCAGCTGGGGCTTTTTTGCCCAAGGCAGGAGGTGGGAAGTCCATGCCTCAAGTCATGCATTCAGGGAGGTGGAAATACCATTTTTTGACTGCTACATTGGAAAAATACTTGAAAAATACTTGGAAAATTTCCTTGAATTGATGAGGTTTCTTGATACCTCATCACATTATGTGGGTTAAAGAGTACTGGGGTAAGCAGAGATCTTGTACTCTGTTGGGTCCTTTTACATATCTCACTTGAGTGCAATTGAGACCACCTTAATTAGGCATTTGAAATTTGATGGTTGAAACATACTCTGTAGAGAGTAGTTTGCATATATTCACCTAACTGAAATATGTTGGATATTTTAAGAGCCTACAAGACTGACTGCCGGTGCAGCTTACACAGGTGACTGGCTTTTTTCCTTTAGCATCAAAATGAAACTTCATAGTAGCATCTTTTCACTGCCTATAGAAGCCTACAGTGGAGGAGAAAATTGACAGAATTGAGTGATGTGAGAAATCTAATAAACTTCTGATTTCCTTTCTCTGAAATCTGTTCCAGAATCAATCTCCAAGCTTTTGTGAAGTTCTGGTATATGTATTGAGGTGATAGCCGACATCAATGAAAATATTATTCACTATAACTATATATCATACAGGTAGACACTCAAAATCATGTCCATCAGATCTCTTTATTTTTGACATGCAGTTTGAAGTCACGGAAAAACATGAAAATACTGTCAGCTTTTGAAACTTTAACATCACTTTCTAAGCAATTCTTACAAATCTGGATCCTTTGGTGTTAACACAAATTCATAAGCTTCTACAGAATATATATTTGGGGAATTCTGATGTAGTTCCTGTTCACTGGTGGTGATTATGGCCCTAAAACATATTTGAGATGGCACTTGATTGTTGTAAGTATTAGAATTGCAACCTGCTTAAATGCTGTTCAGAGTCGGGATGGATTTAATTAGATGGTTAAATACTTTTTCTGAGGCAAAGCCTAAAAGAGACAGTTTCTAAAACTATGTTTCATTATTTATGTACAATTAAATGAGAGAGCTGAGATCTGTTTCAAGTGCTTATTGATGGCATTTTTGTGAGTAAGGCGTTGCTGAATCACGTCCCAAAGTGGTGGGAACTGCTTCTGTTCAGCTGTGTAGTACTGTCTTTGTGATAGATTATTTTTCTGAAATAAAACTATTAACAGGGAAAACAGTAGCCAAACACACTATATGAATGGCAAATGGCAGAGTTAATTTTGAGGTAGAGCAGTTCATTATTGGAATTTTGAGTGTTTGATTTCAGGTTCATATTATTAGTTTACTGAATTTTTGGTTTTTTATAGACATGAGAAGGAAATGCTGGTATTGAATGATTTGAAACATATCCTTGAGGCCCATGTGTTAAGGCAGAGTTAGAACACTGGGCTAGGGAGGAAGATCAATATTGTTGAGAGCCTGTACAGCCAAAGCACAATAGTAGCTTGTCCTTGAGTAGAGAAGCAATCTTAATTATATATGGTGCTATTGATGGCCAAATCCTGCCTGAAGGAAAACACTGACTTTTTGCTTTTGTACTGTTGAAAGTACTAAATCACTTTTATGATGTGTTTGCTGGTTTATAGTTTGTTGTCAAGGGAAGACAACATCAAGCTTTCCCAATTTCCCCACATCAGTTATTTTTAATGCCAGAATTAAACTAGAGAATATACAGAAGTATCCTTCTGACAAACTTCCAAACATCCAACTGACAAATATCCAAAATAGGTGGAGTGATCTTATTCATATTGTTAATCTGTTATTGATGTTAACCAAAGAGCAAAATCTAACTAATACAACCGAAAAGAGATTTGCTTAAGAAAATTATTTATTACGAACAGGATGATTTAAAATGGAATCTGCATGTCTTCTTTAAACATTATCTATGTGCTACACTGCTTGTGTGTTAGTTCCCTCTCCTGTGGCTTGTTTAAATTGAAGATAAAAGCCTATTAGTCTTTATGAGCTGACGAGAGTTAATTCTTTAGCTATTTAGGCAGAAGACACTGTTCTGATACTGGATCTCCATGTTGGGTGGTATTAGTCAGGCATTGCTGACATGTATTGCCTTGTAGTTCTGTTGCTTGAAAATTAAAACTTGAAATACATTTGATTTATAAGGTTAGGGACTTAAATATGTTTACATTCCAAGAACATATGACTCATACTATAAAATAATAAGTTGAGAGATGACATTGTTAAAGACAGCCTGTTTAAGAAAGAAAATATGTTTTTGGGAAGATACTTGAACCTGAGAAATAGATACAATTTCAGCACATTTGATACTTGAATATTTAAATAGAAATAGTTATCTTTTTGTCTGTCATGTGTTCCTACACTGCTCATTTCTCTTTCCTTTTCTAAACTTACATATACCAAGTTACCTGCTGCCACCTTTCTTTCCCTCCAGGCTCTCCTGAAAACTAGAATATTAAAGAGCAAAAAGAAAGAAGAAACCACGAAAAGAGCGAGTAAAAGCCATAGGCTGAAATGTGTAATGTTAACTTCTTAAACTTGCATTTAGCTTTTTAAAGTAGGTATTCTAATTTTCAGAAAGAAAACTGAACTCTATTAAACTTTTAAAGTAATCTTATGGAAGATCTGTTTGTTAATGACATAACCTGTTTTTAAAGCAATAACGAGAATAAACTAAGGTTGTCCATATTTCATTTTCTCTTGTAGGCAGATACACAGATTGACAGAGAACATCAGAACTTTTATGAAGCATCATTGGAATATGTTTTTAAAATCCAAGAAGTACAAGAAAAAAAGAAATTCGAATTTGTAGAACCTGTAAGTATAATGTTTTATTTTCTTTAGAATGCGTGCATTTAAAGCTGAAAATTGAATTTAAAATAGCAAATTTTTTTCTCCCTTTTTAACTTTCACATGCAGGTTCTTTGTATATAGACAGACATTAAGATCTTGGCTTGGGCACTTTCAATGTTTATTGAAGGATTATGTAAGAGTTTAGTATCTACTGTGAAGTGAAATGTCTGATGACTTGAAGTGTGCATAACATTTTAATGGGACGTCATGTAATGTTGTGTCTGTGCAACACATAATCGATGTTTCCTAATACCATGATTTAATGGCTTAAATTTTGAGCCAGTTTTTTAATTTAAACATTTTGTGTAGGCAGTGTACACAGACATTGTACTGAGTTACACATGAAGTAAAGTGAAAAATCAATTTTTCTGTAGGATAGGTAAGTTTGTAGTTTTGTTGATAGAGTCATTTCCCTTTAGTTTACTTTGCAGGTAAAGGAAAGCATATGTCAACATGCTGTTAAACAGTAAGATAAAGTTGTGTTTCAGTGTCCATATTTAAGTCTGGGACTTCTTCTGGACTGTGTTTCCATCCCCCACTCCTAAGTCTTTTCTGCATCTGTCAGTACCAAAAGCAGCTTCAGTGTGATCTGCTAGCATATTTCTGTGGCCAGGTAGCAGTATTGCCGCTGTTCATGTCATACAGACAGGCCTAGCAGTTGCCTGATGTAGTTAGTACCTACAGCCTTGGCAGAGAACTTCCAGTGCCATGTGTCCCTTCCCATTAGTCACACTGAGCACAGCAGAGCTCTGGTTGTCAAAGAGGAACATGACGAGTCTAACTTTCTCTCCACACCATCTCCCAGCTTCCTTGTAACTACTGAAGCAGCACTCGACTGTGAAATGGGTTGAACTACATCTCTAACACCTCATGTCACTAAGAAGAGCTTCTCAGATGCCTTCTTTCCATGAGATGAGAGTGTATTGTATAGTGAATGTTTGACATTGATGCAAACTAATGAACCTGGATTCAGCAAGTAGTACTTACAGAAATCCTGTCTTTATGGCATACAGCTGCCAAATCTTAGAGACTAAAACTGCTCAGATTCCTAAATAAGAACATTTTTCTACCTGTCACAGATTAATCCAGAGTGTGTCTCTCTGTCTCCTTCTGCAAAACTCTCGCATCCTGGAAAAATCTAGCAATCTTGACCTAGCTCTGACCCTAGTATAGGAGACTTTCTGCTCCTTTAATGTAATAGAAACTTTCTGTATTGAAAAGACCTTGTACATTGGAAAATATTGTGCAACTGCACATAGTTAAAATAGGTAAAATTTACTTTTAAATGTATCTGTTTCCATACTGTCTCAGATCAGTAGGCATTCCAGCCCAGTATGACAAACTTGACGTTCCAGGGGAAGGTACAGGAAATACTCTGGTGACTGGGTAATGATAGGCCCTGCAGGTAAATGTCTTCTGACTTTGGGTGTGAATTTATTTATAATCAATCTGGATATAGATGGAGCTTAAATTGTAACATCTGTTATAAAATTTTACATCTTCAAAACTCTTAATTTTTGTTGGTAATCTGTTGCCTGCATCATGCTGAAATAAGAGGATTTGCTAAAACCCATAAGGCATATTTTGAAAAAGTAAATTAAAATACAAATCAGCCATATCATGAGATTAAAAAAAAACCCAAACACCTAAACAAACAAAAAAACCCCAAAGACTTCAAAATAGGCTAAAATTCATGTTTATGTAAGTGATGTTGAAAGTATGAGCTTGTGTTCCGATATGAAAGGTCTAGATAAGGACAAAGCCTAACTTAAAATCAGGTATCAAAAGAATTGGCATATTATTAATTTTCCTCTGTACTCTATGAGTGTTCATATGGCAGAAGATGCCTGGTGGTGCGTCTGTGTGGACATTCCTCCTCAGGAGCTCTGATGGTTGTGGGTCACTCTCGTGTATGTGCTGCCTCTGCCTCTGATTTATCAGCACAGTGTCACGTTTTCAGATGATTCTCAGTCTGACATCTTGCTAACAGACCCACTGAAGGAAAGTTTAACAAAATAAATCTGTTAGTGCAGGGAAGGAGGAAACTGATGCCCATGCAAAAGAGGGCTAGGTTCATGACGCAGGAATAGAACTTGAAAAGTAAATGATCTTGAGCATCCTTTCAAGACCTTCAGTTTTTCTACGCCCTAGGATAAAGACAACCTGAGAACCAGAGTGGGAGAAGTAACTTAGCAAAAATTGCTGGGGGGTTACAGTTAGGACAGGGCAAGTCAGTGAAAGTGGAGTGTGTTCTCTCCTGGAGGAGACTCGGGAATGATTTTAAGGTACTGATGCTAATGACTCATACAGTGAATAAAAGGTTATCGTATTTAGAGTAGACTTTTGCAGCTACTTCTCAGGCCCTGGGTTTCTCATTGTTCTCTGCATCTTGCTCAAAGTGCTAATGTGTACTAGGGTGAGTAACTGACATATTCCTATTGGCAATCCTCCTAGATCTTGATTATTTTCAAGGAAAAAAACCTCAGATTTTCTTACAGATAATGGATTTAAACTATTTTAGGTCAAATTGAAGGACAAATTAGTGTTCAGATTTACAGCAAGATGAACAATAAAGCAAAATAAGTGACAATAATCTGTCATTGCTGGCTTTTCTCTTGTGATCCCAAAGAAGCTAGAAGCTCAGTGTTTTCTGAGGGTGTTACGCCTGTTAAAACAATGCAAACACCTTTCTAAAGTTCTGCTTTGTCCTTTGGTGACGCCAGGACTTCCTTGTTCTGTAGAAATCAGGGCACAAAGTTCATAAGCACTAAGCTATCTGAAATGTGAGGGACGGTTGGTTAAACGTTTATTTAAAGAGAAGGAAAAAAGGAACAGCCAACCAAAAAAACACTGCCTGTAATTGCATGCATTTCCATGAGACTTCTAAGTGGATATTAAATTTGAATTTCCATTTCTTGCATTTTCTACATTATTAACTGTGTTTACTTTAATCTGAAGAATAAGTGCTATCTTCTTATAAATAAAATGAAAACAGGGAGACAGGGACTTCAGGCTGATGTGCTGCAGGCCAAAGGTTAAATTCCTTCCCTATCCGAAACCTAAGTACAGTCTTCTTCCTGTGAGAATGAAACGACCAGGCAGTCTTGAGGTCAGCAGCTCTGCATAAAAATAAATAAAGTCTCAAGAAGTAGTTGGATTTTGTTTCGGGTTCTGTGTTGAAATCCTCATGGCTTTGGTGTCATGAGTAGTTTTATATTAGGGAATTCAGACCTCAGTCTTTACTGATGTGACTGATTAGGTACTCAGAATAAGGTAACTATAAGACTATTTAACTATTATTAAAATGAAAAATTGTTGATATGAAAGCATCTAGCATTTTTTGTGATGTTTGATGAAATAAACTACCTCTTTATGTGTGAATACCACCTTGGAATACATTCTGAAAATTTTCTTTAAAAGGAAAAGGGGCTGATTCTCTATTCTTTTCTTTTCTTTCCTTTTTTTTTTTTTTTGTTCAATTTAATATTAATTTCATTAAAATTATGAGCCTGCTTTTAGCAGCAGTGCTACTTCTAATGCCAGCAAAAAGAAAAACCCAGTTATGCTTATAAGCATAAGCCTAGGACAAAACACCTTGGCTTTTAAATCTCTTCCATACAATACCATGGCTGTACGTGTTTTAATGGAAGTGATTCTGGAAATGCCTTAGTAGCACAGGCCCATTTGGCACAGGTCATTTTCTGATTCCTGTCTTTCCACTGCTAGTGACATGTACATTGAAGTAAATACCATCTTCAGTGTCACATATCAGCACAGAGCTTAAATATGCTGATTTAGGACTTGCATAATACTTTTCTTTTTTTCCTATATTTTGGAGTGCTCAGAGAGTGTTTAACCAGGAAAGCCTCAAGCCCAGATCCTCTGCAATGCACAACTGCCAGAATACCTGAGAAGTACTTTAAGAAAAATGAATTCATGTTTTTCTCAGGGTTTTTTTGTTTGGTTTTTTTGCTGCTGTTGTAGTTTTGCTTTCTGATAAATTCAGCTTTGCTGCCATCTTGTGTTAAATATTTTCCTTGGCATTTCTCAGTGTACTCTGTAGAAGTGTTTTGAATGATGTAAAATGTTTTTCTTCAAGTATTGAAGCTGAAATTTATACAGTTTATTCTCCTGAATGCCCTTTAAACTGATCTTTAAAAGTCAGGCATAAGCGGACATACTGAAACTTTGTCCCACTAGTTCAGCTTTGCTAAATGTTACTCCTCACTGTCTCTTCAGCTGAAAGGGGTGGGTTTAGCAGCAGGCTCCTGCTTGCAGGTTATGTTAATCCACACATTCTTTTGACTAGACCAAGTCAAAGTAAGCACAGGAGTAGTTGTGCTGCAGCGTCTGAAGGAGTTGTAGTTGGAGACACTGATGAGTAACTGAATCTAGAGTGAGAATGGGCTTCACATAACTCGAGCCAAAGCAGAGCTTTAGTTATAATTTGCATCTTTTGTACTTTGTTCATAAAAAGGAAGATTAATTTTCTTTTCCGTTAAGTAGTTATTTCCAGAATAGCAGAATTAGAATTACAGTCTAGAACTACAGAAAATTATAGAACTCTTTCTATCTGTTTGCACAATTGGAGGTTTTTAAGATAAACTGTTGTGTTTGGACCTTCCTCAGAAACACTTGAATAATCAGTTGAATAATAATAATTTCAGGGTCCGGTCCTCAGCTGAGGTAATGATTTCAGCTGTACAGATGAATCATGTTAAACTGAGATTGATTTGTACAAGATATGGAGCCCTCCACTTGAGACTGCATTGCCTTCATTGTTGGATGGTGGAATATGGTTCAGGAATTCACATCTACTGTAGAGGCCCCCACAAAAGCTTGCTTTTATGTCAAAGGATCTTCTCAGTTCTTCAGGCTCTGTGACTGGCTTACTGGGCAGCTGTGGGCTTGCACCATCTCTGCCTGAGGCCAGGGTTTCATCTGATCCTGCAATACCAGTAAAAACCAAGTTCAGAGTCCTTCTTCCAGCCATACCTTGTATTTGTGCCTGCACTGATGGTGTGTTCACCTCCAACTGCTTTAATGCACTAGTGAAGCAAAAGATCAGGCAGGTAAATGGGCTCAGTAGTCTCATAGAGAGTAATGGCAGAGAGGAGGCAGAACAGTTTAGCTACAATTCTTCAAGTAGGGCTGAGAGTAAATTTAAAGAAAACATAAGCACAGTAAAAACTATATCTTTACACTATTCCACTTAAAATAATCTATGGTACTGGTAACACAAAGCAAGCACATTAAATATGAACAGTGTCCTTTTTGTTGTCTGAGTCTGTACTACTTCAGTAGTCAGTGAAGAGAGATAAATGTTTCCATTGGATCATTCATCCCATCCTGAGAGAGAAGTCTGAAAAAAGGAAAAGAGTTATGCTCTGCAATACCTCTGGTTCTTTACTGAGTCAGAAGACAGCCTGGACAGCCTGTTACTTAGCCCAGATGATAATGGTGTAATATACTAAGGCAAATCTTTTTTATTGTTGAAACTTTATTTAAACTTGTTATTGTAAATCCAAATTAATTTCTCTCTTTTTTTCTGTTTTCTTTACTTTTTTCTTTTACAAGCTAAATGATATATACAAAGAAAGCAGTCCATGATAAGAAATTAATGCTTGTTATTTAACAGCAGGTAGGGTGACTTATAGCAATGTCAAAATGCTTTTAAAATATAAAGCAGAATAAGTTAGAAGGCTTTTAAAACTTAAGAGATGGCAGGAAAGCATGAATCCAAGAGCAAAAATCTAGTTGCACCTTTTACTACTTGAACATTGTTTTAAAGCAAACTTTAAAAGGACTTTTCAACTGGATATATGCAGACTACGGTGGTTCTGTTGGAGAGACACACCAGACAGAGTTTGCATTTTGTTCAGAGAAGGAAGAAATAGTCTGAGTTTCTTGTGTTGTGCTAACCTATCCAAAACATACTTTCTAGAGTCTCGTTTGTGGAAAATAGGGCATAGCCCAAGCAATTACTATGAAGAAAGTGAAAAAATATTTTGAAGAAAAAACACTTGAACTCTGAAATTTTAAACTTGGAAAATGTTTGCAAGCAAAGACTCCAGCTGAAATACTGGATAAAATGACTAGGACAGTGAGTTAAGTTATTGTGGAAATTACAACTTCATGACACAAAAGTGTGTGTAACATTTCTCTTTCTTAAGGTCTCATCATGGATTCCTTCTCAGTAAAACTTTGCTTTTGAGTGTAAAAGCACTGAGTGTTCCTGGAGTTAAAAATGTATAATGCTTCTCAATTTTACCTTTTCAGCTCTTGGCCTTTCTTCAAGGATTATTTACATTTTACCATGAAGGATATGAACTGGCTCAGGAGTTTGCACCATACAAGCAGCAACTGCAGTTCAATTTGCAGAATGTAAGGATGATTTGTGTTTACATAATTTAACTTTTTAATTTGCTAATTTCAGGATAATTAAGTAGACTTATAGCACTTTAGTGAAATTCTAAATCTTGCAATGTTTGGGTATGCTGAAATCAAATTCCTATATAAATAGGTAAAATTATTTTTATAAGGTTAATGTAATTACGATCCTGAAAACAAATTACTTTGGATAGTAAATTTGTGATTTCCAGATCAAAACTTGGGGAGCAAAAACAAGAAAAACAGGACAGCAGCCAAGTTTTTATTAGAAAACACAGTGGTCCAGCTAGATTTAAACTGGTATAAAAGCTTTCTTGAGAATGAGGCCAGTCTTCTGGACTAACTGGAGGTACCAAAAATGCTCCAGCTGGTATAGAATGATACAGTTTGTCTGCTGTGTTCTAACTTCCCACTGTATATAAAGCATCTGGCTGTTCTCTCTACTGTTAAAGAGTATGTGGGACCTTCCTCCATAGTGACCAGCTCTCAAGAGCGTTAAGTTTCACCAGAAGAGAGGATCTTTTTTTGTGTAGAGGGTTACACTCAACCGAGCAGATGGATCTTTTGCTGTAGATTGGTCTGGATTTGGTAGTCAGAGCCATACAGGAACCCATTTCGGGCACAAACTGCCCAAAAAATTTCACAGCTATTAGAGATTACTAAAATGCATTTAGTCATCATACTTTTCCACTTGTCATAACTGCTTTATGCAAGTGTATATTTGTTTCATTGTGTAATTCAGATATTACACTTCCAAGGACATACAATTAAGTAGGTACAAAATATCTATACACTCTTCGCTTTTAGGCAAACCTTACACACTCTGCTTTTAAGGCAAAAAGTGAGCTTCAACATTTCAGTAATGGACAAGCACCACATGCTTCCTGACAAGTAACATCAAAGTCCAGAACAAAGTTTTTTAAAAAGTTAAGTCCATTTCATTCTTTCAAGAGAAGACACATCCGACACATTTTTGGAGCTCCATCTTCCCTTTTGCATCTCTTGTTCATATATATAGATCCTATTTTAAATGCTGCTTGAGGAAATAAGGGAATAAACTTCCTAGATGAATAACCATTTCCTTTTGGATCAAAATGCAAATGGTGTCTGTCTGTACAGCATCCCAACCACTTGTCCTTTCAATTTTTGTGTTTTCTACCTTGTTTGATACTAAGACACGTTCAGATAAAGACACAAGGGGTCAGTGTTGTTGCACAGCAATTTCACTGAAAGAGTGAAAATGTGCTTCAGTCCAAAGATTTAATTATTTTAATATGGCAAGTTCTGAGAGGAGCATGAGCTCACAGCACAAGCCAAAACTGGCATTGTAAGTAATCATATGTTTCTTCTATGCATGTCTCTACAGAAGCAAAATTATTAATTTTTTTTTAATTTCAGTGTTAATTAAGAAATAGTTAAATTTAATGTTTTCTAAATATTATATCAGCACAACTTGAAGTTGTAAATGAATTACAGAGGTAGAGGGATGTGAAATTAGGCAGAAGGATCAATGTCTTATTCTTATTTAATTATATATCAGAAAACATATACATGAAGATACAGTGGGGATCAGTACATCACTCACTCCTGTTACACAGGAGTATAAATTCTGGCTCCAGATCTAGATCCACAGCTTCACACGGCCAGCTAAGTTCTCTACATACTTTTTGTTCAGAGCATCACCCAAAATCCAATTGAAGTGAAATTATTTATATAGGTAAAGACAAACTGAGGAGAGGGAGAATTACATTCAGCCTATCTGTAGCTGTCAAAAGTGCTCCTCTCCATTGCACTGAGTGTTTAGGTCTTGAAGAATAGCTGACCAGATGCTGTTTCTGTTCTTAAAAATGTCCTATAGGGCAGAGCAGGAGTAGTAACAGCTGTAAAAGAGTAGTAGTAGAGCAACAGCTCTTAACAGGTCACCATGTTCTAGCATGACCTGTTCTCACTTTAACTGTCTCAGGGGCCAGTGGCATACTTTGTGTGTCCGTTTGGCTTTGGTTTCTGTGATTTGATTCAAAGACCTGGCTGCTTGAAAGTAGCAATTACAAACTAATAGATGGAGACAAGCTCTTCAAGTGGACACATTTCTTCAATGGCGTGTCCCTCTTGAAGGTCTCAGAATGACCTCTCTTAAATTTGGTCCGAACTGATACTTCTGAGGGACATAATCTGAATTTTTCAGATTAGCATTTTACCTCCCTCTCTAATAATAGTGTTTATCTTCAAGACCAAGACTAATTACACAAATGGCCCATGAAAAAGGGGAAGTGTTCACTGGTGTATAAAATCCTGAGACTGTCTTTCTGACTAGTGAGGATTCAAGTCCATAGATAACTCTGTAGAAACATTACAAAAATCTTTATTCTTTTCCTTGACCTATAGGAATGGAGTGTAGTGTTCAATATCTGATATTTAATCATTGAAGGCTCTGGCATCTCACAATAGTGCTAGGTTCATGGAAACCCTAGCTTCACTGAATTCACTAAGAAAAAGTAGCCATTTATATATATATAGATATAAGAAAATACAGAAAACCCACCTTGGTACCATAATTGTTTGCTTCGTTACATGCCTGGTTGCATCTGATATTTAGGACAGACACACTTCTTCCATGCTTTTGGCATAGTTCTGCCACTTGTGAGCTGTTTTTTACCTCACTTTTTTTTTTTTTATACTAAACTGTGGTGTTTGCCAAGTCCAGCCTTGTTCATGACAGTGTCAGTAACCTGACTGTTCTGAGCAGCAGCACCTGTGGTATCGCTGCAGATATGGATACACAGAAAATTTGTTTTTTCCATGTGTGTAGAAACTGGAGCTGTCATTAGCCTTGCTTTAACCCAAACTAGTGTTTTGTGCACTGAACATAAGGTGCTTCAGTGGGTCTTACTACTTGAGGTTTAGGGCTAAGCTGTCAGCAGCTTCTAGTTGAGCCATGCATCTATCAGAGAATCGCAGAGTGTGCAGAGAGAAAGCCTATATCTCTTTGCAAAATACTGTGTAAGCATACCTAAAGATATGAAATTGCCTCCTGTCTGAGATTAGTGACCTGCAGAAAGAGGAATGGTGCTATTCTCAGCTATGTTTTCCTTATATTTGTGTACCTAATATGAATTCTTCATTACTATGTTATTCCCAGGCTTCTAGCAATGAAGTGTATTATTCTTTATTACATTTTTATTCCTTTTCCCCCATTTTATGTCTCTGGCAAATACTTTTGTTGGTCTCCAATACCATATCCTTGGCATTATTTGTAATTATTTGGTCACTATTATTTTAGTACTTATATGAGATAATGTGGATTTTTGTTTGTTTCCTTTCCTGGGTATTAGACTCGGAATAACTTTGAAAGCACTAGGCAGGAAGTGGAGAGACTCATGCAAAGAATGAAATCAGCCAACCAAGATTACAGACCACCAAGTCAATGGACAATGGAAGGCTATCTCTATGTGCAGGAGAAACGTAAGTACAACAAGGAAGGCCTGTGCTCTTGTTTGCCCCAGTGGTTGACTGGTAGCAAGCTCTGCTCTGGCTGGCTGCCCTGCACCTTGCTGCAAATTCCCAGCACTCTGCTTTGGCTCCCTTCTGTTTCCTGTGCTTTTTCTGCCTGAACTGGGCCTTTAGTTCAGCCATCAGGAGCACCTTGTACCAGAGACCTCCACTGACCCAGCCATCTTAAAAGAACATGTGCTTAATGGAAATCAAAGATGTAAGAAAAGGTCATCTAAGTACCGTCTCACAATAGTTAACCACAGCCAGTTTTATCCTCAGTAGCACTGCAAGTTTTAAGAACATAGTCTATTTTTAATTGATTAATAATCATAAAAGAAATCTGTGTTAAGTGGAAATTACACTGAGCCGTGCTAATGGGGGAGGGAGAAAAGGAGGGAAGCACCAGGCACATGCTGTGCTTCATTAAATAGTGAGAGGCCAGCTTGACATCTTCTTACTGAAAAGAAATTTTTATTCTGGAGTAGCAGGGTCTGTAATCACTGTGTAGTGGGAAAGGTGCTAGTTGTATAATTCCTTGTTGTGCAAGTTTACTTGCCTACAACCCTTACCCTACAGGTTCTTGTCTAATGGTGAGCAACTGGGTTAAATGTTTGCTATTCTTGAGAGTAAATTCTGTATATATTTATTACTTATATGCATGGTGGTAAATACAGGGGGGTTTTTTTAAAAATGGCACTAGGCCATAATTTTTTCTTTTTCAGATGTATGGCCAAGAGTAACAAGCTTAAAGTTGCAACACAGGTGTCTGGGTACAATTTTCTAATTAAAAAAGGTGACTTCTAAACACATCTAAAACTGCTTTGAGAGTGCTCATCCCTCTTATAATATGCTTAAAGAGATAATGAATTGCCATCGGAGGAAAAATACATTCCAAATAATTACAGATTTTTGTTCTGCTAAGTGAAAATAACTTAAAATATAGGAGGAGAACAGCTAACTTCTGAGGGTATGTAACCATTGGTATTTTCAGTTCATGACTTTACTTTCTTCAAGAACACAGGCAATAGGAGAGCTTTCTGAAAGTCAGTGTAACCATGTAAATTTCCACAGTTATGTTTCTGGATAGACAGATATCTGACTTGTGAGACTGATTCAGTCTCTCATATAACCACCACCTTTGTGTGTACATTTACAAGTCAAAACCTTTATGTCTATAGTAAAACTACTAGGGTTTTTTTCAATTTTTATTTAATTCTTCATATTTAAAACAAAAACAAACACAAACCCATTAAAATACCTTTTTTTTTTGAAGTCAGGGTTCTTTCTTTTTGTCTTGGTTCTAGACAGGACAGGGTTAATTTTTGCAGTAGCTAGGAGCTGATCATGACTAGGTCCTTACTCAATACCACCTCATCATTTTCTGGGGATAGGAGAAGGGATCCCTTCTGGGTCCCAAAGGTGGCAGAGGGAGCGTTCAGGTGTTATCAGGTGTCTCCATGTGGTGAGTACTCACATGTGAATTATTTGCCCCTTGCACACTCTGTTATTAGTATTGTTGCTGCTACTGTTTTCTTATTTCATTGCTATCTCCAGTAAGTGGTTCTTATCTCAACCTTGATCTTTACCTTTTATACCTCCAATTCTTCTCTCCAACCCACCACAGTGGGGGAGAGAGGGGGAGGATGGGAGAGGGAGTGAGCAGAGCATGGTTTGGAGTGCTTCACTAGGAACACTAAATTGGGGAATACCATTCCTTAACCATAACCAATTGTAAAAATAATTAATAGGTTCATACATACTGCAGCTTGAAAAAATCAGTATCATGCTTTTCCCATGAGAGCTCTCACTGGAGAATCTGGGAGCTTGTGTTGCTCTCTTTGCTACAGTGAACGTCTAGAAAATATGGGAGATCTTATGTGTACTTCTAGCATGGGAAGAGAATTCTGGAAGTTGTGGGAGAATTCACTGCATGTCCTCACAGCAAAGAACACATTATAAATGCCAGTATAAACTGATTGTATAAATATAAACTGCATTAGTGTGAACCAACTTTAAAATACAACTGAGCTTGAGCTCGAGAGGGTTTTGTGTTTGGATTCACTAAAGGTTGACAGCAGTACCTGAACAAAGCTCTGGGTAATCCAGCAGTGAAAATATCTGCATCAGAGGTCCTGTACTTGGAGCAGGATTAAGTATGTGATGTGACCTCTCCAGCATAAGGCACACATCCACTTACTTAAGGATTGCTGTAGATCTCACCTGTGGCTATCTAAACTGAAGAAAAGTGAATCCCTGAGTACAGTACAGTATACTTGGATATTGTAAGAATGTGCAAGTGTCTGTTTGTGGACATGGTCAGTTCTGCACCATTGTTACAGCCACCCCTTCCCCAGCAGGACTCCCTTCAAGGCAGAAAAGGCCAATATTTCTTGATGAAGGCACTGCCTTTGCCACCCAACATTTTATCCCTCATCTCCAAACCAATGTGTTTTAGAGTGCACAGTTCCTTTGCTTTTTTTCATATAAAGAAATCTCCTATCAGTGTTCATCTATGTAAGATTAAATCTCTCTCTGAACTGCTGCCATTTTACCCAGTCCCTTAAGGTAACAAGTGGAAGAAAAGCCTTTCTGTGATGCTACCAAAAGCATTTGTTGCCTTTGACAAGAACACTGAAAGTAAAGGAAAATGTAGTCTCATTTTCTGACTTAGTCCACTTTTCTGCATTTAATACCAGAGTTCTAGGTTTCCCTAAGAGAAGGGATCTAATACTGAGTTGTGTTTCCCTTGGGTTGATAAAGTCACAACTGTGTTTTCTAGACAGAAAACTCCTCAGGTCTGTTCTTGCCTTTTCCCTGCCATGTTAACATAATAGAATGCTGTTACCCATCCAGTTGCCAAAGAAAGTCAGTCTGCTGGAACTTTGTTGGGCAACCTTATTAAGCTGCAGTATTTGAAAATGATACCTGAACAACATGTTCAAATTAAAAAATAAGAAGGCTGCATGTGGATCCTACTATGTTTCTTTTTTCTACTCTAATTCCAATAGTGGTAAAATGACAATTACTTTTGACACTCTCTCTCTTTCCTGTAGGACCCCTTGGATTTACATGGGTAAAACATTACTGCACTTACGAGAAAGGAACAAAAACTTTTACAATGAGTATAGCTGAAACAAAATCTGGTGGAAAAGTGGTGAGTTACATGTACATGAGCACATACATGAGCTGTATATTCCATCTTTTTTATTAAGTATTTAAGAACTGTTGAAAGAAAAAAATACAAACAGATAAAGCTGGTTTTGTAGATGAAGCAGTGTATGTATCATATAGCATGGACAAATATTTAAGTAATATTACTTTTAAAACATACTTAAACCACATATTAAATAACTTCTGTAATGTGATTGTTTTAAATGCGTATGAAATTTATCACATTTGCACAGAATCATAGTATGGATGAGGTTTGCAAGGGGGCTCTGGAGATCTTTAATATAAATTCAATTCAGAGTCAAGCAGAACGGGTTGATGGGGTCTGTGTCCAGTCAGGTTTTAGATATCTCCAAGGATGGAGCCCTCGATGACTCCTGTTCCAGTGTTTGACCACCATAAAAAACTTTTTCTAAGGTTCAAATAGAATTACTTGTGTTTGTGTTTGTGCCCATTGCCTCTCGCCCTTCCATTGGGCACCACTGAGAAGAATCTGACTTGGTCTGCTTTCCTTCCCATGAGATATTTGTAGATCAGTCACTGATGTGATCCCTGTTCTCCAGACAAAACAGTCCCAGCTCTCTCAGCTTCTCCACATATGACAGATCACAGGATCTTCAAGGTTGGAGGAGACCCTCAAGGTCATCTAGTCCAACCATCAATATAGCACCACCATAATCACCATTAAACCATATCCCCAAGTGCCACATCTAGGCTCTTGTACATTTTCAGAGATAGTGACTACACCTGGTTAACTTACTTCAATGCTGAACCCCTCCTCACTAAAGCCTCCTTTTAGGTAGTTGTGCTCCAAGTCCTTAATTACCTCGGTAGCCTTTAGCTGGACTTGTTCTAGCACATCACTGCTTCTCTTGTACCAGGGAGCCCAGCACTGGGCAGAGCATTCCAGGTGTCCATCACCAGTGCTGAATGGAGGGTGAGGATCTCTTTCTTCCACTTGCAGGCAGTACCCTGTGTCCCAGGAGGCTGGTGACCGTCTTTGCAGCAACATCTCATTGCTGGCTCATGGCCACCAGAACCTGAAATTCCTTTTCTGCCAAGCGGCTCTCTGTCCTGTCAGCCTCATCCTGTCCTGGTGCCTGGGCTTGTTACTATTCATGCTGAACAGTATTTGATCCCATGGGCATACCACTAGTGCCTGGTTGCAGCTGGACTTGTGTTGTGAGCTCAGCTGTCCAGGCAATGTTCAGTCCTCCTCACCATCTAACCAATATTTCACTTGTAATTGTCTATGAGGATGTAGTAGGATGTAGTGTCAAAAGCACGGCTAAAGTTGAGATAAACAATACTCATTGTTCGTCCATCATACACTGAGCCATCCAAAACATTGTAGAGAGCTATCAGGTTGATCCTGTGTGATTTTTTATTTATTAAATTCATGCTGACTGCTTCCAGTCACCTTTCTGCCCTTAATATGTTTGGAAGTGCTTTCCATGATTATTCACTTCATCACCTTCCCAGGGATAAAGGTGATGCAGACTGGCCTATAGTTCCCCTTAAGATGTGAGGCCCACAAGTTGCATCAGGGGAGGTAGGTATGGCAAAAAATTTCTTCACCACAAGGGTTGTCAAGCACTGGAACCGTTTGCCAGGGAAGTGGTTGAATCACCAACCCTGGAAGTATTTAAAAGATGTGCGGATGGTTTAGCTGTGACCTTTTCCAACCCGAATGGCTCTGTGATTCTGTATCCTTCTCCTTGTTCTTTTTGAAGGCAGGAGTGACATTTACTTCCTCCCATTCCTCAGAATTCCCAGTTGTGTCAGCCTTGACAACATTATAGCAAGGTCTCACGATCATGGTGACCAGAACTGGGAGTTAGTCAGCTTGATTCTTCAGAAATGTTTTTAACTGCATGTGAGAGTTGGCAGAATTATGTGATTTTTATCCTAACATGCATGTTACCAAGTTATATATGCAGGTATCTGTAAGATTTGAATTTAGGGAATTTTCTGAAATATAATGATTAAGTAACAAATATAAGACAGAACGCTATTAAATGTAGTCTTAATATACAGAAAAAATATTGTATATATTTTAATAATTTTCATCCCTATGTTAAGACATGTTCTTTGGACTGTTCATGCAGTTAAATTCAAGATGAAGCCAAGGTGTATGAGCACACTGCCTGTGCTAATTCCATTTTGTTGTTTTGTAGAATGGCCTTGTCACAAGCTCACCAGAAATGTTCAAGCTAAAATCTTGCATCAGGAGAAAGACAGATTCAATTGACAAACGTTTCTGTTTCGATATTGAAGTATTTGAGAGGTTTGTTTCCATTGTGTTAACAATTTGAAAATAATTTCAACCAATAGATTATAATTACCCCTGTAATAGGAACATGTTTACCAATATATTTGTATATATAGACAAACAAGGCTTTCAAGACTTTGAAATTCTTTGTTCAGACCTGGTTTTCTAATTAAATTCACTACACAGCATATGTGTTGTCTTTACTACATGATGCTTGCATGCAGATCCAGCATGGATTCTTGTGGAACTTGTAGCAAAACTGACTATCCTCTTTTAGAAACAGATCATAAATATTTTTATAAGTATTTTATAAATACTTGTTAATAAGCATATTCTGTACAAATCTCTATCACTTTCAGAAGTGTATGGTAGTACTTCTTTTTCTTGAAAATTATGTCCACAAGTTTTTTTCCACTTACTCCTGGATATTATAATTATATCAGATACATAAGAATAGCTTTCATGTATTTAAGATAGAGGTATGCAGTACTTTGTAGAATTATTTTTTCCAATCTTGGGAATAAAGCAAAATATTTTTGTGTTAAAGAGAATTAATTTTTGTGTTAAAATATGGTAAACAGTCTGACTTCTGTATTGTGCTCTTAAAAAATGTTTTATTACTGTTAGCACACTTTTAGAAAACAGATGTGTTTTATACCTAACTCAGACTTATTCTGTTATATCAGAAGCTGTCAACTTTCTCTAACTTCTGTCTGTCTTTTATATATTCACACTGCTATGGATTCTGACTTTGGATACTGTTTGAGAAAAACAGTAACTTCAGTGAATGTGTCTGTTTTTGACAGACCTGGAATCATCACACTACAAGCTTTTTCAGAATCCAACCGAAAGCTTTGGCTTGAAGCTATGGATGGAAAGGAACCAGTAAGGATATTTTTTAATTTTCATTTTACAGTTTTCTGGATCACATAATTCAGAAAGAAGATAGTATACATTTCAGATACTCTATTGGAATACCAACAAATGGAGTTTTTTTGTGAGACTCTAATGCAAGTACATAATGAAGATAACTACAAGTAGAAAAGTAGATCTATTAATTTAAGCCTACATTTATATATATATATATCTCATTATTTTATGTTAGGATATTTAAAGTAGTAATATTTTAACTAATATGATAGCATATTTTCTAATAGGATTCATGATTCAGGTAACATATGTGGTTGTTATTACAGTGCTAAAGAACAACCATCCTTTGGGCAGTTTCATGTACCATCTCAAAAGGTATTGCAGAGAGCAGAAACAGGTATTGAAAGCTACTGAGGGACAGGCTTGTCTGAGATTTCTTCCCACTATTTGTATTCTCTTAAGGTTGTCACTGAACGAGAGGAATGTCAGACTTGTACCTGACAGGAAGAGAATGGTTGATCAGTTTTATGAACTTGATGAATGTTCTTACATGCTTCTTGTTTGCCCAAACCGGTATAGGAATTATAATCACAGGCTGTTCTGAAATTTAACCCATTTGGACTCAGCAAATCTGATTTCTAGTGCATTAGTTGCATTATGGTAGCACAGAGCTGTTAACCCGGCTGTGTGCTGGAGCAGTAAATGTCCAGAGATCATGAAAGGCAAGGTTGGGATTTCCCTAGCAGCAGTCCAGTAAGGTAGCATGTTGCAACTACTCACAAACCTGGCAATAAAGGATTTAAAGCACAAACGTTATCCTATTGCATTGTTGTTTGGTTGTTTTTTTTTTTACAGATCTACACGCTGCCAGCCATTATTAGCAAGAAGGAAGAAAGTAAGCTCTTTATGATGAGTTGCCATATCTTGCTGGATTTCTGTAAAGTTACAGTCTCTTGATATATGTGTGGGAGAATGAGATTATTTTATATTTTTTTCTATTGCTGTTAAATAACTTTGTTGGATAGCTAAGCTTTCTGGTACAGCTTGAGGCCATTTCTGCTTTTCCTACTTCTTGCTACTGAAGAGAAGAAGTTGGCCCCTACCTGGCTGCTCCCTCCTTTCAGGCAGCTGTAGAGAGCAGTGAGGTCCCCCCTGAGCCTCCTTTTCTCCAGGATAAACACCCCCAGCTCCCTCAGCTGCTCCTCACAGCACTTGTGCTCCAGACCCTTCCCCAGCTCCGCTGCCCTTCTCTGGACACGCTCCAGCCCCTCAAGGTCTTTCTTGCAGTGAGGGCCAGAACTGAGCACAGCATTGGAGGAGTGGCCTCAGCAGTGCCCAGCACAGGGGGACAGTCACTGCCCTGCCCCTGCTGCCCACACCATGGCTGAGCCAGGCCAGGATGCCATCGGCCTTCTTGGCCCCCTGGGCACAGCCTGGATCATGTTCAGCTGTGCTGACCAGCACCCCCAGGGCCTTTTCCACCAGGCAGCTTTGCAGGCACTGCCCCCAGCCTGTAGCTCTGCCTGGGGTTGTTGTGACCCCGGTGCAGCATCTGGCACTCCGCCTTTTTGAACCTCTTACAACTGGCCTTGGTCCATTACATTGTTTTAGTTTTAGATGTAAATGCACCTGTTAGACATACACTGAGTAACAAAATTAGTGTATTTAAAGGTACTATGAGATTTGTGTGCATAATTGTATTAACACTGTATTAACACAATGGTTATTATCATAATATATTAACACACATATGTAAAATAAATAATATATCTCAGAGAAAGAGATTTGTAAAATTTGGACATACATCTTCATTGGATGTACATTTGAGACTCTGAAAATCTGAAATTTAAGCCACTATCTGTTCTTTTATATGATGGTGTCATGGGTTAACCCATGACAGAGGGTGTTTATTTTAATGGTGACAAATATGCTATTTTAAGATCTATATTTAGGTAGTTAGAGCAGTGGATATTGAAGATGCAACATTAATGAGAAATACATTCACTTGGAAGAAGATGACTAATTAAATTCAGTAACAAGGATTGTTCTTCTGCGTTACCATTTTATGAGTGATTATGTGCATATGCAAGGAACAAAGAATATTGTTGTATTAAAAACAATTAATAAGTTCTGGTCATAATGTAGGTCCTGGACTCTTAAAAACATTTTGCTCAGCAGCTTTCAACTGTATCTTTAGAGAGGCTGCTGATTGCTGAGAAAGACAATAGAATATTAAGTGTCTAATGGTACAGAATGACTTCAGAGTTGGGGTGTGAATGCTATGGATGTACCTACAAAGACCATATTACAGAACAAGTATTATAGTGGTATGGATGACCACGTATTAGGCCTCCTTGATTAGTGTGTGAGCATAGCTAAACAGAAGATTTTGTACATTGATGTTGGAAAGTAATTACCTTTTGTTTTTTTAGTGTTCTTAAATGAAGCAGGTTTCAACTTCGTGAGGAAATGTATTCATGCTGTAGAAACTAGAGGTGCGTATTAAACCACAAGTAAGGTATTAGATTGTTGTGACTTTTTTTCTGAAACATGACTACAGGTTTTACATCTGTGCTTTGAAGTGTGTCCATTATTTGGTTTGGACTTTTCATATTTGATCTGGGTGCTTTACACTCCAAATTGTTCTCCTCAGTTCCAACAACAATTCTTAACATATCATTTAAGTGAGATTTTTAAACTTTTTTCTGTAACTCCTTGTTGATTATACACCTTAATACACAATTGCACACATCTTTATTCTTTTATTTGTGTGCACTGACTTGACTTTTCTTGTGATACGACTGTAGGGAGTTTCAGCTTCCAACTTTGGTTTCAGGTGTGAAATGTGAAGACCCAAAAGTGACATCAACATTCTCTGCTGGTACCTCTTTTTTTTGCAGAGTATAACTTCTATTATTTTATTCACTAATGTAGTATGTTGTTGTTTTGGGGTTTTTTTTAATGTTTAGCAACTCTCATTTTTGTTAGTGGGAATGTAGTAAATGGAAGTAATAATCACTCTGCTGATGAAGTGGTATCTAACAATTCACAGTTAGTTTTAAATGGAGATTTATGACTGTATCATCTCCTATAAAATGAGATAACTTTTCTTGAGCTGTCAATGTGCAGATCTCATCTAATCCAAATGTGGTCCCTCTGTGCAACTTTGAGCTCAACTTGAATTCAGTTTCTCAGCCAGCAATGTTATCATTGTTGAGTCACTGCTGACTCAGAGCTTGTGCTGTTTTCTGGGGCTGGGAGGGTAAAAGAGGATTCCAAAACAGAACACCTAGGTTATCTAAGTGATATCAGATGTAGGAATGTTGTTTTCAAGGGAAAAGTGGAGAATTTTTAAATGGTAAAGCTTGAAGTGGGGAGAATGGCAAACATTTATACCCTGCTGATTTTAAAAGGCAGTTAAAAATAATTGTGACTGAAATAATTAAACACTGTATTCTGAATGTCACTCTTTAAACATTATTTGTTATTATTATCTGTGCTATTGAAAAAGGCCTGGCAATTCTAACTGACAACATAAATTCTCAATGGATGTGTTACAACAGTATATACAGTATATATTTTTGTTTCCATATAAATGTCAATCACATCTTATTTGTAAGCGATCATGGTCTAAGCAAACATAGATGCATAGTAATTCCACTGACATCTGAGCAATATAAACTTGTTGATGTGTAATGTGTTTTAAGACTGGTTTTGGGTCTTATTTTTCACTTTTCCTAACCATCACCTTGTTGCTTGCTAATATGGGTCATTTCTGTGCAGAAAGATTCTGTTAATAAAAATTATGCTTAGTGTATAGTATGGTGTGGACGCAGTGGAATGAATTTTTTAAAATCCCACAAGTGGTTGCAGTAGGGTAAAGCAGTGCTTAAGGATGTAATGGTACAGTTTTCCATAAATAGATTTAGATGTTTTGAAAACATACACCAAGAATTCATCAGCATATATTGAAATAACCATATTTTCACTATTTTAATTATTTTCATTTCCTTGTTTTCCCAATGTAGGTATCACAATCCTGGGGCTCTACAGAATAGGTGGTGTAAATTCTAAGGTGCAAAAGCTGATGAATACCATATTTTGTAAGTAACTGAAGTGAACTTTTGTCAGTATGCAGTGTGTGTGCTGGGATCCTTTTTGACTTAACTGCTGTGCTCAGAAGAGTGTGTCATAATATTCACAATTTTGTATATGCTCTTACTGCCATTAAATTGAATTTGCACTCTTAAAGTGATTGATTCATCTACAGTTTTTTATGTGCATTAGTATCCACTTCTGCATGTTACACGAGCAAATTACTATTAAAAATGCTTTTCTTCATCTAGCTTTAAAGTTCTATTTATATATGTAAATATATATTTTTATATTTTATATATATATATATATTTATAAAGTTCTATACATTTGGCTTGTTCCACAAGCTCTCCAAAGCTTAGTTCCATAACACATCATGGCTCAGCTTAACAGACACCTGTTCCAGTCTTTCGCATTTCTTGCTAACTGATCTCTCTGATGCTTGTGTTTGCATGTCTAAGAAAAATGAATTAGCAATTCTCTGTGGAGTTGTGCTTACTTAACACTCTGATACAGTGCATAAAGTTAATGTTTATAGTTACTAACTATGAGCACTGAATTTATTTTTATTAATAGTTTTACATAGATGAAAAGATTTAAATTTATCAGATTGGTGGATAGTCTAGCTAATAAATAATTAGTTGTGCTAAATGGCTGATCTAGTAGCTTCACTTTTGCTACTTTTCTAGTTAATGTGTTAGTCAAACTGTAACAAAATCCTAATTCAAATTTCTACCAGCTCCTAAATCACCTCCTGATATGGATATTGATATGGAAATTTGGGACAATAAAACAATAACAAGTGGACTAAAAAACTACCTCAGGTAAGTATCATCCCACACAGTTTTGGTATTCCTTTTCTGGCCCATTAATCTTTGGCTTGTTAATATCATATTATGTTTCTTGTATCCATTGCCATGGTTATAAATGAGTATTTTATTATCCTGCTTAATATTCCTGTGATTATGTGTAATTATACACACCTTCAATCTTTTTAAGATAATCCTGCCTTATATAGCCCTAAATTCAATCAATTGGATGTTCTTATTTTTTTTGTTACCACAAAGCATGTTGTGCTCAGTCTTTTCTTTTTGAATCCCTTAAATTGTGTACCATAAAATTTCATGATATTATAGTTGAATGAAAATCTCAGCAAAAGCATAGGTTTTTATCTTATGCTTTTAATATCTTCACAAAAAAAATATCCCTCCTGTCATTTTTGCTGACAAGAGAAATGTGAAATTAGGACATGAGTGAGCAAACAGTAGCTGTGTGTTTGTGTCTGTAAGGCAACTCACACTATACCTTTCAGAGAATGACTCTTTTAAGATCTCTCATATCAGAATTTCAGTCCCAAATTTCATCATATTTTTTGCCTTTCTTGGGCAAAAGGTTGCTTCTGCAGCCACTATACCGTGTCTACAGCTGTATTTATTCCTGTCCTACAACATGGAAGACAGGCAACACTGAGGCTCTGTGCTGAAGTAACACTTTCCTTATTAACTTACATGATGACACCAGATTCAACTCAAACTGATTTTCAGACACTGTACTTGACTGAGTTGTATACTAATTGTAATTAGTCACCACTGAATTGGATTTCCTAGGACCAATCAAACATTGTGCAGATGTTGAGAGCTATCATAATCACAGTCACAAAACTTAGATTTTGAGTGTTTTATTTAAAAATTTGGTTTTTTTACAACCAGGTGTCTTTCAGAACCACTGATGACTTTCAAGCTGCACAAAGATTTCATTGTTGCTGTTAGTAAGTAAAAAGCAAAATGATAAATACACTTTCATGAAAGTAATATTGTTTCTAACCTCTAATCTCCTCAGTCACTGTCTTTACTTTTCTTCTTGCTCTAATATCCAGCGGTCCAGCCCTCAAAGCAGAGAAGTCACACTAGCTGAAGCTGTTCAGTGGTTTGTTCTGATCTTTTTAGTGGTTCTGCGTGACTGCTTTCTGGATGAAGTTTTGAACTCTCATTTAGATATTTGTTTGTTTGTTTGTTTGTTTGTTTGATAGAGGCTGATAATTCTTTTGTAACATTCATCCTTCTCATCCAGGGATCTTTGTTTTCCAACTTGCTTTGATAAATCAGAAAAAGTGAACTCCTTTTCACAAATGG
The DNA here is from genome assembly GCF_021018805.1 of Prinia subflava. Taxonomy (NCBI): domain Eukaryota; kingdom Metazoa; phylum Chordata; class Aves; order Passeriformes; family Cisticolidae; genus Prinia; species Prinia subflava. The sequence continues at coordinate 30,981,723 of NC_086249.1, forward strand.
AGTAACTGGATACAAAGATAGCAGAGATCATTTTTCTAATTAACTCCAGTTTAGAATTTGAAGATACTTCTTCATTTTCTCTTGTCTTGATAAGAATAAAACACATAAAAAGTTTAGAATTTGAAGATACTTCTTCATTTTCTCTTGTCTTGATAAGAATAAAACACATAAAATAAATTTAGCTTTTTAAATCTATATTTCTTAGATTAAATCTTAGACTTCACTGAAGTGGCACATCAAGTCAATACTGCCATTAATTTGTTGGTTCCAGTATTGATAGTAATTGCTTTAGGCGAGTTACTTGAAATACAGATTTCACAGTGTAATAAATATAATCAAATTTTCCTCATCATTTGAAAGCTAATTTTGTTTAGCTCCTCTTAATGCATGTTTGTGTTAGCATACAGGCACTGATGCCATTTGTAGTCACTTCTTAGCACATGTTCTGATTTATCAACAATTTGTTTTCTGTTTAATAGAGTCAGATGATCAGAACTACAGAGTTGAGGCAGTGCATGCGCTTGTGCATAAATTACCAGAGAAGAACAGAGAGATGCTGGACATCCTTATTAAGCACTTGGTCAAGTAATTATTTTTTATTTTTCTCTTTGGTATTATTGTAAGATGTTATAATTTCTGCCTTAAATTTTTTAGGTCGCTTAATCCATTCTCTATGTTGAAACAGTGACACTTGAAATTACATTTGATTTCTAAAATGCTGCTCTCAACTGGTATAATACTCTGTAGAAACAGAATAAAAATATAAAGTGTCACCAAGATGGCCAACTACGTTTATAAAATAAACCTAGACAGTGTTTTCATTCATGTTCTTACTTACTACGGGACTTGTGTCCAATTAAATTTAAGAAGCATCTAACACTATACCAAGGTTGATGGAAAGCACTGCTTTGAATCTGTCTCAAAGTCCTAGAGTGTTTCAGGAATGAGATAGATTAGAAAGGACATAGAATGAGATAGATGATATGATAATTTCTGTTCTTCATGTTTGATTTTTTTTCTCCCTAACAAGTCTGAAGTGTAGTATCACTTGAAAGTGCTAATTTGTAGTAATTTTATTTATATTATTGATATCTACATAGATGCCCAACTTTGAATCTCCCTTAATATTCCCTTGAATTTTAATTGTCAGATGGAAAATATTTTTGCATTTCTTTAAATTATTGGCCTTTTGTCTTCACAGAATTAAACTTGGCATGTGCTATGAGATAAAAAAGACAAGCTTTTATTCTCTTAAGTTTCTGTAATTTTTGAGTCGTTTTTGCTGGTATTTGCTGAATACTTTTGAATATGTATTATTCATTCTGATTTAGGATGCTGCATAGTACATGTATCAGTCATTTGGGAATGTGAATAGTAGTTGTTCAGATAAGGCTCATATGACTTAGACATTTAGAAGACATGAAAAGAGTCCATGTTGTTTTCATTCAATTCACTCTGTCCCAGATGTTTTGCCTGTTTGATCACAGTTTGAGCTACAGGCTGCAGTAAGCTGTCTACAGCAGAGTCTAATGCAGTTTTGTTACAGAAATGAGAACTTTGAACATGTCTTTGACAGGAAAACATTTAGCCCTAAAAAAATGATTTTATCCTGTTACCTCATTAGCCCCTGGAGAACTAGCATTATAGCAAGCTGCTGTAAATGCATTCATTGCAAAAGCTCATTTGGCAGACCTTGCCTCTCATTATGCTTGGGCTGACACAGACAGCCAGATGGAGAAAAGTTTCATAAGTTTCTTTACTCACAGAATTGTTTAATTAATGAAAAAAACACAATACCTACTCCCTTGGAACCCTCAAAAAAGTGAAAGTATTAAATGAAGGATTAACAATTTTGTAAAAGCTACTGGTCTGGAAGCTTCAAAATTAGAGAGATATATAAGCATAAGAACTGACTTATTTGTCAGTGCAATTGTTGTTAGGCAAGCATTACTTTCTTGCCTTCTTTTCCTGGCCTCTTTGTTCTCAGTGTTATCTCAGATGCAATTCCAAAGAAAAGCATACCTTACTATTCCCTTCTTTAATTGTTCTCTTTAGCTCCTGCTTTTTTCATCTTTGTCGTGATTCTCATTTCATGTAGATGTAATCTTAGTTTTACACTGAACGCCTTCAGTGCTTTTCTTTCCAACTTTCAATACACCCATTTCCACATAATTTGCCAGCTGTTGTTTATGCTAGCTATTCTAATGAGACTGAATTTAAGATTAGTCTCTTGAGTATATTAGCTATCTTACTCCCTCGTCTTTTTTCCTACCACTGTGTGGAGATTTTTCAAGGAACAAATAAATGGCAGGTAAAGTGCCTAATTTTATGAAAATGGGAAAGCTTGGGGGAAAAAAATTCCAACCTTCTATTTGCATCATTCTTTTGTTGAAAATCCAATTTCAAAGTACATATTTCCTTCTCCATATTTCTTTTAGCAGTTCAGTTCCTTTATAAATGCTTCTGCAGGAAAGTGAAAATGCTCTAGCTCTGGGTTATAAAATAAGGATAATGTTATTTGTTTTCTTGGTTTAAGTCATAAGGTCTTTATATCTTTGCCTAGCTTGACTTCTGTGTTACTGTGTAAATTTAAATAGGCTTAGATGATATGGGATGTAAATCATACTAGAAACAAACAAACAAAACTGGCAAATCCTGAAAAGCACCTGGAGAGAGGTGATACTGCATGGGTACATAGTCAGTGGCTAGGTAAACATGGCAAGTTTGGTGTTACTTTCACATGTAACACATTTTTTTGTTTTTAAACCTACCTAGCCAAATTATGTCTACTCTAAAGGATGACTCATTCTTTGGTATGATTTAACAACACAATGCTTTTCTATGGTAGGTAGTTGGCAGTCTGCAGTCTGGCAGTATCACAAATTTGCTGATGATACATCAAATGAAAAGATTCTGAGGAGAAAGCAATCTCGATGAATGCCCTACAGCTACCTGAAATGCAGGATTACCTCAGCTTGTGTCTGTGCTGCAGCTCAGCAGCAGCAGGAGTAGGTCAGGGAAAAGTGGCTATCAAAATGATCCATTTACAGCCCTGGCTTCTTTCTCTTTTGCAAGAAATCAAGCCTTTGAAATGCATTGCAGAAGGCCCTTTCTGGCTACAGTGTTATTGAATTTACCATTTCTTTTATTAACCAAGCTCCCAAATTTGTAACCAAGGAAACCCAAACAGCAGACAAACACTGCCTTCTCTCTTATGCTATAAGATTATAATGTTTGTGTAACAGACCTCTACGGTTACTGTGCAGCACGCAGCAGAGTAACATTGCAAAGGGAGGATTTTTTAAAGTTTTTTTATAGCATATCTAAAGCTGAGGTGTTCAACATTCCAGTTTCATTTAAATACTAGTGGACTTCCCAAAAGATCTTTAGTCATCTAAGATAAACATAAGATCTGTTTCAGAGAAAGTTAGATTAAGCTAAAAATATGCTTTTACAGCAGAGTCATTTTCATAGTATGGCTTCCAAGTAATGATCTCTACCACTGTGTCTGTCTGAGGTAACATTTTAGAAAGTTTTGAGATAACTTACTGAAGCAATATAAGAAATGTGTAAGAATATAGGCATTTGTTTTCCTACAGTTTATAATCATGCTGTCTCCTACACAAAACCCTTTCCCATAACCCTTTATCTTGCTTCTTGATGTAAATGGGATGCTAAAATCTTCCTGTCCCAAACAGGAGGGAAATGTTTTATAGATTTTACTATTTCTTAATTTTAAAAGTTGCAAGAGTTATTTTAATTGTGGAGGAAATGGCTAAAAATGCTCAGCTTGACCATAGTAGCAGATGGCAGTGAGAAGGAAGAGCAAAATGTGAACCAGTACCTTATTAATAAAAGTTCCATTTGGTAATAGATTCAATAAAATTAGGCATTGAGGTTATTTTAAAATTCTGATTTGGATTTTGAATATTTTAAATATTCCTGAGACATGAGGCAATAGCATAGTCACAGCTGTGACTGGGGAATCACTGGCAGGTGTTTCAAAGGATCCATGAGGACACAGTTTTTATTTGGCAAATCTTAGTAGTAAGGAGAGAAATATGACATTGGGTATTACTGACTGAGATTTAAATATCTGATAAATTACTGGGAAAAATAAGCCTTTAAATTCTATGTTGAAAAGAAAAAAAAAGCAGAATAGGTAAAGTATGTGATAGCAGAATACACAGAGGTAAAAGGTTAATATCTTTTAAAGCCTGATGTCATGATGATCATCTAATGATATCTATCACACAGAAACAATAATTTCACTGAATCCATTGATCCCGTGTTTTCATCAAATTGATAAAGAGATCCTATTGCAAATTAAGGGTTTTCAGTAACTAAGCTTCATTCCTTTACATGAAAACTAAGGTATATGGTTGATCTCTGGTACCACACAGCATTTTCAGTCAATCTAGTCAAAAGTAGGTAAGGACCTGTGTAATCTTGCCCTAAGACTTCTAAACTTTAGATGTTCTGAATCTCTCTGTGTAGAACTCCAAATACAGTTGCCTTTCCCTGTCAAGTGTATCAGGAACTGAAATACTCTAAAAAGACATACTCATTATCCCTTAAGTGATTGCACGAGAGGAGCCTTATTGGAAATATAGGACTTGTACTACATTTTATTTTGATTCTAGTGTTAAGTGGAAGTTTTAAAAATATATTTTAAAGAGAAGCATGAACTTGGGATCTTGTAAAAGTAGTAGTCTTAACAAGTTTTTTGCCTGCTAGAATTGTAGTTTAGCACAGCAATTAAATCACATATTGTTTGTGTTCATTTAAAGGGTATCATTGCACAGTCAACAAAATCTAATGACTGTATCCAACCTTGGTGTTATCTTTGGACCAACTCTGATGAGAGCACAAGAAGAAACTGTGGCTGCTATGATGAACATTAAGTTTCAGAATATCGTCGTTGAAATTCTGATAGAGCATTATGAAAAGGTAGAAGGAAATTATCTGTTTTGTTATGAAGTGGAACTGAGATCTCATTTTTGTTACCATGATTAAGTCCTTAAGAATAAAGAGTCCAAGATTTATAGAAGGTCATTAATAGAAATCATAGCTTCTTCCCACTCCATGCTATGGATCTGTATTCCTAGCAAGTCTTTCATGGCTGTGCAAGGTACAGATCCAAGACATAATCTCCATGCTTTGAAGGCATGGCTCTGAATCTTCAATTGCTTTCTGAAGATTGCTTCCTGAATCTAGAAACAGAAAGAGAAGGTCATAACTTCGCTCCTGGCTGCTCCAGCTCTTTCTTGCTACCATAGTATGAAGGTTCACTTTAGGGGAATGCACAGATTCTCCTCTAAGTGCATCAGGTCAGAGTGTTTCTGACCATTTTTGTCCTTAGGGGACATGTCAGCTGCATGGTAGTGGAGATTAGTCACTAGAAGAGTTGAGCAGGAGGACTTAAACAGGAAATCTTAGACATTTACTTTCAGTCACTACCATTGTTGATATCAGCTTCACTGAGAGGTCTCCGCAGATTTTTAAATTTTAAACTATTTGATGAATTCAAACATTCAAGACCTCCTTTACTTAGTTGTTAAAAGCAATTTTATTCTGGGGATCTTAGCTGAGCTATGTCATCTCCTCTGATGACTGACAGAACAAAATGAAAAAGCTTTGAGTTTCTTTCATTACACATTGCTCAGCTAAGGGGCAGTTCCCAGTCAATAGCAGGATCCCCTGCACTGGCTGATCAGTAGGTGCTGACAGTACAGCTTGGTATCGTCATTTATATTTCATAGGGACTCCCCAAAATGGCTATGATCCTGATAGCCTTCTTGGCTCTGATTACAAAACATATATGTTGCATTTTTCCAACTCTGAATTTCTTCTCCAGAAAATCAGAGTTAATTCAGCACAAAGACTATGACTGCACAACCAAAGTCACCCTTGCTCTATTTCCCTGTCTACAGACATGTTTTTATGTACTACTCTCTAGTGCTTAATACAGTTTTATCATACTCCGAGAACATCTCAAGATGTCCACTAAAGTATTTCCTACTGTGGAAGTACATTTGCTTTCTTCCACTTGTATGAATGGCACAAAGATGTCCTTCATGGTTCACTTCATCTTTTGGGAATGCCCTATAGCTAGAGGGCCAGAAATTCTTTCAGAAATGCTTTCTGGCATAGCATGGTAAAAAACAGAGCTTTTTCTGCAGCAATGAAGTGCAAAATTGACCAGTGGTAGCAGTGGTATGTAAAAGATAAGAACCAGGAGATGCCTTAAACGTAAAGGTGTTCCTCATTAAACTTGACTTGTTTGGTCAAATAAAGCTTTCTGAAATCAAAATTTGATTGTAGTAAATTATGACTGTGATATATTTCAGTGACATATAGAAACTTTCTCTGGAACTCAGAGAAAAAGAAATCATTCTTGTCATAATATTTAAAAAATATTCTTCTTGGAGAAGAGTCATTAGTAGGCACCTATTTTGTTTTATAATTTCAACTGTTAAGCCCTTCTTAACAAGAGCTACAAAATTAATCTATTTCAACAAATTAATACTGATATTAAGTACAGCTCAGTATTGTGGTTCTTGAGTTGTAAAATGAGATCAAACCAAAGCTTGTATTCTGTGACTTTACTCTTTTGTAATGTATGAAACTATGATAGTGGTAATATCAAGCACAATGGGGAGGAAAACAAATAGATTGATAATGAAAGTGTAACAGTATCTGTATTGTTTAATGTCATTTTTGCCCTTCTTTTAATCATGCAGATATTTCACACTGCACCAGACCCCAATATTCCTCTTCCCCAGCCTCAGTCCCGATCAAGTTCAAGAAGAACAAGAGCAATTTGTCTCTCCACAGGTTCGCGTAAACCCAAAGGAAGATACACACCATGTCTAGCGGATCCTGACAGTAAGTTTGTCATTGCGTACTGGTTGTCTTGCTTATGTCATCTTTTAACTTTGCCTGAATAACATCCTATAGATACTGTACTCCAGTGATCATAAACATCAGCTTTTAACCTCTATGAGTCACAGCAGTGCTGTTGACTGACTGCATTCCTCACTTCTCAGATGAGGAAGGATGTTTGGTTATAGGCAAGCCTTGAGTTGCATACAGTGTTCAACATCATTTAAAGTAGACTTTGTATTCTAATATAAATTTAGTCTACTTTGAAACTCAAAAGTTCATTATATGATGTTCATCTCATTTGCTTGCAAGATGATTGGTAAGTTTGAAAACAGTAAATGCAGTCTTTTCTCTCCTCCTGTAACAAATGTAATTCAGTTAAGAACAGGAGATCAAAACCATCACTTGGCTTTTTTCACATGCATGAAACTGTAGTCATTGCCTCAGTCAGCCACTGCCAAAACCACTAACACTTTCTTAGGTTTTCTGGAATGGAAACAAACTTTCATATTCCTGGGAGAATATTAGAGTATATGTATACCTATCATATGGTTTACTGTTTAACAGCAGGGAGTTAAATCTATAATTGATTGCTGCTTTAGAAGGCTTACTTATTTTTATATAGATGTAATTAAAAAGTTTCACTTCATTCATTCTCATCCATTTGGGTCCCTACTTTTTTACTTACTGGCTGTACCAGTAAGGAGTATTAAAACTTTATGAAAGCTTAAGTCATTAACAATTCCACTGCTGCAAACACTTCCTGAAGAATTTCTGTGTCCCTTGCTTCCTCGAAAAGATTTTTATGAGACTGTTTCAGTAAGTTAATCCACAGTTAAGTGTGTCTGTTCTTAAGGATCTGTACTCATTCTGAAGTCTGTAATGTGAAGAAATCTTTCCTCAGTATATTCTTACAAAGCTGCTTAATTTTTCTTACGCTGCCATGTCTTCACTGAAAGGCTTGTTAAGCATTGGAACAGACTTACCAGGGAAGTGATGGAGTCTCCCTCCCTGGAAGTGTTCAAGACATGACGTGGCACTTATAGCCATGATTTAGTTGACATGGTGGTGTTTGGTCAAAGATTGGATTTAATGGTCTTGGAGGTCTTTTCCAACCCAAGTGATTGTATGACATCTGTGATGCTACGTTTGGTGGCAGGTTGATTGCCACAAGATCTAATCCAACAGCTGTCCGCTTGTGTTTTGTCTATTAGCTGAAACTCAGCACTTATGTAAACAAGTTCCAGTTAGTATCTCACTTGTGCCCTGAAATGCTGAGGTAGAAGCAGAGGTACTCTTCTTACCCAATATCTCTAGGTGTGGCAGGAGACAGGTAAGAGGGAGCCAAGGCTTCTGGCAGTAACATTTTCAGAGTACTGGTGGTTTTAAGTTATCATTCAGATGAAGCATGGACACAACTATTGTCACTATTGTATTAGGGATGGCTTAATAATGACACAAGACTCCAAGATCTTCTCAAAAGGCAGAAGCTCAGTTTATTAGAACTCTCATCTTTTATAGACTTTTCTGAGAGAGCTGGACATGATTATTTAACTTTACCTGAATAACATCCTATAGATACTGTATTCCAGTGATCATAAACATCAGCTTTTAGCCTCTATGAGTCACGGCAGTGCTGTTGACTGACTGCATTCTACCCTTCTCACATGAGGAAGGATGTTTGGTTATAGGCAAGTCTTGCATTGCATAGTGTTCAACATCATTCAACATCCAACCAACACCCCTCACCATTATTGGGTGATTAGGAACAACACCTCTGTGTAAACAGCTTGCAAGTTAACAAATGCAAAAACACCAAGTGCAAGGATTATTTTTTAATTCCTTCATGAGTTTTCTCACAGCTCCCCAGAGCAATGCCTAGGAAAGTTTATCTGACTTTCTCTCTGACCAGGCTGTCAGCATCCACAATCTATATTGCAGGAAATAAAGGAAATCTGTATGATATGAGAAAAGAGATACAGGTTTCATATGGTAAGGAAAGATAAGAAATTATAGAAAATGCATCTGGTAAAAATCACGTCAGCCAATCTTGCAACTTTCAAGGGACTAATGCTCCATAAACGGGCAAGATGAGTCTTCAAGTTGTAAATAAAAAAGAGTTGTGTTCTTTCTGCAGGAAACCACAGATTATGATTTTGTTAACAAGTAAGGTACAAAAGAGCTAAAAGTGGCATGAAAGAAATGCACATGATCAGAAATTGCAGATTATTTTTTTCATCTCTCTCCTTTCCCCTGCCTCTCCAGGTGACTCCTACAGCAGCAGCCCCGACAGCACTCCCATGGGCAGCATCGAATCTCTGTCTTCTCACTCCTCTGAGCAGAACAGCACCACCAAGTGCACGCCCTCACAGCCAAGGGAGAAATCGGGAGGGATTCCGTGGATTGCCTCTCCTGCTTCTTCTAATGGCCAGAAAAGTTCAGGCCTGTGGACTACAAGTCCAGAATCCTCATCAAAGGAGGATGCAACCAAAACAGATGTAGAATCAGACTGCCAAAGTGTAGCTTCCATCACTGGACCAGAAAATGCCTCTCCACCAACAGAATTGACCAAAAAGTGTTCCTACAGTCTGTCTGGGCTGAAAAGGTCTTCAGCATCTTCCCTTAGATCAATTCCTTCAGCTGAAGGTAATTTCCAAGGTCTTTTATCACAGTGTTAACCTATGCATGAGAAAAAAAGAGCTGGGTCTGAAAGCTAATGATACTCATTAGTCTTGTTTGTTTGTTTGTTTTTAATTTTATGGTATGTTGTTTCAGTTTTCAAACTGTTTCTGACATCTTTGCATTTCTTATAACCTGCACAGTTCACACAGCTTAAAAGATAAGTTTCTCAAATTTAGATTATCCTCTATCCTCCTATGATTCATCTATAATTTATGATATAGAATAATACTATAGATTAGAAATATTAGTAATAGAGATACTGTGCTTGTCTTTTGGGATCTCTGTATTATGACAGCTTTTCAATCATTATTAAGCATTGGTTGGTCTTTGGCATAAGGAGAGAAGCAGATGCAGTTTTGCAGAACATCCATGGAAATAAGGCAGCAGTCCACTGATAAGTCATCTGAAAGGACACATGGGCATGGCCTATATTCATTAAAAGGACTTCTTTTGTTTGCTATACAGTCTGTACACATACAGATTTGCTTTATCGAGTTAGTGGCAATTGATTAACGCAAATCATGGTTATTTATTCCTAAGTATTTTTTTTAACTGCATAAAGCTTTTGTGGATATCAAAATGTTAATTCTTACAAATTATTGTGGTTTGATTTCACACTGCTCTGATCAATTGATTTCCTGAGAACTGTTTCCCTGTGAATTTTTTGCAATTTTATGCAAAGTGTGCCTTTATAAATGCTTGTCACTTTTTAGTGATTGTACTATCTAGCCCTGTAATTGCAATGTAATTTTTAAGCCTTCTCAATTTTAACATCATTTGTGCATTCTTTCTGTTGATTCCTTTCTCCTGGCTTTTTGCCTTCTCACTCTTAGTAAGTAGTTTCTCTACGTGTTTTGACTCCTAAAAAAAGGGAAAAAAATCAACAACAGCATAACCTTTGCTTTGCACAGTTACACATGTTGTGAAACAACTTCAAATCAGCTTTAATGTTCCCTATAATTTGGTGTTTTCTTTAGGTAACAAAAGCTGCAGTGGATCTATACAGAGCTTATCTTTAACAGATACCAAAGATACACTAAAGGCTCCACCAAACCCTGATTTGCCTCCTAAAATGTGCAGGAGGTTAAGATTAGATACTGCATCAAGTAATGGCTATCAAAGACCGGGATCTGTGTAAGTCATTAAGGCCCTTTGGAGATTTGTGTTGTTACAGTATTTTCTGTTATAAGTTGATTCCAGAGATGTACATAAGTAATTTTAAAAGCATGCATGAATACTTGATTTTAATATTTATGTATTTGTTAATTATTTATCTAGTTTTGTTAAAATTGTAAAAAAATGAGATGGCATGAAGTCTGTTTAAGTCAGTTGAAAGACTACCATTGACATTATTAGACTGGAGACAAGGTCGAAATGTTTCCTAGAAAAATCATTAGTATTATTGTCTCTGGTTCTTTTTAATATGATGTTTCAAGGAGCAGAAATTCTGTTTACTGTCTATGCTGTTATCTCAGAAAGATCATCAGATTTTGTTTTTGGAAGCCCAAAATTGGAGGAAGGAAAAAGAAAACAAAACCAGCCTTTAGCTCCGAAGTGTCTGCAGTTTCTGCATGATAAATAGTTGATTTCTAACAGTTGGGGTTTGGTTTGGTTTTGGTTTAGTTTTATTTCTTTAATGCTGAAAAGAGGATAAGCGATAGAGATCGTGATTTAGCCTGTTGAGATTTGGGTTAATAATGTTTCTCAGTGCATTCAGAAGACTGAAAAGTCAGATGATCTCTCCTGATCTAACTTTGACCCAGAATATCTCTGTCCCCATGAACAAGTGATTTCCAGATCTGCAGAGCATCAAGAAATTCTTCAAATACTGCAGGACATCATTCAGCCTCTCCACTTTGTAATCAGGAAGGGATCACTGTACTCATTTCACAGTCATGTGTCTTACTTAAACAGAACTGGGCACAGCTAAGAGTTCCAGCATGATAGTGACAGGCTTTCAATAAAAGCATTTCCAATATATCTATTGGCCATCCATTAACATAGTTTTAAACACAAGATGTTGAGGTTTCCATTGGTGACTCACGGCACGGGAGCATGCGGAAGTCCATGGCCCCCAGTGAGGTTATGCCCTTAAAAAGTCTGGTGAATAGGGATGTAAGTGAATAGTTAAAAACAAAAAAAATTAAAATGTGTCCATATCTTTAGATGATTAAAAGTGAAACTAGTGTGTGTGGTATAAAGCCAGGTGGTGCATTTATTTTCAGGGTGGCTGCAAGAGCGCAGTTGTTCGAAAGTGCTGGTTCACTTAAACAAGTTTCTTCAGGACGGTAAGTGCTACAAACTGTTTAACATTCTGTAAAACCCTTTCTGTTTTGCTGGCTTCAGAGATTGAAAGAGAAGCGTTGGAGCTTTGTTCTGTATCTTTTGGACAGTGTCATGTGGCATGTGAAATTTTTTTAGGTTTATTAAGCTCATCCTTTCCTCAAAGGAAAGCTGAATTTCATAGAGAATAACAGTCTGGTTATTCTCTCACCTGGGAGAGTAGTGAGAGAGGCTCAGGACAGCTGTCTGCTTAAGGACACAGATACAGGAGAAAATTAACAGTATTTAAATTAGGATGAGAGTGCTATATTTTCTCCACACAGCTGTTTGTATGGAATGGTTTCAGCAGAGTAGCAAACCTGCAGGTTTATGGTAATTTGCTCCTATAGGCAGGTCTGGAATAACATGTACTTTAGAAACTTCAAGATTAACTTGATCAGGATTTCTGTATTTACCATCACACCTTCCATGCCTCAGTGTCTGTCTGGAGAAACTTTTGACCCTTCTACTTGATAGTGTGCAGCAGGAAGTACTGACATTTTTTCACAATTGTTTGCATTTATTTCATGAATTTGATTCATTTTTATATTAAATGAATTTAGAATGTTCTAGTAAGTGTTTGTCTAGGAAGCAGTATCTTCTGTACAGTACCACTCCCCTTACAATTAATAGACAAAGCAGATAAGTAAATAGATGTAGGAAAACATCTGTGTCTCTTCTCACTGTCCCAACTTTTCAAATTCTTTGAGACAGAACACAGATTTAGAGCAGATCACTGCTTTACTCACTGATAAACCCACAACTTACCAGAACTGTTGAGCAGTGAAAAAATATGTCAGTCCATGAATCCAGAAGTAGGAGCCTAAAGTAGCACAGATGTAAAAGAAGATGCCAACATGCTGAAATGTGTGGCCATGGAATGTGGCTGTCCTCTCTGGTAGATATAGCATGGGAGGGAAAGAAAAAGGTTTTCTGCAAAGGCCTGCTGATTTTGTGAGAGAAGCAGCTTTCAGGAATCAAGGCTCTTCTTGTTTTGTGTAGTACATGAACTGTAAGATGAACAAAAAGGAGGGTGGCAGGGGAGGAAAGGGATGTGAAAAGATCAGGACAATAATTTAAGGAAGAAAAGTATAAATGAAGGGTCTGGAATGTTCTTAAGCCAGTGCCTTAAGTTGAAAGCAAGGACTGCTTCATCATATCATTTCTGCTTCATCAGTCCTGCATCATTTCATCTTCAACACTGTTCCTTTTCTTATTTTGTATTACTTCCTTCTTTGAAACTCTCCCCTGTTGTTCCTTCAGAGCCTGTGCCACCTGTATCTGTACATAAAAAGTGTGTTAGAAGCAAAAATCTGACAAAGGAAAAAGTTTGGTAATGGATGTGAGAGCGGATAACAAAGCCAAAACCACTGAAAGGCTGAATAGCTGCTCTACTTCAGCCTTCTTAGAAAGGCAGAAGAGCAACAGGAGCAAGGAGAATGGAAAATGACAGGTTAGCAGGCAGAATAAGGAAGAAATCAGAAGTAGCTCAGGTGTTCTTATAGGGCTGCTTAAGTCTGAGTACGATTTTGCAATTCAGAACAGCTATTATTTAGCTGCATTTTATGAACATGAAGACTGATTTAAATAGTAGCCTTTTTTTTCCTTTTTTTTTGTTTGGCTCTGAAGTATGTAGAAATCATGGTAATTACAACTTGATCATGCAGTAGAAAGGGCTCCTGTTTTCATAACTCTGCTAACCAATGAACATATGCAGGGCCAAGTGTAAGGCAGAGAAACTATTTTTTAAGCTGCCTGGTTTGATACCGGAAATACTTAAGACAGTGTTGGACTCTCTGCATGGGTAATTTACACTGGTAAGATGAATTTTAAGCTACTGCTTACCTGTGCATTGTAGATTGTAAGATTGTAACTTCACCCCTGCTTGAAGCACCTGTTGCCTGTTGTGGTCTTTGGTACAGATGGCAGATCCAAAGTACGTGTATGGTTTTGCAGTCTCACACTGTTTTCTGTATTCCAGCAGGTAGTTCTGCACTTGATACTTCACTGCCACAGTGATCTGGTCCTACTTAATTCCTTCTTCCATGCAGTGTTTGCAGTCATACATTCTGATTTTCTATACATATACATACAATTCTGACTTTGTATGATGCAACAGGCCTATAATGAGCGTGTGTGTGTCCTCTTTTTTAATGCATTATTTGACCTGTTTTCTCTCCTTGTGTACATGGCTATATGCTCCTGTAACACTAAAGGGTTTTTTCTAGTCAGCAAGACAAGAAACCACAGTACTTGTGTTGTGATTGGACAGGCAAGACCAAAATTTTATGCCCTGTCCAGCCTGTGCTCTCTTTTTCCAATTACAGAGTTATTTGACTTCTGTCTTCCTATTTCCTGATTTGAAGTTTATTATTCACATCAGTCTCCCTCACTGTGGTATTAAGCTACAGTGTACACTGAGACCAGTATCTATTGCTAATTTAGTATGCACTTGAAAGAGGTGAAGGAGTTTTCTTACTATTTTCACAAATACTGCAGTTAGATAAGTCAGTCAGACCAGAGGTCTGTTTATTTCAGCTTCTGCACAGAAATGCACCGACACATAATCCCTGACTCTGCATATTCTTGACTTTCATTTAGAGGTACACAGAAAGTCAAGTCTCCTGAAGTAAGAAGCTGCATTAGAAGAAGAATTTTCGTTAGAAAAAAGGGAAGGACTGGGTGACAGCAAAAGGCTGAACCTGTTAGCAGGATCTCTAGGTGACAGGCTGGGTCTTAAGTAGGAGCAGACTTGATATTTTGAAGCCCTCTAGACCCATGCTCCCTTCCCAACCATATGATCAAATATTCTTTTCCAATCATTCTTCTGTTTCTATTTTCATGCTGTATTTTGCATTTCCTAAAACACCTGGAATGCCTTGCTCAGACAAGGCCAGTGTATCTCACTCAGGCTTGGTTTTGAGTCTGCCATCTCCAGGACTCTTTACACCTTTCTTCTTCCTGTAGGAGAATATTAACTGGTGAGTCATCTGAGAGAGAGTCATATGTTTATCCTCCTTTGTTCCTCCTCTGGCTTTATCTTGCTAGACTGAAAAGTCATTAGGGCAAGAGCATAGTTTTAAAGCTTGTTTATCATTCAAAATAGTTATTATTACTATTATTATTAGAGACTCATCTATTGTTGACTGTGTGTAGTCAAGGAAAAGAATTTATGATCTGATGAGTACTGATCACTTGACTGCTAGGATATTTACCATTATGAGCTCAAGGCAACCATAATAGGAAGTAGGGAAATGGAAAATGAATTTTTCTCATCTGGCATCTACCCAGCAAGGTCATGGAAAGAAGGAACTTCTAGGAAATGTGGGTAATATTTTCTGAAGTTGCTTTTTTTTCCTGTGCCCTAAACAACATGAATCACACTCTTCTCTCGGGTTATTAGCATCATCTTAAAAGAACCATAATAGATGATGGTGATGTTATCATGTGGTTTTTAGCAGCATTTTTTCTAGGGAGAACAGCATTAACACCATCAGTAAGAATGTCCATTTTTGTAATCACAAGCGAAACAAGAACCTGCAAGCTCATTTCATGAGCAGTGCCTCCAGATGGATAGGGTTGAAGTGAGTAATAACAAATATGAGAACCTAAATAATCAAATCAAATGTGGAGGCAACAACCAGGGGCTTGAAAATTGCTCCAGAATTATGAGTAAATATTCTTAAATCTGTCACTCATTATACCATCACAGATGGGTTGTAGATAACTCTGGGGTGTACATGCTCTGCCTCAGGAGCAAGGTAGTGCAAAGAATGCTATCATTCATTAGCTTTTGAGAAACTGACTTGTGTTCCTCTATCTGTGTAAATGTGAAGTGCTGAGAACCTTTCTCCTTCCATAGGAGATAATTTTAGAGGTCTTTTCCAGCCTCAGAAATTCTGTGATAATTCTAAGACATTATAATTCTAAGACAGAATCTATGCTTTTTTCTTGTCTTTTTTTTATTTTTGAGGTAAACATACTTGGATCAGCTAAAATTTGAGGTTGAAAACAGATTAGCTTACTAGACATTAGAGAATAGAGGAGAAAATTGCATTAATTTCTTAACTTTTTCTAAGGGCAATAAAACATGTCATATTTCAAGAATGACTTAAAAAATTCTGCCTCACATTTAAATATTGCCTTAAATGTCTTTTGTCACAGTATTACTCTGGTGTCCCATTGTCAACATGGGCACCTGGTTTGATAGTCAAATTATTCAGATTTGAAATAATCCCTGTGCTTTAGTAAATTCATTACCTACTACTTTGTGTTCACTACAACTACAGCAATCTTTAAGGGTTACTCTGCTGTTTTACATGTGTAAAATCCATGATTATGCCACACTGGTGTATTGGGTTTGCATATAAGGGGTGATGCCAAGGTCAACCCACTCCGAGGGGCTGTTTTGTCATAGTGTTACTGATTTGGGTCAGGATAATTAGAACATCTGTAGTGCTCTCTGTAGACTTTGAGAAAAAATGAGATTATATAATTCTAGTTTATGTGTGACCTTCAGTAAAGTTATCTAAGCTCCCCCTGGATATACATTATGTAGATTATTATGTCTAAATTTGTACAGATTATATAGATTAATGAATCAAGACACCTGACTTGTCAAGTGTTGATGGCAAACACTTCACAACAGGAGGCATCAAGGAGTTCTTTTGGAAAAACTCTACTCAGAGCAGCCAGAGAGCAAGCTAACATTTAAGCAAAGTGAACAAACAGAGATCCAGTTCTCATCTTGTTTTAGTAAGCTGACGGGATGTAACCAGGATGACAGTACTAAGAATCAGAAATGTTTCCAGGGCCCTGAAATAAACAGCCCCCTGGATATTGTACAACTCAAAATTCCTGATCTCCTCTGGAAATCTCCTCCTGAGAATGTAACCCTTGAGGAGTCATTAGTTCTCTTAAGATGAAGGCAAAACATGTTATTTAGACCAGTCATAAGTCAGGAACAAACAGCAAAGCTTTTTATTCAGAGGAAGAAATCATCTCTGGAAAGTTCTCACTTAAAAACTTCAGAATGTGTCCATCCACTCTCATACCCTTTTGAAGGTTCAAATGAATGATGATAATGCTTATGATGTGACACTGCTAATTAATCTGTCATGCTATCTCACTATTTTGGGAGAAAGACATGATAGATTACGTGCTACTTGCATATACACACTCTCAAAAAGTATGCAGAAAATTTTAAACTGCCACAGGTCACATATTGGGTCATTGAGATAAATCCTGGCTAAAAGGAAATCTAAGCTGGCAATTCCCCATCGTATCACACAAAGGTGAAATAGTCAACAAGTTCATTCTTCTTCAGTTAATGTAGTGTGGGTTTCAAGAAATTCAGAAAAATTGGTGGCTCATGTAAAATTGTACTGAGTGTGTAAGTTAAAGTCAAGGTATTGGGTAAAGTGCAGGAATCTCAAGAGAACTCCTAATTTCCATCTTCATGTTCAAACCCTCATTTTGTACTTTGAGAATCATAGTGCCAGACCCCAAGAGGTGACTTTTTCTGTCCTCTCTCTGGGACAGAATCAGAACTCCTTTTTGCCTCATGTTTTCTTTCTAAATATTACTTTCCTCTGTAGACATGTTAACAATAGTTTCTCACAGGTCAAGTTTTCAGACATTTAATGACTTGATGATCACTTTTGAATTTGTCTCCATGCAATTCATGGCTTGATTCAACCAGTATGCTCATTTCAGTACTTATTTGAATGACAACTTCATTTTAAAAGTTCCTAATTATATTCCTGTTTAAATATCTAAGCGGGATGTCAGTCTCTTTTCTGCAATAACATGCTTGTTAACTCCAGTAAGCCTGAAGTTATTTATCTGCTACAATTCTACTCGTCTGAACTGCTGGGTAACCAGTCATTATCATGTAGCATTTGTACATCTGCTTATTCCTATACTTCCAGGTTTTAATTGCCTTTATGCCTTGTTCCTTGTTATCTCATTTATTGCAAGCCTGTATTTTTTTCTTCCAGACAAGCAAAAGCCATGTATTCCTGTAAGGCTGAGCATAGTCATGAGCTGTCTTTCCCACAGGGAGCAATATTTTCCAATGGTAAGATTTGTTTTACATTGACTTATATATTAAAAAATAACCTATAAAAAACTGAACCGTATCACAAAATGGGGGTGTAATTCCCTTTTTAGCTCTCAGGTTTTGCCCTGAATAAAGACCATGTAAATAAATATATGTAGCATGTATGGGATCTTTAACAGTGTTAAAAGTTGTGTATATGTTTTTTTGCAGTGTATCCATCAGTGGAACCAGGCTGGTTAAAGGCAACTTATGAAGGCAAAACAGGACTAGTTCCTGAGAATTATGTTGTCTTCCTCTAGTAATCTTTAGTGGACAGCAATATCTTCATGGTATCCATGGTAACAAGTAAAAAGCACTATGATTTTTATCTGACACAGATATGGGATCAGCCCCTTAGCTGAGTGGTAGATTTCCTTCAGATGCTGCAGCTGCAGGTTACAGAGCTCCCTGCCAACGGAACAGAATGTGATGAAACAGTTAACAGTTTCTGTGCTGAGGACGGTACCCTGTTTAAATAACTTCCATTGTTTGCAGAAGGTTGTTCTGTTCTTCTTTTATGGGTAAGGAACACTAGAGCAATAAAAAAAAAAAAAAAAAAAAAATTTAAAAAGTCGCTATTTAGCTGCAGATTTTCAGGTCTGAGGATGTTATTCACAGAAATGTGAAATTTAGAGGCAAAGCACTCTATGACATTTCTTGTAATCTATGGTTTTTAATATGGAAAATCGTGGACTTTTTCATAATGTAAGTACTGCTTCTATTGTGATCTGAATTCTCCCTTAGAAAACTTGATTCTAAAATTGATCCTAATCATTTCAAGTAAGAAATTACTTTCTAGTAAATCAGAAGTTGGAACTTCTGTTAGTCATTGAGTTACAATATGGTATAGAATTTATACAACTGACAATATCAGTTTATACACTGCCTGTGCAGTGAGTGCTCATTCAGAATGTGATATGTTTAATGAATGTTTCATTCAAATACTTACTAGATTTCTTTCCTACTTTCTGTATCAGCATAGATAATATTAACAACTTTTATTTCAGTGATAACCATCATCTGGAAGATATTCTCTCTGTGTCCCAGAACATCCGTAGAAAACAAGGAGATACTAGATCTGAACTGATTGGTAGTCATGTGAAGTGAGCAATGAAAAACAGCAGTATGTTTTGAAACCTGAGATAAATTGTAGCTAATTCCTTTTCCATTGCAAGTAAGACAAATGACCTGTGAACTAGCCAATTTTATAAGCTATGAATGCTAAAAGCTCCATGTAGCAATAAAATTACTTAGTGTTATTTCTCCTGACTTCTAAAATATTTGACAAAGATTCTCTCCTTCCACAGAATAAAAAATACTTACTTTTCAAGGGTGTTGTAAAGACCTATTGATTGCTCCTGGTAGGACTGAAAAGGGAAAAAAACTCTAAACAAATAAATAAAAACAAGGCAAAGAAAACCCTAAAAACCATAAGTAGCGTTCTCAGTCTGAGCGGTTTTCTTGTACACCTTGAGGGAAAACATGCATTGTTTGCTTGGCTACTTACCATTCCTGATTGAAAACCAAGACATTTAACCTCCATCTGAGCATTTCTTCAACTTCAGTGCTTCCAAGAGAATTCACTGTTTCATAGAAACATCTGGGCTTAGTTTCAATGATCTGTCAAGGCTCAGTTCTTTCTTCAGTAGCAGAAATCAACATACCAATCATCTGTTGATTTCGAAGTTGTAACTACTAACTACTTCAAGAAAGTTTAAGGAAGGACTGCTGTTAGGGCTAAAAACATCAGTAAATTTTTACCTCCTGCTTTTTTCTTTCCATAGCCTTTTTCTTGTTCAAATTGAAAAGTAAGACTCATTGCCAACACAAAGAAGCACATCAGAACATTCTTTACTTAAATGTAGTGTATGAATTCTTCAGAGCAATTGCTGGATTTCAGGCTGGTGACAGAATCCCACAGGATCTTTCTCCTCACTAATTCAAGTACTGAGTGGTGGTCAGAGAAAGAGAGAGGCTCAAAGAACATCCTTCCAAAAATGGTCTTTTCCTAGGGGCAGTCTGAGCAGGACCAGCTGCAGGCAGTTGAGGACAGACCCCATGCATTAGTGACTGAGTGACCTGAGTTCTTTCTTCACCCTAAACAGTTTCATTAATCCCAAAACGTTTCACTTCATCTTAAATCCAGACTTTATCCAGAGCAGATATGAAAGGAAGTGAAGATCTTTCCTCAGCCAGTTGAGTCTTCCTTCATTTTAAGGCAAGCCAAGTTTTCTTCATCTTAGCTATGCCTGAGCGGGCCATTGCCCTGAGAAGACCAACATGGTCTTGGTTGTGTTTCTGCTGTATTTCACAATCAAAAACTGTAGGCTGTCAAAAGGTTTGCCTCTGGTGACCTTCCCAGGAAAAGTGCTGCTGCAGGCAAAAAGGAGAAGAAAGGGAAGCAGAACTTTGAGCAGAGGCTGGTAGCCCAGCATGTCTCACACAGGCAAAAAAACGCAGTGATCAGGGGAAAAAATCCCAGCTTCTGTCTGTTGCATGAGGTCAAGTAGCAAACCTGTATTGAACATCCTTTGATGACTCCTCATATCTCTTGAGGGCAATTTAATTGTTGTGAAATTCTTGAAGAATTGTGAAATAGAAAATGTAGAAGATATTTGCTCTTACTTGCTTTGGTCTAGCCTGATGTAAAAATAAGTGGGGAAAAAAACCCTAAGCCTAGGTAATTTCACATCCTCTGTATGTGTCTCACAATTCTCCAGTACTGTGTTTTGAAAGCAGCTGATCTGAGTGCAAGCTAGAGAAGTCAAAGATGCCAAGTTCATTAACAATTTTGTAAAACTGCCAGGTTCAGTTACAGATTAAGCAAGTAGAGCCTGTGAGTGCTGAGGGAAAGGTTGTAGAAAGTCCTGGAGGAATTCCTGTGGAGGAGAGGTGTTTCATCTGTTCCATGCATTCATCTCACATTAGTCTGAAATTAGGATTGGAGAAGGCAACTTCATAAAAAACTGGATTCCATTCATGTGCTGCTCACAGAACAAATCTGTATTTTCCTCTGCAATGCTCTGCAGCTTGTTTACGGGCCCTTCTTCTAAACTAGCCATAAATAATTTTTAAGTCATTTAGCTTTAAAATGGCATTTCCATCTGAAAAAGGTTATGCCCATTCTTGCTTACAGTTAGGCACTCACTCTCCAGGAGTAGAGGTTTTCATTTTTGGAACTCTGTGGTTTTCCTTGTACAGCTTTCTGTATGATCTCACTGACGATTGTGGGTGCCCCAGCTCTTCCTTGCCTTTCATGAGGGAGTTTATCTCTACAAGAAGCTGTAGAGTGAACCAGAAAGTTGAATAAGTAGGAGTGCAAAGACTGAAGTGGGGGAAGAGGCAGCACCAAAGCTTCTCAAATGATGGTACTCTCAGGCCTGATCAAAAATCCTTTCTGACAATGTCAAAAAATCAGAAATCCATATAACATTTAAATGGAGATATAATATTTTGATAATGCCTTAACAGAAGATTAGGCATTCTGTAATAAATTAGCTCATGGTAGTGATTTACTATTCTTTATGGAAATCAGACTCACTTTACAAGCAAAGGTTAAACATTTTTTAAAGAATTGTTATTATTATCCTTCCTAAAAGGATGCAGCAGGTTTGTTCCAAATATCACTGTAGAACTCAAGGTAGATGATACATTGTTGTTGTTTGTCTTGTGGAAATAATGTCTGTACCCACAACATATAATTAGCTATGTTTTTTCTTTGTTAAACCATTTGATACATATTGCAGCACAACATGAATCAAATTAATAGTGTGAAGGACTGATATATTGTATGATAAATATGTAAAGTATATTAATATTCTATATTCACACATTCTATTAATGATGATAAAGATTACATTTTTTGTGTGTAATTCCTATGAGTTCAGTATTAAAATGTCCTTGCCATATTTTGGCATTTAGAGTTATATGTAACAAAACTGTTAAATTAAACCATAGTTATCACTTATGACCCTAACTCCCCTATAATTTTCATTGTACAATTATTCCTGGGAAAAAAAGATGCACAGATCTGCTGACCAGCGCTATTCTATGATAGTAATAGTAACTTATTTTCCTTTTATATATTTTCTGGTGCTAATCTCTATTCTTTGCCTGTATTGAATTGTAATGTGCCTTTAGGAAAGACATGTTAGGAGAGGAAAAGTTGTAAAATTCTGCAGTTCAGAATGGTAATCTCAAAAAAAAAAAAAAAGAAGCACTGTATGGTAGTAATTGGATTTTTTTTTTGTTAACTTTTCTCCCCTGGCCTATTTTCTACTTAATAAGATTGCATCAGAATAAATAATGAAACTAAAAAGCACATTGTTCTTGATATTTCTTTTCCTAAGGCAGAAGGTTGTGCAATTTTGGATTGAGCAGCAAGAAGAGAAATCCCAGTTGGGGAGCACATCCTCCAGAGTGGGATGGATCTTCTCCACTGATGGAAGTTCTCAAAGCTCTAGTGAAATAAAAGAAAGACCTTTGGCAATTTATAGTGAGGGTTTGCTGGCCAGAAGCCCCCAGAAAGGAGACAGAATATTTTGCTAATGGGATAATCTATGATCCTTTCTTTCAGCAGAGAGGCCTGGATGAATTGTTCAGTGGCCAGAGATCAAAGCCATAGGCAACCTTAGTCTCTCTTTGGCTGATCACCTGAAGATGCTGCTGCAGCTCCTGCTGAAGTGGCACTGTCGGTCAGGCTGTTTCTGTGCCCATTGGGGGGCCTCTTCTTGTGTAAGATTTTGCTTGGGCTTTGGGAGTTTGCTTTGTTTTGTTTTATTAAGGTTCTTGGTATCCAAACAGGCACTAATTCAGTCACTGAGGATCATATGGGTTCTGTAATTGTCCTGTGTGTGGCAGTGTTTAATAAGGCATCGGATTATTCTTGTTGTTTCAAGTGTAGAGCACAGTGCTGCAACCCTTGGACGCCTCAGCTGAAAGCTGGTGTGTGTCTGAGCTTTCTGCAAGTGTTTCATTGGGAGTTGGCATCAAAGCTCTGGCACTAAAGAGAGCACCATTATCTCTGCAAGAGTTTCTGTTGGAGCAAAGGGCAGAACAGCTGAACAGGGCACATGGATAATTTCAATTTTCAATCATATTTATGGCAATTTTGGAGGTATTAGAGTTTATAGGGGTTACTTTAGATACTATATGGTATTTTAATAGGAAAATATATACAATCAATAACTAATCTATTTAATAAAGTCCTACTAAATTATCTTATGGAACTCTCTGTTTATTTTGTAGTGTGGTTTCAATAATTATCTGCACTCTGTATATATCTACATGTAAATAACTAGCATGACATGCAGAAGCTGACTTTGCAGACATAATTCTATGTTGTACTTTACACTGTATTTCAAAAATTTGAAAAAATGTTGTTCAAAATAAAAATCCTTTATACACAAACTAGTTTTTTATTTGTTTTAAATTTGGGCTCTGGTTCAGCCTTTTCTTTTTTCCAAGTAATAACACTTTGGTTCCACTTCTATCCTTACCTGCATTTTAGAGTAACATTTCACCCCTGAGGATGTTTTACATAGATGGCCATGTGAATATCAGACCATAGTCTGTCATACACTGTCCTGATCATGTGGAAGTCTCCAAAGATGTGGCTTTTGAGGAAAAGAAAATTACAGCTTTAGGTGTTAGGTAGCAAGAAGCAGAGCCCTGGTATGGCAGAATCTCACTGAGGAGGTCTTTGCCTCTGGAATTCAGCAGATGGATGGGCTCATGAGAGGGCCTTCCATGGCTCCATTCCAACAGCACTGCCAGGTGGGGTGTGGCCGAGTTTCTTAGGTATCGTGGGCATGATATGCTCACAGATACCATTTGAGCTATTCCAAACTAGGCCAAACTAGGCCTCAGGCCTGGGCCTAGTAGGCCGCAAAACGTTCAGCATACGTAGTAGCAAATAAACTTATCTCCTACTAGGTATGCGTTAAGGTATGGCCACTCGCAGCATGGAGGTAATAGCACTAGATCTCCGTAGCCACTTTAATCCTAGATTGCTTACATACTTCTGTATGTTCACCGCCTATCACAATGCACCTGCTACTGTAAACTATTCAGTCTGTACTTAACCAGCCATCTCGCAGAATAAAGGGGAGTACGTGCTAGAAACCATACTGGTTAGTCTCACGTTACTCTAGTCCCCAGTCTTTCCAGAGTTCGACAACAGTGGGGGAAGCAAGAGAGTGCAGTGGCCTCTGCAGGTTCCCTTGCATGTCCTCCCCAGTGTCTCTCCAGGACTTTTTGCCTCAGTTCTTACAGCCCTTGGGCTGGAGTCACAGCTGTGCCTCAGGCAAAGGGGGCCGTGAGGAGACCTACCTTGCCTTTTCCCTGAAGGAACTCACCAGAAACTCAGGAGACTTCAACATTCCTGAAACAATCAGGCTTTGTTATGATACAGACCCAAACCCAGTGTTTCTTAAACAAGATCAAACCAGCCAGCTGTTAAACTCTTTCCCTGTTCACTGGCTTGGGCTTGGACAGTGCGGAACACTGCAGGAGGCCGGGGAGGATGGATGGATGGATGCTGCTCCCGCATCCACGGCTGCCAGCTGCCAGCTCCTGCCGCGGGCAGCCTCAGGCTGCTGGGGCTCTGCCTGCCAGCCGAGCTGGGCTGCTGCCCTGCCAGCCTCCCTGTGTGTGGGCACTGTGCCCACAGCCCTGCCCAGGGGCACATCAGAGACAGACAGGAACAACACATCAATACCGTGGCTGTAAGTAAAAGTGAGATTGTTGAGAAGCCAAGCAGCACGGACTAGATGGAGAAAGTCTTTCCCTTCCGATGCTTTCTAATAACTGCTCCACGGTGAAGCCTGTATTTCACAACTCTCCCTGCTCGAGCATTTGAGAGATGTGGACTCTACTTCCAGGAATCAAAACATCACTGCAGCCTACAGTCACCGAACTGTCTTGCACCTTGCTGAGATCCTGGTGTCCCAGGCAGGATGGAGCCAGGGAGAAGGGAAGGTTCCCCTTGGGGCCAAGGGATGCAGTTGAGCTGGCAAAGCCTCTTCTGGCTGTATTAGTTCTGCTGGAAAAGCCTGAGAAGTAGAGGGGTTGCAGCAAAGGGTGAGAGCTGAGCTGTAGCTCAGTGCCCTGCTTTAGGAGTAGAGAGCCACCCCTGAGGCGTGGTGTGGAACAATAGCAATGGAAGCTGTCACCATCACTCCCTGCAACACTGCCGTGCCATGGGGGCTTTACCTGCCCTGCCGTGCTGCTCTTTGTGCCTGTGCCTTTATCAGCACTGCCACAGCTCCCTCTGGGACCTGCGCTTGGGACTGGATTCTCCTCCACTCCTGCTGAGGGCCATGAATGTGGTAGGATTGGTAGGAGCTGCCACAGATACCCAGCTCTGCACTGTGTGTAAGCACAAGAGAAAATGGAGAATATCTGCCTTTTGATAGTTCATCAAAAATGACAGCTCGTTACTGAACTTACATTAATTACATTTACATTTTGTGTTAAAGATCTGAAATAAAATGGTTGTGTTTTCTGTTAGAGTTTTCTGCACTTTTCCACACACATGAAAGCTTCCCAGCTTTAGATCCCCTGGAGAGGTGAATGCACACTACACTGGGGTCTAGACTAAGCTCTAAAATAATTCTTATCACTCATTTTCACAGTGTCCCATTTTACTTGGCATCAAGGAATAACTAATTTTTTTTTAAAAGTTCTAGGAAAGCTATATTCTGTCTGACATGCTATATTTTGACTTTTTCAGTGAGCATTTAGATGTAAAAAGACTTAAATTGCTGTTGAATCACCACATTAACACCAAATTTAAAACTCTGAAGGGATGAGGCATCTGTGCTTACCAGAAAGGGTGAAGACACATTTCATTACTTGGTTGCATTAAAGCACCTTACAGGGCATGATTCTCATGTGCTTGGAAAAATTGTTATTTTTGGCTTTATTATTAATAAGGCTTCAGTGTCAACTCTGGAGAAAGTCATGTGTGGAATTGCTTTGGTATAGAATGTGTGCTGAGATGAGCCAGGCTGGCCACAGCCTCCTGCCTAAAGAGGAGAAACTTCAGTGATCCAAGGAAACAGCACAGGTGTAAACTGAGCAGGTGGCAAAGTCAGTTCAGGTCCCAGCTTGGAACATTTTCTCATTAGTTTGGCTTGATGCATTCCTTCAAAACCAACATTTCTAACACTGCTTATTAAACATGTTAAATAAAGTATCTGCACTTTCATCTTTTAAAATTTTATTTCATGCTCGTAAAACTTTTCCCGTGTCATTTGGATTAATTGTTGATACGGAAACAAAGTATTGAAAGATATTCTTGGCTCCTTTTGCAATGGTTGGCTTCTTTTCTATTGTATTTATGGCAACAAGCTCAAAAGCTGAACTAACCTAGAGCAAGTGCCGTTGCCAAAGATCACCGTGTGCTTTTTTAATGTAAACATGCAGGGATTCATGGGAACACTGAGTGACCTCCACAGCCGGTACAGAAAGGAGTCTTAATTCACTTGAAAGTACTTTGGTAATTGGAATACATCTTTCTGCCAGTATAATTGAGGAACTGATTAGGTAGACCCAGCACGGGTGTATTTCATGTAAAATTACTGTTAATGGCTCTTGGGTGCCCTTAGAAGGGATTAGAGTCCCATCTGAATGAAAAACCATTTAGTTTTGTTGATTGTCATTGCTTTTGTATTCCTACCAAAAAAAGAAATACCACATGCAAAGGGGAGCATGTGGCACATCTGGATTTGGGGTATTTTCAAAACAAGGACTGCAGTGCTGTGCTTTGGCTACAGCAGCAGGTGGGGGGCTGAGAGGGTGGGGGCTCAGCCCTTGGTGGGCTCGGGGCAGGGCGGGGTATGGAAGGTGCCAAACACGTCTCAGCACAGCAGAGCTCGGAGCAGGAGCCATGGGCTCCAGCCAAGCTCACTTGGGGTCTCCGTGTTCCAGGCATGCCCGCACACCCACGGCAGCCCTGGGAAGCATCGGCGTAGTGCACAGGCAGGTGAGACAGCTGCGCTCTGGGAAGCCCCGTGAGAAGCCTTTCAGAGGACGATTCCCAAACCCGGGCAGAAGGGGAACAAGAAACCTGAGCTTGACCAATCCATGGAGTGTTCCTCCAAATAAATTACCTGGCATACAGGATACAACTGGTTCCTAGAATAGAGCACATGCTGTTTGCAAAGGCCTCACAAGAAGGTAACAAGGGTTAGAGTTTCAGTGCACCTGAGCTGGGAGGCTGAGCACTAAGTGCTGGAAACAGAGACTCTGAAAGCAGTGACAACTGTGAGTCCTGAATTGCCACAAAACAAGCAGGATGCCTCTCAGCAGGGAAAATCCACAAGAAGAAAAGACAAAAACCACACTGGGGGCCCTGGGGCACCCTCGAGGGACATCTAAAGGAAGCAGGTAGATTGGAGAGACCTCAGAGACATTTAGGTGCAACCAAATTGTGCTGGGTAGCTGTGATGCAAATGTCTCCTTACATAAAACCTCACTGTAATTGTCAGTTTAGGTTTGTTATTTCCTGCTGTTGCTGTTGGTCGAGGGATGCTTTTGTTTGGTCCTGTGAAGTGCTGTTTCTTTTCTGTAATTAGGACAAACTGCCTGCCTGTCTTGTATGCGAAAAAATGGCCATTCTGCACAATGTCCTGCTCCCCAGACCTTCCCTGAGACACCTGCAGTGAGTGCCATAGGAGTGTGTCACTGGCATCCAGCTGTGATTTGTAATACTGTTTTGTTTCCAGAAGGGCCCTTCTCCCTGCCCTCCCCATCCCCCTCAAGTTCAGACAATACAAAAAAACCCAGCACAGTTATTTTTACCCTCAGAGCAACATAGAACCTAGTCTGCCCCTGCCAAACCCTTGCCTTAATAATTTTTCCTCATCTTTGTTTAAATGATGTCTTGAAATATTTCCTAAATGAACTGAGAAAGCAAATGTAAGCATGATCATAATAATGATATCTGTAAGCACATCAGCATGAGAAACTCAGGTGAATATTGTGGCTTTTTAGCTAATTAGCTTTGCTGGATAGTTTACATCCAGAGGGAAAATCAAGACAGAATGTTTATCATGGTGTAATTTGTGTGAATCTCTCACAAATAGCTCCTCTCCTGAAGGCAGAAGGAACAAAGAGAGCTCTTCACTTTTCGCTTTCCCTGGCACACGTTTAGGTCACCCTTCCCTGCAGGAACATCTGAGTCAAACAGTGGTAACACCAAACCCAGTGCAGCTCACAGGGGGTGATTTAGGACACTGAACCTCCTCAGAGCATCACCTCAGCCTTGGCTCAGTTTGGTGCCCTCTCCAGTGCTGCAGCACCTTCATTACACACAGGAAAGCAAATGATGGCTTCAGCTGAATTCCTGCACAGCAGGATCTCTGACACCACTTACTTCTTTTATTTGGATAATCACAAAATACCAGTGCTGCCTTCCCTGTGAGCAGCCAGTGATTATTGCTTAACTCATTAGTATGTGTAAGAGGAAGCTCATCTGTGCTGTGCAGAAATGTGTCAGGCTCCAGAGCATCTGGATCGTTATGGAATCTGAGGTGTCACAATAAAAAACCATCTCATTTAGGGGGGTTGTTATCTGCTAAAGGTTAAAGCAAAACCTTCTACCTCAAGGGGTTTAGACATCCTGTGTCAAATGAGTAATCTTATTTCATTATTTATACCCTTCTATTACTATGTCTGTTAAAAAAAAAAACCCAAACTGTCCTTGAGCAAAAGAGGTGTGCATTGAGGCTGAATTGGGACAGAGCATATATATATATATATATATATACACACACATACACACATACATATAGATATATATATGCACACACAAAGATATTCCATTCAATTCTGAGGAACACCATTGTGTAAATAAATCATTGGGGCCTAAATAAAGGTACCAATGCAGATGTGCTCAACTGAATGCATATTTAAGTAGCACCACATTCTTTCACTTCGACACCTCAAAGTTCAAGTGTCTTAAAGACTTGAAGATTATTTTCTTCTGTGTGCTAGCTGCTAATAGAAATTCCACTTAGAAGAAATTAATGTATTTTTGTACTGACTAAATGCCTTCCCCAGTTGTTTTATACTGCATGGAATGCTTAAACTAAATTAATTTGGAAAATGAATCATCTGCGTGATAACCCAGCCTCATCAAACTGTTTGTGATGTGTACATGGAGTAGTGGTAACATCCAAAATATGAATTCACAAGAACGAGGACATTCAGAAATGAAACTGCAACATCACTTTCAAGATGTTCTGTATTATGTGGAAATGATGTCCGTAAGTATTGGCATTGTTGGCATGACTAATCCTCTGAGGGCACACTAACACTGCAGCACATCCTTAGAAAGGGGCAACATCTAAACCAGCAGTCCAGTTTTTTGCCAGTATTTCCTTGGAACAGGAGCAGAGGGGGGTGGTCTCTCCTGTTGATGGAGGACACATGGCGTTTCCCAGCCATTCTGCCTGTGCCCCTGCCCAGGCTGTGGGCCCCACTCCTCGCCTGTTGCACACCACGTCAGAAGGCAAAGGGGTGGGAAGTGGAACACACTAAGGATAAGGGAAGGATCACCTGAGCACTGGAGTCAGTTCCTTAAAAGCCAGGGGTGATGTGCCCCGTTGGTGCAGCCAAGGAAAGGTTGCACCAGTCCAGGTCAATGTTCAGCAACAAGAGGAGCTCTTCTCCCCCATGACTGAGGATCTCAGGGTGGATGGATGGTGGGTGGATGCATCCTGCAGTGCTGCATCTTACACCTCGGAGGGCAGATCTGGCACTGACCAATTCTGGCAGCAGAAAGCTCCAGTTCTTGGTGTGGACATTGTAGTGAGCTCAGGCACCACTTCTGTCAAGTCTGGGGACAATTTATTCTGAAACTCTGGCTTTTAAGAAGTTACAAATAAATGATTACTCTATGTATAGGTTGCTGTGCTAATGGTGTCTCTACTCAGGTGTATTCTTGCTGATCTGGACCAGCAGTGCCGTGCCAGCACCTCTGTTCCCACAGTGCCACAGCCTCTGCTCCCACATCAGCACCTCTTGCGAGCACTGCTGTGCATGGACCTTCTGCACTGCAGGGCAGGCTTTTTAATAGACTTTGCCTTTGTATATGCTTGTGCCAGGAAGGCAGGAATGCATTGTAACTCATTTTGATGCTTCCATAGGCTGGCAGTTTGACCATTGCAGTTTTGATTAAAGCCATGACCTTCCATGGAAGAACAAATAAAGATATATATATATACATATAAATAACTAGATAAGGTTTTATTGTATCCCATCTTGTAGAAGGTTTGAATTGCAAACAAAATGGAAAACAGTTCTGCCCTGCCCTCCACCCCCACCCCATCGCAGTGTGGGTTCAACCTCAGTAAATAATCAGTGTATACTGTCTCTAACCTGGAGCTGCCAAAGTATTCCCCCCAAAATCAGCCTCCCAGCAGCTGCTCTGTAGGACTGCAGCACAAGTGGCTCCACCAGCCTGGTACAGGCAGCTGCAGCCCCGTGTCCAGTGACACCAGAGCCATTCTGCAGCTTTACCCTCCTCTCAATCTAGTGGATTTTTGTACATCGACAGGTAGCTGAAGAGTTAAACACTTCTCACACTACTACAAAGCAAGCACATCCCCATTTTATTGGACATGACACAATGTAGCTAGACAACACCTTTGCAAAAATACTTGAAGCTATAATTTCAGATGTACAAATATAGAGATTAAAGCTCCTTTTCTCAAGAGGAAAATACAGAAATCTTATACAAGTCTCTTTTTTTCCAAAAATAAAAACAATAGCAACAAAGCATAAATTATGTCTATCATGATCCTGAATGTTATAAACAGATAAATATGAACATCAGTCCAAAGACGTCTTAAAGTTAAGCATTATTTATCTTTCTACAGAATTTTTCCATTGAGGATTACAAAGGCTCTACAAAGTATTAATGTATTACACATCCAAGTAACCCATTGGGAAAAGAAGGTGTATTGAAGGTATAGGAGTGAGGGGAGGATAGATGTTTCACAGATATGGAAACTGAAATTAAAACGCTGTATGAAATACAGAAACTTTAGAAGAACATGCACTGCAGGAGTGCCTAGCTTTGGGTTGTGCTTTCCTCTATCATGTAGTTTTTCTTAAAATTAATGTCTGTCTTCAGGGAAGGCTTAAGTGAAGTGAAAAACTTCATGAAGTAATATTTTCAACATTTCAGATGTTTGGAGTTTTGGGGTTTTTTTTATCTCTGATTTGTGCAACCTTTTGGCTGTGGGCAGCCAAACAGACACATTACCTGTATTTTGAAGGTGGAGAAAGGGAAGCAGTTTCTGTCTCCCAGTAAAACATAAGCTGGCTTTAGCCATCACTAGGAACTACTTATAACAGCAGCTGGGGGAGTGATTGTGTAAAATTATTGTAAGAAATGAACTGGCCAGTGAGTGTGACTATCTTGCAAGCTGAGCTTTGGGATACCAAACATCTAAATTTTCAAGTGAGAAGCCTTGTCATCCTCAGCTGACCAGCACTTGATGTGTGGTGATGACATTCCCAAAAGATGATATTCCCATCTGTTGTGTGTAATGCCCCACAGGTGGGCTGAGAGCCTGTCCTGACAGCATCATGTCACAGTTTTTTTCTATTAAACAGTGGTAAATTTTTGTCAAGTCTGTTGTCCTTTGTCTACAACAGAATATGCCTACATGGACCATCAAAATCGTCTTTGGAATGTTGCTGGAATCTGGGGAAATGGTTGGGAAGATATAAATTGCAGGTGGCCAGGGGTTTATTTTTTAAATACTCTCAGTCAGACCACATCCACACCTCTTTGGATTCATACTGCCATGCACATGATGGTTTGGTGCTTTCCTGATTCATGCATATAATTAAGACAGGCCTGCCAGAATAAATCAGTTTCTTTGAGCAGCACCATGATGAGAACTTTGCTCTCAACTGGAGGTATCGCAGATTAGAGTCTCAGACTGGACATCACCCAGCAATACAGGGCATGAAATGCAAGAGCATTGCTATATTCCCATCCAGCACATGAAAAATAGGCCTCTGAGAGAACTGTACATCCCTAGAATGAGCAACTTAGGGTGATGTTCATATGAATCTCACCTGTAAACCACAAACCTACCTCTACTTCTCTGCCCAGTTATTTCTGATGCAATGTCAAAGGTGTTCATTATGCTCACTACCTGCTTTTCTTCCCATCTAGCCCCTTGTTTGAAGCTCCCTGATGCAGTGTTCTGATTTCCTGACAATGATTTTTTTTTTTTTTCCCTGCATAAAGCAAAAGGAGATTTTAGTCATGAACTGGCTGGGTAAGTATTTGAATCGAGTGTGGGAAAATGCAATAGAGTGAAACCATTTAAATGACACTGTGAGAACTTCCTCACTGATATGCCTGAATGCTAAATTGGTGGAACTATTGTACCCATAGAGGTGAAAAGGTAACTTGCTTTCCATGGTCAGAAAAACATGTTCTATGACTAAAAGACTCGTGATGGTATTTTTATAATGAGCCACCCTGCACTGGCAAGAAATTGAAATGTTGCCAGCTTTAAAGGATATATTGAAATTAAATGGAAGCTTACCACTACTTGATGTCATCTATGTATACTTTAAATGCCTCATACAGAGCACTGTGGGCTCAACCCAGGGGAAAAAAAATCCTAAATGTGAGTGACCAAATGCATCAAGGCAGCAGCACTGCTCATGTATTTAAGTTATGCAACTGATGTATTAGTTCCAACAGCACTTAAAGACTATTTTCTGATGGTATTTATTTTCTCTTTAAGGCACACAGACAGATACATTTTAACTTAGTTATTAATATCCATGCACTCAGTCACCTTTTACTGCATGTTTCTGTCCAAGTATCTGAGAAACTAAAGTACCATTCTTCATGCAAACAACGTCAATCTAATAAATTAATAGCATTCATTGAAAAAAACCCACATAAATTTTAAACCAAAAAATACCTAAAATATTAAGAGGGTTTTTTTCCTTTTCATCTTCCAAGGAAAAAAGAGAACTAAACTAAAAGCAAATCTCTGTCCAAGTCAGGTCACCATGACACAAAGCAGTACAAACCAATAAATCCAGCAATGCTGACAGTCCAGCCTGGCAGTATGCTCACAGGCTTCCGAGCCGTGGAAAGTTGGGAGGGCTTTGGACATTAGCTCTGTGGCTGCAAGCTGACTTCTCGGAAGGAAAGAAAGGTCAGCCTGCCACAAACAGCATGTAAGGCAAGAAATGTGTGCTTGGAGTTGCACTGCATGGGTGGAGCACAGCCCATCCTCCCCTGCTCGGCAGATAAACCAGCGTTAAGTTTGGGCAGGGAGGAGAGGACGGGAAGGAAGGATCCCTGCAGGATCCCTGCTGTCCATGCTACTGACACATCACTGGTAACTGAGATGAGTATTTGGGTGTGGGCAGGAACACAGGAAAGCAGCTCACCTTTCTAATAAAAGTTAGAGAGACCTATTACTCTATTTGAAAGAAAAAAGAACCCAGCTAAGATACTAAAAAGGCATTGACTGTCAGAAAATACAAATTTAGGTCTTACTTTCACTGTTGCACATATAGCACAAGATAGCATAACTGCAGTGCAGCTGAAGAAACAGCTGCAAATCAGAAATTATTACGTGTGTTTATTATGCACACATATAACCAGGCCATTCCAAAGTGCCATGAAATCAACTGAAAGCTTCTCAGACCACAGTTCCCTCTGTCATGGACTAGATATTAAGGAACCCACATCCCCCCATCCCTAAAGGCTGGTCCCAGCTGCAGATACAGCTGAGATCTTTGAAAACACGAGCCAAGTGTTTGATCTTTTGTGTTTCTTGGACCACAGAGAGCACAACAGAGCTCAGCTGTGGAGCAGCTCGTAGACAAAGAGAACTTGCAGGACTTGCAGGGGCTGGAGGTCTCAGCTCTCCAAACACAGGTGAGCTGCCATGGCCAGGCACTTCAACCTCCAAAACATTATTTAAAAATTATAAATATGATACCTGTACAGAGCTGAATCACAGCAGCAGAGCTCAAACGAAGCAGATGAGTTCATGGATTGGTTTGTTTGCTCCACTACTTGAATGCTTACCAGCAGAAGGTAATGCTGAGGGGCTTTGGTCAAAAATACCTCAACTGTACAGAACAGGAGATGCTTAGCTTCAGGCACAGCCTGCATTATTCAGTGTATGAACTTCTAGTGATAGATAGGAACAAAAGCCTGTAGAAGATGGCTGGTAAGCTTTCTAATTAATACAACAGGTTTCATATCTTCAGAATGTAATCAGGCACATCCTAAATGTCAGAAAACAAGAAAAATGCATCTGCTGAAACCTCTTCTTTCTAATGTATTAACGCAACGTAAGAAGTTCCAGCATTGTTCTGCCTTGCTCATTATATTGAGAAGCAAAACAAGATTTTTATTTAGACCTATTCGTAAAGCTCAGGTCAAAAATGCTTTGCTCTTTAAAACAAAGGATGGAAGCACATACAACTATAAAACCTTGTACTCAGTAAAAAAAGTCAAGTAATGGCTCTCTGAATATTGCTGCAGGGTTGAAAAGTCGTACAACACAAGATTTCTGTACGGAATGAAGAAATCAGGTGTTTTGATCAGCATTCATAGAATCAGAATCATTTAATTTGGAAAAGAGCTGCCAAGATCCTTGAGCCCAAGCTTTGACTGATCTCCACCTCATCAACTAATCCACAGAAGGAAGTCCAGTCATTTCTTGAACACTTCCAGGGATGGTGACTTCATCACTTCCCTTCCAACACTTAACCACCTTTTCAACAAAGAAATTCTTCCTGATATCCAACCAGAACTTCCTCTAGAACAGCTGGAGGTCATGTCCTCTCCTCCTGCCAGTTGTTACCTGGCAAAAGAGGTCGACCATCCCCCCCCCTTCCCTGCCCCACTATACCCTCTTCTCAGGCAGTTATAGAGAGCAGTGAGGTCCCCCCTGAGCCTCCTTTTCTCCAGGATAAACACCCCCAGCTCCCTCAGCTGCTCCTCACAGCACTTGTGCTGCAGACCCTTCCCCAGCTCCGCTGCCCTTCTCTGGACACGCTCCAGCCCCTCAAGGTCTTTCTTGCAGTGAGGGCCAGAACTGAGCACAGCATTGGAAGAGTGGCCTCAGCAGTGCCCAGCACAGGGGGACGGTCACTGCCCTGCTCCTGCTGCCCACACCATGGCTGAGCCAGGCCAGGATGCCATCGGCCTTCTTGGCCCCCTGGGCACAGCCTGGATCATGTTCAGCTGTGCTGACCAGCACCCCCAGGGCCTTTTCCACTGTTCATGGTGTCTGTATAACCCAGAGTAAATGATAATATCAAAATGGACACTAAAAGCCATTTTACAATCTGGGCTTATAGCTGGATTTTTTTTTGAACTTCAGACAATCACATAATGATCACAGGAGTTTCAGACTCTTACAGCAGACACAATTACCCAATCATTCTATCTTGTATAGTGAATTCATCACAGCCATGAACTTTTGGGAATTTTTTCTGTGAGTTAGAGGTCTTTTAGAAATACAATTTGAGAATGTTTTTAACCTTTGTTATCTATTCCCAAAAGGTAACTTTTCTTCCTTCTTGATTACGCCTTTGAGACAAATATAGTGCATTTCAGATTAATCTGCTATGTTTATGGGACATGGTGACATGTCAGCCACTTAGGGATTGAGTAAAAGGCAGATGTAAGCAGATCCATGCATTCCTAAGGCAAACATATTCCCTGATCTGTCTTCTAATTTCAGAATTAGGGTGAATGAGGAGTAATTTTTAGTGTGGGAAGTTTCTGTTATCAGTTTAATCTAAACAGTAACATAGACGGTCTGCTTACTCAGTGGTAAATCATGTGGCAATATTTCAATTCCAAAAGAATGCATGGAAATACTGTTGTTACATGAAAGCGGAATGGTTGAAATGGAATTTTTTACTGAGCATCGTATTTACTGAATGCAAACACAAAATAAAGGAAACAAACGTCAAGATGTAGAAATAAAGAATTTTGTGCTATTTATTAAAACATAATTGCTTTAAGGATCACAGTTAAAAGTCAGACTGTATTGAGTATGAAAGACATTGCTTTCCTGGGCAGTTAGAAATGACAAACCTAGTCAACTAACACAAAAGTCTGTCCATACCACTTCATCTAGAGTCACACATTTGCACCAGCTCTAATGGGTTTTGTACTACTATGTGGGGATCTCAAAATGCTTTTATTCCCAGTTGTAATGTAAATTCTTCTTCGTTGGCTTTAGTAAATTACGACCAGTAAGGACACCTGTAGACATCCCTGTACTCGCCAGTTGCCCACAGTTTTTTCAAGAACCAAGATGTAATTTTTACCACCAAGCAACATCACTTATACTTTTAATGAGGGGCACTCTGATTTAGCCAGGGATCCTGAACTTACATCCCAGGGGCCTTTGTTCATGTGACAAGGATATGTCTGTACAGACCAAGCTACACACCACCAGCAGGAC
Organism: Prinia subflava; assembly: GCF_021018805.1. Taxonomy (NCBI): domain Eukaryota; kingdom Metazoa; phylum Chordata; class Aves; order Passeriformes; family Cisticolidae; genus Prinia; species Prinia subflava. Next base: position 31,018,200 of record NC_086249.1, read on the forward strand.
ACAGTCACACAGTGGGGGCATCTAGCAAGTCATGGGCAAAAGCAAAAGCATAAGGCCAGAAGTACCCAAACGAAACTCACCATTTCCTATGTTTACATACCATTTCTAATGACTGGCAAAATTTGTCATATTTTAATAGACTCATAAATTCTTCTTCAATTTTATCTGTTTCTTTGTTGTTTGAATATAACTACAATTAACTGCCTTAAATGCATGAGTTGTTTCATAACCACATCAAAGGAACAAACACCATCACATTATAATTTTCAGCTGAATATTCACTTTTATGTAAAACATGTCATTCTTCTTGAATGTATGAAGCTGAGTCCAATTCCTTTTTTACAAATACCCCATTTATAATGGCATGCTTTTAAATAAGAAAATATGTAGCTCCACTAAATCGTACTGAAATTAGTCTGATGTGTACCAAAATATTTGCAGTCATATTTTCCATTACTTTTTGCATCTAATCTCACTATAATTTGATGCTAATGGCTGATTGAGTGTTCAGCATTGGAATTCAAAACATTAAGAATATTAAGAGTTGCAGTTAGTGAAAACATCTCTATTTAAAGCTTCTCAAATACAGAATGTAAGAGCTGATGAATTTAAGTGATTTAGCTTTAGTAAGTGCTGAACTTTTAAGGAAAAGTAACACAAATCAAAGCTTAGTGGGTTTGCACACACATTACTTTGGGTGTAACACACACTTAAATTTTCCTAAACTTTCTGATTTTTGAAGAAGAACTCCACTGAATGCTGCAGAAAACAGTCTGCAGGACTTAAGAGTTTCAATGCAACATGACCACAGATGAGAGTATGAATGTATACCATATGCCTAGCACTTTAGTTACTCATGGCGGCATTGCAGTAATAAAAAGTAAAATATCCATAAGAAATTGTGGGCAATATTTATTTTAATTCCTCCAAAATCTTATATTATGCACATGCCCACATGTACTCATGCACACAATGTACTGAAGTAAAAATTTTGCATCATGTCATACCAGAAATTCAAGAGTGTGCAATATGTAAGAAAAACGTGTAACTGTTGTTAGAAATCTGGAAAGTCTATTCATTGTCATTCATAGGCATATCTAAAAAGCAGCTTAGACAATTTTACAAAACATTTGTTATGACTGTTGTGATTTTTGCAGTTAAGGAATCAGGAACTCACAATATGTACATCAAGCTTCAATGGCTTGTGTATGTTACAGGTATAAAGCAGTCGGCAGGGCAAGCATGTCAAATATGCTGAAGTCCTGACATTGCAAAATCTTGACCAAAATAAACAAACAAAAAATGACCCAGGCATCATCTCTATGATAAGAGAAAAGAGATTTTCACTTCTTGTGAAAGAGAAGAGGTTTCACCATCCCTGCTAGAATCTTGGGTAGCTGAGCAGCAATCACCTCTGACATCATCTCAGGGAATTCAACGCTCAGTGCACGGGACTGGAGAAATGTGTTCAAACAGAAGAGATGGAGCTGTTTCACCAGCTGGATTTGATAAAATACAAACATGATCAATCAGGCTAACAGTAATGCAGCCACATAAACATGCTGTCAATCACTTATGCATTCATCAGCTGACATCATTCTATACCTTACCCTGTCCTTTTTTGAATCAGTAATGAGGGTATTTTTCAGACCCTATTAATGGCAAAAAAAATATATATAGCTATGGCATGTCATATAAAACCACAGCTTCACTAATACTACAAAGTAGTATCACCCTCACTCATGACATATGCGGTGAACAACAGCAACTACTTAACAAGCTTTCAACCTTTCATCTCACTCTCACACTCAAGCACTGTGCTTTGGTCACTTCCTGCTATTTAAGTGCTGCTCTGAGACACAGCATTTGCCACTTACCTGTGAGCTTTGCCATGGCTTTCATGTGATCATATCTGTGTCATGACTCTCATCCCTTGAAAGCAACTACTCCACACGTGACTATTAAATCTCCTCTGGAGTCTCTGAGATGTTCCAATTTTTATTTCAGACCAGTGACTATTATGTTGTCAGATATCATACTATTTCTGCTACCCTAGGCTTTAACATCACACAATGTCTCCACTGTGACGATTTTTCTTTTCCTTCTATCTCCCATCACTTTATCAGCCTGAGCTGAAATGGGACTTGAATGAAGATACTCCACAGACCAAATATCACTTTCTATTTTGCAGCAAGCCTGTCTCCTTCTTTTTCTCCCTCACAGATTATTTTACTGTATGCATTTGAAAGGAAGAGATTGAATTAATATAAAATGCAGATCTGCTGAGTTCTCAAGATGCAAAGATCCTGTCCACCTTGAACTCCCTGGGAGTTCCACACAACTAGCACTGAGCTCAAAAATGCCCAGAGCTTGGTATCTAGAATTCTCAAAAATTATTGAATTCCCAAACATAGACAGATACTGAAAAAGTGGTACAGAATATACACATAAAACCAGTTAAACCAAGGGTGCAAAACCAGTCTTGGTTGCCTTTCACTAATTTTTAGTAGTCTGACTTTGCAACTTGAACCTATTCCTCCCACTGTTTTCCTGAACAAATACACCCATGCTCACACAGACATATACGCCACCCCTACCAAAGCCCACAACTGTACTGGTTATGTTACACTAAAAAAGAAACAAAATGGCAGCACTCTAATGCATGTTTCACAAATACTTTGATATTGTATACCATAAAATATGTACACAACACTTATACTGATGTTGAGTATATCGCTATCTATTCACACAAATATACACAATAAAGGATTTTTTCTTGTTTTTTTGTATTGTTCAGCAATGCTGACTACTCCCTTCCATAGAATTACTTTTAAGAGATACCAGTTTCTTCTTACGTGAGGAGCAGAACACATCAACAAATAAACTTACATCATGCATGGAATCCATCAGTTTTGTAAGTTGATAGAAACGCTGGGAGTTGGCCACAACGCCTTTCTGGCGCAAACCAATTGCCTTCACCAGTTCTCTGATGTAACTTGTTCTCATCTCATCAAATTGGCTTTGACTCCTTAGACCTTCCAAAGGAACTAAAAAAAAAACAAAAAAAAAACCAAAAAAAGCAAAACCAAACCAAAAAACCAGTTGAGCTACAATTTACTTTGAAGGCAATGAAATTTAAAGTACAGGAACAATTTACAGTATTTCATGCTGTACAGTGCAATTCATTATTACGTGCCAGGTACTTCTTCCCATTCAAGAGTTAATCCAAAAACAGTGATACAATTAGTTAAAAGGATTAGTTAAAAAGATATACCAGGAGTAGTCAGTTCATTTTGCTAATTGTCTCTATTGAGAAATACCCCTAAGCTTCAGTTACATGTGTTTGCTGGGAAAAGAAATATGGCTAAAAGAACCACTGCTGCCTTTGAGGAAATACGTTACTGATTCACGGTTACACTGCTGAGGCTCTGCCCTCTTCACAGCTAATCTGTGGTAGAGAGATCTAGCTGGAGTGCTTCAAAATGGAATCAAGGAATGAACTAACAGCTCTAAAGTAGTGCAGACAGTACAGCTGCCAGGGCTCAGGCCTTCTGTTTGAACCTCTTCCACTTAATAGAACAGATCAGAGTCTTAAAGGTGAACAGCTTTTCAGAAAAATTAACAAGGAGGAGAAATTGGTTGAACTCCCTCATCTCTTAAAGATCGGGGTGAGAATCAAAATGAGGACATGGAGAGAACACTGAGAAAAGAACCTGTTAGTGGCTACAACTGGTAAGTGTCATGGAAAAAGAATATCTTAACTTTCAAAGCCTGGTTGATTCCCGACATTTCTTAACTGCAGTTTTATAGAGAACTAAGGAATGTTTTCATATAAAGTGATATAAACTCTGATGGAGTTTAGGGTTAGATGGAAGCTATCCTTGACTTACACCTCTAAACCAGCAATTAAGTCTTTATATTTCCCCTGCAAATGAATTTTAAAGGTATGTTCCATCAATGAATGGCCTTTTTCCTCTGCATTCTGCAAAAAGACAGTCACATTCCTGCCTAATGACAAAAAGTTCCTCAGTGCTATCTAGTCGAGCTGTTCCCTTCCCCTGAATATATGTCAAGAATGAGGATGCTTTTATTTAGTGGCACAAACTGAGGCAAAATCTCATACAACAAAATTTAGAAGTTCCCTTAAATCAGAAATCTGGAAAGCATTACATTTAAGCCACATCCAACTCAAAGAACAACCTGTAAAATCAAATATAATGTTAAAACTTTGGCTGGAGGTCCATTCAGAATTAGAAACTTATCAAGACAGACGCTCAGTTTAATTCAAATTACTGTTTCTTTGGTATTATCTAAAAAAGTCAAAAACATTTCATCTAAATAATAAATTGAACAGAAGGCACAAAGAGAGACTAAAGGATTAGATTTGATTTACTGTTAGTATACAAAAGCCTGAAATGGTTCTACTTTTACATTTGAAGTGGATTAAGATGAGTATCATGACTGAAATAAAAGTAGTCTTAAAAAAAACCCTTTAAAACAGTGAGGTTATATGGCTTTTTGAAAATACTTTCATGGAATTCTATTTATACAGTACCAAACGTTTACTAAATGTCTCAGCAACAACTGTTAGGTGTGTTCCTTTTCCCCAAAGATCTGACAAATTGTTTTTTCCTATAAGACAATAAATGCAGGAGAGAACAAAGAGCAAAACTTATCAGAACAGGTAGAAACACTTTCATTTCTTTTTAAGTAATTTCTTGCATATACATAAACATATCATCCTAAAGACCAGCTTCTGAGTGCAATGCAGTTGATAAAGAAAGATAACTGGATTAATTCTGTTAAACTGATGCACTCAGAAATGAGAAGGATTGGACCAACCATTCTAATGCTTTTTAGAATTTGACATGAACTTTCTGGAACAGAGATAGCTGAAATATCACAAACATCTAAATTTAACTGAAATTTCAGAGATAGACAAGGGAGTTTATTTGTGATGAAAACAAGGCAGAAAACATTTAAAACAGGAATATATTCATATTCTAACAAAGCAACTGGAGTTACATCAGACAGGGATTTTTATCCACATTATCTTTTCTGCTTTAGCTGAGTGTATGGTGTTGTGCTATTCTCTTAGTCATTTCCATGTTCATATGAGCTAAATTTAATATTTTCAAACTTATTCTCTGCTGAGACCAGGGGATTTTGTTTGTTTGTTTGTTTAAGAATGGGTTTATATAAGTACCAGCCAAGTACAGACTGAGAGGGATTAACATTTAATTCCTTATCAATTACTTAAAATTTGTAAAACCAAGAAGCAGGTCATGCAGGATTTGCACATCTTTCCTCTGACTCTGTTGCATGTTGAGAATCAGACTTTTACATTCTTTCAATCGTATTTTTCAAAAGTGCTTATTCTCATTGCTAACAGCACCTGTACTTAAAAATTTTTATTTGGGGATTCATAATTAACAATTATGGCCTCAGCAGATATAAATTTTAGTATTTCAGAGAAAATGTTGGAAGACAAGTTCACCAACAAGCACATTTCCTATGTAAAGTGGAATGCAGCCGTATGCTGCATTCTTTAAAAGATCCACATGATTAAGTGACCATGGATTTTGTTTCCCGAGAAACAAACCAAAGAAAAACATTTCCATTTGTTTTCATCCTTGCTAAACTTCACTTATTTTTAACTATAAAAAGTTGAATAAATGTTAGTATTGTTTGTCATGTCCATTTCCCTAATTCTTTTGAGCAAACATGCTTTAAGATCTTGGTCAAGATAAAGCCCTCAGTCCTGATAATTTATTAAATATTTTTAAATATATCTTAATACTTTTAAGGTTGTTTTGGTTTGGTTGGGGTTTTTTAAGTCTGTGTAGAGTCACTGGATGTTTCCAGCCAGAAATACTGCACAGTTGTTTTGAAAATGTGCAACACAGTATAGCCATATGCCAAAAGGGATCCAACATCTCCCCACTATCTTTATACACAATAAAACCAACAATGAATCACAAGTTCTTTGTTCTTTATAAACATTAGAAAAAAATATTTTTCAGTCTTAGAATACTAACATTCCATCTAGGACACTTCCATTTGTTAAGCCAGAGAGCTTAGTGATTGTCAAGTTAAACAACACGGTTCAAAGCTCTTTTAGCAGTGACGTGTTACAAAGAAAGAAGAGAACCTACTTGTGTTGAGAAGTAACAGTGCTTTCATACATAGGAACTCTTCTTGACTGACTTGGAGTCTGACAAATTCCTGTGGGAGTTGCCACATGGAAAGACACAGGGAATAGAACGATGATTCTTTCATCCTCTGTCTTACACCCAGAAAAGGTAAAAAAAATAAATTAAAAACCATGAAAACAAAGACAAAGAATGGCTCCAGTACTAACTGCTTGAAAGAAACGTCATTAGCAGTTTATCCCATTACAAAAAAATTAAAGACAAGCTTATACACATAAACAATTTGCTGATTTCTTTTGTTCCTATGCTAGCCTTTTATTGCAATGAATGAGCTACTATTTTGGATGTTTAATCTGTTACTGCTGTCCAGAAAAAAAACAAAACTACCAAAGCTGAACACTAATCACCAAAAATAAGGGGAGTTTATTAATTAAAAATACCCTAATGATTAATGTGGAGTACTATCTTATTTTAGAAGTCCATAGATTCTTGTATCTCCGTAAAGATTTCAAAGCATAGAACTGAAGTTAAATCTGAAAGTCTATAGAAAACTTGTTCTTAGCTTTTGTAAAAATCTCTGTATCAAAATACTTCGTAGCAACTCTAGCCTGGTACTTCTAACAGCAATGATATTATTTTGTAGCATGTTATGCCATTAAAGAAACAGTTAAAAATCTTACATGCTAAGTAAACAGAGACATTAATACCTTTCCTAAACTCGCACAGAAGTAACCAGAACAAATCACACAGGAAATACATAAAACTCTGGGGTTTTTGCAGCACTTCCATACCACTTTTCTCTTTGTGATTTTGATATATTGAGTATGTATTATTGCATATACATATTAGGAGAATAATTTTCAACTGAAATGACTGCAGTGGTAGCATTACAAAGTTTCTAATCTAGTATGAATTCACTACACATTAACCTGATGATCCAGTAACTTGGACTGATTTTAAATAGTTGGATCTCAATCCAGATGAATTAGGTACAATAACAGGAAGATTAAATTTTGCTCCCCCGCCAGCTAGGGGGTTCAGATCAGCATTCCAACCTGACTGCAGATAGTAACCTCAGCAATCAAAGCAGAAGATATTTTCCATTTAGAGAAGACTTTTTCAATGCATTGAATTTTTTTCTTGTTAAAGTATTGCTGTTATCTTCAATGAAAATTATTTCGATGTTGTTCAACATCTGGTATCTCGTACCAGCTCTTAAATGACATAAACATAGAAATCTTATCTTTTAGACCTTAATGGACATGTTTCTACATCTACCATGAATCTCGTTTTCTATTATTTTTTGGTAGCATCTCTTCCTAATTATCATCTACAGAGTGCAATAGCAGCTTCCAGGGTTCTTACTCAAATTTTCAGACACTGCTAAGTACAAGCAACAGTAAGTACCTGTAGGATGTCAATACTAAGAAATCTTCATCAAATTAGCACTGCTGGCTTTCTTGATCTGAAATGGATGCAACCAAACATGTCCTTCATGACAAGCATAAAAACTCAATTCACTAAATGATAGACTGGATGTGACATAAGCTTTGGATTGTGGTTTCATGGTAATTATGAAACAACTACGGTGTATGATGCTCCTGCATCATACATGGAAAGAATCATGGAAGGAATTTCCATTATCTCTTTCTACCTCTAGGCACACACTCCTGTGATTTTGGCATTAGTGCCTGCACTCCTACGAGGTGAGTCATGTCAGAGATCCCTCTACCCGCTAATGAATGGCTTTTTCTGAGGTACCTCTCAGGCATATAAACTCATCTGTTTCATAGTGCAGCCAGAGAGTGTTTAGTCCAGCTTATCTAAAGTCATGGGGACACGTGACGAGGCCAGTTAACTTCTTTGGCAGTGTTCAGCAGCAACACTTGCTTAAAGAGAACATGAAAGTACAAGCTTAGATATCATTGTAGATAACAAAGTTGTTTACATTTTACTGATCTAAAAGCTAACTGATTTCCAATAAATAGTTGCAGCTATGATTCAGTGCATCAATTACTTTTTATATCTCTTTGTTTATAACATCTCTGGTATGACCCTGATGAGATGTTCTATAACCAAGAGAGGAATATGTTGTCAGCACCCAGCATAGATGATCTTGAGCTGACAATACGTAACTGTCCCTGGTGGACTATAATCAGGGTTCAAAAATCTCAACACCATTCCCAAAGAAAGCACTTAAAGTCTTGTTCACAAGGTGCCAGCAGTGGTCCACAAGCAGGATGATATTATGACATGACATTACTTGCATAAGGCCATCTCACTCTGTGTTTCTTCTGAATGTAACCATAAGATCTATCAGACTATGCTAGGACAACAAAATAGTCAGAAATTCTTTCAATCTCATCACTTCTAAGTATTCCAATTTTTACAGCACAATTAATAAAAATGGGAAAGAATTAATTACTCAACAGCCTTACAGTGATTTACTGGAAGAGAAAAGGTCATCTGGAAGAGAAAAGGTCAGGAGCTATAGGGTCAGCTCTGCTGAATATCTTCTTTAAAGAACTTCACTGGGAGGATTTTGCACACCTATAGATTTTAAAATCAGGTGTCTAGATCTTCTGCAAATCCACCACTTAATCCTGAAACCATATGTCTTACAAAACAACTGTTTTTCTTCCAGCTTGCTTCATAGCAGTTCTTTTAGTACAAAAAAAAAAAAAAAACAAACTGAGAAAAATGTATTAAGGAAAAAATAAATATCAGGATTAAATTATATTTTACTGTTCCTGGAAACCTCCCATGTACTATAACCAAAAAATATAAAATCACGAGACTGAGATTATTAACAACAACTACAAATTTCTAACAACAAATGTACTTTTCTAACAAGAGATGCACATTAGAAAACAAATTTTTATCAGAAAGTGCCAAAACTGAGCATTTAGATTATAGGCAAACTATTTGCAAAACCCACCCAAACAAAAACAACCCAAAAAACCCAGACTCGGTTCCATTTCATAAACATTAAATGATTTATTCAGATGAATTGAAGTAAATCTTCTGACAGCATAATTATTATTTTCTCTTAGATAATTAAAATGCTATTTGAACTGGTTTTGCTTGACCATGTACACAGAATAGTTTGGGTTCCCACAAAACCCCTCCCAAAGTTACTGAACTTTGATACAGTCAGAGAACTTGGCTGTTGATTTTGAAATAGAACAAGTAATAAATAAAACCTTGGCCTCAATGGAGTCACATTCCCATTGGCACGTAAAAGTTCAGAATGTCATTCATATAACACAAGAACATTCTACTTACTCATTTAGAATCAGATCTGGTGCAAAATACAACATCTGACCACTGACATGTTTGTATGATCTCCACCCCATCGCAAAAACCATTAGACTCATCCAGGAATACTGGATAAGGGTTATCTGATCATCGATATGCAAATTCCGAAAACCTGGAAATGAAATTAAAGCTAAAATATTTCATAATTCTCATTTAGACAGCAGCAAAGTCAGTGTTTTGAGATTACAAATCTAAGACACCAAACAGAGAACACCTAGAAAGACAAGCAGTTTTGGGGATGTAGCTCTCTGATGCTTGGGTAATAACTGCCTATCTTACATTGATAGTTAACCTCTTCTTGTTCTCGTCCAGTATTTTGAAATGTTCACACCCGAATTTATTTTACCAGAAATTACTGTTTCAGAGGATAGGAATGCATCTCTTTTTCCTTTGGTAAAAGTATGACAGTTTGTAACATGATCACTGTAACCAACTCACATTTAATGTTGATAGCTTGAACATCAGTGCTCTTAACATAAGATGCAGCTGTCACACAAAAACATCCATATATAAGTATCTTTCTTTCATTCAACTAAAGAAAACCATATTCAGTTGTGCACTTGTGTTTGATAACTTTTGCTGTTTGATAAATTGAAAGATTGCCACGAATAATCTGCGTGAAACTAACAGCTTCCTGCCACTGAAAGCAGTGCTCTGTTCTTCAACATCTCCTTCAAGCAAGCTTTGGCACTCATGCTCCTCCTCCGTGAACTGGGTCAGTTCACGGAGACATCAGAAAACCACAGAGGGCCAAAAAAAAAGGTTTATTCTCATTTAGTGAGATGAGTCAATTCACTCAAGAGGTCTGGTAAGTGCCGAATGCAATGGGAAGAGCAGTGATTGAGACTACTGATTCCTGCAGCAGCAAAGTGTCAAACTGAGCTCAAATGAAACTGCATTTTCCAGGCTTTCTGCTCAATGTATTGATTTCTATATATCCCAGGATGACCATGATGATCCCGATCACCATACAGCACACATACATACAGAACATGGATTTTTTTTTTAATCCAGGCATAGATCTTCATAAATTCAGTTACTTCTCATTACCAGTCTGTTTGTGAGTTGCTTAGTCCTAATTGGTATTATTTGTAAAAATTTTTCTTTGTTGCTTTCAAAAAATTCATTTTAGTAATAAGAATAAAGGATAAGTAGATAATACAACTTTTTTATATCAAATGAATAAATGAGAGAATAAGAGGGGCTAGGGTAGAAAGGCTGTTATAACAATCACATACAGGAACTCTCTGAGCTCCTGTGCTTTCTTGGGGTGAATCTAAATATTTAGATGGATTCCTTCAAATGTGCTTCCCTGTTAAAATATATTTGATTAGTTACATCATCTGATAAGTGAAAGCTTAATAATTGTGGAATTTAATAATAATATAAAGTCAATAAAATTCTCTTTAGCTTGCTCCTACCATGAAATATTTGCTTAACTCCAATTCACTACATATAAGAAATGGTATTACCTGGTAGTAACTTGGACCACTTGACAACACAAAGAAGTTGCCTCTCACAAAGATGATTCAGACTGGTCAGCAAGGAACTTGGTGTTTCAGGTTTTGTATTGTCATAACCAGCATAGACAACTTCTGGCTCAATGCCTCGTAAAACACTTATCATTGGGGGAACAAACTGTATTTCTTGATTTGGAGAAAAGGACAGCCTTTGGGTTAGAGACTGGCTTTCATCCTGAAGGGCTGCTGGCTGCTGGAGTGCAACATCTAACGTTCTCACAACCTTAATTTTGTTAAACTTTTTCAATTTGCGACCTGAAAAAGAAAATTGACGATCTGTTAAAAAGAGGTAACCAGTAACATTAGTATTTTCCACTAGTGCTGGATTAAACTTTTAATCTATACAAGGAAACCAGAACTGTCTTCAGAACAAGTCTTCTATTTTTTGACTATTTATGTAATTGAAAAATGATAATGGAAAATTCTTAAGAGCTACTCCCTCTGTATCCTACTCCCTTCTCAAAGGGATGAAGAGCACCCACCCATTAAAATTATTGCCATGAATTCTAGGTTACAGTAACCTCATAAAGTGTTTTCTGGTTCAATTCCCACTCTTCTTTCATATGCCAACAGCTGAGCCAGCTGGCTCTAAAATTCAGTTTCTATTTAATGTCAATTAAAGATACTGCTTCTTTTACTCTCTAATACTCAAAACCAAAAATGTCAGTAATTAATCACTACACACAGAAACTCCTTTCCTCCAGTTCCCTAAGAGCACTTCAGTCTCATGGCTGAATCCTATTTTGATGCCCAGGGGATGAGTGAAAGACCAACAAATACTGTAAAACCACATGTCAACACTCAGAAAATATTTTACTTCCTAAACCATAATTGCCCTTTCTCAATCTTTCTGTTATTTCCATACTGCAGTGGTATGAACACTAACTAAAACAAATTAATAGGTGAATTGCCTTGCCAAAATAAGCACAGATACATGTGATATGGCTATGGAAATATACAGGTTTAGGTAGCAATTCTTCAAATTTCTTTCATGGAAACAGTCTGGCAGTGCACCCTACAGACACAGAAAATCAAGCCTCCAGAGATTCAAAGACAATAACTCTCAATGACTGCTTACCAGTTTGAATAAAAAAGCAAATCCATGCAAAGGTGACTACATGGAACACATCTGCTTTAAATAGATCCTCAAAGGTGATGAAAACCCCACTAGATCTTTAGTTCTGCCAAACAAGTTTGTTTTAGGGAAAAAAAGAGTCAAAAAATGCAATAAAGATACTGATACTTAGGGCCTGATTTACAAGACAGGGCGATGGTAAGAACAGTAACACTCATCATGCAATGACATTCAGGAGTCATATTTCCACTGACTTAACTGCAGGCTTTAATTAGTTTAGTATCCAGTGCCCCAACAATGATATGCTCATTTTATCACTTGTAGTAAGAATAAAAATATTTCTGATTAGAGATTTCTTAGTAAAGAACCAAACACAAAGTTACATCTTGTGTTACAACTGAACCAAGAAAAAAAAAAAACCACAAAAGAATAGACAATTTACTATGCCAAAAGACCTTGAGCCAATTTTTATCATAACAAACCTATAGTCATAGACATGCTGGGAATTTCCCACTAAGTATTGTGTAGGCATGAAGAAAAACAGCAGGAACAATGCATTTGATAGTTCATAAATAATGATTTCAGGTATTTTCAGAAATAATGGCTTCAGATACTTTTACAGTTCAGAGAACAAGTAAAGAAAGAAACCAAACAGAATGCTTATCACATGGAAATGTTAGTAGTTAATAAGTACCCATGTTTCCAAGTGACTAAATGTATCAGAATTAATGTCACACTGGTTTGCAGAACTGCTTATGTGTTTATTGCTAATTATGTTGCTTAACAGCCACCAGTAAAACAACTCCACTTGTTACCTATCTACTGGAGAAGTGAGTACTAATAACTCACAGCAAACTTTCCCATCTACAACAAGGAGACCACATCAAATTAATAAAAACTCATAAGGACATTAGGAAAACAAGAGAGATTTGACAATAGCTTAGTTTTTCATTTGCTGTTTACAAAATACACAGGTAAGTTTGTGCTGTAAAATAAATAAATGTCTCCATTTAGTCCCATAAAGAGTAAATAATACCAATCCACTCTGACAACTACTTTTCTTAATATTATAACCAGTCTGTGCATATTTAGACAGCACACACTTTTTTGGTAACATTTTCATGATTTCATTTTAAGATAGCTAACCACTCAAGCAGTTTCTTCATACTCACTGTTCCCCTACCCTTGATTACTACGAATAGCATGTTTATACTGTTTATGTTCTACATGTACCTAGAAAACATAAAAAATATAAAATCTATTTATTCTCACTATCAAATATATTATGATTTTCTCCTAAATACCTAATACTGTACTTTAATATTTTTTACTAGGTGTACAGAATCATACAGACAATCAGACATTACTGATGGTAGACAGTTTATATTAAAAGGGCTGAGTTTCTAGTAGAAGTCTAACATGTCACTACCCTTCTCCTTACCCTGTAACGAGGTGAAAAGCATCAATGATGTATTATTCTTGACAGAACACTATGGCCCTCTTTAAGGTCACTCTGCTCTTGCATTTTGTGTAGAAAAACAAGCCATGTACACCTCAGGGGGGTGTATACAATACAGAGAAAGCAGCAAAAGGGTTTTAATAAACCCTTTGATCCTAGTTCAGAAAATATTACCTGGAAAATTAATTCACCTTTTTCTGCATGTAATCACTGCACTGCAGACCAAAAGCTGACTGAATAATGAAGAACACAGTAATTTAGCAATACAGCTGAACAAGGAATCTGTGATAATCAGCCTGGGAAAATTACAGATTCACTCATAATAAAAAAAGAGTTGAGTACTTGTTTATTCCAGGACCTGATCTAGCTACCTGCTATCCTACAATGTTTAAGATTAGAAAGGGGATAGATCTATGTCTCAAGTTTTGAGGTAATAAAACCCAAAGGAAATTAACACTTTCACAGGGAATGACAAATATGGTATCATGAAATGCGTGTTTTTATTGATACTTTCCTTCTATAAATTAAGAAAGAAGAAACAGTCCATATAGGGAAATAAATTACTGAAGCTATTTGTTGCTATTCTATAATTTAGTTACAAATGACCTACAATTTCTTTTAGAACAATTCAGGGGTTTGAAATTGCTTTGAATTTAGGGTTGAAAAATGGAACCGTTGTCCATGTAATAAAATATTACACTATTATCTATATGGTTGTCACTCAGTGGCATTCAATGGAAGATAGGTGTACTTCTCTAAGAAGTAAGTGTAATTTCATAATGCAGTAATTTTTTCGAATCTTATCATTAATATCCTGTAAAAAATTAGTGTTTCTCATGTTAATTAAGCAAAATAGCAGGTCTTCATTTAAATCAAGGCCAGCATCAAGAAACTAAGTGTCAGGGGTAAAAGAACAAAAATATATCTATGTACATTCTAAACAGCAGAAATCAGAAAATGCACCAAAAAAAATTGGCACATCCAGGCCATAAACACAAGAAAAGATTTTAAGTATTGCCTATTCTCATTCATTTAAAATAGTCAAGAACGTCTCTAAGTATGTAATTTTTTCCAAGAATGGGAAAGTTGCGTAAGACACTTATCACAGAATCACAGAATTCCAGGATGGGAAAGACCTCAAGGACTGTCCAGTCCAAGCCTCCTTGGAAAAATCACAGTCTAGACAAGATGACCCAGCACCTTGTCCACATGAAGCTTAAAAGTGTTCAAAAGGGGAGAGTCCACCACTTCTCTTGGGGGAAAATGACAATGGGTGATTTTTCTCATTGTGAAATATTTTCCTCTAGTGTTTAATCAGAATCTCCCAGGAGTAACTCGTACTCATTATTCCTTGTCTTTTCCATGTGACTGCTTGTGAAAAGGGAGTTCCCATCTTTTAAACAGTGGAACACAATGATGAGGTGTCCTCTAGGCCTTCTTTTCTCAAGGCTGAACAAATCCAGTTCATAGAATCAGAGAATCACAGAATCATTATGTTGGAAAAGACCTCCAAGACGATCAAGTCCAAACTTTGATGCATCACAGTCTTGGCAACTAGAGCACCAAGTGCCACATCCAGCCTTTCTTTAAACACCTCCAGGGATGGTGACTCCACCACCTCTCTGGGCATTCCGAAGTTTAAAAATCCCATCTGTGAAGAAATTCCTCCTGATGTCCAAGCTGAAATTCCCTTGGCACACCTTGAGACTATGTCCTCTTATCTTGTCACAGGTTCCCTAGGAGAAGATGCCAACACCCATCTTGCTACAATCTCCTTTCCAGGAGTTGTGGAGGGTAGGAAGGTCCCTCCTGAATCTCTCTCCAGGCAGAACAACCCCAGCTCCCTCAGCTGCTCCTTACAGAATTGCTGTTCCAGACCCTTCCCCAGCTCCGCTGCCCTTCTCTGGACACGCTCCAGCCCCTCAAGGTCTTTCTTGCAGTGAGGGCCAGAACTGAGCACAGCATTGGAGGAGTGGCCTCAGCAGTGCCCAGCACAGGGGGACAGTCACTGCCCTGCTCCTGCTGCCCACACCATGGCTGAGCCAGGCCAGGATGCCATCGACCTTCTTGGCCCCCTGGGCACACTGCTGGCTCATGTTTAGCCTCTCCTCACATGGCAGGCTTCCCAGCCCTTTGATCACTGGTGTCTTCAGGAAAATTGCCTAAGCCCTGTAACACCCCGTATATGAATCATGGTGTGTTGATCAGCACATCAAGTCACGGGAAGGAAATATTGCTCATGTGATACAACAAAGAAGTTGTTGTAAGAAGAAGAAGAAAGCAGATATAAGAAATATAAGAAAGCAGACATAAGAAATAGCAGATAAACAAAAAGAGGAAGGATAACAATAACCTAGAAAGAATATTATGGTTAAGAGCCTATCTTGAGATTTTGTTTTCAGTTTGAATTTTAAATCCTCATTTACAAATAGTCTTACTCCAGTTTTCCTCATTTTTGGTCTACATCTGTCTTTTTTACTTCTTTCAGTGCTAAGCACTCTATTTTAGCCTGCCTAAAACAATTAGCTTCGTAATCCCCCCAAACTCTTGACATCACTAAGAACGTCTGAAATACTGCACTTAACCTCAGGCAGACGACAAAAAAACCCCAAAAAAAGCCAGGTGTCACAGTCACAGCTCCACTCAGTATTTCCTTTATTCCATTGCCCAGCTGTTCTCTTCTGCTTTTTATTTGCTGGTGTGGGTGGGGATATCAGGGCACAGATCTGATGAAATACCACGTTCCTCTAAGAACTTGACTGCACAGTCTCAAAAAATGAGAGGCAGCTTTGATTAGGTATACTTAGGAGAAGACTAAGCAACATAACAAACTGGCTAGATAAACAATCTAGCATTAAATACAAGAAAATATTTACGCTTGCTTTGTAATAGCTGAGAATAAAAGGTGATCCAAAAAGGTGACCAGAAAGATGAAGACTTTACTGTCTTTATACCTGACAGTAATAAAATAAAAGCCAGACCACCTTAATCCTCAGGTTTTGTAGGAGGACATAACATCCTGCTATGAGGATACACTAATGAGGACATACCATCTGATCAATATTGCTGGCAAAAGTGTCCAAATTGTTCTGTGTCCAGTACCTACACCCAGAGCAAAATGTATATATTAAAAAACACTAGGAAAACTAGCATCCATAAATGCACACAAAGTGTAGAATTAAGTCAAGCCTGCTGGCAACTTCTCCTACGTAGCATTACTATGCAGAACAATGCTGAAGCAAAAGGACAAGACAATGATAGTGAGTCATCTCACACCCTTCTGCTTGTTGAAACCACTGCCTGTGATGTTGAAACATCACAGTTATTGGTGTTACCCAGGGTATCATAAATGAAAATTCAGGTTATATCATTGTCAAACTCTAAGCTGTGCAAAATTCACTTTCAGGAATGAATTATCTGTATTAATTTACACCCATTAGAATCACAGAATGGTTTGGATTGGAAGGGATCTAAAGATCATCTAGCCTAAGCCTTAGGCAGGTATATATTTTAGTGGTCAAATTGATCAAACCTTGCATATTCTCCCAAATATTAAAAGGCAGGCACTACATCTGCTAACTCCTCTTCCTGAGTTTTCATTCTTACTCTGTATTTTCCACAGCCTACTCAGGACCTCTGCCTCCTTGGCTTTCTCTACTTCCAAAGTTGGGCAAACAAAGCTTTAGGTTCTGCCTTTGTAGTAATACTGTTTCTCTACAACACTGCTACTCCAGTTTTAAAACACCACTTCAATCTGAGAAGGATCCAAAGCACATGTTCTCTTTTTGTCCCTGTCCCCTCAGCCCAGTGGCATCAATGTGCTTGTCAGCTTCATTTTTTTTTTAACTGAGAGGGGGCACTGACTGACCATGTAAGAATGACACAATGGCCATGTGTGCAGAACACTCCAGCTCAATGGAGCTTGCAATCAGCTTACAGGAGCTGGAAACACTGAGCTGTGCAAACTATCAGTCTGAAAACTATATACATGTTTTAAATTATCAATGAATGCTGATCAGCAAGATAGTGAAAGGATGTACAGTATATAGTGCCAGCTTTTCCTTCAGGGATAAAAACAATACTTAAATGTGGGGGAGGGAATGTAGCATTGAGCAGGGGAGAGAGACAAACAGAGGGCTTTGATGGACTACAATAGATTAAATTGGAAATAAGGCAGGTTTTTGTCTTTCCCCCTTTTTTTTTTAGCTCCCTTTAGGAACATATTCTTTTTATCATTATTATATGGCCATTTTCTTATAATCTTAGCCATGTATTTCCAAGCTTTGTGCTGATCCAAAATATGAAAAAAAACACAGCAAAAATAGGCATCATTCCTGCCTGTAAGCACAGCAAAACTTAGCCATGTGACTACCTGATCATACACCATTTTCTCCCTGTAGGTCTTCAAAGGCACAGTGCTCAATTTCATCTAATGATCCATTAAAAAACCCCAAATCTGTTACAGAAAAAAAATAATACAAAGATTGCAATTCCCAGCACCTAGTATGCAAACCTGCAGTATTGGTGCAACCCTGCCTGGCCCTCTCTGGTGGAACAGAAGGATATAATTTTGTTTACATGTACTCAAAGCAATGATAAAAGGTATAACAGAAAATAGAACAGGACAGTACTGATTCCTGATTCCAGTGTCAATTTTAATCTGCTTATTTTTTTATCTAATCAAATTACCTGATCCAAAATTATTAATAAATACACACCAAAGGCATCATTTCCTTCCCTTCAGGAAAATTAATATAAGGGTACACAGCGACTCCTACAGAAAGGTGTTTTGTCAGTGTTTCCAGATTCACTAAAGAAAAATTCTAAGAAATGATAAAACATTAGGTAATCCTTCCAAAAATAACATTTGAATGTGGTTTTTCTTTTACAGACCAAATGTTGTTTAACCTCGACAAATTGAAGGTAGTGTACTTGACTGCCTATGAATCCACTTGAAAAACAGCTCACCTCCCAGGACCATACCAGCTTGACAGCACTTCCTCAAGCGACATGCTGGGCAGTTCTTCCTACGGATTTTATCGACTATGCAGTCATTTCTTCCAGCACATAAATAGTTGTGCTGCCCTGTAGGTAAGAGAAAAACAGGATGAATACTGAGTTTCTAACATGACAAAATCATTTTTGCACATAAATGTTTCAAAAATAAATGAAGATTCAAAAGAGTGTATTTGGACCATTAAACAATTCCTTCATTTTATGCTAACCTTTACCAATCATGTTATATTTCAATACAATGATTTATCTGTTTAAAGGCGAAATTCCCCATCTATGAAATTCCAAAATAATTAGCAGGCAGCATGAACTGCTTAAATTATTGTACTAAAAATATTTAAGTGAATCAAGCATGAGGACAGACCAATGGTTTCTTTAAAACTTATTTTTCTTTGAAGATATTGATCCTGTTTTCAAAGAACTTAAGTAAATCTTGCTTGGATTGCTGTGGAGTTTCCGACAGCTAACGGAATAAAGAAGTTGGGGCAGTGCAAAAAAAAGCCCTTTAAGTAAAGTAAATGACCTCTGAGGGAGAAGCAGTTCTGTACTAAACTTGCTGAAATACGAGCTGAGCAGGTGCAGCCAACACAGCCAAAAAGAACAAATAGAATGAGATTGTAACTTTGTGGTTTATGTTAGCTTAGTTCATCATTTAATTCTGAATGATATTGATAGAAAGAGCCTGTCATTAGTGTATTAAGATAGAGTCCTTTCCATGAAGTTAGCTTTTAGCAAAGCAAAAGATTAAATGGAATACTGTGGCTATGGACCTTGAAATATAACAGAACTCAGTACCAAACATTTTAAATTTTCACTGATTTTTAAATCTAGAAAAGAGTTAATGCTGAACCACGTGAAACAATGCATTTGTTTCTGTGCTAACATTTTTAAAGGAAAATAATCTACCTCTTAACCATAACTTTAAAACTAACCTGTTTGGTTTTAGTGAAAAAAACACGATCGTCAGAAATTATTTTTCATAACAATTTTTCTTTTTAGAAAACTACAGATAAATAAAAACAGTTCCCTCACACATTGCCAGGCAGCAACAAAGTCCTTAGTAATGTTTTAATCAGAAGAAATTCTCATTTATTTTGTCACATTAATTCTAATCCTGGACACCCCCTTACAGGAAACATTACCAAAAGTAGACAAATGAATAAAAATCCATCTTGCTATTGGCAGCAGACCAATAAGCAAAACACTTATTTTGAACAACTCTTCCTTGGGATTACTTGCAGTTTGTCCTCATCCTTCTTTGCCTTTATAAGTTACAAAAGGCATTCAGTCTTTGGATAAGCAACAACAATTTTAAAACTCCCTTAATTTAATTAAAATCCATGAGGATTATCCCAGCTCTGTGGCATTCTAGTGCTTTAATTCACAGATTTACAAAAGAATGCTTAAATATAGTTAAAGTTTTGTTTGTTCTTGTCTTATTTCAGGGTTTTCTTAGGTTCCCTGAAAGGAGATTTCTTCTGGCCCTCTTTTCCTGGGAATCTGTAAAGTCTACACAAGATGGTCTGAATCCGTATGAACCTTGTCTTCCTTATTTTATATCTAAGACTGAACAACATTTTTTACATTTAAAAAACAAATCATAATTGAATCACAGTTATGAAAACTACATTTCCATGTTCATATGTTCTGAAGTTTCAAATTAGACAGGATCAAACAGTCTCTCTGCCCAGTGTATACCAGGGCAGAAATTAAATTTGTTACTAGAATTTAGGCACAGTAAATTTGCTTAAAGGCCGAAATGCTGTCAACCCAATTCTCTCAGGGGATTATGGTGACAAAAACTCAGGCACTTCTTGGTGCTTACTGTTAACAACTTCCTTGCTTTCAAGACTTTTAAGAAACCACAGTCATATCCTGCACTTGACTTACACCTTCATGTGTGTTTTCCATTCCACTCATCTCTACCCCACCTGACACCTTCTGTCCCAAAGTGTACTCCACTCATCTTTATTCAGGAGCAACTGATTTGGAAAACATGTAAGTTTCTGTTGCTTGGTATTTTTCAGTTTCATCAGTAAAGGATTTTTTTTTAATCGCAGTGATCTCTGTGGATTTCATCTCGATAGATAAATCTGAGTAAATGTTCCCATTTGAAATCACTATCATTGTGCAAAGCTGGGTTCTGAGAAACTGTTATTTGCTTGACATTAATATTTTAGGGACAGCACCCATCTGAAGGAGAGATTGTGTAAGAAATGAACACATGCCAGATATTTGCCTTATTTCAAAATTACAGAACAATATTTCATTAGATGAAAATGTTTGGAAGATCTTCCTGGGATGATAAAATATGTGTTTGAAAATGTATTTGCTACAGTTCAGTCTTCAGGATCATCTAGATTTGAACGATTTGAACTCATTGTCTTCAATACTTGAGCACTGCAGTTATACCAAATGCATGTACTAATGAAATACCCAAACCCCCCATCGAGAATAAAAATTTAAAAAAAAAAAAAAAAAAACCACCACAAAAAAAAAACCACATCACAACTTGGGCAAAAACCAGGATAGTAGTATTTTAGTCACTAGAGCACAAGTTTGAAAGTAAAAGTTGCTATTAGCATTTCTTACAAAAATATGAACCTGAGAACTTTCTGGCAATTGGCCCATCATCAGAAAGCTTCACCCACTGTTAAGTTTCCAATGAATGTTTACTTTTTACTGTTTTTTGAAAGTGCACATTGAGAGTCACTCTCAATGTACTGGCTCTTGATCAGCTTGATGGAGAAAACACAGAGATTATTTTATCTGTCACTTAAATGTTCCAGATCCTTGTAGGATAGTATTTCTGTTAAAGTTCCATCAAAATCCATTAGTGTTAGCAAAGCTGCAAGTTCTAATGTCAGCAGGCAAACACAATTTTAAGTCCTGTAATGACTACTGCTATACTGGGATGTTTTTAATCCAAACAGTGCTGAAATAGCATGTACAGTATCATTACAAACAGTGCTATTAACTCACTGACATGCTGTAAGTCACTTACAATCAATCCAGTACATGAGTTGCATGAGACTTTGCAGATGTACAAAATATGGAAAAACATAAACCTTTATCTGCACTTGGGGTATCAGATAACAGCAATTAGTTATTTGGGCTAGTGAATGTGTGCTGAACTGCTGCCACCCTGCACAGAAGCAAAGCACCTGTTTGCAAACTCTCAGTTCCTACTATCAGCAAAGAAGAGTACTATCTCAACTCTTTCTTCTTTCTCCCAAATGTGATTCTGCTTCCCTGTACCTCTATTAACTGCCAATGCTTTTGTATAAAACCATCAATCCTCTGGAGGACTGCTCTTTTCAAAACACATCATGGTGTTGTATTTAGTCTAGTTTTAGATTTCTGCCTAAAGCTTGCAGATACCTATTGCATCTCCTTGCAAATTATTTTACTGCCAAATGTCTCCCAACATCAACTTTTTGCTTCCTGAAGGTTAGCCTCAAGGTTTTGCTCAATAACTTTCTAACAGTATGTTTGACATCTCATAAATTTTGAAAAAGGACCAATTTAATCAATAGGTAAAAACCAAACCAAACACCACAATGGAAATGTGGAAGCTGACAATAAACATGGATTTAAAAATTAAGAAATGGAAAATAAGTTCACCTGTACATCTAAACAAAACACAATGGTGCAGATGCAGCGTTTGAGTAAAACTCTGACTCCTGGAAGCTCAGACAACAGACTAGGCTAGCTCCTAGCTTGTGGAAAACCTGACTTGTCAGAGTAAATACAGGGTAATCCTTACCCTGAACATGCTCTGACAACACAGGTTTTCCACAGCTAGGCAAACAGTCTAGGCCTAGTTCATCCTTGGTAAAACGGGAAGTAAAATTATTCCAAATTTAGCCCAGACCTAAATATAACACTCTTCTATTTACACTGTTTCAAAGTGCAAAAGAGCAAATGTGGGTTGAATTTGCTTCTCATTATGAGGGGTTTTTTTCAGTCTTGAAGAACTAGGAATCTATACTACACAGTCTTCATGTCCCTGTATGCCATCCCATGCTATCAGTCTCCAAGATTCCACACACTTCAGGTAATGTTGCTGGGTTTTTTTTAATTTAATACTGATTTTATTTTTCTCCAAAAATACAAAAAGTCCCTGAAGTGAGACTTCTCAATCTAAGTATTTAACCAAAACCCACATCCATCACAGACTTTACCATGTATAATCTTTTATACCATGTTTTATACCATGTATAATCTTTTGATAAAGATTTCCCTCTTAGCCTATTGAAGTAAAATTCTCACTTCCAGTTCTTCAGTAGGTGTCGTGACTTCCACTCTGTAGCCTATATTGGTATAAAGAAAGACTTGCAATTGATGCAAGTCTGCTCCTCAGCAAAGAGTTAAGGATTCAGTGGACCAAAGAGAACAAGGAGTGGAAAGCAGAGGAACTTGTGAATATGTTCCGTCCTAGAATCTAACTGAAATAATGAAGAATTTCATAGTGAAAGCAATAAAAATGATTGCTTATAATATCCTTGACTGACTCTTTCCTCCTCTTGTATACTGATCTCAAAATCTTCCTGCCTTTTGCCGTGAATCCTGCAATACTATTATCTTTTTCCTTCCAAAATCACTTCTCCAAAGAGCAACCTCCAAAGAGAGTACAATTTTTAAATGATATCTACAAAACAGAACAAATGTAGCTATCATGTTTTCATTCACTTCTAGACAGAGTCAAAAGTTACAATCCTGTTTTTCATTTTTTTTTTACATTTCCCTATCTGTTCCATCATTTCCAATAAGAAAAAGACAGAAAACAAAATGAAACAAGATTAACTCATAATTCATGGAAAGTATAATGAACTGCAAAATTAGGAATACTGTTTTGTATTGATTTAAAGTTGGTTTGCCTAGACTGTTTACCACTGCAACGCCTTGAAATGTATAAAGTCTTAGAGTCTAATTATGGGAACTGACAACAGTAAAAGCTTTCCACAACTAACAACCCTTCAGGAGGATATGGTAGCATCTACAAGTCACTATTTCCAGTTCTTTTTATGACATTGTGTCACAATTGTTCCTTGGTCATAATTTTTAGGTAATCAACTACATCAGGTATAAAAATATGTAAAATTATGGAAGTGTCAGCATATTTGTCAATAGGTGGTCTGTTTCTTACAAATACAAAACATGAGATTTGAACACAAAACTGACTTTAAAAACACACCAACAATTTCAGATGTATACACTCTAAAGTATCAGTTGTTCTCCTTTTGATTACTGAGTGTTATATTCTTCCATTAAGATAAAAGAGACTCTTTATATTTGCATTTCAGTTATCATTCTGATTTTAGTGGAATTATCATAGCACATTACCATGAAAAGTTTTTAATGTATATTTTCCTTATATTTCTTGACTTGTCCTACAACTGAACCAGTGGGACAGGGTCATCCACTATATGAGCAATAAAGGTGGAAAAACCCAGAAATATTAGTAGTAGAAAAAAGCAATATATCAAAACCCCAAATATTGCTGCCTCTTGATGGAAACCCTTTAGATTAATTTGATTCTATTGATTAACTAGATTCTAAAATGCAGATATCTATCAAAACTCTACTAGTGGTACATCATGAGTACTGTGGAACAAATACACAATTTAAGGCAATGGACACCATCAACCCTAAATCTACTTTTGGCAGAGAACAGTTTTACTATAAATACTTACACTTCAAATACTTAAGTCATAGAATTTATAAATATTCTAGTACTTTGAAATAAGTATGATTTTTATATATGAAAAAAATTAATGATACCTATAATACCTTAAATGTAATACTAAAGCAATATAAAATTAGTATTTTATATGCTTATTATATTTCTTTTATATACTACAGAACTATATTAGCTACCTTGGTGATGTGGGTGGGATTCATAACACCAAATGCAGACAGTGTACATGGCCACCTGACACTCCTTTCCACTCAGTGCTGAGAAATAGTTAAAGTACTGCTATTTTCATCACAAGTACATACTAGAAATGTCAGTGAATTTCTTCCTAAAATTTCTTATTTCTCTCCATTCACCATAAAATGAACCCAAGATAAGCAGTTCAGGTTGCTCACACTGTGCACATGGGAAGTTAGAACAGCTATTAGCAAGACTGAACAGTCAGTTCAGCTGGTACTCTTTAAAGCAGGCAGTTTTACACTACCTGAAATAGCTTCTAATCCACCTGAAAAGATGTTTAAGATAATATATGATCCTATTTCTAAAATACTACATAAAAGTTAAACTAAAAATTTCAGTAACTAACATTTCTGCAGCTGACTGTGTACTAAACCATGTCTATTAGGAAAACAGTGGCAAAGTCACAGTAGAAACAGTAGGAAGCCCAGCATTAGCACAAGAGCCAAAGCACCAGAACAAATGACACCTCAGCTCACTTCACTGTTGTGTCTCATATTAATCAGTTTATCAAATCGCTGTTTGTCAAACTGCTGAACAAGAAATCCTTTTGAAGTCAGAAGTACAATGAAGATATATCATGTATCAATGCAGATTTTCTTTTCATTTTCATGATGCAAATTCCTTGAACTCACAAAAGTGACATTTTCTAGCTGTATTTTAGGCTCCTCAATAAAGCGATTTTGTACACTAGAACTGAAAATAAACTTTGCTTACTGTACTTTAACACATTTTGGCCATATGCAAAATAAAAGGACTTCAATAACACCAAATCTGTTATACTGAGTGAAAAGTATTTTTATCTCTCAACTCGCTACGTGTATGCTTTGTGTGTTTGCATGTTTTCTACTTCATGAACATTTCATCACCACTGGCTTTACAGCACATGCTGTACCAAATTCCCAAGATCCAGACTGGAAAGTTGGATTAAAAATTAGAAAACCCTTCAGAGTTAGGAGAAAAAAGAACTTTTAACAGCTGCTTCATCAAGTTTACAGCCAAAAGGGTCTCTACAGTTTTACTTCTCTGTGTTTTCAAAGAGGATTTTTTACTAGTGATTGGCATTTTTTTAAATACTTGGCATGCTGTACCGTTTTAGATTCTTTAGCTATGGAAAAGCCTAACTGCTTAGAGAAGCACTTTCCTTATGCACAGTGTTGCACTACGTACATAGTGAATCACACTGCCATCACAAAACTGCTTATCATAACTCTGATAAGGCCAGATAAACTTTATCAGAAAGTTTGGTTGATGTCGTGATCAACTGTCTTACTGTGTAGGTGTAGCTCATCATATATCATTCCATGGAATCCCTATTGTGAAAACCCTCATGGAAATCCTACTTCCTGCCAGTTTACCAAATTCAGGCCTCAGAGAGTAGAAAAGCTGACACTTGGTCAATTAAATGTTAATTGCTACCTATGCTTGTGCTTATTCCCTCATGCCATTGATGCAACAGAGTTGCATCTGACCTTAAAGCAAATACCAAAACTAGACAAAAGTTATACAATCATTTGGGCAAGCTTGTAACACACTCCCAGGTATTTAAACAAACCAAGAGTCAGTTTCTGACAGATCCCATGTAATATCACCTACTCATGTTGGTCTCAGACTCGGGGTTGGGGCAACTACTTTTTCTTAGGTATCAATAATATAAAAAAGTGCAAATATAAATAGAGAACAAAAATAAGAAATTAGGCTTTATTAAAGGAAAAACAGTACTTGAATTATTTTGCAGGATTTAGGTAACTTTAAGTTTTCATTAGTAAAACCACTGCAAAAGAGACACTTGTCAACAAGAAGGCAATAATGCAGGCTACCAAGAAATCCTGTGTTAGCAACCATGTAACTCCAGAATCCCAAAACTGAACACTGGCTTCCTGTTCAGGGACAGACATTTTACCATGGTGTTCCACAAGCATTTTGATCCTAGCTGCCCTGCATGGTTTTACATGAAGGAATCTTTATAAGACATTGCTAATGATTGTTTGGCAATTTAGTCCTAGAAAAGTAAAAGTTCATTGCTTGATCTTCATTCTCCTCATGCCCTGCTGGAAATATTCTCCTCTATGTTTTGTTATCATGAATGAGATATATGGGTAGCATTGGCAGCCTGATCATCAACTGCAAATTACTTTGCAAATATAGTAATTCTACATATTTCAAAGCATTTTGAGTATTATTTCTGATTTTTTTTGATTTCTATCTCCAAAATGCTCATCACTCTCATCTCACCGACAAGAACACCACTACTCTATCAGCTCAGTGAATTCAATTTTGTCTTTTCAAATTTCTTTACTGAATATAAATAACAGTAACTTTCATTGTTTTCATTATGTTCAAAGAAGATCTTCAAAGCATTTTTGAAGAGCCTTGTCATTTCTTTGTACATTAACTGAATCTACAGACTACAAGTTATTTGTGAGGGTCCAACAGAAGACTTCTAAATGCAAATAAACGTTGCCTAGGAAAAGAAAAAAAACAACAGTATCTTCCCTTTTCTCATCCTCACTTGCAGTACTAACTTTTTTACATATCTGGTAAACTACAGATTCCCAAAGAAAGGGCATGCATTTTTGTTCAACCTAGTTCAAGATGGTGCCAAGAGAAAAATGTGTTTATTGTACTAATACCAACCTTTCCTTCGTGTGTATATATATATATATATCTATATAGCGCCACATATGGGGAACAAAGAACCCAAAAGACAGAAAGTATCTACAAAGTCATACATATTTTAGAATTCAGTGCCAAGAAATATTCTTAAGTAATCTTTGTGATCCTCATACAACTCTGACCCCTTGTTAAGTTCTATGGGTATGTAGTAGTAACATTCAAATGTATGATTAAATCATAATTAGTATATACAGTTTTAAGTGATTGTTCAGTCTGAGTATTTTAAATAATATCTATTTTTATTTCAAAAGAACTGGATATGGAAAAAAAAGGAATTTTCTGGATAGCATAGGAGTCCATTTTATTCAATGGAAGTGTTCAACCAATAAAGTACTGTCCTCCCACCTGGGAAGGTAAAATAAATGGTGTATGAATAGAACAATTTCTGTGAAAATAAATTACAAAAAATACATAGGCTGTTTGATTTCAAACAGCAAATGCATCTCAGATTACAGAAATAACTCAAATAGAAACCAGACATTTTCCAATAGATGTAATGCTATTATAATAAGTGCTTTTTTATCTGTGCACAAAACCTTATAACATTAAAAAAAAATCTCAAGATAGAAAAAATCCATGACATAGAAAAAGCCAGCTATTTCCAATGATGTTTTAATTTCTCATAAAGATCAGTAATGTATTGAAATTATATGAAAAGTAGAGTTTTGACCAGGAATTTTTACTCACAACATTTAATATCTTATTTGCATGAATTACTATTAAAAATTCGACATGTCTGTAGTAGGACTAAAAATTTTAAAAGGTAAATAATTCCTTTACACTCAGAGAAATTATGAGCAGGGGGGTTATTTCATGGAAGAAGCAAGTAAGAAATATGTCTCAAATTTATATGATTGCCAGTGTGAATTTTAAACACTATTTTCTATTGCATTTAAAATTCAAATATTCCATTTCTTCTTACAGAGGAGCAATTTCCCACCATTATTTCTGATATGAAATTTAAAAAATATATTTGAAGTTCATATAAAATCAAATATCTATCAATAAATGGGGTTATTTCAGTGCTGATAATTATATAGTACACTGCAATGAAAATAAGAAGTCCATCAGCCCATCTCTCAGAATCCCCTATAGTCTTGCACTTTCTACCAAAAAACAGGTACAACTGTATTTGTTCATTTTGCCAATGCCCACACTGCTCATTGCCTGACATTGCTTCCCATCAGATTCAAGAACCTGTATCTTTTCTGATTACAGTCAGGTTTTTGATGTACATTCTTGAACATTCTTTGAAAATCCTAACTAGAAAACCCAAATACATTTCCTCAACAGACTCTCTGTCTGTGGATTAATTTAAAAATTAAAATTGTGAAGCTGCTATGCAAAACCAAAGACTTTTGTTTATATAACTTTATTGACCTCTCATTCGTCTCTAAATTAAAATCTATATTCTTAACCTGGTAAGACTCTACAAATACAGGCTTTGAATATTCTGTGAAAATAACTTGAAGATGTTCCTTGTATCAAGTCACATTCCTTCCTAACATTTTTCATTAAAATAATTCTGCTGAACAGTAATATAATATGTTTTTTGAGCAGATTTGTCTACTGTAAACAGAACTGGGTACTAAATTAAAAAAGAGATGAAATCTAAAATTGACAGAATCAAATTCAAAGAAAATGTTGCATTGTTATATAGGTAGAAAGCAAAACTAAAATTTATTTTAAAATATGATACTCATAAATATGGTACTCGCTACACTTAGGATTAGAAGTTCAGCTCCCTGATTTTTTAAAAATATATCTGGCTTATTTAGCAAAACATAGCAAAAAAATGCAAAGCCAAACCAACAGATGAACTGGAAGAGTCAGTGAAACCTAAATGTATTCCTGCAAGTGACTTAAGATCTTTGCAACCTAACACAAATATTTCTAGTAGTTTTCTCATGAAAGAGACAACGTGGCACTGGCTCAAAAGTTCACTCAGAGCACCAAGACCACTTCACAAATATTTAAAGGAAGACCATGAACATATGCTTAAAGTAGAAAGTAACAGCACAGTGAAACAAAAAGTCTAATTATATTATCATGCTTGAGTTTTACTTTTCCAATATTCCCTTTTTGGAGAGAGATAAACTCTGTAAAGTGGAAAATCTATGTATCACAACAAGAAAATACAAGATGCAGGTTTTTTATTTTAAGGAATCCTATCCATTCAAACAGTGGGTTTGTTAAATACATGGAACAGAAATTTGAATATCCTAGTTCTAGCAGGATAAGATAAAAATCAAAACAGGAGACAAAGCCTAAAAAGTAGAAGGATTTGTTTTACTGCTTTAGCTGTTGAACCATATAAAACAGTCTGCTCTTGTATTTGTATTCAAAATCTCAACGGACAAGGTGTATAATACAATCCAAAATGAAAAAATAAATATAAGTATTACTACTGTTTCATTACACTTGCAGCTTCTCTTTGCAATTTAATGACTACTTGGAACAAGTCAAACACAATTATTGTTATTATGACTTGAAATAGTTCAGTGAAATTTTAAATACTTCCATAACTCCCAGGAAGCCAGGACTGCAACTTGACAGCAAGTAAAACTTCATTACTTCAAAAAGAGAACAAAGCCAAAATAAATTCTTATCTGCCTATCATTAGTTCATACCCACAATATTTTCCTTTGAACACCATTTATACTTTTTAAAACAAGTTGTGTAATGCACAATTTTTTTTTTATTTAACTCTGCCTACGTGGAAAGATTAACTGATAAACAGTAAATAATAAACAGCAAAAAAGTAAAGTAAAATAAATAACACTAGAAAAATCAATTAAGGAAGAACTTTGTCAATATCCACTGTAATATTTGAACAGAGTTGATAAAAAAAAAATCACTACAGTGAGAATATTTATAGAAATGAGCAATAAATAAACAGTACGCCCTAGTGTCTGGAAGATATATTTCAGATAATTAGGAACAATGGCATCACATAGTACCTTCCATTGCCCTTTTAAAGAAGACTTTACAACTTCCACAGGTAAGCACTCCATAGTGGCAACCTGAAGCCTCATCACCACAGATGAGACAAATCTTCTGGGGTAGTGATTCGAAACTGAACTGAGAACTTTGGCTGGTTTCCGTATCTGGCCTTGAGAAGAAAAAGAATTAAAAGAAATTAAAGATCTAGCTTTGCACAGTTAACTACTTACCCGTATTAATGAGTTTGATATTAAAAACTTCATTTTAAAATCTGTAATCAAAATATAGGAGACAAAAAACTCTAGTATGATTGCCTTTCTGCTTAATGGTTTGTCTCTACTACAGTAATGCAAAAAAGCATTGCAAAAAAAAAAGCATAAAGTTATATTTTAAACCATTTAGCAAAAAAGGTACCATCTAGACACTGTTAAAATGTTCATCTTCCTCAGATCAACAACTCTTGTAAGTGGAGTCATAGTGATGATTTTTTTTCCTGTACAGAGACAGAATCAGACAGATGTCAATTGAATTTCAAAGGTCTCTTTCATATGGGAAACACAAAATTTCATTTCAACTAGAAAAATCTTTAATAATCAGTTTTTCATGCCCCCATTCAGCTGCAGCGTTCTCAGCAGTAAATAAGTCTGATGGGGTTATCAAGAATATTTCCAATTTGTCTCCAAGAAAGGCAGACTAATCTAGGTAACCACTACATTTACTAAGAGAAAGGATTTCCACTGAAACTGTAACATTGCGTGCACCTTTTGTTGCGTTTATTTCTAGGTATGCACATCTCGGCATGACAGTACTTCATGTCATTCTAGCAAATCAATACACAAGTGCTTCAGTTTTCTTTTTCGTGTGAAATCAAGTGGGTTTTGTGGGGGTTTTTTTAGGTTTTGGGGTTTTTTTCCAAATCGGGAATACTATTTTGGAAAATATTTATGTATTGTTGAATGCGGTATGGCTTAAAGTGAGGGCAAGCTAGAAAACCTGCCCGGCCTCCCGGGGCTCGGACACAGGGTGGCCCTGAAGCCCCGCAGCGATACCAAACCAACATCCCCGGAGCGCCACCGCGCCCAAAGCCGCCAGGTGCCACCTGCGGAGCCGGGACACCGCGGCGAGCTCAGGCTGCGCAGGGAGTGCGAACGGGGCTGCAAGCACTGCCTAAAAGCCCAAAGACGCCCTCGCCGAGAGAAACTTCGCCCGTCCTTTCCTCAGAATCCTCTTAATATCCCCCCGAGGCGCCCATCGCGCTGCACGCCCGCCCCGCCGGGGCAGGAGGAGGAGGAGGATGCCGGGGCTCTCCCGCCGCGCAGCGCGACCCCCGGTCCCGTCGCTCAGCGAGCGCCCCGCCGGCCCCGCCTTACCGCGCGTAGCCGAGGTAGGGCGGGCAGAGCTGGGGCAGGCCCTCCTTGAGCACGGCGGCCGGGAAGGCCAGCGGCTGGTGCCCGTTCAGCCCCAGGGCCGGGTAGAGCCCCGGCGGCGCGGCCGAGGTGGAGGGCAGGCTGTCGGGCGGCGCCGCCGGCCCGTAGGCGCTGGCCAGCAGGCCGGGCTCCGCCTTGTAGAGGACGCACTCCAGCGAGGGCTCCTGGCCGGCCCGCGGAGCCTGCGGGTAGTCGTGGCAGCCCGCCGCAGGGCT
This sequence comes from Prinia subflava, assembly GCF_021018805.1. NCBI lineage: Eukaryota > Metazoa > Chordata > Aves > Passeriformes > Cisticolidae > Prinia > Prinia subflava. The sequence continues at coordinate 31,049,933 of NC_086249.1, forward strand.
GGCCCTGCCGCCCGGGTAGCGGGCGGCGAGGCCGAGACCCTCCTCCTTGATCTTCATCACGGGCTGGACGTCGCCGTAGGCGAAGGGCCCGTCCTTGGCGTCGGGCGGCGGGAAGCCGTAGGGCGGCAGGTACGGGGCGGGGGGCGAGCAGCGCGGCACCGCGCCGCCCTCGTACTCCGCGCCGTCCAGCAGCTGCCGCGTGCGGGACGCCAGGAAGGCCGAGTTGAGCGGCAGCAGCGGCACGTGCAGGTATTCCTGCCCCGGGTCCCCCGCCCGGGACCCGCCGGGCAGCGCCCCGGCACCGGGGGCGTCGCCCTTGGGCGCCGCGCCGGGACCCTCCGCGCCGGCCCCCGGCCCCGCCGGCCGCGCCTTCGCGGCGGGCACCAGGGCGTCGCCGGGCGGCCAGAGCGCGGCGGGCCGCGGCGGGGGCTGCGAGGGGCCCGGCGCCTCCGGGGCCGCCTCGGCCGCCTTCTGCGAGGGGCCGCTGCTCATCGCGCCGTCGGGCGCCTCCTCCGCCTCGAAGAAGGACCAGGGCGCCGCGGCCACGGTGGAGCTGGCATGAGCCGCGGGCGTCAGGAAGGTGTCCAGGACGGTGTCCAGGGAGTCCTTGACCGAGAGGGAGCCGCTCCCTGGCTGGTAGGAGAGGGAGTCCCGGCCGTCCTCCTGCCCCAGATGTTGCTGCTGCGGCTCTTCCTCCTCCTCCTCCTCCTCCCCTTCCTCCTCCTCCTCTTCGTCCTCCTCCTCGTCGCTGCTCTTGGGGTAAAGCAGCCCGTCCAGGGCGATGTCGATGGACTCCGTTTCCTCGCGGAAGGGATCCCGGCCGGGCTGACCCTGCAGCAGGACCGCCCCGTCTGTGGTAGGCGGAGGCGCCCTGGGCTCCTTGGCTTTCACCTCGGTCATGCTGGCCCGGGGCAGCGCCGGACGCCGGCGGGTCTCCGGCGGCGACAGAAGTGAGGGCGGCCGGGCAGCGACGGCTCTTTACATCCTGGACGTGCCGGCGGTGGCGCGGGTCCTGCTCACATGGTGCTGCTCTCGGAGGGACGGCTCTGCCCCGGGCTCCGCCGCCGGGACGGGGGTGACTCGGAGCCGGGGGCGGTGCAGCCTGGAGCGAGAAACGATGGGAGCGTGTGCGGGAGGCGTACAGGAAAGCGGGGTGCCTGCCAGGCTGACTCGGCGCTCGGCTCGTCCCCCGACTGCTTCCCACCGCCCGGCGGGCTGGCCCCGGGCTCCACGCCCCCTCGCCCGTCCCTCCCTCCCGCCCCTCCTCGCCTCCAGCCCCGTCCTTCACCGAGGGTCTGCGCTGCCTCTGGGAACCGCTGCTCCTCCAGCGGCACTTCATCGGCTCCTCCTCCGCTCCGCCTGTCCCCCACCCATCGCTCACCGTGCCCGCAACCCTTTCCCATCGCATCCGGCGCCCTGTGCCTTAGGTCAGCGCTTTTTGGCTTCTCCTGATCATCCTGCCGTCTCATCCCTTTCCTCCCGTCTTGTGCCGGTGCTCTGTCCTCTCGCTTCATCATCCCAAGAAAGCCAGCTCTGCACTGAGCAGAGGGCACAAGCCTCTGGTTAGGTCGCTGCTTTGGAGTGCAGAGAGAAAGACAATATTTATTTACAGTGACGGCTCCCTTTTGTCTGTTTTTCACTGTCCCCTTCAGACGTTCAATGTAATTTTTGGTATTTAAACTCTGTTCCAAACCCCCTCCTAATACAAGATCCATTTTCCAGTAGCAAGGAAACCAAGGCATTGTAAATGACATTACAGGACGTGCAAGCATCCTTTACACCAAGAAGCACAGCATCTTTTGTGCAAAAGATTTGGAAAGTGGGGCATTCAAGTGTTTCTAAATTTTAATTACTTTGTCAGGGAAATGAGAGAATATTTAAAAAGGACTGGGTGGCCAGCCTGCATGTAGCGGGTTGCAGTTCAGCCCAGATTAGTTCTGACCAAGAAGTTGTGGTCAGCTAATTGCTGGCTTTTTGTGTAAAATGCTGGCGTTGTGGCAGAACCCATTCAGCTCAATAAGACAGCTACTAACATGAGGAAAACAACAACAACAACCCCAACAATACACCCTTTAGTATACCTTTCATTATATAGAAGTCTCAGGAAAGAAACTTGAATTGAAAGATACAGAGAATAAATTGATGTAGGAGTAGTCCTCCTGAGTTTAAGTAGAATCAGTGTATTTTTTGATAGACAAAGTGTGCTGTTAAAGGCTTGGTTATGCCCTGTAGGTATAACATGCTTTTCTGAAAGAAAACAGCTTTCTTTCAAAAAAACCCCTGTGAGCACCACGAAATACTTGTTTTTGTTGTTTTACTTTCCAAACATCTTCAGATGGAAAAGAACAGCTTCTCAGGGAGAGAAACATAACTGTTGGAAATTATTTCAGTTTTATGAAATCATATAAAGCAAGTTTGTAGAAGCAGTGGTTTCACATAAACCTTATTCAGTGTGGTGTGTACTTTCTATGTTATTCTTGTCAAAATGCTACTGGCTTATAGATTGCTTTGGGACTCTGCTTTTTTATTCCTTTAAGAATAAATAGAAGGAAATCTTTTTTTTTGTTTTGTTTTGATATTCAAAAGAATTGTGGCAATGTGATAATAAATAGCATTTTAAACCTCAGATGTTATTGTGGGCACCTCTACACACATTTAGGAAATTCAGCATGATGCACTTGTTAAGTATAGGAATATTTCTTGAACAGCAGTGTTTCACTCTATTGATGTTGCATGGGAAAGAACTGTTTGTCCAGCAAGTACCAGGAGCTGAAGATGTTTTCACAATACCTGTCAGGGTAACCAGTGTTAAAAGAATTATTTAAGAGGTGCCATCCAATTCTGTAATGACATGACAGTAAAATACATTGAAGTGCTTCAATGAGTTTCTTCAGTGAGTTTCTGTTTTTCATGCTACAAAATTTTTCCCTTCTCCCAAGCGTGCCTTTTCTCAGAGGAGAGAGAAGTTCATCTCCAGTAATGTTCATCTCCATGCTCATTTTGGTTTTCCCGTGATGTTGCATGTTTAGTCAGCGGGTTGTCATGCCTTTTTATTGCCACTGCCTTGCTTTCTCATTTCCACTTCCCCATATGCACAAAGCATTCATAGCCTGCATCTTTACAAAAATGTGCTCCAAAGACGTGTTCCCTTACAGTGACTTCCCCCTTTCCTACTGCTTCTGGACTGGGAGAGGTAAAGAGCCACAGATGGCCTGAGTAGAGGGTCCTGAAAGGAAAACAGCTGGAGCAGTTTCCACTCACGGCTGCTTGTGACTTTTCCCTTAAAATTCTACACTAACAAGGCCATCTTGTGTGTGTAAACACCTGCATATTTACCAAAAATGTAAATGTTTACTGCTTACATTATTTTTCTAAATGTTAGCAGTTAAATATTGCCCAGGTTTTCGGCTGTGCTTCCTAATTTCATTTTTATGACCTGACAAATGTAATCAAATCTTTAATAGTAACAGTAATTGTGCTGAGTTGTCATTGCTAAAGGAAAATATTTGGGGTTCTTTAAGAAATTTATTAGACCCAAGTGAGTGGACTTTAATTTATACTGGCTTCACATGATTTCTATGAACTTTCACTGGAAACTTTTGCTATTTTCTTTACATTATTCTGTCCATAACCCTCATACCCCATCCCTGGAAGTGTTCAAGGTAACATAGTAGGGCTTTGAGCAATGTGAAAAGTGTCCAAAGTGAGCAATCTAGTGAAAAGTGTCCCTGGCCCTGAGAGGAGATTTGGAATTAGGTGGTCTTTAAGGTCCCTTCCAACCCAAGCTGCTCTGTTATTCATTTGTTTCTTTTGCTCTTAGACTTCCTCACATCTTTTGGAAGCTTTCCCTGATATTGCTATGTTTTTTCAATAAAAGCAATTCAAAGTATGCCCTATCAATATTTTTTTCACCCTACTGTTGTAATTTCTTAATTTTCATTTATTCACTTTGGTATTATGTCAATCAATATTAAAGAAAAACAGGTTTCTGTGTCTAGAGCTAGTTTTCATTTGCAAGCCATTAAAATTGAAACTGATGTTTTCAATTCAGACCTAAAAATGACATTTTTTATATTCAGTCATATTTTACTGAATATAATTTTTTCAAAGAGCAAACAGTATGAAAGTACTTAAGAAGAAACCTATTTTGAACCCAAAAGTAAAACATTGGAGATTTTGATTGATACTCTTGCATTTTTTAAAATTCTGTCAGAATGTGAAAATATATCTGACAGCTCGAATAAGTTGTGTCTATTTTCTTGCTCTGTTCAAGAACTTTAGATGAGTAAAAGCTGCACTGAACAAAATTTCTCATCTCTCTTGCTTTTCAGCACAACTCTTGTATAAAATGTCAACAAGAGTGAGGTAGTGTTTAAATCTGGAAAAGAGCAGATTGATTATACTGAATTAGTATCTTAATCCATACAGACCTTTCTTACAACATTGTTCTGCACAGCCTGTTGGAGAACAGAACTTAGAAGTTAAAAATACTGGTTTCTTTTTCTTTTCAGTTAATCAGTGGCTCACAATTTTGTACTATTATTGTTTAGGATATAGTAAAACAAAAAATGTGATTGACTTCTTATAAACAGAGAGGAGGAGAGACTGCTTCAAACATTTTATGAGCTCATGGTCAAAACTGAAAGGCAGCTTGCATAAGGAGAGATTTAGAGGCTTTTGCTTCTATCACAGAAGTAACATTTTCACTTTTTAAAAAATAGACCTCTGTACCTGCGTGAAAAGCCCCACATTTCAGCATGTAGTGAGACAATAAAAAATAGTACTGTCGTGCGAGTAACAGCACATTCTTGTTCTGTTAGAGTTTTTGGAGACATGTCTTTCCATGGCTTCATCCCTATTCTGTAAAAATTTAGTTGCCCAGTTAGCAGGCTGAATTTCACTTACCTTAGGGTACCAACAGACATTAAATATATACTTCTCAGAGATCATAATTTTAGTGTAGCAGCTAAGTCATGGAAGCACTCAGCATCAGGAATATGATTTGATGGTAACTGCTCCCATCTGAACCTGGTGATTAGGCTTCTACAGTCAGGTAAGAGTCATAGATGTCTGTAGGGAGCATTTTTCTGGAGCTCTTCAGACACTTTGTGTCTCATTAAAGACATAAAGGACTTCTTTGATCTGAAGCACTCAAAGAGCTGTGATTTTTTGGCAGTGGGTGTTGATGCCTAAATGAAGAGGTATGAAGAGAGTCCTAAATCCTTAAAATGCACTATCAATGTGCTCTACTGCATTGTTTAAAATCAGTTTCAGAAACTGCCCTCTAAGCATACTTTCATTTCCTCCAAGCAAGGGCATGCCACACTGTAATTAATCTCTGCGGTCTGTTATCAAGTGTTTTGTTAGCTTAACCTAAACCATCAGATTTACTAAAAGCTATCAAAACTATTAGTTTGCTAAATGCAAGGGTGTATTGAAACATATTGTAAGTGCAGAAGGGATTGGCAAACAGGGAGGTATGTGGCAAAGAAGGTAAGCAATAGAGCTGTGAAAGGAGGTGAGGGAAAGGAAGCTAATCACAGTGCACGTTACATAATTTTTTGCTCTCAGGTGCTGAAGTTCCCACAGGGATAATAGCAATATGGGAGGTGCACTGGGCTGTGAGACACTTTTATCTTTATAAATTGTGTGAAGGGAGGAAACAGATGGGTATTGAGTTACAGTCACGGAAGTGGTGGCTGTTTCTGCTACAGGAGTCATATATTTTATTTATCATTCTTTGTTTATGTTTTGGCTAACACTCACTGAAATGCAGAATATAATACACTTGTAGCTGAGCAAATAAGCAGGAGCATGAGGAGTGGAAAAAAAAATAAAAAAAGAAGCTTTCTGCTTTTCTACCCCGCAGAGAATGTCATTGCTTGCTGGATGAGAGCCTCAAAAACTTTCTAAAATATTTTGTCAATGAATGCATCACTGTGAGATATCAAAGGGCACATGCTACGCTTCCCTCAAGGCCTAGCTGGGGGACTTTTACCCAAGCCCACTATATTCCTTGAAGTGCTTTTGTTCCAGTCCAGCCTCAGGAAAAAGAAATAAAGGTTGCTTTATATAAAATATTATATTCTAGTATCTGTATATATGAAATACATATTTTATATAAACATGTTAAGTGGCTTTATAGAAATGACTGAACCCAGTACTGCGGGGTGGAATGAGATGACATTATATTACTCCCAGCAGTATAATATTCATGGTGTTGCAGCAAGTCTCGTTTGCTGGCTGGAGAGTAGGACTTTGCAACCAGTGATACTGAACAGTTGTTAACATCTCTGAAATTCAGAAAGAAGTAGTCAGTAGATCTTCAGAAGCATTAAAACTAATATCCTGATTGAATTGTGCATCCTGAGTAATCATAAAAAAGAAGGTAACAAGAGGACAGGGCCTTGGGAAATACACAAGTAAGTTTGGTGATCCAAATTTATATGAAAATGCTTTTTAACACAGAGATAAAAGAGGGTTGAACATAACTGTGGCACTTTCTTTAGAGTTCAAAAGCTGAATGAAATAGAAGGGATCCTGAAGTTGAGTCACACTGTAAGTGGAAATAGGAATAATTTTCTTTTACTTTGGTACAGCCTTTGCTCCCAACTTTAATTTCATAAGAGAGATCCTTCCTATGTAAATTCAAGGTATCTTTGTAAGGATTATTTTTTCCATCAACTTATTATATTCCCAAGCTTTTTTCCCTGTTTCTGTTTATAATTGTCCTCCAGGAACTTTGTTGTCCCATGAAATTTCAAAGCTGACTCTTCAGCCTTGAAATATTCACAACCTGCTCTGAATTATCAGTTTTTGATAACCACTTGTTAAAGGCAAGGTGTGACAATGTAGTATTTTTTTTAATTTGCAGAGAAGGCAAATGCAGAGCCCTGCACCTGGAGAGGAATAACCCCAGGCACCAGCACAGGCTGGGGGTGAGCTGCTGGACAGCAGCTCTGCAGAGAAGGACCTGAGGGTCCTGGGGGACAACAAGCTGAGCCAGCAGTGCCCTCGTGGCCAAGAAGGCCAGAGGGATCCTGGGGTGCATTAGGAAGAGCAGGGCCAGCAGGCCAGGGGAGGTGATCCTGCCCCTCTGATCTGCCCTGGAGGCACATCTGGAGTGCTGTGTCCAGGCCTGGGCTCCCCAGTTCATGGAGCTCCTGGAGCAGGTCTAGTGGACAGTGAAAAAGATGAGGAGAGGTCTGGAGCATCTCCCCTACAAGGACAGGCTGAGGGAGCTGGGCCTGTTCAGCCTCAAGAGGAGACACTTGAGAAGGGGCCTCATCAATATCTACAAGTATCTGAAGGGAGGGTGCCAAGAGGATGGATCAGGCTCTTCTCAGTGGTACCAAGCAATAGGACAAGAGGCAACAGGCAAAAACTGATGCACAGGAGTTCCACCTGAACAAGGGGAAGAGCTTCTGTACTCTGCAGGTGAGTGAGCCCTAGAAGAGTTTGACCAGAGAAGTTGTGAGGTGTCCCTCACTTGATGTAATCAATAATCATCTGGACACAATCCTGTGCTCTGTGCTCAAGAATGGCCCTGCTTCAGTGAAGAGGTTGGAGCAGATGACCACTGTGGTCCCTTCCAACTTGAATCATTCTGTTATTCTGTAAAAAATGTGTGGTGAAGAACAGATGCAGCATATGAAGATCATCTGTGAAGGTGTCTGTGTGTTTGGCAATTCTGGATAGAAATGCTAAAATGCAAAGGAAGGTGCCCTGTGATGTTAAGATTAGGTGAAGACTGAGGCAGAAGTCCTTCACCTTTTGAATGGTTCAGTTCAGAAGCTGTATAACAGTAAAATCTATTCAAAGTATTGCCAACAGGTTGTGAGTCAGCCAGGCATTAAAGAACTGGAATATTCGACTCTGAATTTTGCATCAGATACTTGAATGCTGTCAATCAGCACAGCTAAATGAGATCCAGTGAAGGTACTAGCTTAAAAACTGTCAAGGGACCAATATTCTTTAATTCTCCCAATTCAAAAGTTCCCCTAAAGTGTGTTATTGGAGGATAATAAATGCCAGGTCATTGTTTCCTAGGAAGCCTAGAGGACTGTTGCAATTTTTGGGTCTGGATACTTGTCTAAATAGTAAACTGCTGTCAAAGTATTAGGCAAAACCAGCACTTCATATCTGGCTGACTGAAAAGGGATAACTTGTTCCAAATTGTTGTGAAAGGATGCATGACTGACTTGAGAGCAGAGAAGTATTCTCAATAAACTCCCAACTAGAGATTTGTCATGTAAACATTGTACTTAAACCTCATCAGATTTTATTTTATTACTCATTTTTGAATAAAAAAGAGCTAGATTTAAGCCACAAGCCTGCTAGGCACTGATTTGGATGTGGAACATTAAATGGCAGGAAGTGAAGATATACCCCTGCAGGATCATGATTGCTCCATTTCTTAAATGAATCAGAGAAAATTAAATTTCATCACTGAAATTTAACATTAATACATACCATTTATAAATTAAATAAATAATGAAACTTGTCTGGAATATGAAAAATAAGATGTCACCACTTTAATTAAATTGGATCCTCTGTAAGGTGTGAAGGCTGTCTAAACTAAACTGGAATAAATCCTGGGCTGATTTGCCACAGAGTAAAACCTTCAAGCTACACAACCTATTTTCATGTTCACCCGAAATGACAATTTGCAGATGAGTCCCTTAACTAGACATGGAAAGACATAAGAGACATGGTTCCTTGTGCTTTATGCTAACTCCAAAGAAGCAAATTTATTCATGTCAGGAAAGGGCACAGACTTTCTCATGCTGACTTTGACAAGCTCTGGCTAAAATATTCCTCTGTCTTGTTAGCTCTGTTATTACTGGTAATTGCTGCTGCTGTGTTCATCCCTGGAGGTGTCTGTTACCAATCAGAGGCCTCAGTTCTATGTTAAGTGTTTAACAGGAAAAAAAAGTGTCTTTAAAACCTCTCACAGAAAATTATATTAAGTTGAACTCATCTAAACAAAAGACAAATGTTAAGATCATAGTGCAGTTTGTTCTAGAAATAGAGATACATGTCAGGGAGATGTTCACTTAACCCTAGAGGAAGACAGAGGCCTGCTACAGCTATTAATCATTCTCCTCTAAAATTAATCTTAAAATAGACTGCCTTAGAAATTCTGGCCCTAGAAAATCTTACAGGGATATTGTAGGTTGTGATTTTCTCTTGACTTCTGCTATCCTTCGACTAAAAAAATGATAGCTTTCATTTTCACTTTCAAGGGCCAGTGCACACTCAGGGTAATCTAAAACTAAAAAAAATTGGTACTGTCCTGCTAATTGTGGGGCTCTTTGCCACGAAATTAGAAAAAAAATCCTATCACTGCATACTATGGAAAAGTAGATCGGGGGGTAGGAACAGGGTTACCAGAGTGTTGGCAGCTGGTGGCAGGAGAGGTGAAGGAGGTGATATATTGGAAAGGGAGGACCTGGCCCGGAAAGAGACCACCAATGCCATGGTTACATTTTGGGTACATTTGGGAGTTTCTGCTGCAGAGACAAAAGCCCGAACAGCTTTGTTGTATCAAAATCTGTTCATACTATTCTTTTGCATGACTTATTCCTGACAAATCTCATGTTAAACAAGAACCTCTAGACTTCTGCAATATTTCTAACAACTAGAGGGCCACAAATCTGCTAACATTAGCCTAAAAATCTGAACAGAGAGATTAGACAGAAATACAGTCTGAAATAGCATGTAAGTTTGGTTTTTATTGCAATAGATCAATAAATGAATACTTGTTCTGGAATCAATAAATGAATACTTGTTCTGGACTACTGGAAGTCACCAGTAAAAAAAAAAAAGTGGAGGAGAATAAATAATTTAAGTATAAAAATTTTCTTGAATTTTATATAGTTTTATAAATTATATTATACAAACATGTCCATTCTAAATGTTTATATACAATTTAACATAAATTATATTAATGTGTTAAAGTCTCCCAAATTATTACTATGGATTTAAGGAATATTCTTAATATCCTGACCCTGCTCAATGATGTCCAAACTATCATTCAGTGCTTAGAGAAAATTTTCATCTTTGCCCCAAAGACAGAATATATGAGTGATATACATGAAATGGGTTTGTTAAAATCTACCAGCAAAACAAGGACCATATAAGGTTAAAACTATAAATCAAGTTTTTCTTATTTGACTTCATATCTATTCTTTTATTTGTACATTTATTAAATCAGTAAATGGCATCTTTTCCTTTGTTTTTTTTTACCTCTAGCTTTTATTGCATGAACATTCTGCCATGAGTTGTATTTGTTCAATCTCTTTAGAGTTTTTGCTTTCTCAGTTCAATCCTCTTTCTCCAGTCTTTCAAAACACAGTGCTTAGTCCTGATTTTTAAACAGTGAAAAATGATCAACAGTGTATTTGGGTGAAGGTGTTCTGTCACAAGAGATGGAAAATAAAAGGCATGATGAGAGACTGATGCATTTGATATGACAGTTATCAGAAATAATCTGTATTCTAGAAAATAAATTTTGCGATTTCCAGGTTAATGTGTGATGTTTATAAAATACTTTATTTTTTCATGTGCCTTGTTTAGTCATCCTTTTACAAAGAAATATGGAAAATGAATATGAAGAAAACCACTATGTCTGATCCTAAAGGAAATATGAATTGGAGCCACAGCTCTGTGTTTTAGGCATCATTATGAAATCAAAGCAAAAGCAGTTTTTGAGTAAGCAAATCATAAATGCAAATTCAATCTTAAACCAGAAAATGATCCTGACATATTTAGATGCCTCTTGTAGACTGATATATTCATCATGCTGTCTGTTACTAATGCAGGATTTGTCTCCTCAGAAAAGGTTTCTGTCTCTGGTATAAGCCTCAGCCAGTAAATGTTCCAAAGCAGTAGCTGTTGTTCTGAAAGGATATGAAGACTTTTCCATTTCACCAGAACATTAAAAAGGTTTCAAATAGAACAGAATGCAATTACCCATATAAGAACCAGGTCACAGCACTAGAACTGCTGCCCTGACCCATACAAAAGCAGCTGTTGTTATCTTTTTAAAATGATGCCTGATACTAAAGATGTGACAGAGTGACCCAATAGATATCTACACTGTGCAGGAGGGACATGAACAGGAGTATCAAAAGTAAATTTTCAGGAAAAAATCAAAAATATTAATTAAGTCTGACAATTGATTTTTATATATTTATCACTCTGAAGCCTTCTACAATCAAGAGTGCAAGAACTATGAGGACAAGATGTAATTTAGCCTATCATACCAATAAGGAAATGCAACACAGGAAGCAGACTAAGTTTTTCCTTGTTATTCTTCCAATCTAGTGATGGCTCTGTGTAGACCATGGTCTGAGTTTTGAACTTACAATATTCTGTGACAACTGTGAAGTGACAATAGTTTTTTTCTTAGACTGAGTTTAGCTTCTTAGACTAAGTTTAAAAAGGTAAGAAATTAATCTCACTGGAAACTGAATTTTCTTGTCAAAGACAGTAATCTCAAAGTTAATCTGAACAAAATCATCCAGGCATTGGTTGGAGGCTGTATATACCTTTTGATTTTAAGTGTTTCATAGTGTAAAGTCTTTGTTACAGCTCACCCATTAGGAGACATGGGAAAGCAGCCTGCTGGTTATGGAAATAACTAATAGACAAGTGATGATGTGGCAGGGGTCACAATACATGTTAAAAAAATAGATGTACTGGAATGGAAATTATTTTTCTTCCTTTTTGAATTATTGTACAAGTGGATTATTCTAATCCTAAAATTTCTATATGTTTTATTTCTCAGATGGAAAAAAAAAGGGGAGGGGAAAAAAGCCCTGGTAGCAGGTCTGAAATTTTTAATAGAACATATTGAGTGTTGAGAGTGCAGACTGAGATCCAGGAAACTACTGCTCAAATTACAGAACCAGGAATATTCAATAAGAAACATCTATTTGTTGAAGTAATAAATAGAAATGTACTCTCTCTCTCTGTCTTGAACAAACTGGAAAACTTTCTAAATGTCTTTGACCTCTTCATGTGAAAAGACCCATCACAACTCTTGTACAGTTCCAGTTTACCTGGGCAGAGCTAAATCTTTGATGAAAAAAACAGGAAGATGCTTTGATTAACTAAAACCAAACCCAAGGCTACACAAAACAACACAAAACAGAAACTGTGACTGCCATGGTCTTCATGGAATATACCGTCCCTGGAGCAAGGAAAGCAAACGTCACCTTGTGCTGCGTGAGAGCACAGCCAGTGGGTACAGGAAATCACCCTTCCTCTTGCCTTGTATCTCCTCTCACGGGATACATCTGGAATGCAGTTCCCAGTTCTGGCCTCCCCAGTACAAGTAGGACATGAGTGTGCTGGAATGAGACTCGTGGAGGCCACCAGTGGTCAGGGAGTCAGAGCACTGCACTTACAAGAAGAGACGGAGCAAGTCATGGTTGTTCAACCTGAAAAAGAGAATCCAACGGGCAAATATTATTGCTGTCTACAATTACCTGATCAGAGGATATCAAGGAGCTAGATTCGTCTTGGAAGTGCATAGCAATAGGAAGAGAGGAACCTGAAAAATTCCAGTTAGACTGTATATTTTTTAAATACCAGAATATTTTCTCTGAGAGGCAGTGTATTCTTCCTTAGAGGTGTTCAAAATTAAGCTGGACAATTTGAGGTCCTTGGATTAGGCAGCTTCCTAAATTATTCTGTGATCCTGTTGTTCTGTAACTGCCTGAACAGGGAACATACAAGGGAATGGCTATAAGATACACTTAAACAAAGATAAATTAAAGTGTGTTTTTATTTAAAGGGATTATATTTTGTGAGTATATAAAGTATATTTAATTTAATACAATTACTTATGCGACACATGCAGCTATATAATCTAGGATGAGTAGACAGGAATACACTACAAATGCCATTGCCACAGTATCACTCTGATGGAGAATTTGTTACTCTTTTCTATACAAGATTTGTCTAATGTCATCAAACTTCTGTTACTTCAGCTGATGTGTTTCGTGCCAAGTCCACAGCATAGACCACAACATCCAAATTGTCAGATAGAAGGAAATGTATCAAGCTATTGTGAAACACTGATCAGCTGATCAGCCAAGATACACCTACTCTGTAGGGCCCAGAGTAATCTTCCAGTGTTTTTGTGCACTCTAAATACACCCTGAGGTCATGTCAGGATGAAACTTTCTGTGTACCATGACTCACCTGTACCCTTCTTGCTGGAAGAAACAGCAACAGCAAGGCGGACAGAGAGAGAGAGGCACAGTGGGATGCATAAAGCAAGACTAGCAAACATTCCATGGCAGGTTTTGACGAAGTGCAAAAACCTAAAGGCTAGGCTTCCTGGTGATTTTGGGATTTAAGGACATTGTGAAAAGTTGTAAAATAACTGCAGAAACTTTATTTAACTTCAAAGTTTTATGATGGTGATTATATTAGGTTTAATAATGAGGCAGTGTTCTGATGTAGAAATCTGTTCCTGATATTTTCGCATTAGAATCTTCTGGTTCAGCCCCATTATTTGTCATCCTGTATGTTCCAAGTTAGTGTAGTGCCTCCTTCATCGAGTCTATACTCAATGATTCTCACCTGGACATGTGTCCAAACATGCAGCATTTATATACATTTGTACATTTGTAAATATGTTAATTTTTTGTTTGTTCTTATGTCTTTGAAACTACTCAGTGGCTATAGGAGATTTTGACTGCTCCTTTGGTTCTGTCATCCACAAAAAAGTAAGAAATAATGAGTGCTTCTTTCCATTCAAAAAAAAATCTCTAAGTAAAACATCAAATTTTCAATAATGCATGTCATATATTCGGTTCCTAGAAAAAAGCAGCATTCTATTTTCTGTCAAGAAATGTTATATGAAGGGTAGGGGTGTATCTAATGGAGGAGAGAAGATGGAACTCAAGATATCAAAGGGAAACAGATCTATCAATGCAAACCAGAAAGAGCCTGTTTTTTCTGACATCAGAATGGATGTTGCTCAGTTAAATTCTGCTGGCTGTGTCTAACTATTTGGGTGCAACCAAAAGCTCTGGTGGCCCTCTCTATTGTCCAGAATCTGTGAGCCATACAGATGTTGAAGAGCCTTTTTTCTGGGAGAATGAGGCCTACTGATAATATTAATGGAGCTGGTTTGCCTGCCTTTTTGAATAAGAAAAAGATGGTGAGCCTTTGAATGGCAAGAGGAGTGGCAAGAAAGTTCACACCTCTTTCCCTTTCCAGGATGGAAAAGTGCTAGGAAAGTAACAAATTAAAATTCTGCAATTAAGGGAAGAATTGAGCCACCAAATTAATTAATAAAGTTGTGATTGATGAATCTGGGAGTTTACAGAATTATTTATGACTATAAATTATCTGGGGTATTTTCCCCCCTTAGCGTTCTATTACTGTTTTCCTTTTTAAAAGTTACACTGACAATTCTGAGAGATCCACTAAAAAGGTACCTTAAATATTAGATTGAAATATTTGATCAAGAAATAGGTATTTGGACAATGAACTGAATGTTGCTGCTAAATAATAAGATTCTTTCATAAATAGGCTTTTTAAATGATTACTGCCTTTTAAATTTATTCTATATAAGTTGCTCACAAAGTGAAGAAATATTATACGAATCTTTTCCTTTTTAATGCTAGTATCAGAGAGCTTTATGTGGCTTAACAGGCAGTTTAGTTCTCCTTTTCCTTCTCTTGCCAGGAAGAGGAAATAGTTGGAATTTTTTTCCTCTTTTGTTGCTTCTTTGTACACATGACCTGGCTTTACTGTTGCACACTTTTCGCAGTCAAGTTCTGCATTAGAGAACTGAGCGTCTTTTAGCTTTCAAGAGCACATGAGAGAAGCCACTGAGAAAAAACTATTTTATTCACAGACTGAGACAGCATATGTAGAAGGTCAGTAGATATATTACAGAACTGGATGTGTTTCTTGATTATAAAATCTTAAGTTATCCGTAAGGACTTTATTGCTGACAGTAAAGAAAAATAAGGGCAGTATTAAGTTTTATGCAAACTGTTTCACCTCAGTTGTGTCCATAAAAAAACTCAATTCTGAGAACTACTGTCTAGGCCTCAGTTCCCATGTAGCCAAGAGGACCTCTTCTTGCCCTAAAGTAATTTGTCAAATTCTTCAACTTTCCAAAATGTTTAATATCAGCTAATGCACATCATCTTTCAAAATTCCCCACTTACATGTATATCTTGTGCATAGTAAGACCTTCCAAAGGCTAGAGATTAAATGTTTTTACAATCTACTATTGCCCTTATTTTGTTAGCCTTGAAAAATAACCTGGTTAGAGCTGTTGACAAAAGTCATAAAACAAATTAAATTATGCTCACAGTAGAAATAGTGGAAGTCATCAGCTCAACAAAAGTTAGCTGTAGCTGGTTTTGCAGTCTGTCCATGTGTGTGTAATTATGAGAGTATGAAGGTGTTTTACATATTGATAAGATAAAATGAGCCTGTCACATTTTCTGGTTTCGAATCTGAGAAAGGTAGATTGGGAGTCACTAATATTTTTATGTGGGTTTTTTTTTGTTGGTTTTCTTTTTTTGGTTTTTTTTTTTTTCCATTTGTGTGTCTGACCAAATTAAGGATCTTCTCCTTTCAGCATCTTTTCCATAAGTCTCAGATGACTCATATCCTCTCATCTGATAAGTGTCATGACCTGGTTATAGGTCTGTAATTGCACAGGCTCAAATGTTAAAGAAACTGCTATGCGGCAAAGCAAATACATCTGTTCTTACCCTCATCTCTCATTTGTTGTAGAAGAAGATTCAAGTATGCAAAAGACACAGTCTTTATGACATGGTTTTGCTTTAGTGTTTTTCCTTCTATTTATTTATATTAGTTATTTAGGATTGATATAATGCTTTTACTTTCTTTCTTTTTAAATATATCATTAGTCTTTACATATTGTGCAGGGTGCTGTGAGCAACACCTGGAATACTGTACAGCCATCCATCAGATTTAAGGACATTACGCTCAGCTCACTTGTTATTTATGGATGTGGGCAGGGAGGGGTGTAGCACCGGGCAAATGCAATTCCCTGCCTCCAGGAGCAGCCTGGCCCTTCAGGAACACCACCAGTTCCATCATTGTGAAGCCCAAAGTCTTGCCTGGTCTCACACAGGAATTACATATCGTGTTGGCAATTGAGAAGAAAAGATGGGAGACTAACAGAGCCAAGGAAGTGGAGCTTAGGGCTTCAGGACACGAAGACACCTGTCTCTCCTGGGTGTCAGCAGCACTAACTGGAACAGCTTTGGCCTATCTGCTTCTATGTTTTAATTCTTCAGATCACTGCCAGACCATGTATGAGTCCACTGCACTCTAAAAGAGCAGGCTTCATCTAGTGTTCTTCAGTGTAAACATATAAATATAAACATTGAAGTGAAGTCCTGATGTACTCAACAGAACTTAATCATAGATAAAACTAACTTTGGTCATCTTGGCAGCCATCACTGTCTTCTCTTCAGTACCATTGGCATGAGTTGGATAAGTAGTGCTATTTTTATTACACCTGCACATGCTCTAGTAATACCTTCATACGCTTCTACACAATATGGACACACACACAAAGTATGGATGGTGCCCTTGTTCATTTTCACCAACTAGAAAAATTATATGCCCTTGTCTTATTCATATATGAGGAAAAAATAAATGTTCAGGTACCATTACATTTATGATTTAGAGCACTTGGTAGGCTATATTTTGTACTCTTGGAGGCTGGAATTTTCTGGGGAACCTTCATTCACTGAAATGTGTGAGGTACTTCTTAGGTCAAAAGATGGAGTATTTGTTCAGCTGCTGTGTTTGAGGCGGTGTTTTCAGAGTTTCTTGGCGGCAACTTTGTCTTCCAAAGCCTTTGGATCTGATAACAATAACCGAGAGATTGAATAAGACAGGTAGATAGGAAATAAAGTTATAAATATTTGCTAGGTACATATTTGCAAGTAAAAGCAATGCTGACTGTTTTGGAAGTAGGATAGGCAGTATGCATACAATGAAACATTCTGCTTTCCTAATGGAGCATTGCACAGATAGAAATCAAATCAGCCATCCCCACTTTCCTATTTTTATACCAGTCAGTCCAGGTCACTTATATTTTCACTCCATTTTGAGATGCAGAATGACACAGAGCATTCTGACTACTGTTAACGAGGTCATGCCTTCATCTCTGAGTCTACCAAAACATCAGTATCATGACTGGAAAATGTGAAAATGTGACTGGATTTTGTAGAAAGAAAAATAGGGACTGGAAAGTTTTTTGGTGTTAATACTAGTACTTACCAAAGCTAGAAAACTCCTACTACAAGCAAGTTTGCTGTGGTTACAGTAATTCTTTCCTTTTTCTACCTGCTGAGTGGGTGATTTTTTTTCTTTTTTCCTTTTCTTCTTTGTCTTTTACCTGATCTTCTGGGTGGTGGTTTTTTCCACCCAGACAGGCAGCCCTTTGCATCAGCATTCAGCAACTCCCCCTGACTGCCTTAACTTCAGTGGAATTTTTCAGGCACTAATAGCAATTTGCAAAACCTCAGGTATTCTGAGCAGGAAATGATAAGGAAAATATGTGAGAAGAGAAGAGTGCTTGAGAAAATGGATCATAAATGTCACTGGGGCTCTGGATTCTCTTAATGACAGGGAATATTCTTTTTTGCTTCTTTTTACAACAGAGAGATGAAAGAAATACTAGGCACCAAGATAAAACTGAAAGGTTTATATTACTTAGTGTTGGTAGGTATGTTTCTTTCTGCCTCTTCTGTACATCTTTTTCTTTTCAGGTCAGCGCTGGGCATGCACCCTTTTGGGGCTGTGTCTGCTCATAAATATGAGAGTTACACGCACTGCTCACACTTCATTGTTTTCTCCATTTCACAACAGCAACTCTTATTCTAATTAGTGTTGTAACATAAGCAGATGGTGATAGCATGGATGTTACTTGCAAATATAGAATCAGAATAATTTGGGTTTAAGGAACATTAAAGGTCATCCAGCCTAAACCCCCATGCCCTCAGCAGGGATATCTTCAACTAGATCAGATTGCTCAGCATCTCATCTAATCCAACCTCTAATATTTCCAGGGATAAGGGCTTCTCCCATCTTTCTGGGCAACCTATTCCAGTATTTTACTACCCTCACCAGAAAAACAAAAAAAAAGAAAAAGAAAAAAAAAGTGTATATATATATATATATATATATATATATATATATTCTTTATATCTAGTCTGAACATGTAGTTTTATCACTGATATTAAAAGAAGCACCACAGAAAAGACATCCCTTCTGCTGCTGGCTGGTGGGATGAATGGGACTGTCTTGTACACACACACACAGAAGCTGTGTGACCAAAGGAAAAACTGATAACAGTCACCACATATCTAGCACAAAAAAAAACAAAAAAAAAACCAAAAAAAACCCCAAAAAAACCACAAAAAAACAAAACAAAAAAAAAAAACAAAAACAAAAACAAAAAAAAAAACACACAACAAAACAAAAAAAAATCTAGTAAGTTTGTACAAAAACAAATATTACTCTAAGAAATCTTTTCCTGCTTTTTGACACCTTCCTTGCCACCAGATCAGTGGTAAAAGAAATTTTGGAATGTATTAAGTATAAACCCACAGTGTCCCCAGTACTCTGCTCTCTGCTTAGAAGCCTGAATATGAATTTTGGTTCCTGTCGCTTCTGTACTGTTCCGCTTGGCAGAAGAGTGAGGTAAGCACTGGCCAAGCTGGCTTTGTTTCTTTTGTGGGGTCGTTTCTGCACAAACAACACTGATAAATGTCAACAAGGCTGTAAGAACAGTGTTTGTTAACTTGTTCTGGCTCTGTAACAGGAGGTTATAAATATTGTAGCAATTTCATAAGCTTGTATTTCCTCATTTAGCAACAGTTAGCAACAATGCTAACAGTTTAACAACAACAGGGATGCTCCTCACTGAACTGTAGCAGTGTTGAAGAAAACTTTGTTAATTGTCAAAACTGGGCTGAGACTCTTTTTGAATCTTTGAATCACTGACCAGCTCATATATTGATATTTTTGTGACCCAGATATAGTTACATCAGTTATTTTTGCTCATTCCAGCCCAAAGAGGACTGTGGTAAGGGAAATACACATTTTGCAATTGCAAGAGTTTGTGGTAAAAAGTATCTTGTGGTAAATAATGTGGTTTGTGGTAAAAAATATCTTGAACTGCAAGATAATGTTAATACTTCAATATCTGTGAAAAGTCACAAGATATAGTCTACTTAGGCCTCTAATGATAGTCTTCTTTATGTTTTCATAGAACAATAGCATCTTGAAAGTAGGTGCATACCTACTTTCATTACCTTGACCTTGGCTATTTATTGCACATATAAAAAGAATGTAGTAAAAAAATCTTCAGCTAGCAGGGTAGGGAAATATTCTGTAAATTTAAGCAGAGAAAGCAGCACTGAAATTGGTTATCTTCATTTTTCCTTTTAATTTATCAAACTAAAAGGTATTCTTGGAAGAATTCATAATACACTGATATTTTGTTGTTGCTGCTCTACAGTTTTGAGTGTCTTGCATCTAAATGGTAATTTTATGTGTTTTGCCGTAAAGGAGTTGTACATATATGTCACGAAAGATATCATGTGTCCTGATCAGTTTTGTGAATCAACAACATGAATTATGCCAAAGGACAAAAGACTTGTATTAATCAAAGAGAATCTTAGAGCAAGTCAATTAAATTCAAGTTACAAGGGTGCCCAAAAAACTGCCAGTTCCTTTTCCTTATTCTTTGTGATTCATATCCTAAAGTTTTGGTATGATTTATAAGTAAGGGGAAAAAAAACAAAAACAAACAAACAAACAAACAAAACCACAAAACAAACAAACAAACAAACAAAAAAACCCAAAAAACACCTTTAATTTTGGGGGGAAAACACATAGTCAATTTAAAACAGCTTGTTGTTGTTTAACAAAGATATTTGAACTGGATAACCAGGCTACTTGAGCTGGTAGAACTTAACAGAATCAGGAGAAAATTTTAGGTAAGCACATATATGTATTTGTACAAGCAGAAATATGATGTGCAAGAGGTAGGGAGCCACAGAATCACGGAATTATTTAGGTTAAATAAGCCCTCCAAGATCAAGTCCTAGTACTCTTGTCAACTAGACCATAGCACTGTGGGTCACGTCCAATTGTTTCTTGAACCGGGGATAGCGAGTCCACCACCTTCATGGGCAACCCATTCCAATGCCTGACAAATCTTTCCACGAAGAAATTTTTCCTGATGTTCAGCCTGAACCTCTTGGTTCAGCTTGAGGCTGTGGCCTCTCATCTTGATGCTTTTTGCCTGGGAAAAGAGGCCAACCCCCACCTGGCTACACCCTCCTTTCAGGCAGCTGAGACAGCGATAATGTGTCCCCTGAGCCTCCTTTTCTCCAGGCAATAAGGCAGCCATTAATCTGTAAAATAATTTGATACATTCAGTTTGGTTTGTTCACCTAACAAAATCAAAGACATTCTAACAAATCTTTCAAACAGGTAAATTTCTGACTTGAAGTAAGTCCAGTTGGCATTCATGGTTAACCCTGGGTTCTCACATGCTTGTCCTGTGTCTTGTTAACTCTCTCCAAATCTGTCTAAATTTCTAACATCTTTGCATCTTCCCGATGAACTTCCCACTTGTGTGCTTTATGGATACTTTTCCTTTTTTTCCGGGTCACTTCTCAAAACTACCTTTTTCCATGATGACTTTTCCCAAACCAAGTAACCTTAAACATACTTGAAAGAAATTAGATGAATTATTTGAATACTATGCCTTTGATCTGTGGACCTTGTGCCTGAGTAGTCCTCTGGAGCTTAAACACACTAACTCATTGACAGCATTCAGTACATAATCCAGATGGAAAACTTCCAATTACACTCAGTGAAATATCAGCCTTGAATTGCAATCAATTTGGTTTTGGTTAGGAAAAAATAGGCCACATATTAGTAATTTTCTGATGTCAGATGATATGATTTTACTCCATTCTCTAAATGCCATACTTCAACTAAGGCCTTGTCTTTATTTAAGCATATATGCAAAGGACTGCACACTGTGTGGTTATGGAAGGATTACGATAGGAAATTCTTACTGTGCAAAGGAACCTTTGAATTTTAGCTTGAATTCTGATTAGAAAAAATACTTACGTAACTTGTGAAGTTACTCCAAGTCATTTGTTGCATGAAAGCTATCTTGGGAGTGTGTAAACAGCACACAAAACAGTGTACAAAGCAGTTTCTGTTTTCATGTAGATACAAGTACGTGTAAAACCACCCTCAGATTTCAGGCAGACATCTTGGTTATTAACTTGTTTCCTATAAACAGAACTAGTTATAGTGATAAAATTATAGGGGTTTTTCACTCATGAAAATGAATAAATAATCTTCACAAAGCACATTTCAAACTTCCTAGTTCTGTGTAATCTGCTGGCACGCTATCTTGTACTACAGAATCCTGATTGTCTAACCTTGATTTAATTGTGCTCTGTGCATAAGCAGTGACCTCACTTGGGCTGTGAATCGCTGAATCAATGGAGCAAAGAGTACCATGTTTGACCTTGCTATTAATGAAAAAGCCTTAAGGAGTGTCATATTTTATTTCTTTACGTAATATATATATTTTTGAGATTATTGTTCAGTTTTTATTTTTGAAAAATAATTTCTTAAAAAAGAAAGTGGTGTTCTAGGCCCTGATCTCTCCCTCCCTTTAACCCAACAGGTAGTCTCTGAAAAAACTCAATTTCATTAATTAAAGTCTAGGATTTATAAAAATATATTTTTTATTGCAAAACTGCATATAATAGGGGCTGTATTAAAATTGGAAGATAATGTCCTTGTAACATATATGAAATTGTAGTTAAAATTTTTACATTGTTCCGTAGTTTTACAGGGGTAGGTTTATACAGACATATAATGTGACAACGAAATCCAGCCAGCTGACAATGAGACAACTGGGGAATATTACTGCTGCTGAGTTTGTCCCTTCAGAAATGAAATTATACTTAAATGTATAATATATCTTACACATAGAATGCCACTTAGCCTTCATCTCTGGCTTTCCTGTGACATACCCTTGGGTCTAAGACATGATTTTTATTTTTGAGATCCAGCCTCAGACACAGCACAGGAATTATGTTATTGTCACCTACCTGCTCCTAATATCCATCCTGCATCAAGCTGTGGTATATGCTACATCACTCACCAGAGTCAGATGCAGAGCTGAAAGTTAAAAAGCAGTGTTGTTTGTTTACATTTATCAGATTGTTTGCGTTTGTTATTTTGGTTTTGGATGACCCATAGTGTGTTTGGGAACTTTGAGCACATTCGGGCTGATGAGACAGTGACACAGCTGGTAGAAAGACACACTGCTTAAGCACACCATTTCTTACCAAATATGCAGTTGATCAAAATGAATTCTCCTCCTGAGTGTGAGTGAAGATGTTTTTCTTTGAAAGGACAAAGAGCATGAGGCTCTGTGGTTTTGGCGTTTCCATTTTGCCAGAGGCCAAGGTTGGTGTCAAGCGACTCTCAAATGGATACGCAGCCAAGCACCTTCAGAGACCTTCTCTGATTCTTATCCTGAAGCCCAGATTTAGAGGCTTTCACTCATTGAGGGAATTCAAAGAATAACTCTCCTTCCTCTTGCAAGGGCAGTCTGTAGGCAGGGTCTTCCACAGGTATCCCAAAGTTTCAACCTCTCAATCATCCCATGGACTTCCTGCATGTTACAACATGAACACAATATTCCAGTACAATTCTCCCAAATCAAATTGTAATGACTTCTCCTAGTCTTTGCTTCCTTGTCACCTGGCTGTTTCTAGTACTGTTCTACCCTACTGATTTTGCCAGCTGAGATAGTTGTGCTAAAATATTTGAACCAAAAATGGTAGTAAAATATCTGATTATTTTTCAGGATTTTTAGCCAGGGTTAGAGGCCATGTTCTTTTGTCATGTCCCCCTTGCAGGACTTGGATGGTACTGTGGCAAACCAGAATAACATTTTTGTGCCACATCAAGAGAACAGATAGTTCTAATCAAATTTAAACCTACCTATCTGAAAATGTACTCCTGAGAGGCAAGACACAAGAAAGGTTTTCTTTCCTTCTAGTATTTCAGAATATTAGCTGTTACAAAGGGTTCTTTATAAATACACCCAGCCCATCCCTATTCCATTTTTCCACTTTAGAAGAGTGGAAATGAGTAGAATTTTTCTCCAGGAGTTATGAAGAACAGTTCTATTTTGAGCATATTTACTGCCTTGTAGAGGTCATGCTGGCTTTTCTGAGAGCTACTTCAGACTTCTCAAATTCTTTTTCATTATGTTGTTTTTTGTTGGAGACTATAATTCTTTAATCTAAAACCAGGCTGACATTAGTGCTCAAGAAATAAAACAATGGGCTCAAAACTCATATTGCTAGAGTAGCTCTCCAATCTGCAGAGTGCTCTACTGTTAGCTGAAACATCATTTATGAGAAGTTTACTGCCATTCAGTTCAAATTCTGCCAATGTGGCAGTCTTTACTGTAACCTTGTTGTGAAATTCTTGTTCTTAGCAGTAGCTAATTGCATCATGAAACCAGAAGTGATTGATAATGGCATTTTTAAATTGAGCTGTACCTAGCAATTGGACAGTTGTGCCCTGTAGATGGAACATTAAAGTCACTGGAAACAATATCTTTCCAAGATGAGTTCAGAAATGAAACTTCAGAAATTACTAAAAGCATCATTAAAGATTTACAGGTGGTCTGGAACCTAGCACTATTTTCTTCAAATAGACGAAGTCATTTTCCCTCACCATCAGCTTCTCTTTTTATCTAAGAGAATCAGCTAATTCACTGTGTAGGTTACAAATGCTGGTATATATTTCACTAATAACACAACACAGGAGCAGAGGGAATTTTTCAGGTCATGCAATGATCACAAGCATTTGATGATCACAAGCTACCAGGTCATAAAATTCAGTGCTATATAAATCAAATTCCCTCTTTGTTTCAGTTATGCTTGTGTTAAAAACTTTTCCAAGATCATACTTACAACTCTGCCATGTTTCTCTATTTGACAATCCTAAGCACAAGTATAGGCTGGGCAGGGAATGGATCAAGAGCACCCTTGAGGAGAAGGACTTGAGGGATGTTGGTTGATTAGAGGCTGGACATGACCTGTCAGTGTGCACTCACAGCCCAGAAAGCCAAATGTGTCCTGGGCTGCATCCAAAGCAGAGTGGGCAGCAGGGCAGGGAGGGGATTCTGCCCCTCTGCTCCTCAAACCCCACCTGCAGTGCTGCAGCCAGCTCTGGATCTGCTAAGCGTAAGAAGGACGTGGGCTTCTTGCAGTGAGTCCAGAGGAGGGTAACAAAGATGATCAGAGGGCTGGAGCAGCTCTGCTACAAAGACAAGCTGAGAAAGTTGGGGCTATTCAGTGTAGAGAAAGGAAAGCTCCAGGAAGACCTTATAGGATCCTTAAGTAGCCAAAGGGGGCCTACAAGAAAGGTGAAGAGGGAGTTTTGGCAGGGGCTTGTAGTTATAGGACAAGGTGGAATAACTTTAAATTGAAAAAGAGTAGATTTAGATTAGATGTTAGGAAGAAACTCTTCACTGTGAGTGTGGTGAGAAACTACCACAATGTATTTTGAATGGGAATCCTTCAAGGTTCATTTCATGTCCCCTCACTCTTCTACTGCAAGAAGAAAATAACAAGTGAATTTCACCCCTTTCCATCACACTCATAGTTCAATGGGCACCCATCAGACACCTCTGTTCCCAGGATATATTTTTCCAATTTTAGTAATTCCATTAACGGAGCTGCAGGATCCCCTCACAGAAACAGCTGTGGTAATGGTTAATATCGTATTTTCCATACTGCTCTTTTTCTTCACGTTAGCCTGATAAAAACTTTGAATGCTGAATTCCTGCATTCCAGTTTCCTTTTTGCTTCTTACCAGCTCCTGAAAATTTCACTATTTATATTTATATATTCTGTTGTATTCTTTTTATAAAAGTAAAGCAAACAGTGAACATTATATATGCTTTGATCTTTTATCATGAATTAAACATGAACAAGAAATCAAAATAAAAAAAAAACATTAAAACTCAGAATCTAAAAATTCTCATATGTCTATCTGCATTCCAAAATATCGGTCTATTCCTGTCTAATTTTCCCATGGATGTCAGAAGATACAAGGAACTAAGAAGGTAAAAGATACTAAGAACAACAAGGTCAGAAGTTGTCAAACTCAAGACAGTATCAACTCCGTAACTACTGCTATGGTATTCTCTGTTTCCAAAACTGCCATTTAGTTAAATCAGTATAATGAGCAAGAGGAGGATCTGTTCTGAGAGATTTTCTAACCCAAACCCTGTCCTTACATTGAGAAATGTAATTTCAGTGTCAGTAAATGAGCTCTCCCTTTTGTGAGTTAGAAATCAGCATTAAGAGTCATCATAAGAGAGTGCTTAAAACTTGATAATATCAGAGGGAAATACATATTTCTTATTTGCCCTTTAATATTTCAGAACTGAAACCAAGTTCTTGAATGGAATAGCCAACAGCTGGTGGGCCTTGATTTGCATTGGGGTGATTACCTGTGACGTTTGCAGAAGCTGCATTCCATCTGTGTGTTAACGTACAACTTTGCATAGACTGAACACTAGCCTGCTCTGCAGATGCTAAAGAAAGGATTTGGAAAACATTGGATGATTCAGCATCAGTTTCCACAGGCTCATTTATGCCTCAGATTCACCGGCTGGAGCTGGGTTTATTGCCTGGTTCTAGAAGTCACATCCTGGCCCAGGGCTGTCCTTAGACATTTTTACTGCAGCAGAGCTCTTACAGCATTGTATCACTGAAAATGTCCTTGACTCTGGGGTTTAGAGAATACTGAAGTGTGCTTTTTAATCTCATCTGATTAGTTTTTTTAGATATATCTCCATTCTCCCTTCCTTTTCTTTGAAATCAGAATTCAGTATGATAATTTAACTACTGCATCTGTGAACTCTGTATTACAGGAAAAGGTAGTCATTGACAAAAAGCCACATCTGAGTCAGAAAGGAAATGGTGTGGCAAAGAAAAACAGCAGCACAGAGTTATGCATTTTTACTTTTTGTTTGTGCATCTTCCAAAAAAATTGCCTGGTTCTTTCACACAAAAGTTGTTCCCATGGCTTTAAGGAAGTAGTGAATATTCCACTAATGAACCACTGCACTTTTCAGAGATGATAGTGCTATGGACCCATAACATTGTTGGTGCTGACAGATTAACAGTGATGATAATATTACTACTAACAATTACATATAGATTTTACCCTATGAAACCATGAAATGACACAGGCCTAAAGATGAAATTTTTGTTACTTACGCCTGAACTTAGGGCGATGTTCCATTGTCTGAACACCAAACAGTATGGTTTCTGTCCTGATGAAGAATTTCATGTCCAGGAGAAAATGAACTCTGTGTTCAGTGTCAGAAGGAAAGGCACCTGGGGGGGGCCATCCAAGGTGTCCACCGCAGTGGACTTTTCTGGATGTAACTCTGACACAAAATGTTGGCTGCTTCTTCATATTAGAATGGACCAACAAAGCAAAGAAGCACTCAGGACAGAACACATGAGACTAAATAAGCTGAAGAAGAAGAAAAATTGAGTGACACTACAGTTTTCTTTTGTCTGTTTTCAATTTCTTTTTTCTTTTTCATAACTATATGTTTTTCCTAAACATAAAAAAATTATTGCAAATCAGTTGCGCTCTGGTAATCTGATCTTCTTACCATGGTGATCATGAAAGAACCACTTTATCCAAAAGAGCATCTATTCAAATTAATAATGATTGGGTAGAAAGAATTTCTATCCTTCTAAATTAATCATTAAATTAGATTTGATTAAATCATCATCTTCTTTTTAGGATGAATTTGCTTTTAAAATGACCCTTGTCTATTCTGAGTTTGTATGGTAACCAATAAGGAAAGTCTTATTTTATTTGATCTATGTAGGCATTACTGTAACAAAATGATAAAATATAGTAAACATTAGATTATTTTAACATACCCACATTGGAGTAAGAAAATAGAAAGGTATTTGGAACAGATACTGTACTACTTGGGGGATGATACATCAGTGTAAATGTGTACTCACCTGCCTTGGTAGCAGTCAGAACCACTGGACATAACACAATTTTTATTTCCCTGCAATATAACCCTATATTTTAAAAAAGAATGCAGGAGATTTTGTTTAGTATACCAGTTTGTTCTTTTTACCTCTCCATCACCTGTTCACTGATAAGTGAAAACAAAATCTGCTCTACGCTTAGAGACTGAGGACTTTTTGACACTGTACAGATTGTCAGTCAGTTTTTCTGTGCACAAGCAGTTCAACTATAACATGCAGCAAATTTCAAAAACACACAGGTTTTGTTTTCAACTGCTAGTTCCAGAGCTAGAAAGGCTGTTTGTGGTTACAGCTTTATGCAGCAGGATGATGGTGATCCTTCACTGAATCCTTAATTGGGTAGTCCAGCTATAGAGAGTATTGATTGCTGGTTGCACGATTTCCAGCATTTTATGTATGTAGACTGCTGAGGTCTTAGCCAAATTAAATCATTTTCTGCTCAGCTGCCCTTATCCAGTCAGAAATCTGGGGCTTTGCCATACTCTCTTTGCAACAAAAAACTGAACTAGATTTGAATCTCTCCTGAAACATTCAACTGAATAAGATAAAATATCACAGACATGT
The DNA here is from genome assembly GCF_021018805.1 of Prinia subflava. Lineage (NCBI taxonomy): Eukaryota > Metazoa > Chordata > Aves > Passeriformes > Cisticolidae > Prinia > Prinia subflava. Next base: position 31,077,679 of record NC_086249.1, read on the forward strand.
TCCAGCAGTCTGCAGTGGCAGTATTTACTGTGTCATCTACTGGGAATCATAATCCAAAACAAAACATTTATTTAAAACATATATCAATAGTGCAGCTGATCTTCTAGACATGAAACTCGTACACACTATTGATCATTTTTGTTCTGCATGGCAGCCTGTAGCAAAAACAATGAGATGTACAAATGGCTGCTCAACTGCTCTTAATTAGTCATTAACGCTTTTCCCCCTGTGATTTTCAATTGCAGATCATTTGTGCACAAAATGGAATATTTTTTAATTTCTTGGTGCAGGTGCTAACACAGGGATGGGTTTCTTTGCTTCATGATACTTTTACCTAAAAAAGGATGAGTAATCAGATACAATGAAAAATTTAAATCTGTATAAAATATAATTTCTTTTCATTGAAAATTTAAATCATGTAGACACCTATTTCAGTTTTACAGGAGATGTTTGATAACTGTGGACAAAAATGCTAGACTGTATGCTTGGTAGAAAAGACAGGAATTAGGCATGCTGGTCTGAAGTTGTGCCCTTTCTAGGAAAGCCTTCCTTGCTGCAGTCCAAAACTGATCTCCATGCTGTACCCCCTGTTTCCTACCAATCTTTCAACACTGGAGAGGGTTTGACTTAAAATATTTTATAGGGGAGTCTGCAATTAAAAATAAAAAGAAAACAGATGGCTCTAATCTTTCCTGGGCTGAGTCAAGGTAAAGGGAAAATTGATTACTTGTATTATTTTGAAATTTGATTATTCTCTATCAATCTATACAAGACTGATGTCTATTCTCAAAGGCATTTTCACTTCAAAAACCAATTACTGAGATCCTAAGCCTATCACTCAAATTTGAGTCAGGATTGGAAATTTAAATCAAGGCCTTTTTTTTAACTCTTTTAATTAGTTCAGAGGAAATTAATAACAGATTACATGTATTCCCTATATGAAATACATCCTGATTTCCCAAATAATATTACAAAATAGCAATACTTTGGTGATGCTATTTAAATCTATGTGTCAGTAATATTCACTTTCCCAAGGCATAGTTTGGCTACAAATCCAGCTGATTGCTATCACCAGTAATCTTACAATGCTCAGCTGCAATACCAGACAGCCCATTTTCTGTTTCACACAATTACTGTAAGTAAATAATCTATTCTACAGAGGCAGACACAGGCCAAAGGCAAGAAAATGTGTCTGTCTGTCTGTCTGTCTGTCTGTCTGTTCCAAAATGGACAGGTAGCTTCAGTGGCCAAACATTGTTCAGGCCATCAGTCTTACAATTTCTCTCCTTATCTATTTCTCAGACATTTAATTGTATTCTGCCATTAGATCACAAGCACAGGTTCCCTTTTCCTCCCATCTCAAGCCCTTACTTATATTAAGTATTACCAGGGTTATTGTCCTTTAACAAAATTTTCATCCTTAAAAGGGATTTAAAGTATTTTGACTTCTGTTATGTCATATGAGGCAGATTTGTGAGATGAGCTCACCTTCCCTCACAGTCATGATGAGTGCAAAGAGGCAAACAATTCTGAAGACCATTTTTTTTTCCTATCCATTAGAAGTGTCTAAGATTCAGTCAGCATAGTTGTTGCTGGCAGATGTCTCTAGAAACTTTAGACCTATACCCTCTCTTTTCTTTGATGGCATTTTTCAAGTTCTGAAAATGTGACATTAGGATAATTCGTCAAAAGTTTAAAAGCATTTTTGGAGGTAATTTCATAGACTTCATCAGTATGTGCTGAAGACTGTACAAGGCACAGAATAAAGACAAATTGTGCTTAAAAGAGCTCAAGGGTGCAAGTGTACAAGTCAGAGTGAAAAATCTCTAAAAAGTCTGGAAACCTCCTCATTTTAATTTTATGTATTAACTGTCCAACCATAATGCCTTAGAAACCTGAAGTGAGGCTGGAGTTACCCTGCAAGCATATGTGAAGATAGAGTTAACATGCTCAGATTTGAATTGCAGGCAGTTTTGTCTGATCTGCTGAGACATGAGGAGAGTAGTAAGTACTTTTACAGCACAACACTCCTAGCACTCCTAATGACCAGAGAGAAACAGAATAACCAAATCACCCCCAGATTGCCAGCTTCTCTCCTCTGAGTATGGAGGGAGGCTGGGGGGGTGTTGCTCAGGTGTCAACCTTTCCACTGGTGCCATTTGAAGTTAACTGAGATGAATCCCACCCCAAACTGAAAGCTGACCCTTTCCCACAGAGTGTGGGAAGGCACACAAAGGCATGGAACAGTGAGGTCAGAGCCAAAGCCTGATGGAAAACCAAGCTTTGCTGACCTTTAATCCACTGGTAAAAAGCACATCTGTTTATTTCTCATTTCTTGCAAGTGCTTTTTAAGATGCAGTTGGTGATGAATAGTGAATAAAACCATTGAAACAGACCATGTTAAGGATTCATTTCTTATTCTTCATATTGCAAGGATTTTGACATACAGTTCTATAGACATATATCTAATTATAATTATTTTATTTTTAATTATCACCTTTTCACCTTGGATTCTAGAAGGTATTTTACATGAGTCTGCATAAAGTAGAAACATGTATCATCTTAACATTATTTGGTTATAATTTTCTATACTATTCCATTTACATTTTTCCCCTTTGACTAATCTTTTTCTGTATTTACCTTGGAATAATCCAGTATAATCTCACCAATAAAACCCTCTCTATGTTTTATACTACCTCCCAGTGAAGAAGTTGCAAATACTAATAATGCCTTTGAGAAGAACCTTTACATGCTTTGGCTTCAGACAATTTGAGACTTTATTTTAAATTGTTTGTCTTCAGATATAAAATAAAGTTTATATACCTGAAGGTTTAAAATAGTGATTAATGTATCCAAGTGCAACTGGGTAGATTTAATCTCTTGTACCTGTAAATTTTATATTACTGAGTGATCTTGTAAACTTGATTTCCCTTATGTGTTTATAACCTCAATATTCTTTAAAAAAATTCTAATTTTATCTGTTGCCATCTCCTAATTCCATATACTAAATATCACCAAGTTATTTTGTTGTTCTGCCCAACTGTATATTTTCAACATTCCACCCAAAGACAAATCAGAAAAAGTGTGCTCTATAACTTGCTACTTCATATTTTAAGTACCATTGAGATTTGAATCAGGTCAGTAGTAAATTTTTTGTTATTATTTTATATTAGTTTATTTATTATTAAATTATTATTTTATTACAATTTATGTTGTTTTAAGTATGGAATTTTTTTTTTTTGGAAAAACACTGTAAGGACATTAATTCCTTGTCCTAAACCAACTTCCTTTTTCTTTTGCTCCTACAATACTCAGCAATGACTTTAACACTCCTTTTTCATTTTCATCCTTACCAGACACTGTTAAAATTATTTTTGTTCTGCTTTTTCCATTGGTCTGCCACTATCTAAAGGTAACATAACACCTTAAAACTTACAGTCATACTCAGTTCTTTGAGAGAGGGAGATCATGAGGAACAATTTGGAGGAAGAGTACAAAGGTAAGGGAAGAAAGGTAGGAATTATCATAATATTATAGAATTATAGAGCAATTTGGCTTGGGAGCAGCCTTTAGGAGAACAGTCCTTGCCTGGTGTTGCAGCTCTCAAAAGTACAGGTCCCTGTGCACATTCCTCATCTGAGACAAAGCAAGACGGCCCAGACATCAGCCACTGTGAGTAGGCAATGGAAGATATTTTTCTCTTTCTGCAGTCCTTTCTCTGCTTGCCCCAGTGTGAGGAACACTGAGAGCTGCTCAGTGAGTCCACGTAGGTCAGGAGTGGGTTTATGAGAGGCTTTCCCCAGATTCCACCTATTTCTACAGGTAGGGGCTGATTGTGGGATGAGATGGGTTTTGTCCTGCACCACTCACCCAGAGAGATGTGACTTCCTCAGGGCGGCAACATGCACTGCCTCCCAGAGATGGAGCTCATGGGAAAGGAAAAATTCTTCTGGGCAGACTATTCTTGCTTTAACTTACTGTCACAGGTGTCACATAACAAGTTCCATGGAGGCTGGGAGGAAACATAATCGTGTTGTGGAGCATTTCATAGGGGGATGAAACAGCTGGCAATGCCCAGTTCCACTGCTTGCCAGCTGCTTGCTTTTACAGGCAGCTGCTTATATTGCAGGCAGCCTGAGCTGTAATTACATGCAAATACTTACTCATTTTCCAACCCTCGCACCACTTGCTGAAGGATATTAATATAATCCATTTCACTCTTGTCTATATTAATAATGGTCTGTAAATACAAATGGGAAAATTCAATTTTGAAAGGGCAACAGTTTTTTTTCACACAGCCCATCTTTATAAGATTATTGCTCACCTCGAGTGGTCGATTTCACACTGCCTTCAGCTTCAGAGCTCATAAACCTGCCAGAGCTATTGAATAATTATCTAAAATGCACCATCCAGATTTTCTTCTTGTGTTCTGACATCTCCAGGCACAATCACTGCGGCTGCCCGAGCATCCCAGGCAGCTGGTCCAGGAGGACACCTGAGATGGGAGGGGACCCCAGCGGGTGTCCTGCTGCCTGGCGACAGTCACGCTGACTTCCTCGGGTTGTCATGGTGACACTTGCAACACAAGTGCCACCTAATGAGGAATCCCAAACCATTTGCTCTTGAGAAACAAAGTTGTGATAATGCTGCCCTCAAGAAACAGGTCATATTATTGCTCTCAGCAAGGAACTGTGCTTTTTAGGGACAAACAAGCTGGCTGCATTTCTCGGTTAGAAGCTGTAAGTTTTTTAAAATAAATTCAGATTCAGGAGTATCTGTGCTCTGCCACAGTTCCTCAGGGATGTCCCTGCTCCAGCATGGACAGGGATGGCCACAGTCCCTCAGGGAGGTCCTTGCCTGGCATGGGTCACCTGTGGCCTCTCTCATAGACCCAGTGTGGGTCAGCACAGCCAGAGCCCCCTGCCCCTTGGCCTGTTTTGTTCACAGAATTGTGTCTGCAGCCCCTCATGGCTGACCATTTCTTTCAAAGTCAGTGTGAGCTGGGGCACTGTGTATGCTCCTGACTGGCTGAAGTTTGGGATCTGATGGATTTTGGTTTGGTGGGGTGCAGACGTGGCTGAAGCAACTCCTGACTGTCAGCCTGGTGGACCAAGGCTTCGCAACATCAGAACTGTTGCTGCTGTCGGCGTGTCTCCACCTTTGCACACTACGAGTGCAGGGCTCTGTGTCCCTCCTCCTCCTAAGGCTATCACTAGGCCTTTGCCTTGACCTTGGCTGAGTTTTCTCCATGTTCCCAGCCATGAGAATCTTCAAGAAGTTCTCAGGGGAGATTTCTTCTTGTAGTTGAACCCTTGGTCATCCCTTTTGCAATCTCACTTCAACTGGAGCCCTAGGATTTGTCAATGACAACTGTGACCCTAACACTCATCCGAATCTGATTCTAACCCTAACATAAGTGCACGAAACTACACAAGAAAAAGGTGGACTGTGAAAAGTTTCCTCCCATAAGAGCTAGTTAATGAGGGCTGTGGCTGGAGGATTGGTGCTAAAACTCTGCTGTTGTCAAAAGCTAGTTTTACAAACCAGGTTCACCAACAGAAGAATCAAGGGGGCTAAAAAGGAAGCAGGGGTCTATAGCAAGGTCTCAGAAAATGTTCCTTGAGACCTCTAGTCAAGAGGGCTATGACTAAGGATCATCAAAGTCCAAGACCCAGGGTGATATTTATCGTCAGGTTTGTGAGAGAGAATGTGTCAGGCTCCAGAGGGAGTGTCAGTGCAAAGGGGATACTGGGCTGCAAAAGCGATGGGCAGTGGAAAAAAAAAAAAAGAATTCCCCTTAGAACTTTGTTAAACCAACAAATTCAAGGGGTCTTGACCTAAAGCTCAGCCAAGCCCAAGTTTGGTTTAAGACTATATTTAGGGTTGGATTTAGGAGAAACCCAAAGCCTAGGGCTCATGTGTGGGGGGGTGTGAATGGAGAAGGATCATAAAAGTCTGCCAGAGTAGGCTGGACCTCAAAAAGAAATCACTCTGGAAATCTGACCATCAGCCACCGATGAGGTGGAATACAAAGGAGAGAGACTAGGTAGTAAAGGAGAGGGTAGCGAAGGTGACAGAATAATCTAACTACATAGGACCAAGTAATGTTTAAGAAATAGAAGAGACAGGGACAGGAAAGGTGATGACATTGCCAGGAAGAAAATATTTAAGTGAGAAAGAGATCAGCGAGAGAAGATGTGTTGATTATTATGCTATCAAACACAATTTCCCTTGGCTTGGACATTTTTATCATAATCTTTGATATATTTGCGTAAGAACTGGACTTAGTTTAACTTTTATGCACATCTGAAAACCAAGCTCATACATGGAAGTCCTTATGCTAGATTTTTTTTTAATTTTTAGTGAAGTTATAAGAGAAATAGATGGTCTCTCAAGAATCAATGCTTACAGCAGCTCTTTGATTATGTAAGGGATTTTGGTGCCCAGGATTACATACTCGCACATACTACATACTACATAATGAATCTACATTATATTTCTGGGAAGTGATTCATGAAACAAGGATATTCTTCTCAGCCATTGATCTCCTCTTCCATTTAGAAGAGAAAATTCTTCTCAGGATATTAACTTCCTCTTCCATTCATTTAGAATGATAGGTAGAATTTAAAAATCACACTTTTCATTTCAAAGGCCTTTCCTGATAATTTAGTGTAGCGATAAGTAGAATTTAAAAAATCACACTTTTCATTTCAAAGGTCTTTCCTGATAATTTAGTGTAGCTCCTGTTTAGATCAGAGGCTACCATTTTTAAGTACCTGTGCCCAGACTCTGCAGATTTAAGTCACTGAAATCCAAAAGGCACTAATAGTTCTAAAAATCTCATCATTTATTAAAGCTGCTAACCATAGTCAGTAAATTTGGAAACATCAATTATATTCTTATTCTGCATATGATAATATTGTGTGTAATGCTGAGGCACTTCCCTGTGTAAAACTAAATTAAATTGAAGCAAATGCTTGTACACTGATCTGTGTTTTATTGAGGTTACTCCATAACAAAATAATTGACACATATGTGTACACTGCATTTTACGGACAGACTACCAACATATTAATACTTATCATGTCTCAAACCAAATTATTTTTAGATTGAACTTATGAATTCCTCCTTATTACGTTATTATTTTAATGAAACTGAATTCCTGTAGCTAGAATAATTTGTATTTTGATGGTCAATATTCTCTCTTACATCTTTCTATCAATCCAAGTTCCAGCAGCAAGTAAACCCAATACACATTTCAAATCCAATGGAAGATCTTAAATTCCTGCGTGAGTGTAGAAATTTTGTCATGAGCTGTACCCATAACTCTATCTCTGCTCATCAAATTCTGCAAACCAAAGACTTCAAAGTGTGTGTAATGTTTTTCTCAAATACTTGTGTACAGTTGGACATTTTCAGGAAGCAGTGAAGTGTTTTCTATCTGCTGCTGAGGACAATTCTGTCAGACTTTCCACTGAAAACTAGCAAACTAAACCAAACTGTGCACAGTTCAGTGCTGCTGTAGCAAGAATGCTTCCAGTACATCAGCTGGTTTATTCAGAAGTACCTCACACACCTCTGCTCTGCCCTGACCTGCAGGATTAGCACTCTCCTGATTTCACGGGGTAGAGGAAAAGAGAAGGAAACAAGGAATATGTGTGACTTCCTGACTATGTGACACTGTGGGCACTGAAAAATCCTGGGAACAGTCCTAGCAAGGAGGAAGTTTGAACTGATCTCTTCTGTTTTCTGTATATGACTTATTAACAAGTACCAATGAAAGTTCAAGAACAAATGTCAGGAAGTGAATTAGTTTGATTTCAACTTAACGTGTGGTCTGTGTTATCAGGTTTGGATAAGGGCTTGAGTTATTGTTTCTGGACGTTTCCAGATTTGGCTTTTAATATGTGAAGCTGAGGAGAATCTGACATGGGTAATGAAACTGCAACAGCAACTTTACTGAAAATTATAAAGCAGCTGCAAGTGTTGGCTTCATTCCTGTAGAAACAGCAGAAACTGTTCCAGCAACAGATGGTTGAGGGGCCCTCATTTATTTGGGGACTGTTGGTATGTACCTGCTCAGTTCTGTCTGCAGTCAAAGGATGTCATGAGGACACAAAAACAATTGTACTGGGACAACGATACATCCAGCCCTATATCCTGTCTCTGACAATGGTCTACGCTGTCTCAGAAGTAAAGCAGAAAAAGCAGTTCCAGGGAAGAAATCTTTACTAAATAACCTCACATTTGCTCTTCCTGATCCAGAAATTTGCTTTAAATATTTGCTGCCAGTTCACTCTGCCATCTACATTACTCCAATCTTAAAGCAGTTTTGTGTGGGCAAGCATAAAACATTTCAGTGGAAAGCAAAATTGGTCTGTACACTATCAGCTCTTCTACAGCAGCGCAGACAGCAGTGCTAAATCCACCTGTGACCCCGGGCTTTGCAAATGTCCACCTGGTAAAAACCTGTGAATCTTTAGTTGCCAGAGAATGCTGTAAGTGTTCTGAGAAGCCCAGTGCTCTATCCATCTTAGCTATCACACCAGCCAGCTCCCCAGGTGAAGCTCACAACCAAGGATTCAGATCTTACCAAGCCCATACATCTGTTCCTGAATTGTACTCAGCCAAGGGTGAGCTGACATAATTTCTGTTGGTCTGACCCCATAAGTGTTACTCTTAAAGAACGAGAATTAGAGAACCAGATTTGTAAGCTCCCATTCAGCTAAGCATTTAAGTTATGTTGACTTACATGAGAAATAAGAGTGGGCTTAAGGGTGTTGCTGAACAACAGATTTTGTTATTATTAAGTCATATTCCCCTTTCAAACTTTTCAGAGGTGATATCCATTGACCTGAATGGAACTAAGAGTATGGGTTGAGCCTACACAGAATAGTTTTGATCACCACTCTGAAAAAACATGTAGAGTAATCTACTGTTCTTCAAAGTGATTTGTAATATCTCTACCATAGCCAGTATCTCTCTACAGGGTCCTGTTTCATAATCATAGTACTGGAAAATTTTCAGCAGCTTTTGCTGACTTTTTTTTTTGTCTTTCAAATCACTTGGTGTCACACTATCCTGATTTAGCTTTAAGATTTTTCTTTGGGTAACAATTATTTGCAGCCTTGCTAAATTGTAACCCAGAAGAGCATTAGCACTCGAGCCACTGAGACTCCTGAGTCTGGTGTTGATGGCTGGACAGAGACCCATTAGTAAAAGGACAATGTGTAGGCAATAGCAAAAGGTGTCCAGAATAAGATGTGTACATGGATTCAGAACCTGCTCATTATTTTAGACACAAAGATTAAAAAAAAATCTGCATAGCATCTAAGAAGTTTTCAAGCAGGAGGAAATAAATGAGTGAATTATAAAGAAGAGCTCATTAAACTACATTAAAGTAACCTCACTCTGTTCACCCATATTATTGTAACTCTGCAAAAAACCCATTCTTCTGACAAAAAAAAAAAAAGAGGTTTTTTTTTGATTGATTACAGCCTTGATAAAATTAAAATTTTGATTGTATCATTTATATTCAATCTTATTACTATTATTAATTCATTAGACCAATTGGACAAGCTATTCTCTCCAATTCTTCCTAAAATCAATGGTTATAAAAATAACAAGGCAGGGAGATTAGGATCAATGTTAAATTAGTACAAGTGAACAAAGATTGCAGTTTAATTGCAGCCATGTGAAACCAGCATTACATAACAGAGGATTTGATTGTTTCAGCTTGACATATAGTCATGATTTGTTGGATTTTCAGCACAAAAGCATCCTGTGAAGTGTTTTTAACAGAAGTCCTCCAAAAACTTGAAAAATGTTTCATTAAATTGAAGAAGAAAACCAGGAAAACCCTCTGTCATATTTCAGCTCAAAGTGGATGAACCACTTTATAAAAAGCCACATTGCTCTGTGTTAGTGAGAGAACACCTGCACTTGTAGACAGCAGCTGGAGAAAGGGAAAAGTGAGGAGCACTCAGGTGCTCAGCAGGTTGCAAAAGCCTTTCATGCAGGACAGCAGCTCATCTTCAGGGACTGAGAGCTACTGCACAGACAGAAGTGGTGTAGACAGCTCAGGTCACCCACGGGTAGGGTATTGGTGTTGCTGGAGAAGCAGCCAGGCAGCTGCTGGGATTGCCTGCAACCTCTGCCCTGTGAGGTTCACCACATCAGCTGGGGAGATGCTGCCTGGAGCGTAGGGATATCCTTTCTGCAAATCACAAGCTAAAGCTCTCCTGCTGATCCCGCGTTCAGGCCCTTGATTCTGTGCCTTTCTAGCTGCTTTGTCTGAGGAGCAGGGCAAAGATCCCTCAGTGGACTGTGGCTCAGCTGCAAATATTTTAAATGCTGGGCAAAGTGCCATGTGTTTGTAGTTAGCATTGAACAATCACCAGGAAAACATATCTTGAATTATCACTAACAGCTTTTCTCAGTGTGGGAGCTAAACAGAAAAGGGGGAGATTGGCAAGTGACTGAACATGTGAGCAAAGCTGATAATTTATCATGCTGTATCAAGAGTCAAACCTAGGGTGAAACCAATGGTCAAAAGACAAATTCCCATAAACACAGAGCCATGATGTCCAGCTGAGCTGTACTGGACACTGTGCTGAATAATCTGGGCAAGTGCAGCTGAGGGAAAAAAGGAAGGGGAACAGTTGTTGCTGTGCTAATGAGATTTTTAAATTACTGTGAGGAGGATAACCCAAATGGTGGTCTAATCCTTACCCTCGTGCCAAGGTGGTAAAAGAAAACAGAAATTATGAAGTTGTGAAAGGCTGAGACCCTGGAAAGCTAAATAGTTTCTTAATTAACATGTCCCTACATTATTATTACTATGGTATTAAAATCAGCAGGAGGTTTATTTGTCAGACTCATTATTAGAGGAGCTGAGCAGCTCACAAACCACCCTGTCAGCTTTGCACAGGGCTCAACTCAAACTGCTGGTACTGCTGAAGGTAAAATCTTGTTTCTCTTCCTCCAGATGAATAGTGTACTCCCAGTTCAATCAATTCCAAACAGCTGCTGGATTGTGGTAACTGCTTGTTTTTCCTCTGAATTATTGGAGCCTGACAGTTTAATACATTCACCAGCTCGTTAATTCCTCCCTGTTCTTGCCTGAGTCACATCCTGTGCATCCTCTTTTACCCTTCAGAAATCTAGTGGCTTTAGACAACTTCTATACTGTCTATTTATCCAATAAATATCCTATTTATGTGCTGCCTTTTCATGTTATGAGAAGACTCTGGTTCTGCTTTAACTGAATTACTTGGCTGGGGTTCATTCCACTCCCATAACACCATGGTGTGGGTATATGCAGGTAGGTGGCTACCGATGAATTAGGTGGCTAAGCTCCCCCAAAAGGTGGAGATAGAGTCAAACAGTCAGTGTAATATGGATGAAAATCAGTTTGCCAAAAAACTTGTCCATTTGGTGTTGCTACAGTAGACACAATATGTCTGGGTAGATAACCTGTTCTCTCGGGAGAAAAAAAGGGCAGAGAGTTAATCCATTAGTTAGGTATCATTACTAGGTGTTACTGGGTTTGAATAGGATCATGAGAGAGTCTTAAACTTTCCTGTCTTCTTTTTTCAATAGGGATTATGTCAAGCACATCATCACCCCAGGGGAGTTCTGTCAGCCTCATTTTGGACAGTGGTTGCAGCACCATGCCTAGTTCCTGTTGGTGTTACATTGCTTCTCAGATCTTCAGTGTTTGCTACAGAATGTGCTATTTCTGCCAGATGGGCCCAGCAGATTCAATGCTTAGATGATTCTAGACAAGGATGTTTTTTCTGTGTTAGTATGAAACTCTACAATTGTAATGCTTGAATGCTTTTTTTCAGCCGTACACAAATACTTTGTGTGTTTTAAAAGTAAGTGCTTTAAACAAATTTCATCCTTTAGAGTAAAAAAAATATTTCAAAAACCTTCTCATCCCCCTCACTATTTCTAGTTCATTCCTTTGTACTAAGAGCAAGGATTCTTGACTATTGATTAGACAGGATAGCATAGCTGTTTGGGAAAATAATAATGTGTTAAGAGTAGATGGTGCCTAAATGTGCTTTACTAGTGCTAGGGCACAATAACAAATACTTTACTTTGAGGATAGGAAGTGGTGATTGATTATGTATACCTACTTATTTTAAGATGTATCCTATGTATGGATATTGCCAGTTTCTTAAATCTTCCCTTTCTTTTTCAAGGCAGCCCATTCAATGAAAATAACAACATGTGGTGGAGTCAGTACACCCTCATCTATATTTGTATTTTCTCTTAATGTACATCAAATTAAAAAATATTTATTCTGGTTTTCATTAACTACAAATGTCATGCTGCCCCTTAAAAATATGCCAAAAGCCATTTCTTAACCTTTTTACTCAAATCGACATGCTACTTGTTCAGTTCTACGCACAGAGATGTTCCACTACACACAGTTTACATCCATGAGGGAGTACTGCCTCTTCTACTCTGACCTGTACCATTATAGGTCATTATGTTTTGTACAAATATTCTTTTGCAAAGGCTTCTGCAGGGTAAAATTGCAGTTCTAGGGTGAAGAACTGTGTGGTACTGGCACAGGGCGATCTGGGGACACCAGATAAATTCTGCCTTGCTCATGACAGATGAAGAACGAAAGAAAACAATAGTACCTCTATGGCTCAGGTCTGAGGAAGGAATTTTCCCAACCCCCAAACCTAAGAACTAATTTAAGTGTCATATTGGTGACCAAAGCTTAAAAAGATGTTTTCAACAGAGTCTTCTAGGAAAATCTGATCTTATTTTAAAGGTTAAGTGGTGGTTAATTAATCAGCCTGGACTTATTCTGTATTTATAGACTGAATTTTCTGTCTTTGACACCTATAACCAGCTTTTCATTATGCTCTATTAATTATGTTGAAAAATCCCACATAATCCATGGGAAAATATTAATAGACTAGGATCCAAACTATTTCTCAACCTTCCTTTCAAGAAGTCAAATAGTATTACATTATTCAGTCCCTACCCTGGTTTTATGCCTTCCTCTGAAGTCCCTGAAGCATGTAGACATTGTTTATATGATCTTCCTCAGTTTGAAAAGCTTTCCTGTACCTACTGGAAAGTGAAAAAAAATACAAATTTATTTTCAAACCCAATTTAGTGAAAACAAATCATAGGTTACAGATAATCTATACATCTTATCTGTACAACTAGAGAATGGATTTTATACATTCTCACTTTGGTCTGACACTTTTAGGATTATTTTCAAACATATTCCTGTTATCATTTGTGTTTTTTTCTTGCATTCACAATAAAGCAGTACTGGAAAAATACAATTTAAACTTGGTTTGTTCTTTGAGTTGTTTTAGTAACTAGCTGTAAATAGTTCTTTTTTCTAATGTGTAATGTGTATTGCTTCGAATGGGGAGATAGAACAAGGTGGCTTATTTCTCTCACTAATTCACCAAGTTTAAAAAATTAAAAATATACTTTAGAAACCTTCCTCCTCTTGCAGACTACTGACTAAATTAGGAAATTATATCAAGACATACATATATTATGTGTGGCAGCTGTCAGCTGTGTGTTTTGAGAAGAGTCAGACTTTAGCATGAAGTCCTGCTGCGGGACCTTCTAGTCTGATTGCAACATCATCAAGTGATAGTTTCACTAACACTACATACAGATTTCCCCCAAGTTTTCTGCCTTTCAAAACCAATTCTTTTAAAGCTTGAGGACAGATGTGGGTTTTTTACAGACATCTTATCTGACCTCTCACACTGAACTGCAATTTTTTTGCATTGTAACTGTTTAAACAGTGGCATAATAGTGTTATCAGCTCTCTTGTCCGGTCATCCCCAGGCTATCAACCATTCTGACAGCTGCTAAGCAGATATCTACAACAGTATGATGATCTATTTCCTGTGTAATTTCTCCTTTCAACATTTGGATGTATCAATATCTGTTGCTGTTGTTGCATATGCCTTGGTACATACGTACAATGAATTTTTGGGGTGGTAAATCTTATCCTTTTTCATATAAGGAACGCTTTCGTGAATCTCTAAAGCTAATCTCTCCTGGGATGTGCCCAAATTCTGGATTCTGATGAGTTCAGAAGCCCGCAAGTGCTGAGGGATGACCATTGGGAAAGATAATAGCCCAAGTGGTTATAAAATACAAAAGCCTGGATGTTAAGAGTGGTGGAAGTCAAGAAAAAAGTTTATTCACTTAGGTACAACAACCTACAAATCTAAATTACCTTAAAGCACTGTCATCTTAAGTGTAGCTGTGATATCCTTCCTTAACTTCCTGATTTCCCCAGTCAGAGATAAGAGACCTTTATTGTCTCAGATTATGGTGGTGTATACAAAGTTGCTTTTTTTATGGACAAGTGACTCACTGATTTTCAAATTGCTGAGACATACAAAATAAAGACAAGCAGCAACTAAGGACAAAGTGATTTCAGAGATCTTCACTGTGTATAGTGAACACAAACAGGATGGTCGTGCTTAAACTCAGTGTTGGGTGATCTCAAAGATTTTTCAAAGATCTGCAAGAGACAATGAAAAGCATTAAAAAGGTAAATGATGAATGAATATTTTTTCCTTTGTTGGAGGTTATTTTATTTTTAATAAAAATGAAATCATGTTATTTATAAAAATAGAAAAAAATAATCAGAAAACCAAGCTTCTCCTTCCAAATATTTATAATTTTTTTTTTTACATTTTTAACAATGTTTTAAAATGCTCAAAAGCTTTAAAAACTTAATATAAAATTGGACATTAGGTATTCCTCCCAGAAGAAAAGTCCCCATGAATCCTGTGTTGCTGATACAGTTAACTACCCGTGCAGTTGCATCTAATGAGCAGCCATTTAGAAATTAGATTTAGATCCCCTAAAGGTCATCAGCCTAGCAAATCTGATCACTAAATGAAAGGTAGTGAAGACACAAGCATATGTCAGTAGCCAGGAGCTGATGAGTCAAGGCTGACATTAAGGTTTTACTGGGGAAAAAAAAAAAAAGCTGTAATAGCAGCTTTAATGTAAGTAATATCCTTTTAAAGTATATCAGCACTCAGATGAAAAGATAGTTTTCAAAATGATGTGCTTTTCAGAGATTGTGTGCTTGGAAAGGCACTAGGAAAGGAGAGCAGGAATGGGTCTCAGCTGTGCAAACTGACAGGCTTCTGTCAAAATGCAGGCATTGCACTCTGCTTGTAATACGTCAAGGTACTTGACTCCTTGGGTGCCCTAACTTTGCATTTACAACCACCTCTACCTTCACAGTATAGGTGGTTATAGCTGTATAATTAAAAATAACACGTTAAACCAATGAATTACAGTGGCAGCTCTGTTTTCAGAGACCATATAAATTAATCACGTTCTCATCCTTCTCTGACCTTGCTTTGGTAAGTAGGTAAGATAAATTCATTTGACATTTGCTCTTTGCCAACTTTACTTCCTGAACATCCCCTGCAAAGCAGCAGATTAATCCTTCAGGGTTAAAGCATGATGTACACAACACAGCTGTACCAGAGACCAAAAGGATGAGAAAACTCTCCCCACACGCTCTACTGAAAAATTAGCAACCAGATCCAGATTAGTGATTATATTCTTCCTGCTGGACCTGATCAAAGAGGAAAGGGGGTGGCAGCTGGTTTCCACTCAGTCCCTGAAGTATCATGGCTTGAACAGTGGGCACACTGAGCAGCATTGCTGCTTTCCTCCCCAGGGCACGCGTAGGGCTGGGAACGGGGTGGCAAGGGAGGGCAGTGCCCTTGAAGGGTTGCGCAGTTGTGCACAGAGAGTTGCGCAGTGCTTGCCCCAAGCCCAGAGCAAACATGTGCACGTGACTTGGACACAACTTTTAACAAGGAAAAAAAGATGAAAAAGAGGATTAATAAAAGCTGTTGTAACAGAAACAACTGGGTGCCGCTTCAAAATTGCGGAGACTCGTCATTTTTGTCTCTGTGTTATTGCTTGGGAAAGGAACTGCAAGAGGAAATAAAATACTGCCAGTACAGAGATAAAAAACAACACCCACTCTGTCTAGTGTTTTGACATGAAGATCTACTGGCTACCAACACAAAGCTTTACAGGTCACTGTGTTCCATGTATTCCTTGTGAAATGTACTGCACTTCAGTCAGTTGGGATTATGGCAAATTACCTGGATGTACAACTTAAAACTTCAAATAGATCATTGGCTTTAAGGAATAGCTACAGCATGTGCCAGAAAATATAGATGAACAAATGGCAAGTTTCATGGCTTATTCAATTGAAAGGGTTACATTTTTGCAGAGTCTCCCATGTTTGACTCACCATATTGATGTCATATGCCTCACTAGGCAGAGACAATAATGAAGTCTTGCTGGAAAATCAGTCATGTAAACAACAGTGGATTATTTGTTTTTCTGAGGGCAAGTAATTTTACAGCACCTGGACACAGCATCTTGTTCTGCTTCTGAATTCTTAAGGCCTTTTCTATTTCATGTTCACCATTTCAAGTTTCCTGGGTTAGAAGAATAATTTCATAAGTTGACTCTAAACTCCAGTGATTCATAACTCTAATGATTTCAGAAGATGACTCTATACTCAGGCTGAACAACTTGAGTCTTTTTAAAGTGATAACCCCCAGGAGATGTTGGAGTTGGCACTTTATGTGTGAGACTGAGTAAAATTGTTTTGCAAAGGTTCCTACAGACGTGAAACATGGCACAGTTGAGTGAGAAGGCACAAGTGAATCCAGCACTGGGGACATCTTGCATTAAATGTGTGAGAGTGCTGCTATTCTTCTGGTTCTTCAAAAAAAGGTGTTTATCAGAACTCACTGTGAGGTTGTGGTCTCAACTATGGACCATGTTTGGGCCCAGAACTGGTTTTGTAGCTTGGGTTGCTCTCATTTGAAGGGAGGAAGGTGAGCACACTGCTCTAAATGGCAAGGAATAATAGCAGGGACCTTCTAAAGACCATTAGAGCCTTGGGAGATGGGGGAAGGTGGGACACCTGGCCAACTGTTTTAACCAGTGATATTTTAAGTATACTTCCTGTCTAGTTTTTTTGCATAGTCACATAAAAGAGTATTTCTGCTCCCTTTATCTGCCTTCTCATTCCTAAGGCTCCCATGGACAGTTTTAAGACAGATAAGGCATGTAGAGAGAAGTAATACTTGTACTAAGCAATTCTCACAGTCAGTAAATACAGACAAGCAGCCACTCAAGGACTCCATCTGGCCTGAAACAGAAAGGGTGACTTTGACATCAACACAGTTTGGAAGAAGTTATTCTGATTTGAGATGAGTTACAGTAATTTCCTGAGTGCTCAGGCAGGCATCATGATTTGCTGTGAAGTGGCAGGCAAAGGGGAGAAAATTTGTTGTCTTTATTCATCTCCATGGCACAGAAGGAGAGAAAAATCGTGGTGAAAGCAACCAATGTCCACAAATAGTTTTACAACATGCCACATGTAAAGTGATGTTAGTAACAGGAGCTCCAGTCTGTGGATGCTTGTTCCTCATCCTGACCCCACTTTTACAGTTTTGCTGATCTGTTTTTTTAGGAAGTAGACTTATTCACAAAAGAGGTTTGGGGATCCTTCTTTCAGCCAAGTGCAAAGGAAAAGGAGAACCCAGTCCATAAAATATAATGACACAATAAAAATGTCACAATTGTTCTAAATTAGAAATTACGGATAGGGACAAGACATCAAGTAAAAAAATGTCCTGGCAGGGCTGAGAACAGCTTAAGAGCATTTTTTAAATGTGTGATGCACAGAAGAAATGATAAAGCTAATGTTTGCCACAGAAAAAGGCAGTAATGAATAAAGCCAAAACCCAAGAGGAAACACTCAGTAATTAATCTTGCTGCAGTCTTGGGAAGAAGCAGCTGTATGCCATTCTAGATGAAAAGTTACTTTCACTTAATGAAGGTGATAGCAGACAATATCTATTCAAATAGCATTCAGATGATTTGGTGTGTAGATTTTTGTTGTCTCCACTACTCCAAACTGCAAGTTATTCCACTGGTCTTATGATCAGAACCGTTCTTTTAATTTTAAACTTTTTTTTTGTGGAGTTGTACCTATGCATTCCTGTGTCAATATTGCCACTTAGCTTCGTTTCCAAACTGTATTTGTAAAACACAATAATGTGTTCCCTCAGTCCTTGTACAATTGTATTAATAAATTAATCCCTTCTGGATCTGTGAAAGACTTTCCATTGTCTAAATCAGCTTCATGCTTCTTTCCAGTCAATAAAGATTCAATTTTCCTCAGCTATTACTTTTAGACTAGCACACACAGTTTAACAGATATTAAAAAATTTCAATTTTTCATATGTTCTAGAACACCCTTTGATTTCTAGGTCATCAAAGCACACTAATGATTCAGTAAAATGAATATGTATATTATTCTGTATTTCCTTCTATTTTACTCAACATATTCCCAATTTCCAGCAAATTTTTGTGTGCTTGGCCTTTTCATGCCAAGGTTTGTATTTTTCTTCCAGTAAATTTTCTTCCTCTTCTCAGGGTATTTCTTCCTGTCCTTCATATATTTTTCTTCCTGTATATTAAAAAATAATTTAGACTTTGATAAAAAAGATCCTAAAATAACTCCTTCAAGGATTTAATCTTTAGCCCCTTTTAATCTTGCAATCAAACTGTGGTGCCCAGTCCACAAAATCTCCACTTCAGTTAGTTCTTGATCTTTTTTTAACCAGTGATCTGATCTATACCTTTTCCAGAGTAATTTGTCTTTGTGGTATATTGTCATCTTGATTTTGGATAAAATGAGCAGCCTAGAAGATTTTGATGAAGACGAGATTGCAACATTGTTATCCCTTCCAATATTTCCTCTTCACTGATGACAGAAATAGCAAGAAACTCAAAGTGAGATCTAGTTGCAAATTTTTTTTATTTAAGTCACCGTTAAACACTAACTTGTGCTCTTTTAGCCCACAAGGGTAAATCAGTCAGGA
Organism: Prinia subflava; assembly: GCF_021018805.1. NCBI lineage: Eukaryota > Metazoa > Chordata > Aves > Passeriformes > Cisticolidae > Prinia > Prinia subflava. The sequence continues at coordinate 31,096,632 of NC_086249.1, forward strand.
TTCCTCCAGAATAGAATGGGATCAGGAAATTTTGGAGAAATACAAACTAACAAAGCATTATTTGATAGGAAATGTATTTTATATACATGTTCATGGGCATAAATCTACTCTCTCCCTGATGATCATGTATCCATATTTGTTTAATTAAACATAGGATGGCACAGTGTGATATTATTTTTAAAAAATTATAAATTAAACCATTTTTTGAAAAGGAAACGACCCTAATTCACCCCCTTAGAGTACTCATAGACATGCAGTATGCTTTAATTATATATTCAGTGACAGAAGCTTACTTGAGGAGTATTTTATCAATCAACTAAACTTCATAGACAACCAGCTTAAAATGGTTTGCAGAACTTTTAAAAATGAAAGCCTACAAATGAAGAGAACCAGGATGGGCTGACTTTGATACATTTCTAAAAATAATATATCACACAAACTCTGCAGTCCACATACTTTCAGCCCTGATGAAATTTATCCTTTTTAAGCATTTGTCTTGGGCAGGCCAAGGTCAGAACAAAGCCCCTGCCCGCCCTTCTCTCTCCACTGGAGTCAGGGAGTGAAGGGTGGGAAAGGACCCAGCTTTGAGCTGCTGCTCAGCTCAGTTTGCCAGAGCTGAGGCTGGAAAGATCCATTTGGGGCATTGTTGGTCTGTGAGGTGCCTGTGCTGCCCCAAAACAGCTGAGCTCAGGCTGCAGCACAGGGGTAGGAGACTCAGGGTGACCCTCGTGAACCAGGGGATGGAGGGAAGCTGGCCTCACACAGGGAAAAACTTAGAAAAGGCTGCTTTCTTTGGCTTTTACCTCTACTTCAGCACAGATCCAGGGCTATCTGGGGTCTGTCTCCAGCCATTCCTCTGTATTGGTTCCACATCTGCTGTGCAGAAATTTTGATGTGGGTAGGCTCTGCTCTCATAACAAACATCATGTCCCTTGTGCTCCTATAAAATTGTTCTCTCTTTAAGCATAGAATCTTCAATTACAGAACCACATGGTCTTTAAATTCTCTTTTATGAGGCAATAAAATAAAAAATTTATTAGGATTATGCCACTGAGGTAGGATTCCCAGAAGATACGTTGTGAGGAGCAGTTAATAACCAAAGCAATTCCAGCAGTTTCTGGAGGCCAGCAGGCTATCCTTTATCAAACATTGCTCAAACTGGTACTGGCCTGCACACGCTTGCAGCTGTGCCCACAAGGGGGGCTCTTGCAGTGTCAGCAGGTAAGGGCATGGCCAGCTGCACGTAGGGACAAGGCCAGGATGCTGTGATAACCAACTTCCAGTGAGTTTCAGTTTGTCAGAGACAATCGCCTTGTTTCTCCTCCAGAGGAAGCATCATCTGAAGGTTAAGAAAAATGCTTGAAATCTTTGTGAGACATAAGAAGGAGAATGTGGAAATCAAATGCTACTGCCTTTAAAATGCACATGTTCCTCTCATTCTGAATTTTCTGTGCCTCTGTGCATCACTGTCAGCCAGAGAATGAGCTTTCTGAAGTATCCATTGGGCACTGTCTCTGATCACTTGGCAATAAGTTCAGAGATGATTGCCCAGCAATAATTTATATTACTAAAATAAAATTAGCTAGAAACAATGAATTACTTTCTTATAAGATTTTTTTGTTTGTTTTTCATTTGTTTTCTGTGGTCAGTTATGCATTTGGACAGCAAAGATTTACCCTTAATTATGTTTGTCTTCTTGAGCCACTGCAGGTTTATGAAATCCTAAAAATGCTGCAATGAAAGCTGTAAGATACCTAAATTATCCTTATTTATACTGAACCACATCCTTCTGCAGTGATGGAGACAGATATTGTTCAATGAAAGCCAAGAAGACATGGTTTATCACTGTTTATCATAGTTTATCACATTAAGGTACTTGTAATTTATTCATCTGCTCTCTTTTTTGTTTTTTCTGTTTTTTCTTTTCTACTTATGCTTTTTGGCATTCCTAAATTTGATTGTTTCATGAGACTCTAGATCTTCATGTACTTTAACAATCAGGTGTAACTTCAGGTTTAGATGAAACTCTGTCCTAGGTGACTAAACATAAGATTTGTTCTTTGGCGTCTCAGTGATCAAGACACCCACTGGGACCCACGAGCCCCAGCTGCTGCTTCGTGTGGTTTTCCTCGGCAGTGGGAAGTAAATTAAAAATTCTCAGGTGGAAGAAAGGCTGTGAAACCTGCTGGAGCCTTAACTCCCACCGCAGATTTAAGGCTTACAATTTGGACCCTTCACCCACATGCATGGGGATTTGAAAGCAGGAGGCATCAATTCTAGAAGGCAAGTTTCCTGATCACTCTCATCTGTGAGAAAATAGTTATGGTTGGGAGGAAATACAGTGTCATGCCTGGACCCAAACCAGTCTGTCTGTGGAGCAGATTACTTTTCTGCATTTCATCAAGACCCTGTAAAGACATGAGGATTGAAAACAGAGCCATTCCAGTTCCCAGGGATTTTTTTAGAATGTTTTCAGTCTCAGCCACTGATAGCAAAACAAGTAATATAAAGTTGGTTAATTGTTGTTGCTTGGCTGTCTGTCGCTCTAATGTCAAGAATGAAGTCACTCTCTTGGATCATTGTTTTATAGATTCAGCTCTGTAAGACACAAGTGATGTCACATTTACCTTTATCTAAAGATATTCATAGCCTGTAGCTTAAATTTTTGAATCCTGTACCTCTATTCAGAAACTCAGAAGCAGTTATATTTTTTTCCGAGGCTGATCCATGCCAAAATCACCCTTTTGACACTTTGGTATTCATTAAAATCAGAAAACCTCCATTTATTTTCTTAGCATTATTTTAAGCATTGCAAATTCCTAACTGAAGTTTGCAGTCATGACAGGTGTAATGCCTCACAATCCACTTCTGAGATTTCAAGCACCCTGCTGCTGTTTTTGTCAGTCTAACTTTTGTCTAAGAGCTTCTTAAGTAATTTTCATTGTAGCTGATTAATATATATTTTTCTCTGGTTTTCAGAAGGCATGTCAAGCTAACCTGATCAGATATGAAATTGGATGCTCTGGAATAGAGAGGTGTGCTAGAATTTTCAGTAGGTATGGTTTCAGCCTCTTTTGCCCTCAGCTAAACTAAAGTGATTTTAACATGCCCACAGTGCCCTGTGCCATTGGAGTAATTGGTTGTGCAGTATCTGCTGGTCTGTGCCCTGTTATCTCTGTTATTACAATTGCCAAGCTCTTCACGAGCACAGAAGAATCCCTTGTTCCTCAGAACACCCTGGGGCTTTTAAATAGGAACTCCATCATGTCTGTGAGGAAAGAATCAAGACAAATTAAGGGCTAAACCTCAAAGGTCCTTTAGGCTTGCGACACTGAAATGAACAACATTTAGAGGGAGGCTGAGCCTGGGGTATTCTCATCTTCAGGTCAGTCAGCCCTGAGGAGAGTTAGACACTTGTGCAGCTGACCCTGAAAAACCCCTGAAGCAGTCAAAGACTTGATTTCAGAAGGAGGTGCAATTTAAATGCTCCTGCAAGTTCTTGCTCTGCTGAGTACTGATGTTTGATGTGATGAATGAAAGAGAAGTTATTGGACTGCATTTATCTCAAACACCTGAAAAGTTATTCTATGCTTAGAGCATAGGAGGGGAAAACCTGGGTTGAAAGCACCCAGTTAGGCTGAACAGGGATCAAAACCAGGTTTCCTACATACCACACAGAGATCTACCCTAGCAAAGAAGGCCCTTGCTCTCCCCAGTGACTGTGTAGTAGTTCTACTTTGTGCCATTTCTAGTTAAGTATTTCTGAAGTCCCAAAGCAGCTCATGGGCTGTAGGACTGCATCACTCCCTCTAGCACAGTGGCTTTGTAGAATCTTAGATGTGTGAGATGCTCAGATACCTCAGGTGTTTGGGGCTAACCAGTCCTTGTTCAGATCATCTGTGGCTCCTAACTGGACTGTGGCCTTGGTTGCATAAAAAGAGAGAACAGATGTCCCTTTCTCTAAGGGGCAGGGTGTTCTTAGTGTCACATTATTCTTTAACATGACCTTATTCCTGAGCATTTACCTCATTAACTGCCAGTAGAGATCACGAAAAGGAGAATAACATTTTTATTGGACTTGTGAATACCTTTCTCAATATTTGTTGGTGTGAACTGGTGGAGCCAGTGGACCCAGCCAAAAGATGGGTCTCTCTTCATAAATACGTGACAGAAATCTCAGAATAGTATTGATACCTCTGTAAAAGCCACAAGTTTCTACGTGCTCCATAATACTTTGTCCTAATCACGAAAGAAGATGATTTTAGAGACATGGTTTTAAAAAATAACCATTCATTTTCACCAATATCTTTGATACTGTGAATTATCTGCAAGTTATTCACGAGGCTTTTGGTGACATATTTGTGGGTTTTCGGTATTCATACTCTGCTATCCAAGTCAAATCATTTCATGTCCACTCTGTGAAAGGATGGCTTCCAAAGATGTCTTTGCCTTACTAAGCACTCCTGAATATATCATCCTTACCATGTCACACACCCAAGAAAACAGAACTAGAGAGATATTTTCTTTTCAGTTTTCCCTTCCTGGTTAAGATATGTCTAGAGATTGCTGTACTGGAGAGAATCTGTTGGCACTAAGAAATCTGGAGTAGATTATCTGGAGTAGAACTGTGTAGAACCTAGTATCCAACTGGCCAAGGAGGAACAACAGCTGGAGGAGTTGAGGCTGCAGGCAAAGAATAGATTCCTAGTGTCTTGTTATCCTTCTGTCTTAGAGAAATCTATTGTGTACTAGGAGAAACTGCTAAACCTGAGCTCAGGGACCTTAAGCAGATAGAGTGATGGTAGGACTTGACTAGTATTTCTCCCTCAGACGGCCAAGCTGATTCACTTCCACAGAATCATGTATTCCTTTAAATCATTTAGGTTGAAAAAGGTTTTTAAAATCATGATATCCAAACATTAACTCAGAACTCCCAAGTTCACTACTAATCCTTGTGCCTCAGCAACTTGACTACACACTGGATCATGCTCAGCTGCTGCTGACCAGCACCCCCAGGTCCTTTTCCACCAGTTTCCAGTTAGCAGGTTCATGATTTCTAGGAGGTACAGGATACCACAATTAACATTCATAGAGCAGAATTATGGTTTCTTTCTCTGCACATGTCCAAATAGCTTTTTTTTAGTTTCTTTGAAGTCAGACAAGGTATAAAAGTGTGGAAACATAGACAGTTATGTCCAATTTCCTCTTCTGTAAATAATACAGCTCTTACATGAGAATAGACATTTATGTCTGTGTTCATGACAATTCACTCGGCAGCTGTCAGGTATGTGGCTGAAGAGAAAACCATGGCAGTGTCACCCCTCACATTTCAAGACAACTCCAAAATTATACTTCTCTCCTCTATAGATTTACCTGGCATCAGTCACAAACATTTTCACTCTCTGGTTTGTTTATAAGAAAATTAAATTAACCCTAGAACTCAAAGATCAATATCATATTTTGTTGGAGGAATCACTAATCAAGCCCCTTAAACAAATAATTTATTAACAGTTAGTACATGTTATACCCTGTTAATAGTTATGAAAAATTTAGAAATGAGCTTACAATGTTTTACCAAAGGCTTTGAAAGCAGGGAGTCAGTTTAAGTTCAATTAGTTCAAGTCCTAAAATATTTTTGAGACACTGCTCTATGTTTTACCTGGATAAAGATAACTAATAAAAGAGCATGAATCTATCACAGAACATCTGTGCCACCATGTAGGGGAAACTGTGAGCTATGGAACTATTTTTGCTCCCTTTTTCCCCACAAAACATGAGGATTATGAGAAAAACACTTCCCCAAGTCTCAGAAAGATTATAAAAAAATTCACCAAGAAATCAGAGAATGATGCTCAGAGAAAGACAAAAAGACAATAGATCACAGTCTGCTGCCAAGTTAAGAGTCCTCAGTACTGGCTTGTAGGGGAAAAAACCACCAGATTTGCTGCAAAGATTTTTTTTTTCAAGACTGGGCTATATTTAGCTCTTCTTGAGTGATCTCATGCCTTAAATTATATGTTATTTTCTGTGGCCCTACTTCTATAGCCTGTTCTGCCAGGAAATTATCTGGATTTGTGAAAAGCTAACCAGGCTAGAGCTGTAACAACTTCACAGGGCTGGTGGCCTCAATTTGGCTTGCACAGAAGGGCAAAGCTATTGAGAAGTACTGGTAGAGACAAGGGTCTCATGGTGGCTCCTTTCAGGTCAAGCTGAATGGAAGGCACAGGGAAAAAGTGTAGAACACAGTGGAATAATGGCTCTAAATATAGCTCCAAGGAGAGGCTAGGCCATACTGCAGGAGATTACAAAATGTATTTGAAGGAAATCATCTGTACCAGTACCTGCAGGAATATTGAGAAAGACAGCAAATGAAGTTAACTGGAGACATCAGTCTAGGGAAGATTGGAGATTGCTAGGGAAATCTCCAGCAATCCTTCTCATGGTCACCAATAGTGCCTGGAAGGAGGCTCAGGGGTAGCTGGTTTGGCTCCCACACTGTTTCTGCATCCTCACCTTCCTCATCACCCAAAGCAAAAGGCAGACACAGAAGATTGTCTGCACTGCACCACTAAAGTTGTGGAGTGGAGACAGTCTTTCTTCTCTTTACCTGGGCAGAAAATACTCCAATTTAAACAGGAAACTCCATTAAATGCTTCACTCCTGTTACTCAAGCCTGAATTTCACATGTGCTCAGCTGCTGACAGAAGAACCAATAGTCCACCTGGTGGTTTTACGCACAGGGCATTAACTGAGCAAAGGTAAGAGTTTGAGTTGTCTAAGAGAGAGACTTGTAGATCAGCAAATTCTTTCAGGAAGGGGATGGAGCTAGATCAGTTTTACAAATGAGAAAAGATCACTTGGAGAGCTTTTGTAATATAATTGTATGTGCTTTGTATGTAATTTACATACAAAAAGAATTGTATATAATAATAAATGTTGTAAGTTTCTTATTTTCTCCATTTCTACTGTGCTGCTGGCAATGTAAATTCAAGCTGCTTTTTAAGGAGAAGCCTTGAAAGTTTTCAAAATTCATGATGCATTCTTGCAACAATGCAGTTAAAAATCTGCACTTTGATTTTAGTGTGAGGGAAGTTATTCTGTGTGTAGATAACTACACCTCAATGGAAGTGAGGATAAGTGGTCCACAGCCCAGGACTTCATTTGGTCTCCCCAGGAACTGTGGAGCGTTTCCAACACAGAAACAAAGGCAGGAGTACATTGTCCTTAAAGCCAGGCTGAAGTTATGAGAGCCTCAAGCAGCAGGTGCCAGTGTTCACCACCATGCAAAACCGCTGTGTAAATGTGTGCAAACAGCTGCCATCCCTTTAAATTTGCACAAAACCTTGGACAGCAGATCCTCCTTCAGGCAGCCAGAGCAGTGTCAGCTCTCTGCAGCCTTGTAAGGGAGTAGAGGAGTTCCTTTTGGGCAAGCTGGGCAGCAGCGTCATCAGACCTCTCACAAAACCTGATTTATGTGCAGCCAGCTCTGAGCCTGACAACGTGAGGAACAGCAGGCCCCAGCTGAAGTTAATGGTGTTATACCAGGGAATAGCTTTCTCTGGACTCAGGAAGGTCCTCAGGCATCAATTCTGAAAAAAAGCAGAGTATTCATTTCAGGATGGTCTTTCCCAGACTTGGGAGAGACAGCAGAGCCCCTGGAAGGCAGGCTAAATACAGAATCATATGTACAAATTAGAGCAATTGTCTGGGGAAAACTCCAAAGAGAATTCAATTACTTTGTGAACAGAAATCTACATTTGTCTGCAGAATCTTTCTGGAAGCAGCTGAATAGAGAGGAGTTCTGCCCAAAAAATTGTATCCAATGGTTACGGTGGATGAAGAATGAAATGACTGTCACCTGTGACATGCTCAAAAGAAAAAGACTAGCACAATCTGAAGGTGAGCTTAAAAGATAAAGTCATATTACAGCTCTGGTTTTTGTTGGCAGGGTCTCAGCTGGACAGACACGACTACTATGAGACATAAAAAAATTCAGAAGAAATTATCTTAAATGAGAAGTGTCTAAAAAGCATAGCTTTTGAGGAAAAGAATTGTGGTTCAGCTTGAAAGAATAGACTGAAAGGACAGTTTTCCTCAAATGCATGGAGACTGTGGCAAAGAAGAAGAGAATAATGTGCTCTGATCAATGCTGGGACAGTATGGCCTGACAATGTAGCAAGGAAATTTCAGATACTTTTACAGACAGTAGAGGCAGTGTATGTCACCATCATCTGAGGTCTTAAAAGCAGACTGAGACAAGATATTTATAAACCTGATCCCATGTCAGGATAAGGGGTAGACTTCCAGTCTGTGGGCTTTTAAAAGACCACACTGAGTCCTGACTGGTTTTGTTGACCCATCAATGCTGACAATATTTTAAAATACTTTCAAGTCTTGTCTTTCAGAATACGCTGTTTTAAAGAAAAGCTGATGAGAAAGACAGCACACAACAAATGTGTGGGAGTCTGACTCCACTGGAGCAGATTTTTTTGTAGATATCAAAGGCTTTTTCTAGTCATATTCCCCCTGAATTCTTCAGAAACTTGTGATTGTCCTTATAGATTTCAGAGAAAAATATAATGCCTATATTCACCCAGAAAAAAGCAGGAACGGGTAAGGATTCTAGAGGAGGTCTGGAAATCGGAAATCAACATTTATTTTAAATTCTTACATTCACATCTCCTCCAACGAAGCCCAAAGGAAATACATGACCAGAAAACAAATAGACAGAGGAAAGAAACCTCTCTCTTTCTGGTTTATGACTTCCCTGACCAGGCCTTGAGAGGGACTGCTGGTGTAGCTGCCAGTAATTCCCTCATCCTAGCCCTAACAAATAGCTTTATTTTTAAGATATTTTAGGTATTTTAAGAAATTACAGGATTTGAACTCCAAATGAGAAGAGACATGCTCCCACTTGAATTTCCAATTGCATTATATCTAGCAGTACTTTTAGAGTGAGCTCAAAGTGTAACTTATTCAGCACTCAAAATGCAGAGTCCATGTCTGGTTTTGAATATTGACAATTTTTCTGACCATATCAATAATTTTATATCCTGTGGGTCCCAGTCAGTTTTAATAACATATCTAACAAAAAAAACACCCCAAAAACCCCAAACAAACAAACAAAAATAAAACCCAAAACAAAAAACCCCAAACAAAAAACCCCAAACAAAAAACCCAAAACAAAAAAACCACTAAAAACCAAACCAAAGAAAGAAAGAAACAAACAAACCCAAACCCAAAAGAGGATTTATTTTAACTGTAGATTTATTTTGCCTCTGGAATTTGGCCCTTCATTTATGATTTATAGTGGAAGAAAAAGAAGGTTAGGATTCTGTTTCTGAGATTTAACCTATACTAAAAGCACATCAGCATTTCAGATCTAGAAGACACATATATTTTGCCAAACCCTTTCTTCACAGAAGACTAAATTCATATTTCATTTAGTTCACACTATAAAGGACAAGTCTTCCTTTTCCTGCTGTGGATTAACCACAAAGTGAAAATTCTGCTATTTTAGCATTGAAAACTATTGAGGTAAGTCGAGTGATTTTTAATCAGAGTATCATGCCCTAATATTTTGAGATCAGTAGACTCAAAGAGTGTATTTGTACATGCATGTGTACAAGAACGTATATTTATATAGAATGGTATGTAAAATTGTCCTTATAGAAATATAGATGCAGATACACATAGACAAATTACATTTTATAGATACATACAGGCAATATATATATTACGTATTCAGAATATTGTTATATATTTCTTGCAAATGCAAATTCCTAAGCATACAAATTATGTAAGAAGATGAGGAGGAGGCTAAAAAGGAGGTTTGGAAAAAACTAAACTTTTCCCAATAAGAAATTTGATCTAATATAAAGTTTCTGACCCTACCTATACAGAAGCAATGGGAAATAGTGGTAGTCAGGAGGAGAAAAAAAGAAGTTTTCTGCAGACATAAAGAGTGATAATAAACCTTCACTCTCTAATTTCTGCATATTCTATCCATTTTCAGGGAAAAAAACCTGCTCAGTGCTGCTAGAGCACTGGCAGCTGTCTCTCCAGACAGTCCTTTGCCATTTTGGTGCTTTCTGAGGTCAGACTCTAGGGCCTTTATATAAAAGTGCAGTGAGCGGTAATATGAATGAAAGCAATACTATTTTTTTTCATGAAAATATACTTTTTTGGTCCTTATACTCAGTAAATAGATCCAGAACATGGAAGTTTGGTGTAGACCTTCAGAGTGCTTGAGAGCAGTTCATGGAGGGGCAACTGGGGCTCTGGGCAGTCCTGGGAGGATTCCTGCAGGCAAAGCTTGTTCTGGGGGGTCCTGTTGGGCAGTAAGGACACACAGATCCCCTCCCAGTGCACCTCTAATAACACAGGGGCTCTTCAGTGATAGAAATCCAACAGCCATGAAAGCAGTAATGACAGTAGAAGCTGGTGGCAGCACCATACCTTAGGCTACAATCCAAGTAAACAAAGCCTTTAAAAGTAGGAAGATACCTTTCTCCCCCAGCAGTGAAAGCCTTCCAATGCCCTTTATTTGGCTTGTCACAAAGCCCCAAATTAGCATCAAACACACACAAGTCAGCTCTAGCTCTTGGAGAAGAGTCTTGCTGTTTATAGCTGTGGGGAGTGATTTAGTGTTTCTTTAGTGAGCACTGGTGTCACGCAGAAAATACATGAACGAAACATTCATGCCTTGATTTCCCTGAATGGATTTTTTTCCAAAATTCCACCAGGCAAACTGATTTGGTCATTGTTTTCCAGTGGGAGGACAAGTCCTTTATCATATACTTGTTCCATACAACTCCCATCACTTAGGACTTGGAAAGTAGTTGTGCAGACCTTATTGCCAATGTGTCCTCCCAGAAACTTTTGAAAAACAAGAACATTTCCCAACCATAAATAATAAAGTGCATTTATTCTGTTCTTCTGAGTCCGCCTTATATCTTATATCATTTCCCACAGCTTCTTATCTGCAGTTAGATACAAAACTCCTGGGGAAAGGTAAGTCAGAAAGTTTGCTCAAAGGTCACCTGCTTGCTTGTTGCCTTCTGAGCCACATCATGCAGAGTGCAGCACTGGCTTTAGTAAAAATTAGTTATACAAACAAAAGTGTTATAACATTATACAGCAATAAATGGCCGTGTTTTTTTCCAGGTAACTGGCAGTTTCAGCTCATCTTCTAGCAGGCATAGAAAACCTATGGTCAATTTACTCACATCACTCCTCTGCCTGCCAAGGCTTAGGAGCAAGGGAAGAAAATGAATAGACACAAGGCCATGTCACGTAATCATCACTTTTCTGCAGAATAAAATCCAGAGAGTAATTCAACTCTCATGACCTTGCTAGGACTGGAGATGTGCCAGTCCCAAGAGAAGAAACTAGATATAAGGCAAATAAACATAAGTCACAAGGACAGTGATCATTAAAATGAGATTTCGTATGTATAAATGAGATTTCATATGTATAAATGAGGCAGCAGCCAGTCAATTAGCAGATGTGGGATGGGGAATATCAGAAATACAAAAACACAGCCTGACAGAACTGCAGCTTTCAGTGTCCACCACTGCAGCATGACCCCAGGAAATACATGCAGTCCAAAATCATGCAACATGTTCAAGCTGTGCCGCTGCTGTGGGTTTCTGTGATGCCTCAAGATAGTGGGATGGGTGGCTGGAATGTTTTATTTTATGTGAGTAAAATGAAGATGGCCTCCAGGCTATTCTGCAGTGACAGCCATCTGTGAGCCAGTAAACAGGTCTAGCATGGGAGAGCCCAAACCATGGAGCTGAGGATTATATTCTCACTGACTCCTCTGTAAAGCCAGAGCAGATGAGAACTGGGGTGAGGAGCACCAGCCATGGGGCACGTGCAGAGCTGAGAGGTGCACTGGTCTCCATCCTCATGCCTTTTCCCATCGGGCCAGCACAGATTTACTGCCTGCAGGGCTCAGACCCCAGGGCCCTGCCTAGTCCCTGGGCTGTGTGTGAATTCCAGGGCTGCTGGGTCAAATTCTCTGCTCTATTTCCAAATATTATATATGCCCAGAGAGGCCATTTACTCATGGGCTTCTCTCAGAAACTTCTGGCTCCATCCTGAGTGAGGAAAGCACAGCACAAGCCCTGTACACAGCTACCAATTATGGTAGTTATTGGCCACCAATTGTGGCTGGTTATTGGATTTGGGAAATATTTGTATTAATGAAAAAATAATGAATGAAAACATCATGGTAAAACATCTTTTTTTTAAAAAAATAAATCTAATACAAATCCAGGAATGAATAAAGAATCAAAATACATTTCATATTTACCTATAACCTAATAAAGTTGATCCATGGCATTTAAGATACAAAAAATCCAACTCATCTGACCTTCTGCTGTAAATCCAGAGCAGGTTCTCTGTTTTTCTCTCTCTCAGCTCTCCCATGCCAAACAAGCTCTGTCAAACTCTCACCTCCTACCAGCTGTTATAAAATTAATATCAAACATTGGTGACCAAGGGTTTATTGGGAAAAAATGGTGCAAGGTAGGAGATGAGAGAAAATAAGTTGGAATTGTTTTTCAAGAAAGAGGATAATGTGAAACTAGGCAAAGTAGTTTTCACGCTTGGAATCTTAGCCTGAGAAGTGACAGCAGATATATTTTAAGACATAAAAGTTCCTATCTTCAGGGATTTAAAATATTCATAATAAGTTCTACCTGAGGTGTTACTTTTTACAGACCTTCATTTTGATGATATAATATTTTTCTAAAGAATTGTTAAAATAATTGTTAAGACAATTTTCAAGGCAGCTTTCTAACACTGCTGCACTGCAGATTAGAGTATTTTTCTGCTACCAGATTAGAGTATTTTTCTGCTACATGCAAATTTTATATCCTGCAAGACTTTCTAAGTAGGAATAAGCTCTGTTTGTTTGCCTATATTGGTTTTTCTTTTGGGGGCTTTTCTTTGGCTGATTGTTACTTGGTTGTTTTCCCTGGCTGGAGAAATAAAATAAACAAATACTATATGTCTGCTGTCTTTAGATGAGAGGGAAGTGATTAATCATAGACATAGAAGACACACATAAAAAATAATAAATTTCACAAAGTCACCTAGGGAAAAGTGAAATGGTGAAATCTTAGAAAATTTCTTGCATTCATTCTGGAACACAAGTCAGAGGCTTTGCAAACATGGTCAGCCCAGGATCCCAAATAGTTGCTTTGGTTAAATATAGGAAACCCATTCAGTTATGGAGGCTTGTGAATACATTTAAAGTTATCCATAATAATCAAAGTCTTACAGAATTATGGAGTACTTTAGTTTTGAAGGAAGTGCAATAGATCATCTGATCCAGCCTCCCGGTCAAAGTAGATCCAAACCCTGGCAAGGTGGCTCAAAATTTTGTCCACTCAGTTTTTTTTAAATCTGAAAAGATTAAGACTACACAGCTGTGTGCAGCCTCTGCCAGTGTTTGAACATGTCCAGTGGGAAAATACTTTTCCTAATACCTGACCCAGCTTTACTGTCTTGTACCTTGTGTCAATAGCTTCTCATTCTCGTCAGGTGATCAAGGTGCCTAACTGTAAATCTGAAATGATTTCCACAGCCTTGGAGTGTTTTTACTGCTATCATTGTTTCACTTGACTGTCTGTATTACAGGAAAGATTGTATGGGAACGTCCAATGCACTGTAAAAATCAGATCATGTTGGTGTCTGTATGTAATAATACGTGCATATGTGTTACACATGTATGATTTTTGTGTGGGTATAATGCACACGGATGTGTGGTATGCACAGGCATACACATAAACATGTATGTGACAGGTGTGCATTTACATGAGCACATGTAGGTAAGGGCAGTGCAAAGCCTGTGTGTCTGTGTCCGTGTGAGCCTTTTGCCAGCACTGCTTAGGGAGATGAGAGCAGGTTTGGCAGGACTGTGCACAGCCTGTCCATCACCTGCTTTTTAAGCAAACCCAGGGCATTACTGCCCCAGTGTGGTGGATTCTGCTCTTGCAAGTGCCTTGAAAATTGTAGGTCTAGAGTTCACTGATATTTTTCTCACTTTGATCCTTAAAGCTTTACCACACTGATACAAATTCAGAGTTTTGTTTTAATTGTCACTTTAGTTTCCCCGAACCTCAAATAATAGGGGTGCTATTAGACTAGGCAGCTCCAAAAGAGACATAATGTGCTTTTAGTTTAAGAAACCATACACAAAAGAATATACTGCAAATGAATATAATCTCTCCAACACAGTTGGAAGTGGTGCCTTCCTTGTGACGTTCTTTGGTTTGGTCAAGCAGCTTGCTCATGCCTGGAGAGACTTGGTGGAGGCATTATCTCCCCTCACACTGCATTTTCCCACAGGCCCCACAACCCAAAGCACGTGCACTGAGAGGCTCTGGGCACCATTGCTGCCCTTAGTTGGCTGCAATTCTTGCACCTGTACAGCTGACAAGGCCTTACTGATTTACAGCTTTCAGACCAATCTATTTGTCCTGAGTGAGCCATATGAAATCAAATGACAGCACTTTGGGCATTACAGCAGTGACCTCGGGCCAGGAGAACATCATATTCCCATGTCAGGTCCATATGCACTTTAGCCAGGAATAATCTTGAACCGATTTTGAAGGTGTAACCAGCTCAGTCAGCCTTCATGTCTGGCCTTTTCTTAACACTTTCATCCAAACCATCTCAAAGGGAGGCAAGTTTCAGCTGGCATCGAGCCTGGTGCTTGCCAGGTAGGTTACAGGCACAATGCCAGGAGGATGGAGCTCATGACTGCAGAGAGAGAGAGAGCCACCAGACAATCAGGGGTTCATGCATTGCATTTATATGATGCCCAGCCAGGATACCCATTGCATTCAATTTCTGTTACAGCCTGAGGACGCAGGTAAAAGATGAAGTGGGATATAGGGCTTGAATTTTATAGGGCTGCAACCTGCTGAAAGGGATTTATCTATATAACAGTTGTTAACAGACATTTTTAGGGCTGAAAAAAACTTCTCCCAGCAGAAACTGGGCTTTTAAGGTCTGTTTGTAATACTCAGATCTTTTTATAATGTAAACAAGAGATGAGAAACAGTGGTTCTGATTTCCAGAATTTGATTTGCTCAGAAAAGTGCATTTCTTTTGTGTTTCCTCCTGGTTTCGTAGAAGATTTCTCAAACCCTGATGCAGTAAGTTCAGTTAGCCATACCTTAATTAATGTACTGCACAAAAATAGGTAGTTTATATTATAATCATTACTGAATCAATTCACCTTTTTCCTAATTATTAATTCAAACCTCTGTCCACAGTATACAGTTTATGTCTGCTAAGGCACTGCTGTGGGACAGTACTGTTTTCAAGCTCACTTGGAAGTGTTATTAAGAAAAAGGGTAGAAGGTATGTGGAAACACAGCTGGAAAATAAAACGTTGCTAAAATATTTGCTTTATTGGAAAGAGAATGATATTTTGTGCATTTACAAACCCAGTTAAGACATTTACAGGGGTGAACTTAGCAGAAGGTAGAGTTTAAAGGAACTACTGCGGACAGTGAGTGTGCAGCAAGAGCGAGTGTAGTTCTCAAAAACTGGAGAAAATGTGACTGATACACTCCTGGGCTTTAGCAAATCTTCTCTTTGATCCAGACTATAGTTATATTTATTTTGTATAGCACTACCAAAAAAACCAAAACAAACAAACAAACAAACAAACCACCAAAAAACCCCACAAAAAACAAAAAACAAAACAAAACAAAACAACCCAAAACCAAACAACAACAAAAAAAACAACCACACCACAAACAAACAAACAAACAAACAAGCATTGCTGCAATTCAGCTTAGTTTATGAGAAGCTGCCAATGTTTCCTTCTCCTGCTGTCCACAGAGAGACACTCCCTACCAGTGGGAAATTTTTTGTCAAGGAAATAATTATGTGTTTAACTCTCCTGACATGTCTTGTTGACCATAAACCTCAGGAGTTGCTAGAAGCTGTTTTTCAGATAGTCACTGCTACTTCAGTTATATTGGAACTATTCCTAGGTTTTGTTTTACAATTTTTGGGACTACAAACTTAAAATAGTCACTGAACTGTGTCATTAGAGATTCCAGGCTGGTCCTTGCTGGGGTCTGGGAACCTGCCCACAGTCCTTCAGGGACCTCACTGTAACTCAGTCCCCATTGTTACAGCTCCCTCTTGTTCCCCCTTGCCTACCAAGTCACCTGAACTAAAAAACACCTGAGGTGTCATTAGAAGACTAACTTCTCCAGGTTGTTTTCACCTTTGCCATTAGGCAGAATTCACTTTAGACAAGCAACCGCAGGTTTCTACCACAGCACAGGGTGCATACAGATATTTCTCAGTGCCATTATAAAGTTAATTGAAATAATTTAAGTGTACAGGAAAGAAAATTCACTCAAAGTCATTGGAATGAGAGTCTGCAAAGCCTGGAGTAACAGCTCTTCTACAATGAATCCTGTAAAACTAAACACAATTTACCTGCCAGAAATTCCAGGTTCTCTTGGCTATAGTCTATTAAAAAGGATGGATATCTAATACCATCTGTCATCTTGCAATCTGCATCCTGGGGTCTGCAGGTACACAGAGAGTTTTACTTTTTGCTGCATCAACTGATGGTATTCATCATGCATGGACGAATCCCAGCTTGACAAACTCCTGGCTAGGAGCTGTTGGCTATGCAGAACAGCACCATAAAATTTATAGACATTGAAAACAATGACTTGAAATATATTTATTTTAGTTAAAGTTGAATTCCTGCCTAAAGCAACTATGTAAACCAATAAACCTAAAAATAAATGGGTAACTTTAATAATTTGCTTTTCAAAAGAAATGTTAGATAAAAAGAAAGGATAAGTAAGCAGAAGCAGTTTACTGGGTGGCATGTATATGTCAACCATGTAGCTCCTCAGACTGCTTCCAAATTTTTCAAGTTTTATTTTTCCAGAAGAACTGGAATTATTTGTACCAGAGCTACTGCAGTACACTGACTGCAGTTCTGCAGCTCATGTACTCCTCTCTGTATAAAATCAACCAAAAGGAACACATGCATTTGAAGTAATTTCAAGCAAGCTTGACAACAGGAGCATCTGTTACAAAGAATTTTCATTCTTTTCAATTATGTGTAAATTTACTGGCCTATTAAGCTCCTAAGACAACCCCTAAGGACCATGGCATGGCACCATCCTGTGAGACGATTTCAGAGCAAGAGGTGAGGATACCTCACTGAGATCATCCAATCATCACATGAATCCCAAAACAATTTCCTTCATATTAAATTTTGGCTGATTAGAAAATTCACCTGCATTAAATAAAAATATCTTGGTGTTTGCCTAATGCAACAACTGAATCTGAGGTTTAATGAATAAGAATTCAGTTAAGCTGTTAGATCTACTGGAACTGGTGGATTTTATAGGCTAAAGATGAGTGTTATGGGGGTTAATTTGTAATATTCACAAATTATTTAAAATCCGAGTCTTACAAAATACTCTGTTTGAAGCTGTGAAAACATCTCCAGAGAAGAGCACTTGGCATATTTTTATGAGCAATTGCCAGCAACTCTTGTTAGCTCAATACTCCACAGAGACATCACAGCTGACCCAATGAGGGTTTTACACTTTCTCAGGATCTTGAACTACAAGAGCTTGGGCCAAGGTTGTGCCTCCATTTAAAGCAAACATGTACCTCTGAAACAATATTCAGAGTTTTCAGAGGGGAGCCTAGATGGCTTACTGCAATCTGTGGATATTTAACAGCTTACTGCTGTGGATATTTAACCAGAAGGGACAAAATTTGCAGACATATGGAACACTCATGAGTGAATGCAGGCTAACTTGCAACATTTGAAGAACCATAGGCACTTTGAGAATGATTTTATTTCTTTCCAGACTGATACTGAGAAATATTTCTTGGTATAGCCAGGGCTGCTTTTTAACACTCTTGATGGTACTAGGTCAGTGGCCTCCTGCAGGGTAAGAGAAGCCTCTGCTAAAGGATTGCAGCCACTGATATTGCTGTACCAGGCAGTTCAGTTTCCTCAACTAAAGTGTGATGGACTCTTCAGGGAGAAGTAACTCACAGAATTCTAAAATGATGCTGACAGATTTGAATCAAGTATGAGGTCATTTCCAGAAGAAACACTTCCTTTTGAGAAACAGAATCACCATGTCAGGAGAGACCATTTGTGCTCTAGCACAGCCACATATAATATTGAATCTTTTACTGCCAGAATGATTTAATAGCAACCTGATATTGAACCTTATCTTCTGTTCACCAGAAAGACTTGCCCATGCTGTATGTATTTTTAAAAAATCACTGTGTCACTGATATTTCTCCATTCAAAAGTGAGTATATTGTGAGCCTCAGTTTACTATTAGGAGATGGGGAGACTGAATAGATTGGGTTACAGACAGGACAGACACAGTGAGGTCTCAACTGGACCTCTTAGAACTGCAGTTCTAAAGAACAAATGCATAGCAGTGCCTTTTGCAGTGAAGACATTAATTTACAAAATCCCATGGGTTTTCTCTATTGAAGTTCATTACATCACTGGAGCTCTGGTAAAGTTCCACAAAATCTTTGAAAAGAAGAAAATACTCCCTTTGAGAAAGAAGTTTTCTCTTCATTAATTCCTCAAACTACTTATTTGAGCATTGTGACATCAATAAGTATCATCTTCTCCTGGTATAAATGAAGAAGCTGAAGACCAGAAACTTGAGCTGGTTTAATAAGGGTAACAGGAAAATACATTTATTTGTATTTGAGAGTGAGCAGGTTTTGCTTACAAACAGAAAGTTTTTGGACTGGTTGTCACTATTTATGCCCTTTGCCCTCTGAAAACCAGAAAGAACATACTTGTTTATAAAGCACATTTAAATATTAAAATGGTATAAAAGTGTTCATACATAAAAGGGCATAAAAATATTGCTATTAACATTGATAATTATTTATGTGCTGCATTTTAATTTGCATACAATATGAACTGATCTTCAATTACTTTGGAGTTCCATTGATTAAAGGAGCAAAGTGTAAATGTCAAGGAGCTGAATTACAGAATATTTAAAAACTCAAAACAAACCCAAATGCTACTAAAATACAATTTACTGGACAGAGAAAACACTGAAAACTCGTACTTTTTAATTCCTATTGCATTGTCATATGGTGACAAGATGGTGACAAGAACAGAAAGAGGAACAGGAAACTTAGCTTTTTGCAAAACTTAAAACAAGAGAACAAATGAAATATTTTGAGGTAACTCATACACCAGGGACGAACAGTGTATGGGATTCCCTGGCCTTCTAAGAGCATGGAATTTAGGTATACACCTCAGCCTTGATTAACTTCTCTTTCAATATGAGCTTCTGAAGCACAAGTAGTTTTCCAAGCACAATCTTTGTGAATTCCATTTTCCACAAGCCAAATTAAAATTTAAGTGGAACATAAGTGCTTAACAGATTATTCACACCAGGCAGTTTCTAACAAAATTTAAAAAGCCTTAAATATTTACATGAAACATTAGCAATTTATACTATAAGGACAATTTCTTCTGTTCTGCAAATGAGTATAGTCTCAGATTATGTGGTTTGTAATGTATTAATTATAATGTTCAGATACAAATTTCAAGCCCAAGGGAAACTCTCTAAGAAGCAAATGCAAGATTTTTTAGTACTAAACAGCATTTTGGGACACAGCAGTCATGAGAACACGTTCCTAGTAAATTACAGGATACAGCTGCTATAGCTGAAGTACTGCCAAGATCAAGCTATGTATTTTCAGCTTTGAAAACATATTACTGAAAATATATGCTCATCCCAATGTACTAAAATATGGGACATAAACTTCTCTGTCATAAAGGTCTTGGCTTGTCAACAAGAATCTAGTTGCCATGTTCTCTGTAAGTTTTTCTCCCATTTGTGATAATTTGGTTAATGGGTGTTCTGTTTATGTCTACCCACAGCAACACTAATGAAGAAGGAAAAAGTGAAATATTGGTGCAGAGTAGAATGGGCTGGATTCTTCTGAAGGCAAGTTAGATCCTGCCCCTCTCAGTGACTGTCCTCATCAGTTCAAGCCCTTCCAAGGAGATGATCACTTGTGATGGTTCATGGCCTTGCACTGTTTGTGAGCTGTAGTGCTGATTTCTGACAAGCTGGGACTTCTCACACTTCAATAGAAATGTTGCTAACAGCTACAGCGCCTTCTTCAGAGTAACAGGACATAAACTGTCACTTCTACTATATGACTCATCTGAGATGCTTGTCTACCTTAAGATGACACAAAATCATGCCTTTGACCATTTCTATCCACTGAATATGAAGAAACACTAGACAAGCTCAGTTGCTTAAGTCTTCATGGCTGTCATCTAAAATCAAACCAACCTGTACAAACCACTTCTAAAACTAGTAGCGTTCATTGGCTTGGCCTGCCAGCGCTCCAAAATACGGTGTAATGCAGCAGATTTTTACCTGGAATGTTGGAATTTTCATTTGAAATCCTGCAGCTTTTTCTCAGCATCTGTCACTGTAAATCTTGGGTACCTCAGGCTTGCATTGCATGATTGGTCTCTAATAAAAATTCCAGTCCTCCATGATATAGAAAGCTTTTCCTCAATATTTAGACATGATTCTGTTTCATCCAGAATAGTGTGAGAAAACCTTGGACAAACATTGATTTGGGGATTTTCTTACTTCATTGTCTTCTCTTCAGAGGTTCTCAAGCCCTTCCATAAGTTTCAGTGAAATACATTTGGATGAACAGAAAGGAGATTCTCTAAGGGATGATAAAATCTACCCACCATATTTCATAATTCAAGTTTAATAAATACTCAGGGGAAAAAACATATATAAAGGGAATACTTCATATCAGGTCTGGTTTAGATGTGGAAGCTGCTGCTACAGAAACAGCATTGCTGAGCTCAAGTAATTATTAACAAGGTTTAAAGAAACAATTAAGTAGGCAGCAAGACTATCTTGTTATCCTAATAATTCACAAAAAATCTGGAACTACTTCCTCATCAAAATATTGTTTTATTAGAAACTAAGAGGAGAACTATGTAAGGTGAAAATCATCTGTTACTGCAGACGTTCTGAAACATCTAGCATCAGACACAGCCACAGGAGACAAAATACTTGCCTTGTGTCTAATTAAGTATGAAAAGACTCTTGTTCCTTCTTTGAATTTTTTTTTAATTGACTTTTTTTACCATATCAATCTTCCAAGCAAGAGCAGCCAAAGGTTCCTAGTGAAATACCAAAATGTTCATACAATGGATCACAAAGGCATTTTTAGTCTAGTACATTTATTTTTTTTTAATTGGGATAATACATTTGGTATTGTGCTCATTTTAAATACTACATTGGTTGTCACACTACACTTGGCAATAGAACTCTTCAAATATATTTAACAAATTTTTCCATGAGTAATAATTACATATAAAATATCTTCCATGATTAAAAAAATCCGTATGTATTTTCTTCATGAAATACAATATATACATTACGATCTTGTAACTTTAAGGTACATCAAATTTGGGGTTTAAACAAATTCACAGTGTACATTTTACCTCTGTAGTAAAAAGCTTCACTTTAAAAGTGCCTGGACCTCAACCTGTGTATATGTATTTCCTTTCACTGGGTTTATGGAGAGTGAGGGCTTACCATCAATGAGCACTACAGCAGATCCAAATTGTGTATTAAAATGACCAAAAATTAAGACTTCTGATTACTGAAAGTGAACATTGACTGTCCCTGTTACCTCAGAGTCTCTGAACACATCTTCTGAAGAGCTTCTCTCAGATGGAAGATGTGCTGTGAGCAGCGTGGCCTCTTGCACAGCCATTCAGTGGAGATGAATGCACCGCCCACCCTCAGAAAACCAGACCCAAAATTCTCAGGTGGAACTCCGATTCAGAGGCCAGTCCTGGCCAAGGAGGAGCCAATCCAGGAGCCAAAATGCAGTGAAGTTACTGCCATGCTGCCTTCCAGCCTGAGGTCACACCAACTGCCTGTGCTCTACTACCTTTGAATCCTCACTTTCCTTCTTCTCCCTCAGAGGAAGAAGCCTCCGAAATTTCTAAACCCTGAGTTCATTGCACCTGAGGCCCACGGGACACACACTGCTCCCCATACTCCATTTGTGCCTTAACTTTTGTGCCAAGCACTTCCTCCAAAGCATGGCAAACACTCAGGGGCAGGCTGACCTCAGTCCCCTCCCTCCACCTGTCTCCAAGTGATTTCAAAACCCGTTCTAATATATGGCGCTTTTTTCCCTGAAAATACACAGTGATTCCATCAATTTTTTAAAAAAAGAACTATCAATAAATCCAGCTGGAAACTAATCTGGACCCATTAAAAATAATCTCCAGCCTAAAAGGGAGAGGCAGAAACATTCTAATACATTCCACAGTAAATAAGTTTCACAAAGCTAATTTTAAAGCAATTACTGACAAGCCTTTTTAAGCCTTGTTGCATACAAGTCTTTTACAGGTGTGTCATACACCTTGATGCCATGTTATAATTTTTCACAGCCCTTTCACTAATCTCAAAAAAAAGCTTAAAGAGAAACAGAGATGCCCAATGAAATGTGTAACACTTCCAGAATTAGTGACTGTCCAAAGAGAGAAATACAAATTGTGTATTAACCAAGGGAAAAATTACGTGGAATTTATGCTGTTTCTGTCTGGAAAGACAGAAACCAGCTGACTGTCCTGCATGGGCATTGTTACATAACAAACAGCCGGACAGAGCATGGGATAGCTCATCTGCAGTTTAACCAAAAGAGACTTTTTACTGTTGCAATGGGCAGGGTGAAAGTGTTGGAACTTTCCTTGCCACATGGAGTGAAGATTCTTCATTAGAAGAGTCCTAAAGAATACAGCACAAGAGCTGAGCTTTCACTGGTGGAAAAAAAGACCAGGGATGCAAATCCATAGAAGATGAGATTTCATGAATTTTTGCAACAGGATTGTTTTGTTTGTTATCTATATGTCTGAAGAAAACTTAATCATATAAACAGGTTTAACATAGAGAAACATGGTCCCCCATGCACTATGTTCCCAGAATTCACAGAAAGGTTTGCACCTAACATTTTAGTATCTTCCACCTCAATTAAAAATGTTTTATTCAAACCTCTAACCTGCAGTTTGCGAGGTTCAGTTCAAGACATAAAAGCTGGAGAACCTGGGAATTCTGAAACATATTGGAACATCAAGGGTTAGTTATTTTGGATTAAAGAAGATTTTCTTCCAGGCTCCAAGCCTCAGAAACAACTTTTCAACAAACTTGGTGATAAATATATTTTCTTAATGCACTAACTCCCATTTAAACCTAGGCATCTTGCAGGATAGTCTAGTGCTGACAGGGATCAGCAGGGAAAAGTACCACACAGTGCTCTGAGTGTCCTGATGTCTCTACATGGAAACATTCATAAGTTTATTTTAATATCCTACACATTTTTAGGAAAGGCAGTTAGCTTTTTTAATATTTTTTGCTAGTTGGGAATACTGGAAAAATTAAATAGCTTTTGATATATATAAAAGCCTGGATTCTTCCCTTTTGCTTCACTAAAATATATGTAAGAATGCTTAAAAAAGAAAATTTGCAAAAAATAAACAGTTAACATATGAAAAGTTTAGATCTATGCTTTTAATCTTTCTTGACTGGGCTTATCAAGATTCCACTGGAATTCTGAAAGAGGTAAGTTGAGTATTTAAATTATCTCAGATCAACTATACTTCAGCAGGTAAAGAATAAATATCTTTACTGAAGTGGTATGGCCTCCCTACTGTAGACCTAGAGCATTTGCCACTGTGTTTTTTTAATAAAGAATTGGAATGATTTAATTTCTGAATCTTTTTTAGAAATGTGAGCTAGACTTGAGGAAAACAGAAATATGGCTTTAAGTGAATTGTTAACATTCTGTTGCATATCTTATTTCGGTTATCTCTTGGTTTCTTCTTCCTTAGAGTCAAGTGACAGTTTTTCTCCAAGTTTCCTTATAAGTTCTGCCAGATCTTCAGAATTCTGAGATTTTTCCTCAAGGAGTTCATACCGGAGACTTGAGATGTCCTGTTTAATTTCCTTCAACTCACCTGTAACAGATTTTAAAAGACCACAATAAGAAGAAAAGAAAAAACAGCATATCCAAATATCTCACAATTATCATGGGGTTTTTTTCTGTATTTCTTTGTTAAAACAGAAGAAGTAAATACTCTGCTGCCCATTGGTGAATCGTAGGGTAGTCTGGGTTGGACGGCACCCACAATGATCACTGAGTCCATCTTTTAACTGAATGCTCCACTCAGGGATTAAACCCAAAATCTTGATGTTATCAGCACCATGCTCTGACCAGCTGAGCTAACCTCTGTGGAAAGGTGTTTTGGGGATAGGAATATGAAGATGCAGTTCAGGAACCAAACAAATCTGAAGGCAAAAGTGTTACACACCACGAGTTCACAAAACTCACATGATCTATTTAATAGAAGATGCTGTTCTGCTGCAAGAGAGACCACAAAATCATAGTCACAGAATCATTTAGGTTGGAAAAGGCCTCTAAGATCACTGAATCCAATCATTAACCCAGCAGTGCCCAGCCCACCAGATCCTTAAGGAACTAAATGATCTTTAAGGGCCCTTCCAAACCAAACTATTTTATGATTAACTTATTACTAGACATAGCAACATGTTTTAAAGCTTGTCAGATAGGTGATAGCTTCTGATTGGAGAGAAGAGACAGAAATCCCATCTCCTCTTCAACAGCACACTAATTTTACCTCTTGCACTTGTAAACATGTCAAGTGGATTAAGTATTTTGGAAATATGTAACCACTTTGTTTTGATTCTCTGATGAAACACACAATTCATCAACATACTCACCTTCATTGACTTCATCACTTTCCTTATCTATCTGAGCCTTCAACACATATCTTTTAATAAGACGCTTCATTATTTTCTGCAGAGAAGAATGAAAGAAAGAAACGAAAAAAGAGTTTTCTTAGTTGGACTAATATTGTTATGACATTTCAAAGTAAGAACCCTTGTCCTGGCTCCAGCTGAGATAGAGTTCATTTTCCTCTTAGAGGCTGGTACAGTGTAGGTTTTGGGTTTTGTATGACAACAGTGTTGATAACACACTGGTGTTTTAGTTGCTGCTGAGCAGTGATTACCCAAAGGCGAGGACCTTTCAATGCCTCATGCTCTGCTGCTGAGCACAGGAAGCTGGGAGGGAGAATGGCTGGGACAGCTGAACCAAGCTGGCCAGAGGAATATTTCATACCACAGAGCATCATGCTCAGTATAGACACTGGGGGAGGCCTGACCTTGAGGGGTGATCACTGCTGCTCTATCTCTCCTTTTTGTTACTACTGCTACTACCACAACTACTATTTTTTATTCTTTTGCTTTATTTAAATTAGGGAAATGCTATTATCTCAACTCACAAGTTTCACCTTTTATGATTCTCCTTCTCATCCCAGGCAGTTGGAAGGGGCAATGTGGGGACAACGAGTAAGCAACTGTGTGGTAGGAAATTGAATGTAAAAATCTCTGATTCACCTACAGGTGATATTTAACCTTTATGATTCTGCATATATATACATATATATACACACACATACATATACTTGGAAGTTAGAGAACTGAAGACAATCTTATGAATGTTATAATTCATAAACCTTAGCCTACTACTGGAGCCTTTAAGAACTGTTAATACAGTTGCACTTTTGATCTCCAAGTAGATGAAGCCATCTGGCCTTTATTGCTACCCAAAGATGATAATGACCCTGCTTAGCAGTGCTAATTGCAAAATCCTTTTCTTGTCAGTTTATTTGAACCTATTTTAATATATTTGCCAAGTTACGTTTTCCCATGTAGGGCTTGCTTAGAGAAAATGGGATCCAAAATTCTAAGTCATTTAAGTATCTCAGCTGGGACTCATCTAATCAAAGACAGATACTTTCTAATGTAAATACACATATCTGTCACCTTTATTTCCTTTTATGGATAAAATGAGCAAACCTCATTTTAGAGAGCACAGTTCATCTGAGACAAGTAGAAGTGTTCAAATAGCTCATACCATGAGAATGACCAACCTCTTTGCTAATAATAAGGGGAACTTAGGCCAGCAAATTTGTTGTAAATTTTACCTTTCCAGGAAAAAATGAATTCTGGCCTTCATTCTTTCATTAGTTCAAATTACTTAAAAAAGAACAAGATATCCAAGTATGTTTTAGGATACGTTTTTCTGCCTTTGGGTTTAATATTTTTGTAGGGCGTAGATCATGACAACAAAATACTTTTTCTTTTCCATTTTCAGATATAAATATTCATAGATTTATATGTCTGCTTTTGTCTCCACAATAACAGAGCTGACCAGAGCTGGTTTTGAGCTGAGTCATCCCAGATTAGTGGTCCCAGGCCATCACTACAGTCACACTTGCAAGGTCAGCAGCTACACTGTTTATTATAATAATCCAAGAACGTTTCAGATACAAAGCCACACTACATGTTTATAGGGTAGATTTTTAATCTTAGTATCTACCCCTGCTTCATCATGAAATTGGCTGTGAAAAAGTCAGAGAGTTTTTGGAACAGACTCGTGTAGACACCGCATAACATAAAAGTGGAGCAGAGCTAGCCTGCCCAAGGGAAAATCTTTTTTTCTGTCTTGTGGTCAATAAAGTATACTTGTTTTCTGTACCCTTTTTCACTCAATTTGTCTTTTTATATTGCGCAGGCAGCTCTTGCTTCTTCCTTTCCACCCACTTTGTAGTATTACAAGAAGGAAAGAAGCACTCTCTGGACCAGAATAGCTGAGATTTATGTGGACTGTGCTGGGTGTCCTTATATTAAACTGCACAAAGGCTCATTGCAGTTCTTTAGGAGTCAAAGAAAAACCAGACTGCATTGATAGGATAAGGGCTGACAGATACTTGCAGTGCTTGAGGCATTTGTATGTAGAGATGTGCCACAATAAGCTGATCTGCTTCAGCAAACGGAATAGGAAGATTTTGGGTTTATTTTTGCTTTTCTCAATTCACATTGCGCAGTTGAGGACTCAACTCTAAAATTAAAAACATTTTTCTAAAGCACATCAATATATTGCACTACAAGGGTACCATTTAAGAAACAAAGAGGAGAGAAAAAGACCCTCAAATTGTACTGCAAATACCTAAAGCATTTAGTTTATTTCTGATATATACAAGGTCTGTGGATTTATTCTTGACTCATGTTGTTTAGCATAAATTCAAAACTGTCCTCATGCCATCAGTCTGCCAGTTCTACTACTTCTTGATTTTATTTAAAAATAAACTGTTTTTTACCTGGTATTGTCTTGGAGGATTGTTTAAACTATTTAAGTGGATTTCATCTGAGCTTCTTATACTTGATTGCTTCCTTTGACCAAGCTGAAATGGAAACATTATTTATAGTACAAACTAAATAGAAGATCAATATGTATATCTCGTGTATATATCCTATGACAGAAAATCTAAGGCATCATAAAATGGGGAACTGGGACTCAAGCTGAATGACTGGGCTGCAGTAAGAGCGAACAGAAACTGTAAAACAAATAGTATTACTTTAGATAAAGAGCAGGGCCACTTCAACAACTAGTAGTGCAAGAAATATAAATCATGATGGATCTGGATGAGGAATAAGTGGGACTGTCACTAAAAATTCATTTCCCTGAAATTATACATGGTCTAACAAAGCTTTTACTGTTTCAAAGGACAAGACTATCAGTGCAGTCTCTCAAATACTGTGGGATCATTTTGTACTTCCACTGAACCTCTCTATGTTGTGTCCTAATATATGGAGCATCTACTGATAAGCAGACTGGGGCACTTTGAAGCCTTTTAAATACTCTGTGGGATATGCTGGGATATAATTTGTTAGGGACAAAACTAGGGCAGGATTGGATGCTTAGGCAGCTGTACACTGGGAATAATTTAATTACTATTAGATTTTGTTTAGCATTCCATAGAATCAGAGAATGGTTTGTGTTGGAAGGGACATCTAAAAATAGGTAGTCCATTGCCCCTTCCATTGGCAGGGACACCTTCTATGAGATCAGGCTTGTATTTCATAAAATATATCCATTAGCAATTAATATACAGTATACACTGAATTTGGGATTTTTTTTGTTCTTTAGAAAGATTCACAAATCTATTTGTCCATACTTTAAAAAAATCCATTATTTATCTATTCATGCTATGTTTATTTGACTAGTGAAAGTAATGATAAAAGATAAATAGCGTAAAACATATAAAACAATTAATATTTCTCTTACATATTAATCTACATGTGGATGGAAATTAGCAGTGTATAAAAAGGGCGAGTTACTATTTTTTCATGCTTGAATACAGCCACTTCATATATTTTGAATATATATTAGGGAACATAATCTTATCAAAATGTTTTAACTTAAACTAGGTAGCTGATTTATAATAAAAAATAATGGCTAGTGAGTTTACACAATCACTATGTAATCACTACGTAATCACTATGTTTTTCAGGATTTTAGAACTAATTACATTCTCTCTTGGGCTTCATCTATAATAATGGGTTAAAAGAGGAAAATAATCTTCCTGCTATTTCATCTCCTGGATTTCTCATGCACCATTCTTGGAAATAATACAGTATAATAAGAGTAAAACCATGCTTCCTCTGCAGCAGAAGAAGGAAGTTGCCTTGGGTATTTACTATGTATTTTACAACACATTTTACATATGTCATACTGATTACCAGTTTCAAACTTATGTTACATTGGTTCACCTCAAATCTTAATCCATTGCTGAACTGCAATTTGATTTTCACTTGAAATAGCAAAATTGGTAATATGTGCTGAGTTATGACACTGCAAACTTGTAAAACCAGGGTCATTGTCAAGCCTTTATCTTAACCTTCACCCTCCAGCACATTTCTCAAGATAATAATATACTTTTTAATCAGCTACAGAGTGCACCTTGAAAGTTGGCAGGTAAATCAGAAATGTAACTTCATTAGATCTGCTTATGTGTACCAGCAACAGGACACAAGATGCACTGTAAATTGTTGAATGACCACTGGGTGGCAGAGACCGCCAAGATTTCATTATAACATCAAATAACATTTTTAACACTCTTTAAGCTCTCTTTAAACTTCCTTTTAGCTTCCTGCCTATGGCTTTTTTCTTTCTCCAAAATTGGTACTAGAGTACATTCAGTCTGTCATACTGATGACTGACGTAGAATTCGTATTTTTAAGTTAACATTTATTGAACATGAGTAACCAGAGGGGAAATGATGTAAATTAAATAAAACAATGATATAAATCCCAACAAAAATAACTCTTCTCCTAGAGTTTTGTGTGAAATATGAAATGCTGGATATATGGGTCATTGCTCTTTGAAAACACCTTCATCTTTAAACTTGCCTCCCATTTCGTTATTTTCTTGTGTTACCTAAAATGCAATGCAACCACAATAGTAATTAAATTATTGTAGCTGTTTTGTTGGGCACTTTATTAATGTCTTAAATCAGAAGCTGTTGTAAACTTGAAATTCCAAAAAATTGTACTTTCTTGGATCAGAAGGGAGAGTTCCCAGTATGTGCTCCTATAACCAGATGTCACTTGTGAAAATTTCAGAAACACCGTTTTACACTAAGAAAGTTAAAGTTAACATGTTTTTATTGTTTGAGTGAGGGCTTAAAGCTACTTCAATAAATAGTTTTCTCTTAGTTCTTTTCTGAAGGGCCATGTTTAAAGAACAAAATTTAAATGTATCATTTATCACTGCTGATTGAGAAGATGAACAAGCTCTGTGACACTTGAACAATAAACTTTCTTAATCCAGAGGCAATTTTAAAATTTATAATAGAAGTCAAAATATTTTGGTTTTTTTAAACTCTCCTTTTTCTTCATTTCTTTCTCCCTTTATTGGTTTGAGTTTCTCACTCACATGATGTTTAAAATGCCAATTCTAGCCTGAAACAAGAAATCTATGGATTTTAATCAACAGCCTGAAAGAAAACATCTCCACAGTCTTTAATATTGTATTTAGATATGTCTCGGAAAATTAATTTTTGGTGTACTATGCTTCAAACACAGCTAGGTAAATTACTTGCTGCTTAGCACTGACAGCATCTGGCTTAGCTTTCTGCTAGCAATAATCAGGGCAGAGCTGGATCTAGGAGTAGAGTTCCTTCCTTCCCACCCTAATGCTTGTCTTCACACCCACTCTGAAGCTGCTGCTGCTTTTGCACTGGGAAGATGCAGGCTCTGCAGCAGAACAACCCACAGGCTGGGTCTGGGTCACTGAACCCGAGTGTGTGTGAACATCACTGGGCACTGCAATGGCTTCCGTCAGTAAACTTTTACTGTCCTCCCAGGCAGGACTTACACCAGGACAACCTTCTATCTTTCTAGGCACAGTTTGGCAGCTGGAATGGTTTGGGGACAGAGGTTTCCTATTTTGTGAGGAAAACCACCTGAATAGGGGGCAACCATTCCTGAATAGGCCTCAATACTCAAATAATCTACCCACATTTTACTAGCACAAACACAGCCATCAAGTCTTGGGTTTTGTCTTGCCAAATCTTTCCTTATCTTTCCACAGCTCATTTCATTTATAGCAGCTCCCTGCACAGGCAGCTCCTTGCTCAGCAGTCACAGCAGCATCAACCTGCTCAGCTCTAAATGAATCAGAAGTCAGAATCCCAAAAGCCTGAGAGTGCCTTTGAGAAGATGCCGATAGCCTCAACAATAATCCATGTCAACAGTGGATCAAATGGTAACACAAAACAACTTCAGCTACTTCTTGGAAGTGCACAGGATGGCAACATCTCAGACAAAATCAGCTCCACAGCATGTGGCAGCCCAAAAGATAAGTAAAAATGTAATCATATGCCAGTATCTGCTGCAAAACCTGAGAAATGAATAAATACGACTCAGATGCTTTGTGTTTTTCAAATTAAAAGTACTTTTTTTTTTTCATTTGATTTGC
Organism: Prinia subflava; assembly: GCF_021018805.1. Classification (NCBI taxonomy): domain Eukaryota; kingdom Metazoa; phylum Chordata; class Aves; order Passeriformes; family Cisticolidae; genus Prinia; species Prinia subflava. The sequence continues at coordinate 31,127,607 of NC_086249.1, forward strand.
AGTTTTATAGCTGCTTTGGCTGAAGAGTAAGAACATTTCATTTAGGATTAGTTAGACTAAAATCTGCACTGAGTGTAAAGCATTAATATTTGAAGACTTAAAATTAATTCAGGATTAGAAAAAAATATGATAAACAATGTTTGCATCCCTACAGCTCTTTCAGAGGGACTGCTGTTAAAGCTGGGAAACATGCCACTGTTTTATGTAGGAATGGTAATTATTACACTTTGCACCTGTCTAGAAACATGCTACAAAACTTGAGTTTCTAGGTTTGCATAGAATGGTTAAAAATAGGTCTTCTTTTCTTAGGCTGTATAAATGGGACTTATAAGAGTACCTGTTTTATGGGAACATAAATTTCATGCTAAAATGTCATTAAAACAAGCTTGTAACCCACTTATGTGCTTTTCAAATTCACAGAGTAAGTGAATTAGGAAAAGAACCAGTTGTTCTTTTCCACCACCACTCAGTTTTAAGTTTATATGCATCTCCTCAAATGCACAGTATTTTAGTGATGACTTTATCACTCACAGAGGCTTTAAAACCGGGTTGCATCAGGCAGTTTGATGAAAAGTTTTGCAAATGCCACAGTCATTAAACACTTGAGCAAATGTAGTATCATTTCTGTCAGGTCTTAAATACATTAGGATTAGATTTCCCAAATAAAAGGAAGTGAGATCTGAAGTGAAACACTAGAAAAATTACTGGTAACAGAGATGAGACATTTGAACTTAATAACAATTTTGATTTTGGTGTCAGTGTTTGTAGTTTTCATAAACGATATAAACTTACCCAGAGGCACAAGATTTTTCCCTGAAACTCCATTTTTTCCTTCTAAGATTGTGAGTATTTTTTCCCTTTTACTCTTCAACTAATAAGTGTGAAGAATGTGCTGGTCACATGGGCAATAGAGAACTGACAGATGTATGTAAATTCTTTACTGGTCCCCAGTCTAGTGACTAATGGCTCTTGACTACAGACTCAAGAACTCCTAACCTTGAACAGGCCTCTGCTCAGACCACAGCCCATTTTAACAAAGATCCTTCCACACTTAAATTTCCATAGAAGAAAATTTTGTTTTGCCACCATGACAACTCCTAACTTTCTTTTTTGTGTGTGTGTATGTTAATGCTCACCTTTCTACTCACTACACCTGATCAGCTGCCTTGCACAACTCCTCTTCCCTATCACGTTACAACAGTGCTAGAACAGTGACAGTCTTTACTTTTCCAGTACCACCTAACATTCCATGTTCTTCTAAAGCAATTGATTTGATTTATACCAAGACAGTGCAGGAAAAATACACCAACTACAAACTCTTTAAGCAAGTCCAATGAATCAAATCAAGTGCTTTTTACTGAAGCTGCGTAAGTAAAACAGGTAATAAAATATTTTACAATAAAAGTAAGGGGCATTTTCAGTGGAAGCAGAGACAGGCTACCAAGGGGGAACTTAGAAACTGCCCAGGCATGTGAGGGTGGCATTAGAAAAGACAAAGCTTTCCTTAAGCTGACATTTGCAAGGGCAGTGAGAACTTCTATTGCTACAACAGCAGTGTTAAGGCAGAACAAGGAAAATGCAGACCTATTGCTCAGTGAGGAAAGGGATCTAAGTGACAGTTGGATGAAGGTAAGAATGAGGGACTTGATGTCTTTTTTGCCTCAGACTTCATCAGTATTCTCTCAGACCTCCATGCTTAGTGAAGGAATTCGAAGAGACAGGAAGAACTTGACTCAGGCAAGTCCAGAGTGCTACATCCACAGGTAGCTGTATCTGAGAGAGCAGATGCACCCTTTGCAAATATGCTATCAGCTCTGATAAACCATGGATATTAGGAGAGGTCCCCAAAAGCTGGAGAAAGGCAAATGTCAGGTCTATCTTCAAAAAGGGTCAAAATTATGATCTGAGCAACTCTGGGCCACTCAACCTCCCTTCAGTAACTGGCAAAATAATGGAATGAAAAATGAAACTTCTTGGAGCACATGCAAGAACAGATGGTGACTGGAAAAAGCAGGTGTGTATTTATGAAAAGTAAAATCTGTCTGACTATCTGGATGGCATTCTGAGATAAAATGACTTGCAGATAAGGGGAAAGCAGGAAACGTCTTTGGAGCTGAACTTCTGCAGGGATTTTAATTCTATTCTATTCTATTCTATTCTATTCTATTCTATTCTATTCTATTCTATTCTATTCTATTCTATTCTATTCTATTCTGTTCTCCCCCATTAGTGACTGACTTCAGTATGAATTAAGGATGTTGGGAAATTCATGAGTAAAGCAGGTCAATAATAAAAATGAAGTTAAAATTGGCATTAACTTCTAAAATTAGCAGTCAGTATACACAAGATATAATTACCTTGTTCATCTCTGCATCTTCCTGAAAGCTTTTCTTTTGGCACAAAAATGGTTTAGAAATACATTTTTTGATTCTGATTAGGAGATACAGCAAAGATTTTGGGCTTGGCACTAAGTTGAAGGGTACTGGAAGAGTTCTCCCTTCTTCAAAGTAAGAAAACCAAAGTTTAGCCCTTGCAAATTTCCATTCTACATCAGCATCATCCTGTAAAACAGAAACACAGCAGTTAAGACACTGTTAATACCACTTTGTCTATCAAAGATGCTCTAGCTAAACTTTATGTGTGTTTCAAGTGTAATTAGCTGAAGTAAATCTCAAACAGACCAAGATCTATGAAAACCAAGATTTCAATGAATGGAACTGTTCTCATTAATCCATTTAAAATAATGCAATTGCAGAAGAACAGAATGGATTTAATTTAAACATCATTTATTCCAGAGTGAGTGTTAATAGTCTGCAATATAGGATCACAATGACAGACTATTACTAGTTTATAGACTCTATAACATTAAACATGAAATTAAAAAAGATGAGGTGATTCTTACCTAATTCCTTCCATTTGCTGGAACATATGATTAAATCAGATACACTATCATCACCATGATATGTTTATGTTTATCACTTATGATCACCAAAACACTCAATTTCTCCCTGTAAAGTTTGAGAGGGCTTTCTGCAGAAAGGGCTGCCATCAGTTCAAGGTCATGACTCAATACTGCTGTGCCTGTTTTTAGAAGCTGTTTTGTCCAATCACTGTATTTTTAATGCTCCAAACCTGATAGGCCCTGTGGCCTCCTGATTCAGAAGAATGTGAACATCCCTAGACAATGTCTTGCTCTAATTCTGGCTGAACAATGCTACGGCCCCCAGTCAGAGCCCAGAATGTGGGAGTCAAACCTGAGGTTGCTGCTTTGGCAGGAGCATTCCCTAGGAAAGTCTGGGATGGCCCAGCTCCTGGAGATCTGCTCACTTTTTTCCTAAACAGTGATAATGATTTAGCCCTCTGTTTTCCATGGAATGCAAAAGGTCATGCTGGATTTCAGTAGCCCTGCTGATTTCTTTGCCAGGTACAGTTTTGTTCACTGCAGAGGCCTAGAGCAACACTTTGCTTCAGCAAAAGAAGAACACAGCATGTTGGAGACCTGCCTGCAAGGTCGAGGCACAGGAAAAAGAACACCCTTGCACCAAGAAGGACACTTCTCAAGTGATTACAAATGAAGCAAATGAAAGATTCACAAAGTCACACCAAGAAGCCCATACTCCTCAGAAACATAACACAGTTCACCGGTAGTTTCTTATTCCAGTCTGGTTCTTAATATTGAAAGTACATGCAGCCAAGTAATTGTCAGGTATTTTATAATAAAAATGAACGTGGAATGAATATTTTCTTCTAAAATATTCCAAAAACTTATGTGGTACTTGTCTTAAATCAGATGTCAACAAGAAAATTTTCCAGGCAGCTCGAGATAACTAGTTGTAACAATAAATAGGGTGATATTTTATCATAAACGGACTTTTTACCTCAATTTCCTGGAATGAACTGTTGATCATTGCGATAAGCATGTTCAGTAAGACGATGACCATGGTAACATTATAGACTCCATAAAGAACATAACCAATATTTTCAATAAATTTGTGTTTATAATTGATAACAACTGATTTAACTTCTGAGAGTCCAAATATAGCCCAGAACAATGTTTTGAAACTTTCTTCAACACTAAAAGGAGAAATTGGACACATGCATAAGTTATTGAAGAAAAGCTGTATATTCTTATTGTAGAAAATGCCAGTTATCATTTTCATACAGTGTACAAATTTTTCCATTATCATAATGTTGAACTCCACCTCAGTGTATAAAAGTAGACTGTCTAATTTCATGGGTACAGGCTGTTTCATAACACAAAATTCCTAATACTTAGGACTGACAAAAAACCCATCTGATTCATATCAGATAGTTTTAGGAATCATATATCCATCCTCAAAAGGATATTACAATGATTCACTTGTTAACTACTTTAATCTACATGCTACAAGCTTGTTGTTAACATGAAAGTAAATTTAAAAAATAATTGACCTGTAAATACTTTCTTTAAATTGCACAACATTAATTCACTTACTGGGAATTATTTCACCATTAACATGACAAATATTCTGAAACTATGAAGAAAATAGTGTATCTGATGGCAAATCTTCAATTTTCAAAAAAATTAGTCTTATAGCCCATAATCTTCCAGTTGAGTTTTTACTATTCCACAATTCCAGGGTAAAACCATGGTGTGGGAATATGGATTTTTTTTTCAGGTTAGCTGATTTAAATAGATGTATTTCATCCTAATCAGTTTATAAATAAAGATTAAGCCCAAACCTCTGAGGTACTTTTTCCTATCTATCTCCATCTCCAGTTTGAAGACTTACTTTCTCTTACCCTGATAAAGAGATCTTAGTTCCACGCATCCAAAATTACAGTAGCATTGCAAAGAACATTTAGCATTTTAGTGAGTTATTGTTAAGAAAATAAAGGTTGCAGTTTAATCAGTTGTACTTACGTTGTGAATGCTTCATTTTGCTTTGCCCCCAGATAGTAGGAATAGAGATTAAACATGCCTATCATGAAAGCCACAAACACCATGATAAATATCACCATAAACTTGAAGATGTCTTTCACGGTTCTCCCGAGCGATATCTGCAGAGGCCCAAAGCTTTCATTAGCTGGTAAGATGTAGGCTATCCGTGAGAAACTCAACACCACTGCAATTGCATACAGCCCTTCAGAAATGATCTGAGGATCAGATGGATCCCAGTTTATTCTGGCTGGAAACAAAAGATGAGAATTCCTGTCAGTGTAACGTGTGCTTATATATGGGAGGTCTCTCCAGACCACCTGCTTCCAGTGCTCTGCCTAATGTAGTCCAGGTTACCACTGGCCTTCTTTGCTGCACAGGCCCCTTGCTGGCTCATGTTCAACCTGCTGTCCATCAACTTATGTTTGCTAGCCTATGAGAAAACCTAGTATTAAATATTCACTGTTAATATTATCCATACACAGATGGTCTCCAAGCAGACTTCAGTGCACATGCATATATGAAAAAATGTGTTAACTAGCTGCTTTTAGGATTTATGTGAAACTTGTAATTTTCCAGTAAAATTTATAAGATTACAATTTAATGTGTTTCAGAATATATACACTTTGATTGCTTTGCCTTTCTGCAGTCTGGATAATGCAAAAATACAACCTTTTCAGAAATAGTATCTAAAGAACAGCATAGAGACAGAAACGGATGTAGTTCAGTATCTAGAGAAAAAAAAATCTAATAATGGTAAGAGAGATGTGGTAGTATTGAGAGTGAACACAAATCAACAGTGCTTCATTTTTTCTCATTGGGGCAAAACACCTTCTAGGACTCCCCAAATATACCAAATAAGTTTATTAACATTTTCATCTTTTACTGGTAAAGAGAGTGGATTGAGAAATACTAAAGAAATATAAAGTCTCTGAGCAAATAATATATGAAATATATATTGGCTTTGCTGGCAAAGCAGGTTTAAGAACTTCCTGCATCACATTGCTCTGTTCTGTCCCTGCATTACAGTACATTCCATTCACAGCTGCACCACCACAGACTGGTTTCAAGGACAATATTGTGTAACTGAACAATATTTTAGTGAATTGAACAATACTGAATAGATTAAAATGATCTAAAAAAGAAGTGTGTGACAGTGAGTTTATTTTGATATTAAATTGTTCCAGTGCTGTCTAGAAGAGTCTACAAAAAGATGCACAAACACAGCCAGGGGAACTATGATCCAATAGTAGAATCGTAGACACACAGAATATGCTGAGTCAGAAGGGACCCATCAGGATCATTAAGTCCAGCTCCTGGCCCTGCACAGCACCGTCCCCAGGACTCACACCAGCTGCCTGAGAGCATTGTCCAATTCTCGAACTCTGCCAGGCTGGTGCTGTGACCTGGGGAGCCTGTTCCAGTGCCCACCCACCCTCTGGGTGAAGAACCTTTTCCTGATACCCAACCTAAACCTCCCCTGACACAGCTTCAGGCCATTCCCTTGAGTCCTTTCTCTGTCACCACAGAGAAGAGATCAGTGCCTGCCCCACCTCTTCCCCTCACAAGGAAGCTGCAGACTGCACTGAGGTCTTCCCTCAGTCTCCTCCTCTCCAGGCTGAACACATCAAGTGACCTCAGCTGCTTCTTATATGGTTTTCCCTCAAGGTCCTTCTCCATCCTTGTTGTCCTCCTTTGGACACTCTCTGTAATTCAGTGTCTTTCCTATCTTGTGGCACCCAGAGCTGCCCCCAGCACTGGAGGTGAGGCTGCCCCAGCTCAGAGCAGAGGGGACAATCCCCTCCCTTGCCCAGCTGGCCATGCTGGGCCTGATGCCCCCAGGACAGGGTTGGCCCTCCTGGCTGCCAGGGCACTGCTGCCTCATGTTCAACCTGCTATAGGAAAGAGAAGGAGTGGGAATTTCTTCAGTACTAGATTGTGAAACTATGGTATTAGAGACTTATTAATAGAAAATAAGTTGGTTTTGGCCCAAGAAGTATGCAATCAACTCACCCAAGGTGTAGTATTTTATGTTGGGCTCCAGTGTTGGACTTGTCAGATCTTTCATATTTGCATCAACGATGTTCTGGGCTCTGGATGCATGCCAAAATGCCATAAACCTTGCTATAAATGATGCTGCAAAAATTGCTAACATACCAAAATCAAGCATATTCCATAACTCAAACAGGTATTCCTTTGGACCTTGAGACCAAATTTCTTTACATTCAGACCATATCATGCCTGTATAAGACAGAACAGAGAAAAGAGTGTGTTCTTTATTCTTCATGTTTGTTTTATATTTTTATTATATATATGACATGGTCTTGGTTGCAGTGAAATTCAAAACTATTTTGATCAGTGGGAGTTTGAACACAAAATGAAATCCTTGGACCTGCAAATTCATATATATCATTCTGAGACTTCTTTCATCTGAGTAATCATAACAATCTTTCAGACTGCTTTTTCCTGTAAAACTACAAAAGCTTTCCAAGAGAGGAATGGGATGTGGGTATTACCATCTGTTACAGACACAGGAAGAGACGAGAAGAGCAGAAATGCTCTGGCATGAACATATAGTGGTGGTAGAGCTAAAGCATAACTCAAAATTTCTTATTTGCCATTACCCTGGGTACAGTCTCTTATATATGTGATAAATGATCACGAAAGTAAGACTTAGACCTATTGCTTCTTCAATAGGACAAAGGTATCTGTTTGATTCCTAACTACTGTACCTTAGTAATAAAATCAAAGTACAGTTATCAGCTTATCACAGCTTTTTTATTGCAAAAATCCTTTTTTCTTTTCAGGAAAAAAATTATATAATTATGAAGTACAATTCTAGGATTCTAAAGAGAGTTAATAACTGAATGGAATAATGTCACTAATTTTTTCACTTATCAAATTGAAAGTACTTTTCATCATTTTCAGATAAGGACAAGAATAATGTCAATTACAGTAGCTAAATTCAATGTCACATCTGTATGCATGAATCAATTTTTCGTAAACTGTCTTATGCATGACACTGATACAAAAATAGACTAAATGAGCAAACTAGAACTTCAAATTGAGAAATTGTTATTTTTTCCTTTATTACCAGATGAAAAGATTGAAATTTATAGACTTAGGAAATCTAAGTGCTATATTATTCCTATGGTACACAATTATAATAATTTATAAACAGTTTTACAATTAAATAAATAAGGCCAAGGTCTCTTAAATCTATAAGAATCAGTTGATATACAAATTTCAATCACAGTGAGATCGTAAAAGCAAAACACTTCAAATGCAGAAGCTCTTGAGTGGATAGCTTGAATTTAATTCTCACATATTACTGACTTAACTAACAACCAGAACCAAGTTCCTCAAAATACTTGGGCATGTAAACCCCACTGGACTAAAAGGTAGTAGACTTGTAACTAAGACTCTGACAGCTAAAATATTTTGGAAGGGCTGTTCTCAAGTTCTGATGCTTAAGAGTTCTACATCACCAAGTTGAATGGGTCAGCTCAAAGTACTACTCAATAGCAGTCACTTAATTCCTGAGTTGGTATGGAAAAATCTACCACTGAATCTTCAGGGATCTATATTCTTCTCTTCTGTCACTAACATATTCAGCTAAACACTATTACTTCTGCAGGCATGCTTGCAAAATAAGAGAATAAGAGACAATTGCACACAAAAAGTCTTGGCTCATCAATATAAAAATCATTCCTCTTGGAAGCTCACACTGTGACTCAACCACCCCAAACACTGGTAGACACTTTGCTTTGATATTCATAAAACTGAATAAAGTCATATTCAGATAATATATATTTCACCTAAACACTTAGTCTGCAGGTTTGTGATCAACTAGACACATGAATCCTGCTGCCATCCAAAAAACACAAGTAAAAACCACAAGGCTCATGTGGGAATGCAGACAGCTCAATAAATTCCCTTAGCTGTAATTTTTACACAAAACATTAAAAGGAAAGGATTCAGTTGGGTTCAGTTTCACTCGTAATCATGGCAAGACAAATTTAAGCAAAAATGTTTACCTATTACCCAAGAAATAATAAGCAACTCCATCCATGAGAAACAGGATGTTTTCATCCTAAAAAGCTGTTTTACGTTGTCTGTTGTTTCATTAGGTCGGAGTTTGGTGCCATCAAACCTGTCAGCTGCATTCATGACAAGCAGACCAAGAAATATGGTGAAAGAGGCTGCATGGGCTACAAACTTCATAAATGGTCCACGCATTATCTTCCCCAGCTGCAACAGAGATTAAGAAACACAAGGATATTGCACTGACTGGTTCCAAATAAAATATAAAAAAGGCTGTCACACAGATAATCATATATTTCCATAATAAAAAGAAATAAATATTGGAAAACATTTGTATACTATGATGTCCTGTTCCCAGCCATCTTTAAAAATTTCTACTGACTTAGTATTTTCAGAGGAATAATCTATCAGTTTCACTGTTAGGATATCAGCGATAGATTAACAGTGAAACTGTAATGAAAAAATATAAAATATATATATTAACTCACTGATTTGAAATAATACTGTAATTATTTTGTGGCATCCATGTCTCTTATAGATAATCAAGAGAAAAACCTATTACAGTTGTTGAATTTCTCAATATTAGCCAGCAGCATTGTGAGGCAAGACAGAAAATAAGATCTTGACACACTTTTTAAAAGCATTATCACTATGAGTGATTTATGAAGAAAAGAATTCCCTTCCCTGACTGATGTGATACTCAATTTAGCACAGTTATTGTGCAGTTTTTCCAACTTGTTTTATTTTTTTAAAAAAGTCGTGACATCTCAAAAAGTTATATTTGTAGTTCTGTAGAGTCCTAATTTCCTCCTGACTTGTACAATGGAAAAGTTCTCAGCTTTGTAATGACTATGAACAACTCAAAAATGGTTTAGTGCAACACTTTAAAAACCTAAAAGTTCCATACAAACTCACATGAGGTTGAACTTTTAGCAATTTTTACTCTACTTTTGAGACTGCCTGTATTAATATTAAAAGTCTTAGCTTGTCCACTTAAATTGGCAGTTGCAGAAAAGTACTTTATAATTTTAGACTGACTGCATTTGTATACCACAAATAAATCACGGAAAAAGGAAAACAACAAGTAGGTAAGTCACTGCTAGAGCAGAAAATCAATTACGGAAATGTGTTGTATCTCAAGGCATTTTAAAAGAAAACTATTCATAAAACCCTTAGTCACAATACCAAAAAGTGAAAATAATGTAACTGATTTTTATTGTCTAGATTGAAAGACGTGAAAAAATATGTAAAACTTAGATGGCTACAGACTTCAACCTGCTAGAATTGTGGATCTCATACTGCAACATGTTGAACAATCCTTATATGAGGCCATTTGTCCCTCTAACATACTTTCAAGGGAAATTTTACATTAGTGTCTGCTCAAAAGTGATACTTGACAACAGAAACAGGGGTTCCACACAAAGTTCAGTGAGGTCAGAAACTGCAACCCATCTTTATTGGGAAGGTTTTCCATACTATATATAAACCAAAAGAGATATATTGGTAGCATCCAATCCCAGACAGTGCACTGCAAGTGAATGCAGGGCAGGTTGTGTGACTGCTTTGAAAGTCTCACAAAATATGATGAATGTTAGCACTGTCTTGACTTTTATCTATTTATTTCTAATAATGAAAAATAAAATTGCCTTTGAGATGACTGGAATCAACCTACACCTTGAACTTAGTTTAGATTTGAATCAATAGCAAGTATCTCCTGCATCTGCCTGCTAAGGCAAGAACTAAATGAAAAACTGTTTGACTAATAGTTTATAAAGCAGGATTTCCTCAAGGCAATACTTAGTCAACCATTGCAACTTAGTTTACTTCATATTGCAATTAACACACCACATTTACCTGTCTTAATTACCATTGTCTGAATGTGCAACCTTGCAGCCACTCCATTCTAACTTGGCTTCAAAACAAGATATTTCTGAAGTGTTATTTAAGTTATTTCTTTGTCATAAAGGAATTTACATGCAGAGAGTTATTAGGAGGCCCTGACAAGGCCTCCCAGGCTGACCTTACTGCAAGGAGCAATCCAATAGGCCATGGAGAGGAAGGGCAGTCCGACCGCAACCGCGAGGACAACCAGAAACTTCACTGCCATCGTCTGCTGCCGCAGACCCGACAAATTCTCGTACCAAATCGAGAGGAGCTGCTGCTGGCAGTTTGGATGTGCTACAAACTAATAATAATAAAAGGAAAAGAGCACAGAAACAATACCGCTATCAGAATAACTTCTGTTAAAATACAGCTGTAGGAAGTGCATTAGGAACCCTGGAATAGGGAAAACATGGCTTATATTCAAAAGAGCATTTATAGGGGCATAACAAAAACTATTTCTGATAAGCCAAATCTCCCAGAAAACAAGCCTGTTGCCATCATCAATAAATGATTTAACTTAAAAAACATATTTATTAACACTATGTTCCATCACAAACAATTAATTTCATCTAAGGCGAATTTATCTGGGCAAACTCTATATGTTTCCGACATTTATAATTTTAATTCTACTGCTTCAGAAATCCCAACACTTTAAGTCTTGTTCTGCAAAAAACATTACATAATTTTCACTTAGGAAAGAAAGAATATGTCCTATTTTCACATGTTAACACAGGAAACACCGTTTTTCTCAGCTGGCACGAGAAAAACGCTGTCACATTGCAGGAAATCAGATCACGAGTATTTATAACTTGGTTCTGGAACCATTTGGATAAACTGTAAAACTGAGAAGCCTGGCCTATAAGGTTCTTTGTGTCCTCTGGACAGTATAAAAAGCATCTTACAAAGGTAGATATTAAAAATAGTAGATTCTTGTGCACTGCACATTTTTAAATACAAAACTATAAATAAAATACAAATTTAATTGAATGTAGTATTTTTTTCTAGATCTTTTCTCTATACTTAAAAGATGACTGGCAGAAGGTACAAGAAATGTCTTTATTGAGGTAAGAGAAAGTGTTGCAAGAAAGTTCACATTTGCAGAAGCATTAGGACTCAAACAGTATGAAGCACCCAAGCTCAATGTAATCTGTTCTCTTCAACAGGTGTTTCAGCTCTCTAGTGACTGTAGCTTGGCAAGTGTTTTGCAGGTTTGTGTTCATATACTGATTCAGTCAATTTTTTTTTTCCCTTCATGAACGCATAAATACACCTCATACATAAATTTTCTGTGTGTTCCCCAGCATGTGAACCCAATTTTTGTAAAAATTTAGGTTAATGTGCTTTTGAAGTATACCTTTTATCTGTGTCTTCTCTATCTTTGATCATACAAACTTCACCATACAAATAATTTCTCCCTAGGAGAATATGTCAATTGTGACTTGTGTCAATTCTAGGTTGACACATGTCACCTAGAATTTTACAACCTCTATTATCCAAGATAAGTTTCCTGGGAAATTCCAATGTTTTTGCAGCTACAAACTCAGCTGGTTTCACTGAGCACTGTTCAGATGGAGAGCAGAGTATTAAACTGACAGTAGAAATGAAAGCATGCCAAAGAAGGGCCAATAATTCCTGTAGCTGGCACTGCCTAAAGCCAGCTTTCTCCTTAACTGAAAACCACAGTACTGATATTCCTAGATGGTGTCTCTGATCCCTCTGTACAGACACACAGTTTCTGTGAGACATGCAATTTTTCCAGATTTTCTCAAATTTCTAAGCAAGACACAACAGCTTGACAAAAACCTGTATCAACATTTATTGTGTAGTGCACTGGGACTGATGTGCTATTCTCTAGCTTTTATTAAATCTTCCATTTTTCCAAGCTTCAAAAGTAGTGCAAAAATTTTTCCATTTTTTTTCTTTAAAAACCAGATTGAAAATAAAAATATGTATCAAGAAATTTTGCACATAGCTACACATTGTTTTAGAGTAATTTACTCCAATGCTCATTGCGACCAGTATTCACCTTAAGTATCTGCTTCTTGTTTATATTGCAAATGATGTTTCTTTTGATTGTAAAACCATTGTGCTCAAAGGGCCCAAATATTCATTTCAGTGTTGCAGGCTACCAAACCATAACATTTAACAATAGCACAATTTTATACCACCATCATGACACGCCTGTTTGATCAACATAATTGCTTACTTTTTTAACTTCATACTTGATGGCGAGTTTCAAGCGGCTGAGGCTGGGACGACCGTGCTCTCCATTACTATGGCTCATCTCTACATCACCATTCAAAATAGCTTCCACTTCTTCCGTGTTTCTGCACAAATCAAGCAGCCCCACCACAAAATCTTTGCACTGCATAGATAGTTTCTTGTAATCATTCTAGGAAACAGAAGCAGAAAGAAAAAAACTTGGTGTTTAGATCCAACATGAGAGAAGCTATTCTACATTCCACCTACACCTCTGTGAACACGAATAGCTTCTTTGCGTCCTTTTTAAAGCTTTTTTTCCCCAAATGTTCAAGGCGTGGGGTTCGTCTCACCTTGGCTGTCTTGCACATCTACATTATTAATTTTCACACCTGAGTCACTCCTCTAGACGTGCTTTAGAGGAAATTACAGGGGGAAATAACACTCAAAACACTTTCAGAAATGTCATATGACACATTTTAATGACCAGTTCAAGTTGAGATGTATAGCACAGGGGAAATTTTTCTATTCACTGTCACAGAAGTCTAGGAAAGATGCAGAAAATTGCACTGTAAAGATTTCAATTGGATAAGAGAGCATCCTACACAAAATACATCTAAAGATATTCTCAACCTTCTTCAGAATTGCGAAAATATACTGAATTTTCTAAGGCCTAGAATCATTCTTGTAAACTCTAACTTTCCCCTTTTTCACCACCTATTCTAGCTTGCAAACACAAGGTTTGATTGCTGTTCTCCTGCAACACTGCCAGCAGTAGTACAGCTTGTGTGGTGATACAACATCTCTGACTGCAGCTCTGCTCTAGCTCAAAGATCTCACAAGAGACTTCACCGTGTGAGCCAAAACGTTGCCCTGCAACTAGAGCTTCGGTTGCTTATTGCTTTAACTAACAGTGTTCTCCTTGGGCACTTTTTTTCCAAAAGAGATAAATCAAAACAGGAAACAGTATTTTGATCTTTGCAATCTGCAGTTCATTAACCACTCCTTACACGCAGCTGTGTTTGGGTCATAAAAGTTGGATACAGCTGGGCAGACAGGGAGTTAGGTATAGATGTGCATCTAATGCCAAAAAAAATTCTCACAAGAGATTTATTCATGCATGTGTCAACAGCTTCTGCCATTTTTGTGATTTCTGCTCATTTTAATGTCTTAAAAAGATGAAATTACTGTAGAATTTTTCATGAACAAAAGAATGGAAGAAAACCTCCAACCACCCCACACCACACAGGATTGCTCATGTATGTGCCCTATGCTCTGTGTGGCATGTTCAAAGTAATTTTCTGCAAATGCTTTTATTACACTGACACATTTCCCCCTGTTTCAGTCTGTTCTTCAGGGTATTTCCCCTTCTTCCACTCTTAGTCTCTAGATAGCTCCCTCTCTTTAAATACTTCCTTTACACTAACTGCCATCTAATGCATCCATTATTTCGTCCTGGAAGAGAATGAGCATACAGGATACCCTAATTTATTTGCTGAGGGTGTACTTCATGCATCTTTGTGCTTTATTACCCACAACACTACAATAACAGTTTATTACTTGGATATATTAAAGGATTGCATCCAAGTTTTACACTTCACTTTGCTTAGATGGATGCAAACAGACAAATATTTACAGACACTGTTTTACATCTACATAAAACTGCTAGTGATTTATTTTTTAATGACATAACACAAACAAGGTAACTCAGATGTCATAAAAGAAACAGGCACTTCAATGCTATTTATCTACAAAGACAACAAAAGCTAAATACTAAAACTAATTATTTCCTGTCATTCTGAATAATTTATTGTTACATTAGTTGTTTTTCTTCCATTCAGATGAGCAACAGGAGAGGTTAACCAAAATCCTGACTTCTGGCACTTTTTTTTTGAGAGTAGTATTTTAGCTTCTGTTTAGCTTTCATTTTTGTGCAGAAGGTGATTCAGTATTCAGTACTTTTAACACATGAATTTTGTCTTCCAAATGAAAGGCAAATTAGTAATTTTAAATTCACAGAAAAAGGAGAAACATAGAGGCAACTACCCACCCTTGTATGATTAGGTACCAACTCTTCCAAACTGGTATTTGACCCTTGAATACCAATATAAAAAACCCAATAATTTTCAATAAATGTAAAAACAGTAACATTTGGCCTTTGTGAGAACTTATGAAGCACTGTAATATATTAGTACCGGTATTTTTTTGTGGTAGAAGATAGGTACATACAACCACACTCACACACACTTTCCATCAGTATTTTCAAGCTCAAGTGACTGACATCTGACATGGAGTTTCAAAACAGTATGTGAGGAGACCATTACTCTAGAGGGGAATTATCCTGTCTGAATTTAGGTTTGTACACAGTACCACAGTATATATTAGCACCCTGTAAACTCATCTATAAAATCTGTCAGTTTATTTTCTCATTTGCAAGTGCAATAAAACCATTCCCCCTCCTATGCAATACTGCCACAGCTGTGAGCAGTGGTGGTAGCCGAGACCAAAAGTTCTCAGCAGTCAGGTTATGGCAAATGAGCTTTGGGAAATTGAGCACTGCCCATCACTGCCTCCTCCAGTGGCACAGGCAAAATCAGCTGAAGACAGAACAAAAATGAAATGACAGCAAAAATTATCAATACACTCTTCAATGTCTCTTGTCACACACACAAAGTTCCCCCTCCCTGGGTCTCACGTCTCCTACAATTTATGTGAGCTAAGGGAATGGGGCAATTTGTTTGGCTTATTTTCAAAAATGGACAAAAGCATGGGTAATGAGTTCTCCTTTATTGCATGTTGTAAACTTAGTGATTTTAAAAAGAACCCCATTCCTGAGAAACTTTAGAAGGTAGCTCAAAATTAAATTACAGTTGGAGCTCTAAAAAGAATCAGCATTGAATTCTGCAATAAAGCGTGCGTGCTTTACTCTCTGCATGTGACAACATTGGTTCAGGGCTCCTTAGCAGCTTAGGAAAAAACAAATTGTGCCAAATTTCACAACACCAAGGATGAGGGAGCAACCCTAACTGCTCCCACCCTGCAGAAGGAAGGTGAGGATTAGGGGTGAGCACCCTGGGAGATGAGGAACTAGGGGAACACTGCTGGCAGCAAACGGGTGAGAGCGAGAGCAGCACTGCTGAGAGGAGTCACCCACCCTCAGTGCTCGTGGCAGCTGCAGCCTGTCTTGGGGTGCCAAGTAAGGGAGCAAGCAGGCTCTCCTCACTCTGAAAACCCCAGCTGACCATGCTCTGCTTTACAAACTCTGACCATGCAGCAGGAGACCACAGCCAGCAGACCAGGGAGAGCATCACTACAGCTATATATCCCAGAAGAAAGGGTCTTTTTTCACACAGTCCCCTGTGACCGGTCACAGGCTCCTGCTGTCCCCCAGACTGTGCCTGGGACGAGAACGCTCTTAGGAAGCAGGCTGACACTGAACCCCACAGATGAGATGGTGCAGTGCTCCAGACCACATCCTGGCTCTGCTTGGTGAACTGTAGAGACCAAGGTCAGTAATATGAGAAATATGGATACTACTATACTAGAACATATGATTTCAAAGTGGGATGTAATGTTGGATTTAGGTGTCACAGTAGGTAGCTAAATACATTATTTCCCTTTCAAAAGTGGTCCTTATGCCTTCAGTGCTTCACTCCTTGTATAACAGGTGATGTTACTTTTTCTTTAGGAAAGCTGACAATAGCTGTAGTGAAGACTGGGGTCCCATTTCCGAAAATGGGGGTTGTATAAAGGAAAAAAAAAAAAAAACCAAAAAAAACCAACAGAAAATTAGACTTTGAGACAACAGATTGAATTTTGCTTCTCATCAGAAAAGCAAATTTGGATGATCTTATTAGGGGAATTATTTTACAGCAAACAGTAATATATCTATGTTTAACTTAAAAACACATTTTCCATTTCATCCCTTTAAACAATAAACCAGTCAGTTGCCATTATAGTTGCAGTGGACTTTATAATAAATGCTAATCTTATCCATTTTGAGCAGGACTGTGCCACAGCTGTCCCTCTCAAAACTTCAGGCTACATCTCTGCAGGACAGCATTTTTCATATATCATCTACATCTTTATGTATATAGTAAAGATATTGGCTCTTAGGTGGGCAAACCATTGAGATGACAGAAAACATGAGCACCATCTCCAAAAATAAAAATACTCTATATAATATCAAACTTTGTAAAGCTGCACACTAAGCCATGATTTTACTCCTCATAAAGTATGTTTCTCCAAAACACTCCTAAATACTGCAACGCTTATAATAGCTGCAACAAAATGTAAAAGGCATGTAATACCAGATGACACTGCTGCATAGGTTTGTAGAAAGAAAGGGGTTTATTCCAGAGAATAATGGTTTCCCCTGACTGTGGCATTTCGTATTTTGCATGAATCACCGTTTCGTGGCCAGTGTTCTTCCTAATATTAGGAGAGAGGAGCAATTTATAGACAGTCATAAAACAACCAGCATCACAGTTTAGCAATGATCCTTCCTGCTGCCTCTGAGGAAGACCTGGAAATTATCTGTGTCACTGGCTGCTGTAGGCAACCACTTGTAAGTTCCCATGCTACACTACCCTATCAGCACTATAAATATAGGTGTTAAATATATAGGTGACCTAAAATGGTGTATTACCAGAAAGCTCAGTTTTAATTTAGGTAAGGTTTGAAATACTCTAAATGGCTCAGACTAACCCCAGGTGGTGCTAAAGATTTGCCATGTCTGGCTAACATATGCACTAAAAATATACTTCCTTCGATTACACTAACACAGGTAAAACATTTTTACCAAATCCACACTTTTATGCAGTGACTACACTCTCCAAGTAATTGTGGCAAACTCCCAAACTAAAGAAAGGGTAACAATTTTTTAGATTAATTACTGAAAGCAGGGATATGAGCTTGCAGGGGTACAAACAAGCTCAGACTCAGTGAAGCTGACAGCCTCCATTTCTCGTAACTTTTACACATTTGTACTGCCTCCACTGAACCTAAGGCAGGTATTTTGCAGCAAGTCCCTGGTCTGTCTAGATATTGTAAATGTCATTGCTTATCAATAGTGTAAATGTCAGCTCTAATCCATTCAGTTATAAATGTACTCCACAGTCTTTAATATTTATCCAGAACCACCACATGGTTTTAGTATCTACAAAAATGTTCCCAAAAGACTTTAGGTTGCCAGCTGCCCTGGCCAAAACCTTAAATTATTGGAGTTAAATTTCCACACTGCCTTGTGCTCATGCTCCTCACTGTTCCCATTCCACTCACTCTATCCAAAGAGTATGTATATTCCCAGCAGAGCCTGGATGATTAGTGCCCAGCAGTATGGAGCTGCTTTGTCTCTCATCTAATCTCCTGTTTCTGCTCAAGGACAGTATCCAAAACCTATTAAAATTCTTTGTACAATGCTACACTAGAACTGAATCTCTCATTTTAGAGAAACTGAGACAAAAGAGGAACTGGAAAAACAGAAGTCACCAAAGAAGGATCTCCTCGTGGCACTTCAGAGCTGGCTGCAGAAGCTTGTTCTGGGACCCAGCCTACTTGGGTTCTCACCTGTGTGCTCTATTCCCTACCTGGTGGCGCCAGGGACAGGTACTGTGCTCCCATTCATCTCACTGACTGTACTGTAGCACACATTTGAAGGGCACCTTTTGCTGGCTGTTCCAGATGAGGAGTTTATTTATCCTTATAATAATCTCGTCTTGTGTCACTCCGACTGCAGTAAAGGATCTATACAGTCCCTACAAATCAGACATGCCATTTATCTCAACATAGCTCTGAACTTAACAGGCTGCACTTACAGTTTATGAAAAATGGTTTTCAGCTCTGTTCTAAATTTACTCCGCTTTAAGTTAATCAAGTCCCTTTGTTCTCATCAGCAGCTGCTAAAGAGAAAGAAGTATGTGGTTTCAATACTCTTCTCTGAACTGTACATGAAATCAGTGGATGAAATCTCAGTCCACTGAGGTCCTAAAGGTTTCTGACAGTGACTTCCTGGGGCAGACATTTAACCTCTGCAATAACGTGAAATGGTCTCCAAGCATTTTGCTTTTTCTCCTTGCCTCCAGTTTCAGCAGTTCAGCTGCTGTTTTTAAGATCATCTTGTACATTCCTCCTCCTCATTTTCCCTCTTCAAGAAATATTCCAGCTTCCTGTAACTGACTGGTGCCACAAAGATATACCTGTGAGCACAAGTCCCGGGGAATTCATTCAGAACTGCAGCACCTCAGCTCAGGCTGGCTGAGTAGAGACAGGTTCACAGTCTTGTGAACTGTACCATTGCTAAGATTTCTGTTAAATATTGATCATGATAACTTCAAACACCTGCTAACACAATGTTGGAAATTATTCTGTTACAGCCTTGGAAGGATGTTCATCTCCTGCTAGTGAAGTCTATATAAATTGCTCTGTCACAGGAGCATCTGCTTTCAACAGGGTCCCATGAAGCAAACCCAGGCTAAATGATTTTAGCTAACCCAGCTCATAAACAACATTGGCAATGTTTGCACAAGGCCTGACTTTGCATTTACTGACAGATAAGACATTACATTCTTAATGCCTTCTCATGCTTCAAGAATCTATGGAGCCTGGATCTCGACTATTAATATTTTTTTCAAAAACATGCATTTATGAAATAATAAAATTTCTGTGTAGCACTTTCAATTCTAGGGAGTTCACATATAACTAAGTACAAATGAGTAAGAAAGAGGAAGAAGTGAGCAGAAATACCAGAATAGCACATTAAAAAAGGAGGTAATTTATTTAGAGTCCTCCTTGTGAATGAATGCAAAACACCGTAAGAAGTATGAAAGCTTCAACTCCAGTGACAAGAAACTAAAGAGAATGCAGGAGGGTTTAATAGAATCATGCAACATGTCTGTCATAAATTACTAAAATGTATTGCTTTAGTCTCCTCTTTCCTCTGCCCTAAACCAGCTTCATCCATGGGTTTGAAGGGCCGCCTTCACTCTCCTGCCTGACAGGAAGTAGAAAATTATTTCACTGGCACATTCTACACAAGCAGCATGAATCACACTCAGCACATGGCAATAAGACATTCACAAGGATTTAAATCTTCCATTCAGTAAAAAACGGTATTTTTTCCCACATTATCTTGCTGATTTATGAAGGATAAAGTTTGCAGTTCTGTGCCTGACAGAATCACTGTCCCTCTACTCACCTTGAACTCTTTCTCAATGTTGGCAAGCACGGCCAGCTCATTGCTGAGCTCTAAGGCAGTCATGACAGGGTCTTCACTGGACAAAGACAGATAAGCAGGGCTGGCCAGACCTTTGTAGGCATTGATCCTGGACCTAGAATGGCTGAAAGAGTCATGCTTTTGTTTCTGATTGCACTCACTGCACTTGCAGAAATAGTCATGGGGCCTATCGATGCGGGCTCCTTTCCGCAGCAGGGTGTGCACGATCTCGTACTCGTGGCAGTGAGCAGCCAGGATGATGGGCGTGACGTCGTGGGAGAACCGCGTGCCGTCCTCGTCGTACGCGTAGAAGTCGTCGTGCTGCAGCTCCGACTGGCTGGGGCTCAGAGCCAGCCTCTTGCCTTCGGCAAACGCGGGGTGGTTCAGGATGGCTTCCACTATCCGAACGTAGCCCTTGCTAATGGCCAGAAGCAAGGCATCCCCCACCCGCGCCAGGTTCTCCTTCTTCAGCAGCAGCTCCGTGATCTCCAGGTGCTCGTTGGCCACCGCCAGCTGCAAGGCGTTCTGCCCCATGTAGTCCACGCAGTTGACGTTGAGCGAGGGACACTCCTCCAGCATTTTGCGAACCACGGGGATGTTCCCGTACTCAGCGGCATCCAGGAAGCGCTCCTCCTCCAGAGACAGGCTCGTGGAGCGGTCATTGAACATGTAGGCCGGCCCCCGGCTGGCCTGCCTCCTGCCCTTCTCCCGCAGAATGGTCTGTCGCCGCAGCGCCAGTCTGCTCTCGCTGCCCCGGCTGTGTGCACACAGAGAAAGTATTAGTTCTTCCTCACGCAAGGGCACATCCATTTTGAACAATAATTAACGAAAATATTCTAATCCTTCATCTGCTGTGTATTTTGAATGCAGCAAGGACACCAGAAACCCTGCTTTTGATGTATTTTGTAACCACTGTTACTACACAACCTGAGAATCAGTAGCCAGCTGCATTTTACTTCAACAAGAAGAAAAAGCTGTCATCAATCATCATTAAAAACTACACCTTTTTTCCTTATTTTGTCCTCATTCAGAGCGAGAACAAGCCACAATGTGAAAGGAGTCAGCAGTCATGGGACAAGAAATGAGGGATTGCTCAGGATAGCAGGGTGCACAAAGATGGAAATTTTCTAAATGCCCTTCTGCTTCACCAAAGCAGTCAGGCCGACTTCACTTGCTCTTATTCTCTCTACTCCAGCAGCCATCTAACTTACATTTTGGCTCTGGTTTCTCCTCTTCACCCTGCTGATGTTTTTCTGACATCTATAATTGAATGCTCAGGCATTAACTGAATCTGGACAAGATAAAAGCACATCAAATACACTTGCATGACATCTCTTACTCCGCAACTCTGCCATTCTTTTCATTATTACAGATCATAATATTGATATGCTATTTATTCCTTCACTCAGGGGCTTGCCAACAAATCCTGCTAATTCTTGATTCATGATAGCTCTAAATGTTGTCCAGTCTGCTACCACTGAAATCCTCAGCCATTTCCAACCATAATTATTAAATACCTCATTAATAACTATTTAGTGATTCTTATAAGTAAAGTGAACATATCAAACTTCAGTTTTCTGAGGAATGTTACAAAATATGCTACATTCTCTTTAAAAAGAAGAAAATCTAATTCACTAATTCAATCTTATTTCAGTCAATTAAGATCCCAATCTTCAACAGAAATTAAAACGCAAATAATTTTCTCTTCTAGAATCACTGTGCTAAACTATTTAATATTCTAAATAAACTTTATCATTTTTCTTTATTGAATAGGAGCTTAATTATTCTTTACATACATATGCTTAAATACACTTCACTACATTCAGTATTTCCCATAAAAATAACCATAAGCAATATTTTATTCATTAAATACCAATGAATATGAATTTAAATGTCAGTAAAAAAAATAGTCCCTTCTTCACAAAAAATAAAATTACAAGGTATTATTTATTCTAGGTTGTTTAGATTTAGATTTAGATTTAGATTTAGATTTAGATTTAGATTTAGATTTAGATTTAGTACGAATTTCCTTTCTGCTTCTTGCTTTTCTGTTCTAGAGACTCAGTCCTCTGCAGCACTGGAAATACTTCAAATTGCCAAAGTCTTAAACATAAAAGGAACATTTTTCTGCAAGATAATAACGGGTACAGAATGTGGAATATATCACAACTGACAACAGTAACTATTAAATATAATTATTAGTTTCATTATTTGGTATTTTTAACAAATAATTTTTCAGAATTATTAGTAGGGAAGCACTTCCTCTTGTTTCACAAAATATTTAAATCAAGCAAAGAAACAATTTTATGTTTAAATTAATTTTGAAAGCAATTTTTTAATTTTAATTTTTTATTGGCTAGTGATAAATACAAATCCTACTGACTGTGAAATGCAGCTCTGAAAAAAAGCTATATGAGCTTTATTTTATATTCATCCTAGCTTTCCTGTGTAGGCATTGAATTTTGTAAGCTTGCTGTATTTTCACAATTCAGTGTATTCCTGTGACATCACATCAGTAGCAAATCTGAAAAGCAGTGTGAAGTTTTCACATACATTTTTTACTAATTTGCTCTTTTGTATCAGAGAAGGTCCTTAGCAGTGAGGCACTACCTACAATTAAGGTAGACTGACCTGGGCTTCAATTTAACCAACCAGAGAGAGTCCTGAGACCTGGCAGCCTGGGTGCAGAGGCAGAAATCACGCCAAGGTTGCTCTCTACCATCTTTTAAGCGCACCAAGTTTTCCAATTTTCTTAGCTCCACACTGGCTTCTCAGTTTTGAGTAAACTGATTATTTAACTGCAGTTGCAAAATAATCTTAAATGCAGAACCCATCCTATTGAGCAACATGCTGCAAATTCCCTGTCCTGGACTGCTTCTTTCTTCTGTGCAGCAACGAATTAGTGTTATTTAAACATAATTTAAATAATCTATATTGAAAATATTTCACAGAAAGACAGAATCATTTAGGTTGGAATAGGCCTCCCAGATCATCAACTCCAGCCTCTGACTGATCACTACCTTGTCAACTAGACCAAAGCACTAAGTACCAAGTACCAAGTTATTGGACCACTTCCTTGGGCAGTCCTTTCTGATGCTTAACAACACTTTCCATGAAGGAATTCTTCCTGATGTCCAACTCGAACCTCCTATGAACAGATTACAAATAGATAATAAAATCAACTCATAAAAAAATCATATTTTTAAAACTTCTTCCAAATAATAAATGTGTTCAGTGTAGATTCAAATCTTAAACTAATTGTCAATAACATCATTGATATAAAATACCTATCTTTATGGGCCCTGCAAAACTAACCCAGTATAAAATTACTTTGCTAGTATTTGATCCTTGAACAAAGAAACAAACCCTTCAACAGAATCTTGGTCATTATTTTTTCCTGAGATGCATCAGCTTCAGCAGTCTGGGGTAATTAACTGACCCAATATAAAGCTCATGGGGAGAGATCTTACTGTTTAGAACTGAGGCAAAGGAAGCATTGAGTACCTCAGCCTCACCTGGGTTCCTCTGTCACTGGGTCCACCAGCATAATCAGTCTCTGGTGGTGAAGTGACACAGCCCACAGCCAAAAACTGATGCTCATTAAACACTTCCTCTTTCATTTTTCAAATAATGGAAAGAGATTATATTTCTTTTCTAGCAGTACATTCAGCATGGTTTATCAAAGCAAAAGGTAATCACTGCTAGAGAAGAATACTTAGAATTAGCGTCTTTGTCTAGTACCACTTCCTCTTTCCTTGCCTGCATTTAGAAGAAAATCATTGTTTAAATGGGATATTAAATACACACATTCCTTATACAGTAGCTCATCATCTGAATTAGAACCTATTATAGAATGAAATAGAATATATTTTCATTGTTTGCTGGCCTGTACCACATGTCTGACGCAGGCCTCTCAAATCTCAATGTAATCATTTTTTCTTGCATCAATGCATTTCATATGTACGAAATTAACATCCTGGTTTGTCCATTTGCAACTACAGTTAATTAAATTTAAGGGTCTGTAATTAAAACTGGTTCTTGCAGCACGAGGCTATAAATATGTTTAATTGTAACACAGAAAGCTGAATTTTCTGTTTTATTATTTCTGCTTAATTAGATTGAGAAGTAAACATTACCTCAGGAGTCTGTTTAGAAAAGCGTAAGACACTTGATTGCCTCCAGGCACAGGGAAAGGAATTTGATGATCCAGAAAAGTATGTTCAGTCCTGTTATATTCTGATGTTCTTACATTTATTTTTCATTCACTAAGTTCCTTCCAGTTTATTTTTTCTTAAAGAGATGCCCATGTCACGGGTAGTGGCCACATACATTTTAAAGCCACTTGAAACCTCATCCTTCTCAGACTATAACTGCTGGTTGCAAGACACTATCAATGCACTTTGAGAAATGCAGTCTAGAGTACCATACTCATTACTTCTTAGCACTGAAGAGCCACTACGACCAAGGCTGGAATATTGTCATCATTTTGGATATCGTATTACAGGAAGGAGTTTTATAAAATTATAAATTAAATGCAAGAGAGCAACAAAGGTCATGCAGTCTCCACCATATCTTCCACCTGAAGTATAGTAAGATTAATTTTGTGAATTATACAGGATGGTACTCTGCTTATCTCACTTCCACCCTAGGATCAGTAGAATTCTGGTATAAATTAGTCATTTTTATCTTCTCTGTAGATAAAGGAGAGACATTTCTCCTACCTACTTTATAAATGGAGAACCTATATTTTTCCATTGTTTCCAAGAGATTTCCATCAGATTAGGTGAGAGGCTTCCTTTAATGCATAGAATTTAACAGGAATATAGACCACAGAAGGATGATGAAGTCCCTTGTAAGTACAGATATCACCTCAAAAAATTCCCATTAAAGTATCAGACTGTCTTGAAGGAAATTGCTGTCTTGCTGAAATTTTATTGTCACTAATCACACTGAAACACTAATCTTGAATTTGACTGTTCTAGTACTCAGAAACGTTAACCTAATTTTCAGCCTAAATTTAAAAATCACCTATTTAGATCTATTTTACTCAAACTGAGTAGCACTTTCTCCTGACAATAGTTACCTGCAAAACATGAACTCATAGCCATCATATCCCCTCTCAACCTTCATCTTGCTGAGTGAAATTAAGCTCCTGTCATTTCCTGCTACATCCATGCAGTTAAATCTGCCACAGAACAAAACCCTTCTTGAGTAAAGCTTCCTAAACTTAAAATAGAGTAATCCCTTGTGTCAGTGTTCCTAGTAAAATGATTAGATACCTTTTTTGGTGCAGTACATCTCTCGGTCTCTCTCAGGTGCATTAATATCCAAGAAAATATCTAGGCACTATGGATTCTCCCGTGAGACACAATTCTGCCTTTGCTGACTTTCCTTAATCAGGTGTCAGACAAAGAGTCTCAGATTTATGAACTGAAATAACTGTGCTGAAAGATCTGATTTTGACCCTCAATTCCCTTTGAGGATATGAACTGTCACTACAAAGAGTTGTGAAGCTGGGAAAGTTTGGGCATGGGAAACAACTGTGAACATCCACAGCATTAGAATCCACAGTAAAATGTTTTGTAGGAGATTCTGCAGTATCTGCTAGAAGCTGAACAAGCTTGTACAGTGACAGGTTAGAATCCTCATCTTCCTTTACTCACTTAATAGAGCTTTTAATACTTTAAAATTACCTTATAAGAGCAATCTCTTAATGCATTCAAACTTGAGGTTTGGTTTTCCTTCAAAAGTTTTTAACATTTAGAAGAAGACTGAGCAACATCTCAAGAAATTAGAACTTACAAACCCAAAAAATCCAACTTTGCTACTATCTTCAGGACCATGCTTTACTATGAGACTACACTGAAGTCCCTGACTTGCATATATTAATACAAAACCAGACATAAAGCCTGCTGTTCTCATGAAAAAAAGAAAATGTACTCATGTACACTGCCAGCAGTGAAAATCTACAGGCTGGAACCAAGGCAAGGACAAAAGGAGGCTGACACTTCTGGCAGCATCCTAAAGAAAAAAAAAAGTCATAGACACAAATGCTCTCAGAGCAAACTAAATGGAGAAAGTTGTGTTGACACACTGGTTTAAACACAAACTCCTCAATCTTGTGAAGTTCAAGAATTTTTTAAATTGTCCAATCACTATGCCAGTAATATCCACTGTTTGTTCAAAGTCAAGCACACAATTGAAATAAGGTTGAAACCATTAGTAATCACTTCTGAATCAACTGTGTGGGGAAGCTTCCAGAAAACTTGAAAGGCCATGAGCCTATTTTTACAAACAGAAGAAAAACTAAATCAATAATTTTCAAATTCAATTCTCTTATGCTATTGGTAAACTGTCAATAATTAGCAATTAGCTAGGAGATAAGATAGGAAGTAATACCAAACAAGATCATCAGCACCAAACACCCAAGAATAAATTAGCTTGAAACTATCTAATTATTTGGATTTGGATGTTCTATTCTTTTATTGTCCTTTATCATACTTGTATATAAAAATATAAAAATATATGTAGCATGTAACATAATATTGTATATAATCTGCCAAACATACTTTGTATACATAAAATAATAGCAGCATATATAAAATTAAATAATATAAACTCCTTCTAACTACAGATAGGATGGGAGCTTAGACAACACATGATGTGGACCTCTGTATGATACCATGCTAAGGGACAGAAAATGTCAGGCTGTAGAAAGTAGGATTAAACTGAAATTCTAAATATAAAGAATCTTGAAGTAAGTAAATAAAATATAAATTGTAAATAACAAGCCAAAACCATCCATGGACACGTACAATAAAGTCTACAAATAATCAACAACAGTGACTGTCTTAGAAGTAAGAAAACCCTATAATGAACATCCCTTAAGTATTTAATTTTATAGCAGATGAAAGGTGCAAGTAAGTATTTCTACATTTCTACTCTTGTGGAGTAGAAATTTCTACTCTTGTAGAATTTCTACTCTTGTATTTCTACTCTTGTGGAGTTTTTATCAGAAGATGTACATCTAACATACAATAAGAAATAAATCATCTTTAAGACTTTTATTTGAAATTTTGGTGAAAACGGATTTGCCTTCTGCAACTGTCCCAGAGGTCTTTCTGAGACCTGGACTGTCAAAGCTTTTTTGTTTACAGACTGCTGAGAAGTGTTTTCTCCAAGCTGATTGATTATGTTGTGCAAATGCTTTTGTCCAGAAGCAGTTAAAAACCATTATGTTTTAGAGAGTATTTCATCAATCACAGTTTGTGAATATGGAAGGGTAATAGTCTGACAAACATTTTCTTCAGGAAATAACAAAAGATTTTTTCTCCCTCTCCTGAAAAGTAGTTTACTGGCTATCTAATGGATTATGGAGAGAAAGCAGCCAACATAAGGCAAACAACCAGTTCCCAGGCTCCTTACTCCATTTGTCTCTCATTCACCCTAATTTTTACCCTTAGCTGAGTAATAAAACCAGTGGCTTATTATTGATGAAGTAACTTCCAACCACTGAAATGGGAATGACAAGTAAATAGAAGTATTTAGGGAAATGATTGGGAAAACGGAGTCTGAATAAAAATGGCCTAAGGAGAAAAAGTAACCTCAAAAACTGTAACCGAGCCAGCTTACAGATTTATTAGGACCAACACATAAAAGGTTATAGCATTCAGATTGCTTGAAGCTTTTAAAGAGGGGCGTGAGATTTAAATTCTTTCCTAAGAGGAAAAAAAAGAGAGAAGAGAGTGCTTTACCAGCCCAGAGGCTTTTATACATCACAATAGCAAAACAAAGCAAACAGATTCACAGAATATTTTGAGCTGGAAGGGACCCAGGAGGATTACTGAGTCCAGCTCGGATGTAAACAGCCCATATAAGGAACAAACCCACAACCTTGGTGCTACTAGCACCATGCTCTGACTAATTCAGCCAATCTCAGGCTCATCATAGGATGGTTAAGCAAGGCAGATGACATGAAGAAATGGGTTGAGACTGCTTAGTATGGAGTGTCAAAGACATCATTCTTTTCTTTGAGGATTTCTATCATTTTAAGCTTTAAAAGACTTCTATGGATCTGGATTTTGTAGGTCTGAACACTGAGTTGTACCTGAGCACATTCATAATTTTGTGCTGGCTCCTGAAAACATTTAACAATAAACTTTAAACATAATGTTTGCTGCCTAATTTTAGTGTCATTACTGAAAAACTGAATTCCTACTTTCCAGTAGTTGATCTTGCTCAGAATAGTGTCTAGGTATGTCTGCAAAACTAGTTCCTTTCTATATAACACCTGCTCAAACATTTTTCCTCAACTGTAAAAAAACGTTGAATGTATTCACCCTTTAAAACACACTTTAATTAAAGTGCCATTGCCTATTTTCACAGCTTATTTGACCAACCTCAACTCTGAGGTTGTTTAAAGTAGGAAATATTTCTTTTTCGGCACTGTTTCTTGCAGAAGATGGCAAAGAATACTGCTGTGTACCCACCAGACGGAACATCTTATTAATCTTGGCATTTGATAACACTACTGTTCTCCTCTATATCCAGCATCTAATAAAAAAATTCCACATTCCTTACATGTTTTTCAGGAAGTTCCTCTTGGTGCCTACTGTATAAATTAGTTACATCCTCTGCCCCTCTGGAGACAGACCATCCAAAATTCACTTAAGAACAGTAAAGCAAAGATCAAAGAGTAATTTGAAATATAATCTAAATTAAAGCTAATATTTTATCTTCTGGACTGGGGATAAAAAGGAAAATTAGAAGACATGAAATGTAAAGTATGACTTTAGCACAGTTCTATCAGCTGGCTAATTTGCTAATTTGTGGGTTTTCTATGAATACCTCAAGTACACCACAATCTTCAGCGTCACATGTTTATAGAGGTATTCCACTTGCATACGCCAAGGGATGTGTTAAAT
Organism: Prinia subflava; assembly: GCF_021018805.1. Classification (NCBI taxonomy): domain Eukaryota; kingdom Metazoa; phylum Chordata; class Aves; order Passeriformes; family Cisticolidae; genus Prinia; species Prinia subflava. Next base: position 31,156,789 of record NC_086249.1, read on the forward strand.
CCTGTATTCCTGCAGTCTTACACATCGTCATTTTGAGATGAAGTAAATCATTCTTCATTTCTGAAGGTTTCTAGATGGCTTTGTATTTGGGGCTTAAATAATTTATATAGGTCTATCTGAGCTTGCATGTTTTGTAAAACTTAATGTCTTGTGCTTTGTTCAGTCCCCAGGTCCTGGCAACACCTAAATTTGTCCCTGCAGCTGACGGTCCTTGTGGAAGTTCCTTCTGTTAGCACTGGAACCCCTCCCCTTTCAGAAACTCAGTTTTCTGGTCAAGTGCTTTCTGTGCATTCCAAGCCACGCCTTTTGCAGAGCTCTCAGTGCTGTACAGTGCAGCTGCCTGCCAGCACCCTGCCGTGCCCACCAGCTCTGCTGACTTGTGGCTTTCATTACTCACCTTGCTGTGAGATGACTATCAGGAAGACTACTGTAGACAACAATTGCTGAGTGCCTGCTTGCCCCAAGCAAGCTTCTCCTCTCCACTAAGTATCACTGTCGTTTCTGTCTTAATAAGTCACTAATTGTAGTTAGCAATTTAAGAATTCCAGGCCTGACTTTATCTGAGATGGTAACTTTAGAACCATTTGTTTACCTAGATAGGAGTCCCCCGAAAAAGTACATCCAGTTTATATTAGAGTCACCACTGAAGCTTCCATAACTCTCTTATCATTATTAATAACATAAGACTACTCTTGATGATATGTAGACTAAATCACTGAAGCTGACAGGTCTTTTTTTTTTTTTTTAATAAAGCTAAAACTTTGTTCAGTTAGAAGGATCACAATCAATATGTCGGCTGTAACACAAACACAGCTGTCTGTCTATGACAAACATGCCTCTATAAACAGAACATTATTACATTAGCAGTGAAGCAGCAGACATCAACACCACAGCCCTTGTTACTTTCTCAGAGTTCCTTAGGAATGAAGGGACAAGAAATCAAGTAAAAGCAAAATCCACTTCTCTTATATCTCATGGAATGTTGTGCTACCATGTAGCACGTGCTTTAGTGCTGTGTCCCACTGGTTATAAATAAAAGCACTTTAAATAGAGTGTGGATACTTGTACCAATGCTAGAAACAGATACAAACAAGCAAACTTCTATTACATACAAGCAACTTGATGTTGGTCCTCAACTGTTGGAAACTCTGAGATTCCTAAAGAGAAAATATCTTTTAAACAATAAACTAAGGACAAGGTTCAGTGTTTTATTTCTCCAAATCTTGTTACACAAAATGTTGATCCCATAGAGATACAGGGACAAATTGAATTTCTTTTTTTTATTTTCAAAAGAATAAAGCCTAATTTCTATTCCACTAAACAGGTTAATTCCTGTACTGTCATAATTTATACAGTGCAGCAGTTTTGCTAACTGCTTCATAAATTAGGTCAGGGTGCTGCTTCATGTGCATTCTTGCAGAAACACTCCAAACCCTTTGCTCTGCTTAGGCTGCTCATGGCTACTGCTGCACCATGTCATTCAGTATCCTGACAGACATGCTGGGATATCTCCAGGCTGACCCCAAGCAAGGAGCTATCTAAATGAAAATTAACATTCCTGAAATAAGCAAACTCCTCTTCTACCCCCATACCTCCAGAAAAATGCTTACTCCAATCCCAGCTCTCCAATCCAGATTATCATACAGATGCAAACCCTTGTGCTATCCCCTGGTAGGAGGCAGTGTGAGGACAGGAATCAGTGGCAAGAAGTGAGAAGACATTGGTCTGGTACAGACCAGTCTGTACCACAAAGTCTACTGTCTACAATAGTCCCTTAGACACAACTGTGTATTTTCCTTTGTATTTCCCCTTTGTTGAACCACCCTACTGTGAGCTCTTATTCAAAACAATAGGCTAAGATGCAAAATAAAGAGGATTTTTTAAAACCAGCACTTTGTATTCACTTATGAAGTGATTTGTCTATGATGATGACAGATGATCTAGAAGACAGGTGAAAAGCAGAATAGACAATTTCATGCAGATTTTATACATCAAGCTCTGGGTTGTGCTTTCCCATTTCACAACCACATAAACAGAACCTTGGCATATTAATCATATTTAGACCAGGTCCTTCAGCTGGTAAAACAGGAAAATGCAAACCTGAAAGACACTACATCTCTAGTTTTAGTGAATCCTAAACAGGAAACAGGTTGAAACCTATGGGTCCAGAAGGGTCAGGTTATTTTTTCAGCGTTTAATGCTCTCCTGTCCACTCACTGTCTACAGTTGATGAATAGGATGCCTGCAGTTGGCACCCTGCTCTGATTCCCTGCCCCAAGGACTGCTCATGCACGGCTCTCTTGCTCACATTTCTGAGTCATCATAAGGCCACTAATGAAGAGCTACAGAGCATCCCAGAGATTGGCTGGGAGCTAATTAAGAGCAGAGACCCATTTATACACACACACCTTCTATCTAGAGACCATATGCCCAATGCACTGACAGAATATATTTAAACCTATCTGGAGACACAACATCATCCTTTCATAGTTTACATATTTCTTTGTCATATGTTCTTCAATTTTGACCTCCAACCGGCATGTTTTTAAGTAGCACTTGGAGGGAGAGCTGGTCACTTGTTCTGCCTGTTCTCCTTTCTTTTGTATTTTTTTTTCAAGAACAAGTACAAGCAGAGCCTGTAACTTATCCCTACAAAACAAACTGAAGAAAAGGGAGCAGGAAGCAAATTAGCAGATTACTGATCCAAAGCAAGGCAAAGGAGGTGCTCCCTCATATTGTGCAGTTACGTGCCACACAATGCTACAGGTAGAAAAACTAACAGTAGGCTCAAGGGGCAACTAGACAAATTCAGCCAACTCAAATCCACTGTTGGGATTGAATTGTATCTTATATATATATATATTTAGACACAGAATCATGTGTATACCAAATAATAGATATAATTGTGTATAAGTGCCTAACTGAAAAGGCTTTCCTGAACCATTCCCATGTCTGCAGGTGTTTGCATAGACTACAGTACATTCCAAAAGCTTCTGTTATAATCTGTTCCAGTCTCAATAGTTTTAATATTTGGATCACATAGAAGTGTCCATGTTGTAACAATTTAGCTTAATTTTAAAAAATTGACATTTTGTTATGTAAACTTGAGTATGGATAAAGATTATTAAATTAGGCAACAGGAAGGTGCATTTATGTACTAGAGACAAAATTACTTTTGTGCTTCTCCTCTGAGTAAAGCCACAATCTATCAGAGAGACATGGAATCTGATTTAGTACAGTGGTAATTTAAAGTCAATGGATTCATGTTTATAAAAATCACGCCTAAGAGAAAAAAATAGACTCAAGAGGTTAGTGTAAATAAACTTAAGGAATAGAAACTGTCCCGAGCTGCTGTCTTTCCTGAGAATTGGAAGAATTCAAGCGTTCAGACAGCTGATCTTGATTTAAGTTCCTCTATAATAAACATCAGTGTCTGAAATTAAACAACAGCTTTAAAAGACATTAATATCTGTGTACAATGTATCAGAAAGATAAGGGAATCAACCATTAATTGATTAGGTCTGTGGCAGCCCATTCTTCATCAGCCATTCAGGGCTGAAATGTCAAAGTTCAACGGCATGAGCTCTCAATGCTGCTGCAAGAGCTGATAAACTCTGCAGGAACACTGGTGGGTGTACTGCTGGTGCCATATCTCATCCTCTACATCTCACTCCTCTTGCCTTTGCAAAAGCTTATACAACTATGGCTCACAGCTAGAAAACAACACCAATGTAAGCCTCATGATTCTGATGATCAACTTCTTCCTACATGAGTAATTAGCTGTAAAAAACACAGCTGAAGAAAACTTCCCCCTGTGTTCTCCCAACACCGTTTGAACTTCGAGTTCTTTAAAGCACCTGACAGCACAGTCAGAACCTTTTTCTAATAGCTCCCCTCACCTGAATAGTTCACACCATAATGTATGAAACATACTTTGCATAGCATAGCTTGACCTTTAGAGAGGAAAAACACTAGATGCAAGCACATGGGGTTTCAGTTTAATAGCATTTAATCCCATTTAATAGTGCTTCAGTACTGTAAAGCTTAATACTGCTGGGACCAAGTGATTTTGAAATAAAGGCAGGAAACCTCAGACTCCTAATTCAGGATAACTGGGCAGTTCATACTTCGTGAAATTATGGTTTCAGGCTGTCTGCAGTCAGGGAAGTGACGCCCTCCACAGTCACTAGCTCATATTCCCAAAGCAAAGAGCAATGGCTGGAGAGGTAGGGCCCTTGAGGGCAGTTCGGTTTTTATGAGCTCCAGCAAAATCCCAGCTCTGGAACCACAGGGGCTATGACACCCGAGGCCACAGCTGAACACTGTGGGTAGGTGCAGCATGTGAAAGACTCTCTAAATCTGTGAAACAATGAGTAAACCTAACCTAGCAGCCTTCAGTAAAAGCATTGAATCCAGTATTCTCTTCTGCTCGCTACAATGGGCAGATCTGCAGAGACTGCATAAAGATGCAAGAAAGATTCTGGTTGAATTTTGTTGACCAAAAAAATGAAAAACCGAAAGAAAGCTCAAGAAATGCTCAAGAAAGAAGGGTATATTTAAGTCATGCCTCAGATATGAAGTGATGTTCTATTACAGTCCTGAGGCATTAGCCTTCTAATAGCAGTGGAGCTGCTATCAGAAGCTGTTTAAAAATTAATTTCACTTCAGCTCATAACATTGTCACATTCAGGAAGACATTTTAAAAGCAGAGAAACTCCACACACTTGCTAGCATTGCTATTCTTCAGTTTATTTTAACTGTGCCCTTTTACCACAGCCATTTTTATTCTGCTGGGTGGTTTTTTTTTTCTCATGAACTGAATGCTGCTTACTGACATATGTGTTAATTAACCTCATTTGTGAAATGCTTTTCCCCAAGCACTTTCTTAACTCATTCATTTATTTTTAAACCAACACTTATTAGAGACAATATTGTCATCTATTTTATCCATATTCAAAACCCGCCAGAGGATATTAATACATTGCTTGTAAATAATAATATACAATAAAATTAATATACTTTAAAAAAACCTGGAAAATACCACAACCTTCTTCCCAATACTTTGAGTTCTAGTTTCATGTGTAAAATTAAAGGTATTTAAGGCACTGATGGGCTGCACTTCACACGGTTTGAATCTAGAAAATAGCTGTTCATAGCAATCAACTGAACCAGATCAGGCAGAAAAGGCATCCTACTTAGAAATTCTTCTGGGAATACATACAGTGAAAATGTTGCACAAACATTGCAGAGATACATCAGATTCCAGCTTAGATAATTATCTACTCAGATAATCAGGGATCAAAATCCCTTGCCTTGTAATTTTAAGCATAAATGTAGAGGTTTTACCCCTAAAATATAACAATCGAAAACAGATTTAAAAAAAAAAAAAAAAAAAAAAAAAAAAAAAAAAGCTCATATACCATTTCTATTTCTGATTCTTTAAAACACAGAGGGTATGTTTACCTTCCAAGAAACCATGGTACAATTTTTTTCAGGATGCAGGACAGCATTTGTCTCTTATATTTGTGCTATTACCACTTCTCAACTTTCTTTCACCCCTGAGACATAAAGAAGCCCAGAAGTATAATAAAATCTCCCTTCTGACAGAAATAGGCTGCTGGATTATTCCAACCTTAGATCCCTTCTGTTAGGAAAAGATCCATCTATGGCTGTTTCTTGGTTTCTGGAAATTGGCCAATATTCTATTTCATCTTGCACTCAACATCATTTTACCACAGTTCATAATCTCCAGCAAGGAATCTTGTCAAGTGATTTTAGAAAACGTATGGCATATCACTTCTCTCACTTTTATAGCACTTAGAAAGGACTTTGGAAAATTAACAAGGCATGCTCCCCTGTTTTCAAACCTTCCTGCTATTGATGGATAAATAATTTCTTTTCAGGGAATCTCCAACTCCTTGAACCATAGAAACGTCAGATGGTTCATATAACAAACAATTCTTTAAATTAAAATGTTATACATAGTGTAGATAGCTGCTTTCCATTTTAGAACAAAACAGCAACAGAATGGAAGACAGTTACTGAAGTACAAGAATTGGAAATAATACAGGAAATAACACAGCTGTATGTCTTGTCATACACTGCTTGGGTTCACTTTCCACTTGCAAGAATGCTGAATTTCCATTCACACATTTTATAGCAAACAGTGCTAAATCTGTACAAAGAGCAGGTCATCTTCTAGGGCTACTGACCATTGTTTTAAGGGATAACTTGGGCATTATATTGAGCCCAGATAGTCATTACTTTTTCCACAGAGGAAAAAGGGGAATCATTATTCTTCTTGAGATTTACTAACCACCTCAAGCAATTAGTTTTGAAGACTGGTTAATTAATCTTAATACATCCACTCCCTATTCCTTTGAAAGCATACTATTTTCTTGGTCTTTTTTTTTTTTTTTTTTGACTGAGCTTTCAGAGATCACTGGTGATGCAGAGGAATCCGAACATGACAGGTCCCTAGTTGGATTTTCCTGACACAAATTCCTGATTTTATCCTGAATACACTTCACAAACATGCAACTGTTATTGATATAGAGATGAAGAAGATATATGGAAACTGAATCAGATTGAAATTACTTCTGGAAGGACAAGGTGTGCTGAAGTACTTCAGGCTGTGCAAGCTTCAACTGTGCTTGAGAACAACTGCTGTCTATTTCCAGCTCTGTTCTGCTTAGGAGACTTGTCTTGCACTGCACAAAATAATCTGTCTCTCAGTGCAAACAATGAGTCTACCTAAAATCTATGTTAATCTTGATCTTCCAGGAATAAATAAAAACAGTGAACAAAATGTACCTGACTGGTCTGAAGTAAAGTAATTGTGTTCACACAAGCTGTCATCAAACAGGATTTCAAATATTTAGTAACCTGTTAAGCAGAGGAGTTCGTTCCATGCTTCAATTCCACACTGATAAAAAATATTAAGCAAAGGTATTGGACTGTTTTAGAAGGTACCAAATCGACCTCTTCAACTGCTTATTCAACATTAGTCAAACTGGTAAACAGTCCAGGGTCATCCTGAACTGCTTTTTCTACCAGTGAGCAGAAAAAGTGATACATCCCAAAGTCTAGTCCTCAGTTCCTTATGCCAATAATCAAAATCTCCTCACAGACTACCTGCACACTGCCCAAAGAAAACCCTTCTACAGAGATGTCTGGTATCTCCGTATACAAGACAAGCAACAGGAAATTATCTCTACTCTGAAAACCAAAGTGAGAGCACTCCAGTGCTTAGTACGAAACGGAAAACAATTCTCCAATTATCTCATTTGCAGCAGCAGAAATAATTCTGATCACCTAAAGCTGTGCTGAATTTAGCTTAAAGAAGTTTGTGTCTGGTATAACTATTACCCTTGCCTTAGTTTTCCACAAGTCTCATTGCTGCTCAGTTCTAGAGAGGTAGCTTTGGCTGGAAACACAGACAAAACTAGATTTCCTCATTCACATTTCATTTATATTATATAAAATTTCCCACTCTCTTCTTTCTGTGTGACCTAAATGAAAAATTCTTGCAAGTAAGGAAAGAGCTTTTACTTTTTTTTTCTAAAAATACTTTGCATTTTACCTATAAATAAGTAATAGTGATATGAAACATCTGGGCCAAGTTCACTGTAGAAAAATTAGGTCAGCTATCCAAAAAAGTGAACAGATTCATTTAATGCTATCTCTAGTATCAGAATGGATTAATTTCTTACTGAAGCACCTTTTGTGCCTCCTTAAATTCCTGGCACTAGCAGATGTTAAAAATTCTATGAAAAATATGGTGGATTATCTCAGTCTTTCTTTTTTGAGATCTGCATTTTGGATACTGTGTTTTCTGTTTTTTAGTCATGGAAAATAATACTGGGGGAAAGGGACAGGCATTATGGGAGTCTGAGAAGAATTATGTAGAAGAGAACATTACAAGAAAATTTACACCAACAGTTAAAGATTTCAGAGCAAATTAAAAATAGCTTCAAAACTGAATAAAAGGAAAAGATGAAATAAAGTAGAAACAGTGGAAACAGAGGTAAAGAGCTGACTATTCAATGTTCCTTATAAAAACTACTCAATTTTACTTTTATCCTGATTAAAGCAGTTTGTATAAATGACAATGCCCCAGAATTACACACAAATACAAAACCTAAGGACCTTGTTCTCAGGTCTTCATATATGAGTTGTTGTACTATTTCTTCCTGTGCCCTCTTCATCAGTTTCTACATTGGTCTCTATTGGGCCAGAGATTTTAACAGTTTGTCTTAGTTCTTTTTAGTTTATTTCACTCCTAGACAGGTCAGTAATAACAATAGCATGCTTATTTGCTGTGTCAGTCTCATCTTTTCCAAGAAAAACAGTATGTTTTCATTGCTATGGCAGGGAGAATATAAATTATGTTCCTTTTGTCTGCGTCATCAAACATAACAGTCTATTTATTATGGTCTAGCTCTTCAGTGTTCTTTTGCATAACTTTTCAAGTATAATGCAATTTCTAGAGTAATCACAACAGCCTTAAAATACTGAACTGAGCAATACTGAGCAGTAATGAACTTGTTGAAAGGATGGTAAATTTATTAGAGAAGAAAAACAATACCATGACAGAGAACACATATTTCCTTTAACTTTTGCTGACTCTGGGGCATAATTACTCAAGTTTTTGACTCATTTCCATTAATAAAAGAAGATAAGCAAACATTAAAATATTTTTAGATTAGTTAAAATCAGAAACAGACAAGCAAAATAAATATTATCAAATATCAAACAATAGCACTGAAACATCATCAACAATATGAATCTCAATTGTGCATTTTTTTCTTAGAGAAAAAAAAAACTTGAATGAAATCTGAGAATCTTCTGAATAGGACTGGCTGAACTGGCTCATAAAAAATTGGTTGAATGACCTAAAAGGGTTGTGTTATCATAACACAGCTCTATCAGGGAGCCCTGCTGACAAGAAGGAATATAATGCAAGAAACCTGACTCATAAACATGCTTCTCATGTTGGCATCTGGCTTATTTAAGGCACTTTTAAAAATGAAAAAATGGCAGTCAGTTGATCCAAAGGGGGAAAATGTTCTTTAAATACGGAATAGCATGATAAAATTAAAGGGAAAGTTAAAAATCAGGAATTCAGGTCAGGAAATGACTCAAGAACACAAACTCTGTTTCCTGAAACAGTACACTCTCTTGGACATTTCTCTGCAATTCTAAAATCCATGGGTGTCAGAGGCAGACTGAATTTGGATAATACACACTCCAGAAAAACGCACTGTCAGTCCCTGTCTGGCTGCATGTCACCTCTCCTTTTGCAACATAAAATCAGCAGATCCTGGCTGAGCCTTTGGTCTGGCCTAACAGGATTACACCAGTTCCATTCCCAGCTGCACTGCTACTATTCAGGGTCTGTGTGTGCGGCAGGAAAAAAAAAGAACCAACAAAAAGCCAGAAAAACAAACCCAACCCTAAAAACAGTGAAATAGCAGGTAGTGAAGCATTTTGATTATTATTTTCACATGAAATTATGGACAGCATCAATAATGTATTAAGGAAACAGTCTGAACATGTTGCTGTCTTACACTGCCAAAATTCATGTTACCTAGTACCCAGGAACGGCTTCTTACACTTATTATAAATTCCACAGAAATACTGAAAACCTGCAAGCAGACCTCCCAGCTGAGTTAATGTTTCAGGGGAAGTAAAAAGAAAGTAAATTCCAAGTAAGAAACTTGCAGATGTCACTGCGTGGAACACTGAACATCCATAACCTACTTGGCTTTATATCTGCTGGCTGATTCTGTCTCCCTAAAAAAGGTAACAATTCAAGCTGAGTCCCCTTCCCTCAAAACAGCAGGAACTCAAATCCAAAAACTGACGAGAATAAAGGAAAACATTCCCCTAAATGTTAATTTATTTGGAATAAGACCAACAGATGAAGCAGCCTATTTTCTAGGGAAACTTGTTTTTCAGTCTTTCTGAAATTTATTAGTGAAGAAATGAAAGGTTTTAGTGACTTCAGCCATGGAGCAAACCCCAAATATTGACTTGAGATTCTCTGAAGGACACTCAGTGCAAAGCTTAAAAAAGGTCTCAAGTGCTTTGCTTAGTGTCAAAAAGACACATTTTAACCTTGGTCTTCAAGGTCATAAGCTAATTGCCAAATTGTCGTTTTTGTGCCTTAAAAGGAAAAACAAGAGCTTGTGTCTTATACTTGGTGTCAGTGGCCCAAAGATATAACCATCAATTCCTGTCTGCTTTTGCTTCTGGAAAGGATATAACTGTGCCACCAGATCCCTGAGCACTAAGGCTTTTGCAAAAGCAAAATTACTAAAAAATTAATCATAAATATTGTAAAATAGATCCGGAATAAACCATCACCTTTTACAGAAGCTATTGTTATGTCTACGATGTTTTTTGTGTTGAACACTGTCAGAAACTAAATAATGTTCCCAAACAACCTGTTTTGCTAGGATTAAAGAAGTATGTCCTAAATGCTGCCCTTGGTAATGAACTAATAAATGTTTAAGTGTTTTGTGAAACATCACTTTTTGTGTTCCATTTTCTGAGCTTCTGAAATTGCTTTCGTGACAGGGAGCCACAGCTCTTTGCATGAGTTACCCATATCTGGTTATGACTGTGTACATCAAAACTGCCTTTGCGACTACACCAGAATAAAACCTCACATCCATTTCACGTGTCCTGAATTCAATGACGTGACAGGAGTTATTTGAAAATACTAGGCAAAACTAAATAAGTAGCACTCATCTTATGAGAAAGGCTTTGCCCTTATGATTGTTTACTGATGTAGTTCCTAATTCTTCTAATCCTTATTTTTCTGGCTGCTCCACAGACACCCAGGAAGCCTCAGAAGAACTTAGAGGAATCTTGATCTCTACCTTTATGAGCACCATCTGTCACCATTACATTTTTTCGAAGATGACAAACTGACAAACAAACACAGTCATTAACTATCCCAGCTGTCTGGGGGCTCCCTATACATGCCCTGCCACCTCAATCAATTTTATGGCAAGGCTAAATATGTATGAAAATGCAGGGTTCACATGGTCTTTAATGGCCCTGCCCCTCTGTAGGTTTGGTTTGGAGAGGTTTCAAAGATCATTGTCTCATAACAATGTTTTATCATCTCAATCTTCAAAGTAACAAGCCAATTTGTGGCTTAGCCCATAAAGGGACACTTTTAGATAGGTAAAATGAGCAAGGAAGGGATGTGTATGCATTTGTGGATAATAGGGTTTGAAGGAATCAGGATATAAAAACTGGTGTTTAAAGAACAAGTACTGTAATTGTTCCCAATGCTGAGGTCCAGACACTGGGCAATAACTTGCAAGAAATATCAAAATATGTCATCAAATTCAAGTCACAGATTTATCAGAGCTTGGTATGGTTAAGGCCATAACTTCATAAGTGTAATTTCTAAATCAGTGCTTCAAAGCTTTACTTCATTTTAATCACAACTCAAAGAACAAGAAGTTCTTTACCACCTTTTCTTTTGACTTTAATTCCTAAATGCTTTTTGACAGAGTTAGTAAACTAATCACCTTCCTTTGAATGGCTGCAGAATTTTCTGAAGAACTGTTTGAATGCAAGGAGCTCTGCCAAGAAGGACTCTGATTCCCATACTGTTACACAGATTTCAACACACCTGAGTAAAACACCCCAGGCATTTCCAGATACTCCCTAAAAAGGACTCAGAACACTGACTCACTCACATTTCCACTGTTAATGAGATATGGAGGAACTCTTCTGTCAAGCAGTCTCTCTCCTGCTGTGCACAGTCTACCTCGCTACACTAGATCTTTGTGACTTCAGCTGCACAGTAGTAAGAAACATAATGTATGTCAGAATGGTCTATTTTTCTTTCAAAAAATTTAAACATGAGTCACTCAGCACAGCAGAAAATAATCTGATGCTTTTCATGGGGTGTACTCATGTTGACACCAAAACTGACTTGGAAAATGAGATAATGTCTAATCATATCCATTATGTGTGACACAATCAGACACGATTGATTTGACTAAATATAGATGCACACAATGCAGACATCTGCAACTGAACTCGGCATCCCAAACCCTCCACACTGCTGATGGACAGAATTAAGAGCTTCCAAAGAATGATTCACTGCCACAAGTAAATGTCTAAACAGAACTGCAGGTCAGAAGTGCCTGTTTATCTTCACTTTTTGTAAGAGTTAAGCATGGCCAGTTGAGATGCAGATACTTACATATACATCACCAAAATTATCTGACAGGATTAAGACTTCTTCATGCGTGGATTCAGGTCTACACTAACTGGTCCAAGAAAGGTATTGCCTTTGTCCCCAAACCTTATCTTGCCAACATCCTCAAATCATTCTGACTATAACATTGTCTGTAAATTGAAGCATGGAATTTTTTCAAACTCTGCCACTCTGTAAAGCAGAATGCAGGGAATTTAACTAGAAGTTGTACCAGAAATTAGATTTAAAGCATGGATCTGAGAGATTTATGTAAGAAGCAATGCCCTCTTGAAAGCACACTTTTCTGATATTCAATCTAAGCTCTTGCAAAAGGTCAAATAATGCTGTGAAAATTCCCCATTCCCCATTCCCCATTCAGCTGCATTTTCACCACGGAAGCATAAGCTAGATAAAGCCAAACATCTCCTTGAATCTGATCCAAATGTTACTGACTTATGTGGGAACTGGTCTGGACCTTTAATGTTCAAAAGGGGTCTGAAAAGTCCTGTAATGAGATGAAATAATGCTATCTGTTTGGAAGAGATTAATCATTATTAAAATATGCCACTATCCTACTTTAGTTAGCACAATGTATGAAAACAAAACAACTAAACAAATATCCATGAAAAATCTACAGGGATAAAACTCTTACTTGATCAAAGACAATATAAAGCTCTGTTGCTCACTTTAATGAGGCTGGGATTTTAGTGTATGATGTGGCTGTATGTCACTGTACATCAAAATGAACACTCTTAAAAAATGTATTCTGCTTTGCTGCACTATGTAAAATATTAGTCAACCTATGTAAATATAGATGAATTTTGCATATCATTTTTTCTGTGTGTACTTGAGTTTAACCCTATAATTAAAATATAAATGTTCTCACTCGGGGTCTCAGAAAGAGAGGATGAAGCTCATTTATTTCCCTGGCTTTCAGCACACCACTCTGTTTTGCTCATTCACTCTTCTTGACCCCAAATGCTAAGTGCAATCAGTTGTTGGATCACAGGGAAGGCTAGCGAGCTGCCTCTGGCACACTGGTCCTTGAAGGTTTCAAGTTCCTGCAATACAAATGATTTTTTAAGAAAATATAGATGCCACCCTTTAATGCAGGAAACAAGAGTCAAAATAATTGCTCTATGCTCAGAACAGGACACATCATGTATAGAGGTTATAGAGGAAGAGAATTGCAGGTGCTTTCTGCTGCTTGCTCCATTGTCCTGGTCCTGTCCCTGTGCCTACTGAGGACCTGTCTGGAGCATGCTATCATTGCCTTTCAGCCAGTAGATTGATTTTCTTTCTTTGGAAGACTCAAGACATGGGAAGGAAAGCTGAAGAAAATTATGACCTAGAGTGTGTATGGGACACACATATGGGAACTGGTGTAACTGCACCAAAAAGTGAACTGGTGCTGAACAGCCCTTGACCCTTTATTAAACCCTGTTATTTACAAAAACATGTAAACGGTGGCAGCATACGGACTAACTAATGGAAATTTTCCTTGGACTGGGTTAACTCCTGAGTGGTGCGTGGGAATGTTTGGGAATGCTAGTTGGCTTATCCCAAAACATACCAGGGACCATTCTAACAACTTAGCCATACAGAGTGAGATCTGCTGCCCAGGAACATTCCCTGGTACTTACTCATTTATTAGTACAGACATAGCCTAGGGACTAGAAACTGAACAGAAACCAGTTGTGTGAGATGCTGTCCAGTACTTTTGTGACCAACAGGTTTATGAGTGACAAAATTATAACTTTTCAATTCAGTTCCTAGTAGTTACAGATTCCATTTACAGGTGTGTGAAATTTCTGGGTATGCTCAAAAAGTTGGAAAAGGCACATTGGGTCCTGAAAGAAAAATGTGTAGAGAGCAGATGCCCAAGAATAACCCTAATAAAGTTCCTGTGTTTCCAAAACAAATAATAAACCTTGCATATCCCAGGAAACATGGCTAGCAGAATGACAAGATTTCCCTTCCCCCATATATTTCCAAGGACAGGGGATGTAACAAAACAAAGAGAAGAAAAGAATATTGTGTAATTACTGACAAATTTAAGAGGAGAGGAAGGCAAAAAAGCCTGAGGTCTTGCATCCATTACAAATGTATGGCACTCCTAAAATCAAAAAAGTCCTTTGTACAAGAAGCAGCAGCTTTTCTTCCCAGTTTTCCTTCTTTTTTTTTAATCAATTCAGACTTAGATCTATTAGAAAAAATTGAGCCATCTGTTTTCTCTGGACATGCTGTTTGCAATGTAAAAATGTAAATATTATTGTAGAATTAGAACATATTTGGGATGGATCTGCGCTATTGCTTATGTGACTCCAAAACAGAAGAGAGTTTGAAGAACAGAACACTAAAATAATTGAAAGAAACTGACACTTTAACCCATGATATCTCTAGGACTACAATTGTTTTATGCTACATCAAAACATTTTCTAGAAAATGAAACAAAGTGAGGAAAAGTAATTCAAAACGGACAGCATAGCAATTTCGTTATAATTAATGGCCACATCAGGATCCTCTGGGTCTTTTGAATCCATCTATGTAGGTAATTTGCAATCTTTCACCCATTTGTGAAGGTAAGCACTGAGATAAGTGGAAAAATAGAGCAGTGGGAAGAAACAAACACTTTCAAAGTTTTCTGAAATATGAAATCAAAATAAAACTGCAAAGAAAGAAATAAATATTTTAGTGGAAGCAAAATATTCTAATCAATATGTTATTAATAAGCAACAGTGCAGTATCTTAATTACACTTCAGGCAATGGTAGAAATATAATAGATTATACACTTGTAATCATTGCAGGATTCTTCTTTTCCCTCATGCAGCAGAAAAACCGAATGGAAGTTCCTGTGCAAATACATTAATGGACATAAAAATTACACTCTGTCATCTGTATAATCCCTGCCTGCAGCCAAAGGTTCAATCTGCTGACTTTCTAAGCTGGCCTGACATGAACCTCCACCAAGAGCAAAGCTGAGCAATCACAGCTAAACCACAAGTTCAGCCCGAGCCATCGGCCTTCCCGCTGAGTGCATAACCCAAACGCTGCACCACACCAATGGCATTTACGAGCTAAGAACAAGTTCAGGCCAAGCTGGCATCCACCTGTGCAGGTCTGTGAATACATAATACCCATGTGGAGGTTCCCTGGGGGAACAGCAAGCTATTTATATAATCCATATGAAATACCTGATTTTATAGACAGCCAAAAACATTAGGTGCTTATATGCTAATACTATAGATCGAATTAAAATGAAAATGCCAAGTAATTTCTTATGAACACAGAACAAGAGGCTACTAATAATTTTGAAGTTAGATTCTTGAAGTTCAACTAAGTATGACATTTTTAGTTAGGCAAGGATCTTTCCCCCAGTTATAATAGGAGAAAGTGGATTTGAATCCTTTATACAGAAGTGTAAATCCTTGTATCCTGTCACCACAGAAACTCATTGGTGTTGTGTAATCCTCAGGGAATGATTCTGAGAAATGCTCAAGACACCTGTCTTCACTTTTCAGATGTGAATTTATTGGAGGAGTAAAAGATTCCTAACTTTCTCTTTGCCTCATTTTTACAATTTATTGGAATACTGCTTGTTCTTACATTACCAAGAAACATCAAACATATTTATTCAAATACAGTCTCATGAAATAAAAGTGATTTATATTAAAAGAGGAATCTCAAACAACTTTCTGATGGAAATTCTTTATACTTATCTGCTGAAACCAGAGTTCTACAATAGTCAATCACAAATACCTATGAAAATTTTAAACTAAAAAAAAGCTACTTTTGAAATCCATCATTGAACTAAAGAAAACTCTTAAAAAATTGAATCGAAATATTTCATAAAATATTTGAAAATCTGTTCTACAGGATTTGAAAGAGGAATTTATGTGACTTCTCATGTTGGAGGCAATATCGATAAAATGTGAGGAGCTTTTAAAGAAACCATTATTCATCTAGAAAGGTTTTCTATTCTTCAGAATGAATTAAAATTTAGGCTGATGAGTCTTTTTCCTGTAACTATTTGCAGACTTTTGCTATGTCCTTTCTCCACCTGTTTTTAATACGGGAAAAGCACATATCAGACACAGCAGTAAGGAAATAATCTGTGTTTAACAACAAAAACTCCCATGAGAAAGCTTTCTTCATGCTTTTGCATAGCATGAAGAAATATCAATCCACCTTCTATGCATCTTGACCTGTGGCTGATACCTCCTTCAGTCATGAACCGGCTACTACTGAAATCCTCAGGAAATCTCATTCTGTGACTATTGGCACATAAGCATTTTTATTTTTTGCAAACCAATATTCCTAGATAGTGCACCCAAACTCTCATTAGCAGCATTATCAGCACTCTGGGATTACAGAGATTATGAAGAAACTGTAACATACACAGTGGGAGTGTGCTGCAGAGACAGAGCTATCAGAGAGTGTCCTAAGGAGGGCCATGAGATGGAGAAGGGCCTGGAGGGGAAGCTGTATGAGGAGTGGCTGAGGTCACTTGGTCTGTTCAGCCTGGAGGGGACTGAGGGGAGACCTCACTGCAGTTACAGCTTCCAGGTGAAGAGGAGGGGCAGGCACTGATCTCTTCTCTGTGATGCCCAGTGACAGGACCCAAGGGAATAGCCTGAATCTGTGTCAGGGGAGGTTTAATTTGGACATTAGGAAAAGGTTCTTCACCCAGAGGTGGCTGGGCACTGGAACAAGCCCCCCAGGGCAGTGGTCACAGCACCAGCCTGACAGTTCAGAGTGTTTGGACCATGTTCTCAGGCACAAGGCACACAGTGTCACTCTTGGGGACAGTGCCATGCAGGGCCAGGGGCTGGACTCAGTGATCCCTGTGGGCCCCTTCCAATTCAGCCGACTCTGCGATTCTGTGAACTCGCACCACACAAAACAGCCTACAGTTACCATGCTGGCAAGAAACTGAAGCTATCCAGTCCATAGGACTCCTGCAGTGTCCCATCACTCTGGGATAATGAGAAAGAACAGACTGCAGCACTGGAGAAAACGTGGGCCAGCAGAGACACAACCCACAGTACCCAGCTACGACGTGTTTTCAGCAGCGCTGACTGATAATGAGATGGGGATTCTGCAGGAGCCAGGCTTGACCTGTCCTGGCTGGAGAGCTCCAGCTCATGACATCTCCATCCAGAAGGAGATGCCCACCACTGCAGAATTACATCAACACACAGATTTAAATTCTGCCACTACAAACACAAAACCTTCATAATTAGTTTCAATAAATTGATAAGTACCATATAGAGGAGTTCATGGAAGAAAACATCTACTAGAAACATTGCAAACAGTAAAAAAAAAAATATTAAAAACATTAAAAATACCTCATACACTGTGCGTAACTTTTCAATTAAACACTATCATACTACAAATTTGTAAGTGTTGCTCTAGCAATTTCTTCTTTTTGCTACTATGACTTTTTTATCAGAAATATTTGAGAACACATTTACACCTCTATTGTATAACTATAAATATACTGTCTTCCAATATACTGTCAGAGAAGATTATTTTCAATGGTTACATTGTGGCTATAACATGCAGCTAAATTAAACTGTCATAGAAGATTTATTTATTGAGATTAAGTCCAAACTTTGCTTTGAAAAAAAACTGCAGAGTTATATGGCTCCCTCCCAACCTGCATATGAGAGGTTCTTTTGCATAAAGCCAAATGGAGACAGGAGGCAGGTGGGGAAGATGAAAATGGGAAAAGGACACTGTGACCCCAGAAGCTTCCACAATGTGTCAGGTGCAGGGCTTTGGAAGTGTGCACAGACAGGTTTAATCAAAGAGCATCAGCTACTCCTTCAGGCTTTCATTCTAGAATCAGCAGGAAGCAAACTTCTAGAGTGAGGAAAACCAACGGGGGGGGAGGGGGGGGAGGAGGAGGAGGGGGTGTTCAGACAGACCACTTGTCTCTTACTATCAGTGAACTCTCTACTTAAAACTTTCCTAGGTCAGGACTGGCTGAGTGCTTGGGGGAACATACAGACCCACGCTTAAATTTCTCTAACATTTGTTCTGTATCTCTCCCCTTTTCAGAGCTAATGAAAGCCTTCTACAGAACAAAGAAATGCATTCTGTTGATTGGCACTAGCTGGTACAGCATTTATCACAAGTTTAGTCAACTGTTTGCACGGCAGGCCTGTGAGGCTCATCCTCAGTGACCTGTATGCTGGTTAAAATGAATGTTTCACTACAGCCCCTGCACTCAGTCCCAGTAAAATCTCTCACTGTTGAAAACAGGGTGGCTGCATGAAAATGAACGTTTGGAAACAGGTCCAGAAACACTCTTAACTCTTAAACTGTGAAGGGAATTGTTTGCAACACTGTATATGGATTAGGCAAAAAGCAGGACAGGGAACTTTCCAACTTGTTACTCACAAACTAAGAATTGGTATAAGACACAAAGGTCATCAACAGCCTTGTCATCAGAAACTGTGAAGTTGTGCAGTTCAAAACCCTGAAAGAAGGTGGCAAGACAAACAACAGAATCCAGAGTCTCAAACTTCAGGAGAGCAAATATGACCTTGTTTAGAAAGCTGCTCGACAGCATCCTGTGGGAAGGCAAAAAGTCAAGGAGGACTTGGTTTTCAGGACACCCTCCGCAAAAGTATGAAAAGGGATGTTTGTGATACACCAAAAAAAGCATTGTAGGAAGCCAGCATGGATGAACAACAACGTCCTGACTGAGCACAGGTGTAAAAAGAAAGCGCAAGGATGGTGGAAGAAGGAGGAAACCATTTGATTCAATACAAAGACATTGTCCAACCACATACGGATGGAGCTGGGTAGACCAAAGTCTGGGTAAAGTTACAATTAGCAAAGGAAATGAAAAGCAACTCTAAAGGTTTTTAAAGAAACCAAATAGTAAAAAGGGAAGGTTGAAGAGAAGATAGGTCTATTACTCAATGTGGCAGTGAACCTAATGGTTCTAGAGGAAACTAATGGACTAAGTCTGAGGAGCTTGGTGGTTTTTTTACCTCTACCTTGACAGGCAATGTTTGTCAAGTCTGTGAGCCAACTGTGAGAGTGCAGGGAAGTAAACCAACTGTGAGAGTGCAGGGAAGTAAAGCATTATCTAAACTACCAGAAGATTAAATTGGGCCAACTGGATATATGTAAGTACAACTGATCACATCAGAGACATGTGAAGTTGCTGAGGGACCCTGCCAATACCAATGCAAGACTGTCATCTACGATCTTCCAAAGGTTTTGGAAATTGAGAAAGGTTCCTGATTCTTGATACCCAGAAAAAGGCCAATGTTGCACCCATTTTCAAAAAAGGGCTTCCCCAGAGGTAACCTGTGCACAGCTGTAGATGAATCAGCCCAATCTCAGTATCTCAGGAAGTCTGTGGTAAATTCTCCTGGAAGACATTTTCCACACATGAAGGATAACAAGGTGGAATAGGCAGCATCAATTTTCTAAACAGCAAATCACACCTGTACTTCCTTCCATGACAAGATGTTGGGCTCCCTGCACTGAGCTAGAGCAATGACATCATTTGATTTTACCAAGGTCTTCAATATGACCCCACAGTGGGATAGACAAATTGACACAGTATGGTTTGGAGATGGACAAGATAACATGAGCACAAAAATGCCAGGGCACTTGAGCTCAAAGGGTAGCAATAAGCACCAGCTTGGAGAAGCCCAGCTACCGCTGGTTACCAGTGGAACAAAACTAGGGTTTAACAGTGTTTAATGTGTGACATGGATGACAAGGTAGAGCACACCTTTGGGAAGATGGTGGTAGCATCGACACACTGGAAGGTAGGGCTGGTGTTCAAAGGGCACACCACAGAATTTGGCCAAATGTAACATTATAAACTTCAGCAAAGGCACCTGTAAAGTCTATGTCCATGACAGATTAAACCAATGCACCAAGCTGGAGAAAAACTAGAGAATATGCACCATTCCACAAAGGGTGTGCAGGTCCTCAAGGTAAAGAAGACTCAGCAACATGCCCTTTTGGTAAGGACAATCAACCATATACAGTGCTGTATCAGTAACAGTGCTACCAGCAGATCAAGGGAAGTCATCCTTACCCTTTACTGGGCACTGTGGAGACTCTGTTGGGCACATCTCGAGTACTGTGTCCAGTACAAAAGTAAGACATGGACATAACAGGGCAAGTCCAGCAAGTGTTCAAGGGCACTGGAGCTCAAGAAAGGAAAGAAGAGATTAAGGAAACTATTCTTAGCCAACTTGAAGGAAAGAAAGCTGAGGTAAAGACCTAAAAAAATCTTTATAGAGCTATAAAGACCTGCTTTCTACAAAGACCTGCTGGAAGGATATGAAGATAACTAACTTTCACTCATCTCAGTGAAATGACAAGATGCAATAAGCAGAAGTTGCAACACAAGAAATTAAGATTTGGTTTAAAGAAAAAATGCTCCCTTGTGGCAAAGACTGAGAAAATAATTTGTGGAATCTCCACTGCTGGAGACTGAAATTGTTCAAACTCAGCTGAACAATACCCTGTGCAACATGAACCAGTTGGACTAGCAGGGGTTTAGTCAAAATTACCTTAAACAGGTTAATTTCAGCCCACACTGTTCTACAATTTGGTGACTCTATGATCAGTTCAATACCATAGAAAACTGCATTCCAATATCCACCGCTACAAAGGTAGCCTCCCTTTCTACACAGAAAATGAATAAATAAGTATATTTTGGAAGCAGAGAAACATAACTTGCAACTATGTTACAAGTGATTGAATATGGACCAAATCATCACCAGCAAGGTGTGATATGTGGTAATAAATTATTAAAAGTCAAGAAAAGAGCTCTTGAGAAAAAAATGAAGGAACTGGATTGCTTCTTCTTAATCTGGAAGGACCTCCAGTATACAAAAAAATTCCAGATCCACAATACTTCAAAGATAAAAGAAAAACTATTTCCCTGAACTAGGCAAGGAGTTACATCACAAAAAACTGTAGAAGTTAAACATTTGGAAACCAGAATTGAACCTCTTATTTCCTTCCACCAAAGCAACTTCTTCAATGACAATAAGATTTCCTAACTTAACATATAAATATCTATATGACATTATATCAAATGCATTATTGAGTCTGGGTACATTAGCTCTTATTGTCCTTCTTATTAATATACAATTAATCTTGCAGTAGCTGGCAATGTGCTACATTTCATTTTGTCTTATTACTCTTCTCTTCAATTTTCTGTCTAAAACTTTGTATTTAGTTCTTTAAATGGGGCTGGAACATCTACCATTCATTAGGCACAAAATATCACCCCTATCTGAGAGAACTATTAAAAACTGAAATGGCAAAGAAAAGATTGTTTGCCTTTAGAACTGAAAGCTTCTGATAGGCTTTTAAAAAATTATTTTAATATTTTCCATATTCCTTTTACAACAGATTTTGAATCAACTTCAGAAAATTTCATTTTAATAGACAGACTTCTAATTCTTCCTCTGAGTGTCTATCTGACTGAAATGCAGCTTATTTTTTACCAATTATATTTCATAAATTTCTAGTTATTGACCATATTTAGGCTGCTCAAGTTGTTTGAAAGTGAAAGGGCTTCTAAATTTTAAGGACTGCAGCTGATGATCTACACAACCCTTTGAAATTTCAATACTCACATGAGAATATGTTAAGAGGGCCTTTCCATTGTGAATTATTGTGTCGAGTGCAATGATGCCTTCAGGCTCTAAACAGAGATTTTGGTCATTGAAATGTACATTTTAGAGTAAAGAAAGCATAGTTAATAATCTGCTTCACTAAACTTTCCCTAGGATATGGATGTCAGACTATCCATTTGCCCTGAGTTGGAAACCTTCACCTATTGCAGAAAAACAAATCATAATCTCTATCTGGTTCAAAAAGTCCCCAAATCAAAATAAGATCAACTCAGTATAGAAGTCCCTAATGAAAGCTCTCAGCCTGAAAGTGTACTGTATATCTTGAGATGTAACTTTAAAATTGAGACTGTTTCAGTGTTTTGTCAGGCTTGAAGGTCACCATTAGCTTTCCTTGAAGTTATTACACTTGTAACTGGAAAAATACAGCTAAATGAGTACTGAGTTGCTGACAGACTAGTACGTTTTCAGCAGGATAGATTTTGACAGAATGCACATAAAAACATTCTGCCGCAATCATACCCAGGCAACTTTATCAAACCTTGAAGCTCACATTACAAAATTCATTTGAAAGTCACAAAACCAGAGATCTTTTAAAACCAGTGTCAGACACAAATAATCAGAGACATTTATTTTCATAGTAGTTATAGGTGCCCATGCAGTAAGTTCCTCGTTCTATAAGTGGTGTTACAATATCAACATCCATAATCAGAAAAATTAATCTTCATAATCTTAAAATAAATTTACTATTTGGAGGGCTTTGCATGTATGAAAAAACAGCTTTTTAAGTTCATAATAAGTTAGTCTTCAAACAAAATATCTCTCAGTGTTGTCCATCTATATAAACTTTGCACAAACACTGCTCCCTTCCCACAGTCAATGCCATAAATAAGGGTGATATCCAGATGGTGCAAGCTGCTGGGAAACCACTAGTCTTTTCCCAGTTATGTTGACATGCATAAATGCATTGCTATCCCCATTATCCCCATTATATTTATCTGTGTCTCACTTAATTGCATTTATGACATCATCTGTACCATGATTCCAAAGAACTGTTTTTGTAAATTATAGGAACTCCAAAGATAAACATAAAGAAGCCCGAACTGTCATAAAAGAAAGTGGATGACAGTAAAGTTATTTTTTGTAGTTTTGCAAATTAGAAATCATCCAGTCATCGACTTAACTACTAAAAATGCACATTTTCAAGGTTCTCAAATCAAAACACAACACCGCTCACAAGACATACACAAAAGGCAGTTTAATCAGTATGAATGTAAGTCATCCAGGTAATTGAGAATCCACACAGTCCTTCAGCCTGCACAAGGAAAAGCCAACCAGTAAATATCTGTACTAGTGCAGGAAACAGAGCGCAGTTTTTGTAACTAGAAATGGAAGTGTTACGTAAGTCTAGCAATACCCAGTCAAACATAGTTCACCTTCAATAAATAGACTGCAAAGGTGAGAGATGGATAAACTAAGCTGAAACTTACAGGTTTCAAGGCTTTGGCAGGAGAACTATACAACTACAGCACTTGTTCTCCCATCTTGACTGTCATCTGTAAGAATATCTGAAGTTTTGTCAGGAGATACTTCAACAATTTGTCTAAAGCCAAGATACACTCTATGTTTTTAAAGACTTTCTCAGATATATCCAGATTTTAGTGTGTAAATACTGCAATTTGCCCTTCAAAATTGATTCAGTGGCTGATTTCTTCGCTGTAGTCAGCAGCCCTTATTTTCAATTTCTTGCTCTTCAACCAGACACGAAACACTGTGATTCTCTGTGCTGACTCTACTGTGATTTAACACTACTCAGTGCTGACATGTTTAAATTATCTCAGGTAGCAAGAAGAAAGCATCAGTGTTAAATTAATTCTCATTCTAATATTTTACAGTCAATGAAACCTCTTAGGAGATACATGTCCTACTGCTCATCTATGCCAAATCATCTGTCAATCTTCATTTATGCAAATCAACTTGCGTTTTTAACCCCTTTAAATCTGCAAAACTGACAAGTGCATTAATGCTTTATAACATGCTTTATAAAATCCACACACAGAAACAGATTAGCTCAATAAAAGTATAATACTTCCATGTCTTCCTATCCTTCTATCAAATCATATAAACACTGTTAACTAATTTCAAATGCCAGAACTAAACTTTTATGCCTTTCAAAATTTCTCACTCATTATCAACTCGACTAAATGACTCATTAATATTCAATTAAATAGTAGAGAAAATGTAATTTATTGCTTCCAAATGTAATAAATCATAAAAACAATTTTAAAAATTCAGAAGCACAAAATGCCAGAATCATGTTTAAGAATGTGATACAATATGCACACGAAGAAAATTAAATGAATTGGTTTAGTATATTTAAAAGTCTATTTCTTTATAAGGTCAGTAAAATGAATGTACTACATATGTGAAACTAGAAAAATCTTGTTGTAGAATGAAAAGAATATTAAAATATTAGAGTGGGTTTTTTCCACTTCCTTTTATGTAACTAAAGTCTAAGTTCATAAAAGAAGTTTGTTGCTTTTCACTTCAGTTGCCTTAAAACCATTGAACCTCAATCAGAGGATAAAGCACTTTCTGAATTGGAGGGGTCTTAAGGTTGAATATACATTTATGGGTAAGCTTAGATAATTTACATTTTCATATTACTTCCACTGCTCCCTACATACCTCTTGTGTACAGATTAATTCAAATGCTTACAGAACTGCAATTTAAGCACAGAGAATCCCATTTGTCAAAACAAACTAATAACTGTCAAGTGTCTTGTAGTCCTCTCATTTTTAAGCTACTAAAAAAGATACTTTCATGCATTCCTGGTCAGAAGTTAATTCTGCTTGAATGGAGCCTCTGTATTCAGAGACAGCCTCAGAAGCAGCAGCAGCTTCTGTAACACTGGCTGCCTGCTTCCCAGGTCTGGGATTTTACCTTCCCAGACACAAAACCAGATAAAACAGTTTTGTGTGTACAAAGTGCACCCCACAAGGCTGGCTACTTCAGCCACCCCCTTTATGTACCTGTGGGACAGAGACATGGTCCTATCCTATCTTCTCCCTGCCCCTCTTTGGGTAAGCCTGCTGAAGGATATCCAGCCAGCAGTGCCATGCATTTCCTCAGCTCAGAATCTGCAAGGTCCCTTAATGTTTGCCATGTGATGGGGAGGAAGAAGGAACTCCTGACTGCCTTTACACAATTCATATCCTGTAAGGTCCAGAGACCATCCACTCACAGAACTTTCAGCACATGAAGAGGAACACAACAATACGGTGACAGGATAACAACACAAGCTTGTGCTGGCATTGTCAAGAGCTCTGCTGAGCTCTCTCTACTTCGATCATTTAATGACAGAGGGTAATTTCCTTTAATTCCATTTAATGCCATCTATTTTCAAAAAGGGGGAAAAGGGGAACATAGATGAGCATGTGCATATGTTACATATACATCTCTAAAAGGAAGGAAAACAAACATATCACATAGCACAGATAATATAGCTTATCCTAGACACAGAATGTATCTAAATCCAACTGCAATACAGCAATCCAGGAACTGCATGGGGGGATTCAAGCACAAGATGAAACGCTGAACAGAATTCAGACCAAACGCACTTATTTTATTCCTCTTCCCTGCTCTTCTAGAGCTATGAATTACTTCTGGCATGAGTCAGACACAATTTTCACCATTACCTTTAACACAGTTTATTTTATAGTTGTAGTTCCAGGCAATAGGGTACAGTATCAGCAAAAAAGGTCAGAGAAACACAAAAATCATCTTGCACAGGAGACCTGGAAATGATTAGTAAAAAAAAAGATAAAAGTAATGTAAAACACCTTAAAAACACAGCTCTTCAGGTAGCTGCTTCCTCTGCTACTTGGTCAGAGAAATGCTGCTAAAGGTGGCAAGTACATCACTTTCAATTATTTTTATAAAGCTTTATTAATTTTAAGTAGTCACATTTTTTTACTGCTTGTTCAAACCAAGACTACTGGGCATCCTTTAAAAAAACATTCACAAGAGCCCCAGTAGAATTTTCTTATCCTCTGTAGCACAGAGTTTACAACAAAACCCCATCAAGCTGCAAAGTAGAAATCCTATACAGAAAACAATGTGGTATCCAAGATTACTCCAATACCTCCACATGCAATGCAAGTGAAGATAGAAAAGAATGGAACAAAACGAAAAAAAACAGTTAATTGAATGAGGGAAACACACCTACATGGTTTAATGGTTTAAGCCTACAGTGAATGACACAAAACAGTGAGTTTGTAACAGGGGTACTGCAGATCAACATGCCCTCCAGTCAGGACTGAACTAGCACTCCAACACAGGAATAAATTATACCTTAATCAGATTAGCCAGAGTTGTAATCAAAAATTGAGTATTTCTTTTATCCTCAAAAGATCCATGCAGTCTGTATTTATTTCTTGCAGATATGACTATTAATATCAAAAGTAGCTGAAATCTGATGAAAGATGCAAATATGAAATATAACAACCCTAAGATCTCATCAAATTCCTAGGTAGAGTCTCCACAGTCAGAATTTTTCATGGTGAAATATTATTCAGAGCATATTCTTTTTTGGTTTAGATGCTATTCCTCTTTATAAATATAATATCTTTCAACATGTTCTCCTTTGTGTACCTCTCATTAATCTTGACCTGTCATGGGTGAGTGCTCTGAACTGAAGAAAACTGCCAATAAAATAAGGATGGGAGAAAAATATGGATTTTAACATCATGGGTCCTCCATGCTTAATATATGTCTCATGATTGCAGGAGAACTAGAGTAATTTATAAGTGCATGCAAGTGTGGATAAAAAGGACTGGATATGAAATGAAAGCCATGTAAACAACTGATTAGAAAAATGACAACCAGCAACCTCAAGACTACTCAAAGTACAGGAAAAAGTACTAAAGATCTTTTAAACATCTGAATAGAAAAGAGCAACAGGAAAATCTACTGGAACTGGATGAGTGATCAGGGTTTAGGGACAGAGTAGCTTCCTTGTGCAGAAAGAGCATGCACATTTTCTGCTTGCCACCTGAGGAAGATGGAACAGTAAGTTGTCTCTGCTTTGCAAAAGACATTATAACTGTACTAAAGACAGTAACTAGCCTAGAGATAATTGTGTTTCAAACAACATAGATATGCAATAATATAGCAAATACAATTGAGAAAAAGGTAATGAGTAAGATTATTCCAGCAGTCACATTTGACTGATTCAGGATCTTTATATGCTTATCCATTTGTTCTTCCATTATACTCTGTATACAATAAAATGTGTCCATCGCCTAATATGAATCTAGGTCTGACCACATATTTCTACAAAAATAAAACTTCACTGACAAACTGCATTTGTAACTCAACCGATGATGAAAGGCTGAAACTAACTTCAACAACTTCAGAGAGAACACTAGATGTAAGCAAACTTTTCTTCTTAGATAAAATAAAGATTTGCACAATATATAACGCTCATGGTCCAGGAGACCATTTTTTTAACAGCTCTGTTTGGGAGAAAATAATGAAGTGTACCTATTGATACTCTTCCTGCATCTATGTCAGGAATAAGCCATTTTCACCACATAAATGTGATGTACTTCTAATTAAAGAATCCATGCAATATCATTAAATTTACCTTAATGCATGCGCAATAAAAATTGCAGCAGTATAACTTCAGGGTGAAGAAGAGATCCTGCAGAAGATCTCAGCATTTCAATGTGTGGTTACATAAAAGGGAAAACAATGAAAAAAAATTACTTTGTATTACTTCTAATATCTGTAGTAACTGTAATTCAAATTAATTACCTTATAAGAATAAATAAACAATGATGATGTTTATTGTTCCCTGCTATGCATAAATAAAGTACTTGGTATCATGATCTCAATGAGACTTTTAGAGAAAACAGAACTGGTGGCAAGTCACACAATTCCAGCAGGAAAAGATCACTTGGCTTTCTCAGATGTAATGGCAATTGCAGCACACAGAACAAGTTTAAAAAGAGCTGTGATCAGATTTGATAGATCAAAGGCAGGGAATGAGACCCCTAACAGCTACTGTTACTTCATAATTGCAGAATATTTTGCAGAACATGTGACATTAGCAAAAACTGTCACTCACAAAAGGTTAAAAGGCCTTGGCCTCCACTGAACACCATGTTGCCTTTGATCCCACAGAACAGAAGAAATCCATGAACTAGTTAGTCACATGGCAATGTCATTAGCTGTTGTTGCTCTCCAGTCAGCTAATAATAATAGAATAGCATAGGGAGGATTTTGCAATCACTTGACAAAGACTGTTCTTACAGCCAAAATGAAATCAAGAGGTTTGCCTTCACAGAGGAAAAATAAATTTTCAAAATATCCAGAGAAAACTTTGAGACCTTTATCTTCAAGACAAAAAACATAATGAAGAGACACAAGAACAGTTCTGCCTTGCTAATATTTTTTGGGCAGGTATCTGTTGGGGATTGAGATTTCTGTTCTTCCTGAGTTGAAACTGGTCTTGTAGCTTGGTCTTTGACACCCCACAAACCCATCTTACTGCTAAATAATTAACTACAGTGAAATATAGAGATGAGAAATTTTCCTAGGGGGTATTAATTCAAACTGAACGAATTTGGAGCACTGACCTTTGTTTACAATGGTAAATACCAATCAAAACCAGCTCTCACATGGTCCTAATTATTATCAAATTATACTGGATTTGCAACATGCTCCAGAGAAGAACTGTAATTTAATTAAAACTTTCTATAGTTAAATAATGTTAAGTGATAAAGAATGATGATTCTAACATCCAGAGAATCCAGTGAATTAAAGCAGAATAACAATGTACAGTGGTTTTAGCACATGAAACTGCATGGACTCTAGCAGAGTTAAGATCCATACAATAGCATTTTGTTGGGATGGAAGGAAACTCTCCAGCTGGAGAAATAATACACCAGGAGAAATAAGAATCAAAGTGGCCTTTTCATTTATTTGGTGGTGTATACAGGTTCTGAAAAAAATCAAAGTTTCATCAGGAATTCCTCCTGCTTGCCTAACTTCACTTGCCAGATTTTAACCAAATATGTTAAAATTAAGGGAAGAAGGGGAGGCTTCATTACCTGAATCCAAACTTT
Organism: Prinia subflava; assembly: GCF_021018805.1. Lineage (NCBI taxonomy): Eukaryota > Metazoa > Chordata > Aves > Passeriformes > Cisticolidae > Prinia > Prinia subflava. Next base: position 31,185,772 of record NC_086249.1, read on the forward strand.
CATGTTGTAGAGGAGGAGAAAGCATCTGTAGGGTTGCTTTGTAACTGATCTGAAATGCACAACTTTGCATCAGTTCCACAGCACAATTAGCTCCATTTTCCTACTGAAGGGAGACAGAACTGTAGTTTTGGTCACAATTGCTCTGCCTGGGCTGGTCTCTTGAGAGAACATCATGAGCTGAACACCCACAAGCCAATACACTCAGAGTACAGCCGACAGCTGAGGGAGTCAAGTCGTGCACGCAGAGAGGGAGAGAGTTCAGCAGAGTGCTGGAACTGTCCTCTCTGCAGCCATTCCAAGGAGGGAGATTCAAAAGCAGTTGATTTTGAATCAACCCATGTATGATTTATGGTGCCTTCAACAAGCCAAATGCAAACATTCTTATTTCATTCTTATTTTGATCAAAAAGCCAATGGAGAACACTTCTGAGAACAGTGCTGTCAAGACTTATTTGGAAAAGAAGAATGAATGTAATTTTTTAAATCATGAAAAGATATACAAAACCAATAACATTCCATGTGAACAGAGGTTTCAGAGTTACTCAGTTTTCATTTTTTCACAGCACTTGCGAAAATGGGAACATAGCCCTCATCTATATTCTCTACTGGAAAAATGAAATTGTTCTGTTTTTTTGCCAAGCATAAAAGGTGATATCCCAGAAGAATGGAAGGGGCAGGAAATAAACCCAAAGGACAAAACATGCACTTTCAGAGTCTTACTTACAATTTTTATTTACTTAGAAATTGGATTTTTTTCTTCATGATCTTCCTGTAAGTGTTATGCTATGTACTCTCTGGAGCAGCAGTAAGTACAAAGGTGTGAGGAACAAAGAGTCATGCTCTCATGCAGCAATAACGTCTGGGATATAAAGTTAGTCTATGTGAAAAATAGGGTTATTTAATTCACGTTCTATAGATAATTATAAGCTGGAAACTGTAATATATTGTATAAAAGTATGTGTACATGCTCTACCCGCGTGCCTCACAGATTTCCGTGGAGCACCTCTCCTGATCTTCCCGGTCCAGAAATAGAAGGTGAAAATACAAGGCACTAATGCTGTCAGAAGAAGACAATGAACATTGACCAACCTACACCCTGGCTACTTGCAGCGAAGATCACCTAAGAGCAAGGATTTACTCTGGTCGTTAGCCTACCTGCGACAAGTCATCACACACTGCTACGGCTGTTAGATTACCTCAAAGCAAGGACTTACTCTGGACATTAGCATTTGAATATGGACCGAGGGACTTTTTCAGGGCTTAATGTAAACACTCTTAATTGCCGGTGCTTAACAGAAACAGTGGGAGGAGTGCTGCCGAAGGGGAAATAAAGCGTATTTAAGCTGAGCCCCTGGGCGGGGGAATTCGTGTACCCAGCTAGAGACCAGACTGCCAGGCTCTGTGTCTAAGGGTCACCCTTGGCTCTTTTTCCTGGGAGAAACTCTGTCAAGTAGGTATCGCTGTTTGTGTGGGGGTTTTTTTATTGCTTAAAATTCCGTGATTTGATTCCAAATTTTGTGATTTGAATTTTTAATAAACCAAATTATTGAATTTGGAAATAAATTGTCCTGGCATTTATAACAGTCTAGTCAACATATCATTTCTCTAGATGCTACACATGAAAAGTGCATGAAAATAATTTTACCACCCTTCTCCCCCACCTTGCAGTGCCCCATTCCTGTGCATGAGAATATACAGCAGCTTCATCTGTCTTTGCTGCTTTCTGGAAATTACCTTGAATTTTTAGGAAGATGCTAATTGATGACTGGAGACAGGTAGAAAAAAAAGGCAGTCTAATTTTGTACATTCATAACTTTTTCATTTTGACCATCCCCTCCAGTTACACCATTTTTAGCAGCTTGCCTTTTTTTTTTTTTTTTTTTTTTTTTTTTTTGTAAGGTATTTAGCAGTTGTAATTTCCTATTTACTGCCTCTTATATTCTCAGAACCAGTAGTTTCAAGAATATAGAACAGTCGTAGATGCTTTCTTGGTTTTTTCCTACCTTTTCTCTCAGTCTTGGGCTCAGGGGTTACCAAGCAGAGCGAGAGGTAAGGTGATCCTATCAATCACTGGCTCTTCAGCCAAGACAGTGACGCCTGTTAGTATATCTGAACATATTCCACGAAAGACCCATCACCTATAGACACGACAAAGGTTCTCATTAGAGCAACGTGAGAACCAGCCCAATGAGCGTAACAGAAAGCTGTGCTTACCTGATCAAACAGGCAGTACCACATGATGACACAGCTGGAGTGATCTCGACTGCTTGCTATCATGACATAGCAGAGCAGTACAACCCCAGCAGGCACAGAGGCAGGATCCCAACCCTGCATCACACCCAAAAAGAGCCACCTCATGCCCCTTACAAGCAGCAGCCTGCTGCTGAGTCTGGCTGTGAGCTTGCACACACTTGGACACACGATGGACACACTTCCATTTTCAGATGACATTCAGAGCTACAAACCTTGTTCCATACTTCTTACAATACAGAGCACTCAGCTGTACTGTGCCACTGCCAAGGGGCTGTCTCGGTGAAAATTCATATTTGGCGTAACATTCCCCCTCTGCTAATATAATATTGATAGATTCAAAAGAATTATTCCAGACATAGAAATTATTCTGAAATTACATCTCACTCAATTCTGATTCCTCAAAACTCTCCTCGGGTCTCCAAATATATACAGAACTGGACCGCATGGCCCTCCAATGAGTTTATTTCCCCTCCTCCTCCATGTGTACTTCCATGCCTTTTCTGGCCCTCTGGAGATGTCAGGACCCGTATGCAATCACAAGTCTTGTCTTTGAAAAAGGTACACAGATACCCAGCAGTACTGCTACCAGCACCTTCCTCGTTGATCCATGTCCTGCAGAAAGCTAGTTAAACCACAAAGGATACTCTTTCCCTCTAAGGCATTATGAATGTTCTCACTGATAACTAGGGAAATTTCTGCTGGTTTTTAGATTTGATGTAAAATCAGTAACACAGAAACCTCAGGTCATGAGAGATCCTCAGACAGCTTTGTAAAATGAGAGGCATTAGCCTTGCTATCTCTGTAAATCCCTGCCTAGATTATTTTTTAAGTTTGTCTTCCTGTTATGCATTAAATGCTGTTGCTGATTCTAGGATGGAAGTGGCTGTGGGGTAAGAAATCCCAGTGTATATTTTATATATCAACTTGTTAGGTAAGATCATTATTATTTTATCATACAAAGATATTTCTGAAATTTCACTATCACATCATTTGCTGTTTACCTACAAATGTGCTCACATCAGATGTTGATAAATGATTAAATAGCTTTCTGGCTTAAACCTCTAAAATTCTTTTCTGAAGAAAAGTAGGGAATATTAACTTCTTCAGTTTTGTACCATATTCAGCATTCATTCTGCAGATCTGGAAATACTGCTATTACTGACTTTTTTTTGTTAGGAGTGCTCTACAAAATGTTTCAAATAATCTAAACTGTATCTTCAGAAACTTAAGTCCCTCTCCTCTCCTCTCCTAATTTTTGGTCGTTTTATTTGTTGCTCAGATGTCAGTTCAAGATACTGCTACTTTTGCTCCAAGGTATCTGCCATGTTGTTGCAACTCCTTAGTCTTCCCCAGGCAGCAAGAGGTTGTTAGACTCTCAGCCTCACTGACATCCAAGGGACTTTAACAATAATACAGATTACAGCCCAAGTTTTCCAGAGCTTTTGATATTGTGTGGTTTAGTTTTCCAGATCCTGAAGCAAGAACATCTCACAATGAGAGGCCATACAAAATACCCAGTATCCTTGAAAAGTTTCATCTCGTGCCTACTACTTGAAAATGAAGTCATATTAGCTAAGTTTTGTAAGTGCTATTGCACTTCGATTGTACTTTTATCAAGGGTTGTTGCAGTTTTTAGCTCAGATTTCTACATTTAAAAGAAAACAAATTTGTGTCTTGTATGGGGAGAAGTACAACTCTAATACTCACTTGAGGCTCACGAGATTCACTCTAAGACTCACAAGAGCAGCAATCTTCAAAAACCGTCCAGAGTAACTAATAGGAATCTTGTTCTTAAAGGGAGAGGAATATAAAATCTACGGAGAGGAAGAGTCACTTCCCACAGCCTGCCTTTTGCTTCTGATTTGTCAGGATAGTTAGGTAATCCCCTCACCAGTGGAGCAAGATGAAACCTCTGAGCAACCATCCTGCTCTGTGTTCCTACAGGACAGAGGAAAGCAAAGACAAGCAGTGGACACGGCCTGGGCAGATCCTCGAGCAGATTTATCCTTCAGGGCTAAGAGAAGTTCAGGGCTCTGAGAGTTCTCAGAGCACGAGGTTTCTCTTTGAATAAGCACCACTATTACAGCACATATGTCACTTTCAAGAACGCCTCTCCCACATATCCCCGAATGAAGCTCTCTAACCTTTCAATTACCATTTCAAAAGCTGTTTTTAGGTAATACACTTGCATCATTGTAGTTTCACTGGAACTAACTATAAATGAATAAATCCAGATGGAAAGAAATCCAAAGAAACATAATAACTTCAACTCACGTACAATACAACAACCTCAGCAAATGAAGATAATAAACTAGAAATTCCTAGCACGTTTCTTTCACTAAGAAATTTTTTATAAGACTTGAAAATTTAAAGCAATTTTAGGTTATCTTAAGGAAGAAAAGCATATAACTAAAGATTTTCACAATGGAATTAAAACTAGTACAGAAAATCAATTACTACATTGAAAAGCAGAAAGGGAAATTGGTTTATAATTTTCTATCATGAAAAACAGTTGCTTTGGAACAATTCTCATAGAGGTTTACTGTGGGCTATTACTACTTGGCAGGCCCAGGACACGTACACAGAATAGGACTAACAAAGTTTATCAGTCTGGCCTGGCTACCTGTTCCAGGTAAGGGAAGCCAATCATGACCAGAAAAGCTGAAACATGTTAATGACAGGAAAACATCTTACAGAAGGAAAACATAAATCACCCCTCAAAGATAAGGGAATCTTCCCCTTTGAACAGCTGCTAAGTAGACAGTCATCAGTCCTAAAGTCAGTCAATGTGCACAAGAAGAGAAACCCAGGCTGGGCCAGGAGGAAAATCAGCAAACCAAGTGTTCCTCTGAACTAACACCAGTACTGACAGAAGACGACAGAGGCAACTCCAAGACCAACTCTAAATCCACTCTTCAGTCTGCTGGACACTCACCTACTTTCTAGTTAAGCTAGTTTGCTAGTTGAGCTGATGTGACATGCAGACAGTTATAGGACAAGAGGGAATGGCTTCCAACTAAAACAGAGAGATTTGATTAGCTGTTAGGAAGAAATTCTTTACTCAGAGGGTACTGAGACATGTGGAACAGGCTGTCCAGAGAGGCTGTGGATGCCCCATGCCTGGAAGTGTCCAAGGCCAGGTTGGATGGAGCCCTGAGCAAGCTGATCTAATGGGTGGCATCCCTGCCCACAGCAGGGGTGTTGGGACTAGACGATCTTTAAGGTCTTCCCCAACCCAAACCCTTCTATGATTTTGTAACATGGCACAAAGCTTTATGAAAATTCTCCAGTCTGAATACTCTGCAAAATCGTTAGTGCTGCAGCAGCACCAGGCCCTGTGGTCTCTATTCTGTTTTCTGTAGATCAACCGTGATCCTTTGGTTTATGATCCTTCGGTTTATGATCCTTCTTTCTACAAAGGAGAAAGCTCTTTCTTCTTTTTTCTATGATCCTTCTAAAGGCCTCATGGATGCTTCTTTTTTTTTTTAAATATCCTCACTTCTTTGTTCTTTTCACTAAGGTAAATACTAACATCAAACCCTGTGTTTAATCAAGTTTTAAGACCAAAATGAACTCCACTCATGCTTTTCTGAGCTGTCATCATCTGAGCTCACAACTACAATACTGATATTTTATTCATATGATAATTTTTTTTAACAAAAGGGAACTACATTCAACTCTTACAGAAAACAAGTTATCCACTTCCCACACAGCTTTGAGAACGCACCTAAAAACAGCAATACTTGATATGCCCTTATTTCACTTACTCAGGGTTCTTGTAGTAATTCGCACATTTTATTCTTAATGCCAAAGGTTCCCTTTCTAAACTTTTTCTCAATATTGACAAAAAATTATTTAAACATGTCAGACTGGGGGTTACAATAGAGCTGTGTTGGCAAATGCACTGTTGGTAGGAAAAAGCGCAGTTGTACAGAAATGGCTACAGAAAATAAGCCCAGACCTTAGTCTATAATCTTCACATTATATTCCATACATTTCATTTCACTAAAACTACTGTACTTGATTGTGTATGTCAGTGTTAAACAAATAATAAACATTCTACTTCAAGACAAAAATACCATTAATCCATTCCAGAGAACACTGCCTGTAATTTAATTACTGTTAAGCTTCTTGTCCACATTTAATTATCAAAACTTATATTTAAATACTGCTTATCAACGCAGATCCTTTAAGCCTCCTTTAAGACTCTGTGTGCAATTGGCTACAGTCACAAGTGCACAAACTTGTACAGGAGACTCACTGTACACACTTCAACTTTAAGGCCTTCTGCTAAGGCATTGCCTTGCACTGCATAACAGCATAAATCAGTATGAAACCAAGTTAAAAAGAATTTGATGAACCCAGTTTAACTGCCTAACTTTTCTTTTGCTCATGTTTGCAGAGCTGGAAAGTTTAACACAGCCTGATGACGCAGACCCACCATGCCAAACCGCCTTTATTTGGGGATACCAATATTGGCAGGAATTCTTCAAATAGCCAGTTATTATAGCCTTCAGCTTCTGGGGTGGCAAATGCTGCTGGGAGAGTGTTTGACAAACAGCATGCTGGTTATTAACATTTACATTGAAAAGTATGCCATATACATCCCACACATTTCTGAATCACTGCTCCACCCTCCTCATGCAAATTTAACAAATGACTTATATTTTCATGGAAATCTTCCAGTTTTATAAAATTACGTCTCCCAGGGAGGTGACTTTCATTTGTTTGGTGACTACATGAGAGCTAGGGTATAAATAAATTTGCAGATATATTGCAATGGCTCAAGCAAAATGATTATGAAGTATTAGCATGAGAAACTCTTTGGGTATTGTAGCTGACCAAAGAAGTTCACAGTTCAATTAATGAGTGTGCACAGTGAACACAAGAGTGCCTAACAACTAAACCCAAGAAATCCCACAAGCCTTCATCAAAAATGAACACATGTGGGGGGAAAAGCCTACCTAACAGGAAACAGAGATATGTGTGATGTTGAAAGTGAAGCATTCTCTTCTACCTACTTGTAGGATACAGAGAGTGAACTAAAAGCTGGATTTTCTGGGGCTTGATAACAATGTTGTCCTTTCATTCAAGACCTCAGGGACTACATTTAATCACCCAGAATATGATAGATTCAGACATGATTATTTTTTTTCCTGTGCACAGTAAGAGGTAGATCCATCAAACCTAAATCACATGATGATTTGTGTTTTTGTTCCATACACTAGGCTATAAAAGGAAATTACCCCCCACCATACCAGCTCTTCTACCTTTTTGATCTCAACAAGACTATTGCAACATATTTTTGGAAGACAAAGCATCTCATCAAAGAGACTGACAATCTGAAACACAGCTGCCACATTGTACAGTACTCCCTGAAGAGATTATGTTTAATGAAGAGTCTGGAAAATAATTTTACAGGTCATTTCAAGCAAGACAGTTGAGACTAGAGATAAAAATTACATTGTCAATGGCAGAAAATGTTATATTGCAGGCAGGAAAGAAATCATTAAACATTTTATTTACAAAGAATAGATTTTTAAGTATGTACCAGGTTTGGTAATTTTGAGAAACAGCTGGAAACTCACAAAAGTTGAGGAATAGTCTATGTCTCAAGGCAGTTATGTACATCAGAACCCTTTTTCCCCCGTTTTCATCTGGTAATTTGTGTGCCTCATTTACTTTACAACTGACATTTTAATACACAATTATCCCTCCTCACATCTATAAGAAAACATTTATTTTTCACAATGCAAAATATTGCAAAGTATAAATAAGCAGTATAACCAGATGTCTAACTGAATTAGTGTCTTCTCACTAGCTTAGTACACTGACAATCTGTCTTACACTAACATTTTTTCAGCAGGGAGGTTTACATACAAGTGCTATCACTTCCAAATCCTAGGGCACATTAGAGCTCATATTTGGGGTTAGACATTAAAATGCACTTTCCATCCTGTTTTAAATCTCAAAACTGGGCTCTTAGCCAATGAAATGTTTGCACAGGGGGGACAAATCCCAACATATACACATTTTTGCACTCCAGGAGTCAATCTTCTGACATGTATATAGCAATGTATTTCATGATACATAAGGAGCAAGACTCAATGACCAGATAAAGAGCACTAAATTGTTTACTTGCATTTAATTTCTAATATATCTTGAAAGCCTAAAGTCTTAAAAAGTGGCCTCATTTTTTGGAAATAATTTATTTACATATTCTACAGATTGCCTAGATTTTGGGTTTCCTGCATAAGGTTCTGAATTCAAAAGAAAAGCAGGATTTTTCCAGCACAAAATTCCATTCAAATTTTGTTTTGCATCATACCACATATAAAGGTAAAAGCCTTCCATCCACTGCCAAAAGACTGTGTGACCCTACCTGGCACAGCTGATGAGCTCAAGGTACCTTCTCAAAATCTTTTTGCAATAAAGGTAGCAACTACCTCGGATACAGTAAAGCTGTTCTCCAGAAAGAGGAGCTACAATACAGGAAATAGATCTCTGTAAATGGTTTGGGTTTTTATCATCATCCAGAAACTACAGCACTTAATGGCAGCCACAAAACAACACACTAACATCAGCATTAGCACTAAATCACTACTCGAGGAAAACTAGTCCTTAGTATCAAGCTACTTTTCAAGCTATAGTCACACACCATACTATACCAGTAAGTGTGTTACCCTCTCAGTCAGTAATGTTCAAAAGGAGGTAAAACTCAGCTTTTTCTTTTGGACATCAGCTGTACTCTGCATTATTGTTCTCCATTAATCACCATAATAACATCAGGAAATGCCAGTAATTTGAGGATTTAAAAAAAAAAAGTAAGGAAAGTATTCTTACTGCATGTAGATGATAAAGAGTATAAAGATCATACACTGCACATGGCCTAGTTTATTATTTATTAAATTCTTGGCCTTATAAAGGCCTCTAGCAAAAAACAATTACTTTTTCTAAAAAGGCAAAATATACTTGAGATGTGGTGTAGCTGGAAGTTAGGCAGCAAAATTCAAAAGCTGTGCTTGGTAATCACCAAGGAGGTCCCCTGGAGGAGCCCATTCACTCACAGCATTCATTCCCACCAGCCATGGAAGTCCTGGCCGTGGCCGCACGTAAGCATTTCCCACAGATCTCTGTGAAGTGATTCCTTTCCACATCCAGAGGAACCCCGAAGAACAACTTCTCCATGCCTAGCATGCATGTCAAAAACAAGCCCTTGATAACTTCTTGTGGTTATTTCTACCCTTGTTCTACAAAGCAACCTGATGCAGATGCAGGCTTTCCTTATGGCCACTGTGAGGTGATGAGAGGCAACCTCCACACTGGGAATGTGCTGGACCAAGCGCTGCCAGCACAGGCTCTTTTTTCACTTCACTCTTGAAGGGAAATTTTCAGCACCCCACAGACTTGCAGATTTTCTTTGAAGAGATGATTCGAAACACTTATGCAAGATCTATCATCTCACAGCTGCATAAACATTCTGAATGAGTAGATGGCAAAAGAACTTCAGAAGTGCCATATTAGTCCAAAGCTTTAGTCCACTAGTGAGAACCAACCTGAACTAAACATCCATAAGGCTTTTTTTTCTGAAAGGAATCATTAGATAGATGCATTCATATGTTTTGAGATGGGGTTTAAGTCCAATGTGCCCATTTCAGTTACATGAGCATACTGAATTAGGGAACCACAAAGACACTCAAGAATAGCAATACAGCAGCAAATTTTGAAAACTCTGGTTGTTCTTAGCTGAGTTGATAAATATTCAAACACTGTAAGTGCTCCCAGTTTCATTGTTGTTATTCCTTTCTTATATCCAGGTAGCTGTCAAGCGGCTGGTAGGTGGCTCACACATAAAACAGCAAATATTAGGAGAGACTGATAACTGGAATTTACCAGTTAAGCAATAAAAAGTAATTTGTACAAAAGAAAGTACACATCTTCTGGCAATCATCTGAGATTTTAGGACTCATCTTGCACTGCTTAATACCCATTTCCCCCTCTGTTGGATAGCTTCTCCTCAGAAGCATTAACAAGTGGTAATTACAGTAGTCATGCTGACAACACATAACCAAAGGGAAGCTGTCAACATTAAACAAGAAATCGACGTGGACGTTAAGTTGTGGCTCCTGGAACCTTTGCAAGTTATGTTTACGTAATTTAGCGTTTATTGCCTATGTTCTTGCACTCTGCATTAAATGATAACTACCTGCCAAAACTCACATAAAGAAATTACACGGCTTTGACAAAAAATAATGATAGGAGGACGGGGTTTTTTTGCAATTCTGTTGGAATAAGGAAAGGAGGATGGTTTCATGCACACACCTGCAAAGTGCGCTCTCTCGGTGGGAGCAACCGATCGCAGGAGTTAAAATTTCCGTAATTACATTAAACCCATTGGACGCCATCAGTTTTATGTACACCCGACGTCTCTTGCCCTGCTCTCCACAGCCGCGCCCGAGCCACCCCCTGGCCTCCCTGTCAGAGGGAAGGCACCACGGTCGGTCTGCTCAGAGGAGAGCTGCCAGCCCGGGCGCGGCGGTGCCGACGCTGCTCCTCCACCTCTCCCGGCACAGCTACCCCGCTCCAGGACCGCTGACGGTCCCCACGCGGCTGCCCACGGGCGGCCCGGCCCGCGCCGTGACCCCCGCCCGCCGCACCTGTCCCGCCACCGCCACCGCCCCCCGCGCCCGGGCGGGGACCGAGCGACCCCCGCCGCGGCCGGCGGGACTCACACGGGGTAGAAGGCGTAGGGCGGCAGGGCGCTCTCCTCGCACAACTCCGCGTCCAGCAGCAGGTAGTCCTGGCTGTCGTTCCGCCGGGTCCCCGGCGCCGGGGAGCTGCCCCTCCGCGGCGCGTAGGGCTGCGCCTGGCTCATGCTGTCCCACGGCCGGGCTGCGGGGCGGCCGGCGGCTCCCTCGGGCCGCGGCGGGAGCGGCGCCGGCGCTCGGGGCCGCGCTGGGCTCTGCCCTGGCAGCGCCGCGGCCGCGCCCGCTCCGCGCCCCGGCAGCGAGGGGCTCCCGGCAGCCGGAGCCGCCGCCCGCCGCGCCGCAGGCGAGGCGCAGCTCGGAGCGGGGGCAGCAAAGTTTGCGGCGCGTTAGGCGGCGCGGCTGTCCCCGGCCGGAGGGAAGGGGCGGGAGGTGGGAGGGCGGCGGGCTCTGCTCGCCTCCCCTGGGCCCTCGGTGCCCCCTGCGCGCCTCCTCCGCCCGCAGCGCCCCGGCCCCGCCGAGCCGTGGCCCTGTGCGCGCCCCGGCCCCGCGGCGCCGCCTCGGGCAGGGGCCATGTCCCGCTGACCGCCCGGCTGGGAAGCAGCCGCCCGCCGCTTCTCGCAGGGCACGGCCCGCGGTGGTCTGAAATGAATCCCGCCGAGCCCTCCCGTGGGAGCTGGGCAGGACCGGCGGCGCGGCTGGCCGTGGCTCCCGCGGCTGCGGAACGGGACTCTTGCGTGGATTTACTGTGACTCGGGGGTACAGCCTGCGCTGCCCTTGTGTCCTCGTGTGAGTGCCGAGGAAGAGCATCAGTGAAAATGAACGCTAATCCAGTAGACCCAGACCATCTGCAACTTTCAAGTCTTCCCCATAAAGTGGAAAATTTCCATGGAAATTGTACTTCCTTTTCAGGCTCTTTGCCTCTTTCTTTCATCTCTGAAACATCTTACAAACGCTGTTCACCTGTTTCAGAGAAGAGCCAGTTTTTAATCACCTCTAATAACTTCAGTAAAGAGCAGGGGCAAAATACCAATTATCGGTAAAAAACCTGAAACAACACAATATTTTATCAGTAATAACACTTAAGCAAAACTCAGTCCACTTTTCTTTCTCAGTTCTGCTTCACTAGTAGCACTTTGTTTGATGACAGTTTGCAAATAAATAATTACAAACTTTTCGAGGAGAAATGTATTGCACTGAAGAATTAACATCTGACCTTTAGGTATCTTTCATGTTAAACATAGTACCTACCATTTCATAAGGGAATGTTAGAATTAAATGTTGTAAATGTATAGTTAAAACATTAGTGCATCCAAATAAAATCACTCCTTCATTCCTGGCCGTGTTCACGTATTGAATTCTTGCCAGTGTTTGTGTTGGAAAAGCACACAGCCCTCTCAGTACTCTCTAGGCACGCACACCTTCCCCTGATTTAGTGATGTGCTGAGAAAATAACTGGGCGAGCCCCAGGACAGTTGTTTGCAAAGCAGGCTGGCACTGCCCGAGCTCTCCCGCAGCCCTGGCCAGACCATGAATTCAGTGGCTGCCTGGGCCACTGGGACTTGTCTCACCTACTGAAACTGCTAGAGGAAGAGGTGTGTAAAGAGACCTGCTGCTCATTTCTGTGGTCTTTAGAGGAGGTGCAAAAATACCTGCAGTCAAATTTCCGAAATTTCTTTTGTCCTCCTAGCTATGGCTCTCAAAATTACACTCCAGTGGGTTTTAGAAATCTTCCCCTCTTTGCAAACCATTTTTTTTTCTGTTAAAGGATATTTTATTTTAAATAGGAAGTTTAGTACCAGTGATACCATATGTATTTTATAGTTCTCATGCTGATTCTTCTTTCATATTACTATAAAAACAGACAGTATAAAGTTATGTGTAGGCTTTGCATTTGAGAAATACATTGTTGGTAATAACTCAGATTTTTATTGAAAGAAAATTGTTTTCTAGAATACTTTGTGATGGAATTTTGATGTGTTCCACTGCTTTTGCGCATAACCATTTAATTTCATTTGTTCTACTCTGTTATGAAGAAACAGTACTTCTCCACTTAGTGTTTTTTGTATATTCCCCAAATGTGTGCAGTTACTTTTTATTTCAAGTAGTCTATTTGATATTAGACTGTTGTTTCAAATCTTTTCTTCCAGGTACCTTTTTTATGCCCTTCCCTTCCATTCCCTTCCCTTTTCTGGGCTTTTTCCTCCCCTCTGGTACATTTTCTTCTTTCTCAAAGTGAATACCATCCTGCTTTGTTGATGGGCTATCAGATCCTTTGATTTCAGACCCTGCACAGCCATTCTCTCTGTTTCATTCTGCTGCTTCCTTCAGTCTTGTGCTTACTGATTGAATGCCCCTAGATTATTTCCCATTTTCCACATGATACCTGTGCACCTCTCTCAGCTTCCAGGTGGCATTTCTCATTTTCCCTGTTGCTACCCTTCCTAGATGCCAAACTTTCCTTGGTCTTTATTCTTATTTTAGCCTCATAAGTTCTGGTATTCCCGAAGGCTCTCTTACTTTCTCACCAGTCCCAAACCTTTCACAAATCCTGAAGCCACACTCAATAGGTGTTATTGATGATACAATGATGACACAGCTGTGTTATTTTCCAGAAACATTAGAGAGATAAATTACAGAAACAAAAAATGTTCAATGCCCTTGAAAGGAAAAAAGATGCTGAGCTGAAATTCTGAATCTTTTCCACCTGATTTATATTTTAAAAATACTTATTTCAACATACTGTAGCAGCTGTCTTGTCTCCATTGCCTGGTTACAGGGTGAAAACATGCAGCACTAAGGGAGTGGGCCATACTTCTACCAGAGGTCAGATAAGCACAGATGTTCTGAAATTTGTGGGTTTTCCAAGAGTCACAAGATGATGGGAACACTGGCTAAAGGTGGTGCGTCCTCTTGATGCATTTATGTTGGAGTGGTTCAGGATACGGGAGTGGACTTGCATTTTTTTCTTTTTTTAGGCTAGGGATGATAATCCCTTCTGTAACTGTCTGAAAGCTAGTGAGGTTAAAGAGAATTATTTTGGACACCAAAATGCTGGAATTAAGAAGCAAGGTGTGGTCCTTTCCTTCTGTGAGAGAGAAGAAAAGAGATTCCTAGCAGAGAGTATAACTATTCATTACCCTTTGTGCAAGACTTTCCAACACCAAAATGAAATTTATGTATTATTCTGGCTTTCCTAATGACTTGGTGTTTCTGTTGCAAAGATTAATATATGCTATTTTTTAATGAATTAACCATTATTGATATTTATGCAGTCATTTATTGGACATTTAAATTTCAAATTGAATTATAATGAAATTGCTGTTCTGGAGAAAGTTATCAGATCTTCACTCTAGTACTTCCCGTAAATATGTGTATATATCTATATCTACATGTAAAATCAGAGTGAATACGAACTAGAAAAACAAGCTGTTTCTCCTGAGTTTTATGGGGCTTGTGTGGCATGGTTTTGGTAGTGGGGGGCCTACAGGGGTGAGTTCTGTGAGCAGCTGCCAGAAGCTTCTCCCGTGTCAGATGATGCCAGTTCCAGCCAGCTCCCAGACAGACCCACTGCTGGCCAAGCTGAGCCATCAGCAGTGGTGGGGGCACCTCTGTGGTAATGGATTTAAGAATGGGGGAAATATTCTGCACAAGAACATTTGCAGCCAGAGAAAAGAGTGAGAGTATGTGAGAGGAACAGCCTCGCAGACGCCAGGGTCAGTGCAGAAGGAGGGGCAGGAGGTGCTCCAGGCGCCAGGGCTGAGATTCACCACAGGCCACGGTGCAGCCCCTGGTGGGGCAGAGATCCTGCCCCTGGAGGATCCCATGCTGGAGCAGGGGAATGCCCAAAGGAGGGTATGACCCCCATGGGAAACCCGTGCTGGGGCAGGTTAACAGGACCTGTGGGCCTCTGGAGAGAAGAGCCCGTGCTGGAGCAGCTTTGCTGGCAGGACTTATGACCATCTGGGGACTTCTGCTGGAGCAGCCTGTTCCTTAAGGACTGCACTCTCTGGAAGTGACCCACATTGCAGCAAGGGAGAAGGAGTCCTGCCCTTGAGGAGGAAGGAGCTGCACAACGTGATGGACTGGCTGTTACTTCCATTACTTGCCTCTGTGCCCCTGGGGAAAGATGTTTTAGGATTCAGATTTTATTTCTTATTATCCTACTTTGATTTGACTGGTAAAAAATTGAAGTGATTTTCCCCAAGTTGAGACTGTTTTGCCCATGATGGTAATTGGCGAGTGATCTTTCCCTGTTCTTGTCTTGACCCAGGAGCCTTTCCTTATATTGTCCCTTCTGTGTCCGGTTGAGGAAGGGAGTGATGGAGCAACTTTGGTGGACACCTGGCACCCAGCCGGGGTTAAACCACCACTGAGATTTTATATGACTTGTACACATATTAACCTTTAGAAGTAAAAAATACATAATCTTGATCAAAAAAATGGTAGCATTTGCATGCTTCATATCTCCCGTGTGCACCTTTTTTAGTGCATAATCAGAAAATACATCTGTCTCCTCAGATAAAAAGAACTGATGCATTAATGTGAAATGTAATGTAGTTTAGAGTTGGTTTAATTGGTTTTATTGCAGACAGCAAGATACAAACTATTCCATCATCATTCACTCAATCAAGTCTAGTGACTGAGATATTTCACTCACAAAGATGAAAAACAGAAGCTGAAAGCTCCTGTTCTCTGTACAAGGGAAAAGATGAGAGATGGAGTGAGCTTGCCTGACAAGTGACAGGCACATTGCTTAATGCACTACTGAGTGAAGTCACTGGGGTGCCATGGCAATGAAAGCTGCAAAAGATGCCATGCAGAACAGCACAGTACCATGATTCAGCCTCACTGCATAAGTTACAAAAAGGTTATCTCTATCTGGTGGAATATATATGGTGCAGTAGTACTGCTGACTTGTAGACTAATCTAAACGTGTTCAGGAACAAGAGACAGTGGCAACATCAACCTGTGCTTCCAAGGAAATTTTCAAGGATGCATACAGTGATGTTTAATTGCTCACATTTAACCCAAGTCTTGTCGTGTAAGATGGTTGGAATGCACTAGCAAGGGTACTCCAGCACATGCCACAGTCATTTTCTTGGCATTCTGTTCTGCAATGGGAATACTGTCAAAACCACAGTTGAATAAACCAGGAAAGGTGCAAGTCAGTTTAACGGTGCAATGGCTAAGCAGTGTCTCTGCTGTGGGTGTATCACTTGGAAAGAACAGAAGAATGTTATACAGCTTGGAGGTGTGAAGGATGTGTAACCTGCCAGATGGAATTCTTTTCTGCTCTATAGTGCAAAATTCACAAACTTGCGTTTAGAAAGCCTGAAAATTGAACCATTACTATTTAGTAATTTTGTTAGTTCTCTGCATAAAATGAATGGAATAACCATTGCCAACTACTAATTCTAAACCCAGCTGCCTTCTGCCTTTGTTTAAATGTGAGTGAGGACAGAATCATGTTAGGCCATCCAGAAACCCTTCCCTATTTCTAAAATTCTTCCTTTGTATAGTCTCTTCTGGACACGACCCAACTGCTGTTTCACATTCAGATTAGATATTAGAAAGAAATTCCTCACTACAAGGATGCTGAGGCACTGGAATAGGTTGTCCAGAGAACTTGTGTGTTCCCTGTCCCTGGAAGTGTTCAAGGCCAGATAGGATCAGACCTTGAGCAACCTGGTCTAGTGCAAGCTGTCCCTGCCTATGGCAGGGGGCTTGGAATGACATGATCTTTAAGGTCCCTTCCAATCCAAACTGTTTTGTGATTTTGTGACTTGGCTCTCACAGCTATATCTCTTTTGTTGCCTGGATGCATGCATGAAATTGAAGTGCACATTTTAAACACTCAGAAATTACAGATGAACTTTTTTTCTGCAAAGTAGAGCCTGAGGAGGAGTTAGGCTTAGATGGCTAGTGAGCCAGATTAGAGCAGTAGGACTGGATCACAGAAACACATTCAAAAGCTGTTCAAAATGTCTTGCTAAGAACACTCTTGGGTGTTCATGGGCCAGAGATACTGGAGGATTTTTGCCCTGCAAGAGAGTGGGGAGAGAAGTAGAGTCTGCAATGAGAAAGATTTAATTAAAGGATGTGTTCCTACCTGGACATTTATACTCGGGACTCGATTTTGTGGGGACACAGAGATTTCTGGGAGCATCATTATTGCTGAACTGCTAGGGATGATCCGACTCCCATCACTTGAACAGGTGTGCACACACACTGCCCCCTCCTTTACAAGATCCCACTTAGCCTTTATCTTTCAGAAACATGCAGTTCTTCTCTATGCGCCTTCACACAAGCTCTGTCAGGCTACGTTTGCCTTGGTTTGCATGTTATAAATAATTATTGTTAAATAATTTTAAAATTTTGAAACGTACTAACACCCACTTGTACTATATCTACACTGTGAAAGTCATTCCAACTGACGTACTGTTGTTAAACCCATTGCAGTTTCATTGCACATAATTTTGTGGGTTTTGAATAAATACTGTGTTTCCAACCCAGTAGTCTGAGGCATATTGCTCAAAGATAAAGAACCCTACTAGTCATTGAGCCGCTATTCCCATTACACATAATAAGATACTCCTTCTCTATTTTAAATGAGTAGGAGGATATTTGAAGTCAAAACTAGATAAAATTGACTAGAAAATGTTTTTCCAGTTTCCAAGGAAGTGGAAAAGTTCTTAGCCTTCCAATCAATGTGTATATGGAAAGAGATATTGGACCAGAGATCATGTATGTCATGAAATGCAATACTAATTTGACAGAAATCAATAGACTTACAGCATAAGTGAGATCAGGATTACATTCTTTCCCTATTCCACCTTATTTCATTACAGCAAGAAATAAAATATTTTCAATTTGTCGTTTTAGTGACTAACCTAAGAGCTTTTCAATGTCCATTCCATGTTCATGCAAGGCACTATATTAACTTCTGTGTCCTGCCTGAGTGGTTCAAAGCATCTCCACTTGTCACCTATATTTGTCACAGCAGCAAAGAATGTGATACCCTGAAGCCTTCTGTGTACATACTTTGCAGAATCATGTGGTTCTTATTTTGGAAATTTGATATTTAGACCTGCAAATGTATAAAGAGTAAATAAATATCATAAAGAGTGACAAATACATCACAGCTCTAGCAAAAATAGGTTCTTAAACATTCAAACAACTATTCCTGGTATTTAACTTTTGCCTCCAAAGTGTGTTTGAATAGCAAGTTGTTTAGCTTGACATGATCATATACAGCCATGGCAATGGTGTAGTTAATAATTTGAAAAAAAATCTGCTTGCTTTTTATTTTAAGTTCTTTACATGTTAAAGTTGTGAAGCTTCTGCTAATGAGAAGGTATTTTTTTGTTTGTTTTCATTTGTTTGTGGGGTTTTTTCTGGTGAATACTAGAAATCTCGAGTTAGCACTGTCAACAATAAGGTTTGTTACTGTGTCATCTTAACAGATGATATCAATAGTTACTTTAGTTCTCAAATCAGTTATGCTTATTGGTGATACTTGTATAAATTTATCAGTTGTTTGACCAGGATAACACTAGGAATTTTCCACCTCCTTTGAGAAATGTAGAAAACCACAAAAAGTGTGAAGAGTATATTTAAAGGAGACCAACAGAAGAGATTTGTTAAATTAAAGGGAGAGTAACTGCAGTGAGCACCTCCTGATCATCTCACTGCTATGCCAGCTTTGTCATTTAGAGATCCTGACATGATGTATATTAGTGCCACCATTCTGCCTTGAAGGTGGAATTTATAATTATTGATATGATTTCATGCTGCTGTATTTAAAATAATTAATCACAACAGTTTATCTGTCAAAAATATCTTTTCTAAGTTATGCAGAAATAATATCTTATTTATGTTTTTTCTGAATTACATATGTACATCCTATTTGTTTATAGTAAATCAGTTTCTACCCTAAATTTCTTGTTAACAAAGCTCTAAGTAATAAAATAATCATGTCTGGATCTATATTCTATTTTGTATGTATTTTACTACATATGTGTGCTGCACCATCTTATTCAGTGACTTCAGTAGTAGAGAGCCTTAATGCTTTTCCACATTAATATCGTGAAGGGTTCCCTACTTTTAAAGCGTAAGACACTGATTTTTTTCCTTGTAATTGTAAGGTCTGAGAGCATCAGTCTTACAGAGAAAACACAATGCAGTATTGAGTGGCATCAATACTCATCTTTGAACTCAGAGATGTCCTTTTATTTGTTTGTTGGTGCTGTACCTCTGACAGCTATCACGGAGATTTCTCTACTAGCTCCTGCAGGCAGGCCTGTGGTAAACGCTGTAGTTCTGCCACCCTGACTTCTCTGTGTTCTTGCTGCTGGCCTGAGTTGTTTTGTTTGGAAAATGGGACAAAGTAAGTTGGGAAAAGAGCATTGTGGTTCATGAAGGGTTGTGAACGGCACCTCAAACAGCTCCACCAGAGGACTACAGTCTTTTCTCCATTATGTGGTGCATTACAGCCTTCCCCTCTGAGTCATTCTCTGGTTTCTCTAGGTTCATGCCTACCACGATTTGTCATTCATGTATTTTTAGATTAGTAGGGATTTGTTTGAATAACTTTTAAAAGAAAAGTCCTGTCTGTAATCCCACGTCAACAATTATATGTGACTGAGATTGTTCAACAAAAGATAATCACTATCCTTTACTTTTTGCAACTATTTTTCTTTTTTTATTTTTTGAAGTTCCACCAAGCATTCATTAAGAGGAAATAATACAATAAATGGGGATAATTATTTGCTTATTGTAACTTTAGGAAAAACACATACACAGATTTCTGGGATGGTGCTGTTTGTATACATTAGTTGTTAAATTCTGTGAAGTAAATTACAAGATGTAATCTATAATACATATCACTTATAACACAAACGTAAATATATCTTGACAAAGAAAACAGGGCTGGTACAGAAAATGTACAACAACTCAGTCTGCTGTGTAGTGAGTTTGTTACAAACAATTTGACCAGCTCTACCCAACATTCTAGGTAAGATAAAGTCTTCTATAAATATATCCTCTGTGTATATGAGGATGTATATGAGTTTGAGCTATGGTGGCATCTTTCAGGGTGTGCTTTGACAATCAGTTCTACCCATTGTGACTGAATGAGCAGTGACTCTGTGTCCTGCCACCAGTTGGGATAGTTGGGTATCAATTACATGAAAATCTTCTATGCTCCATATTGCAGTTCACACAATGAAACCAGATACCATTTCAGTTTCATAAACTACAGTAAAGGAGATTAAATTGCTAACATACATTGCAAGATGCTTACTCATTGTGTCTGGCTATGCCACCACAGCATCAGTACTTTTGCTGTTATTAATTATACTCTTTTAGTAATTCACAGGTGCCTGAAGTTTGGCTACATCAGATTGCATAACATTGGTCTGCCCCTTTTACATCATGGCACTTCAGGAATGATGGTCACTTCTTACACAGCTTGTGAAATTTCTTTGATCCAGATCATTCTGATAGCGTGGAAGGATTTAGCTAACACAAACAAATAGGAACACAAAAACAGTCCATGGAAACCTCCAAGTAATATATTCATTAAACACAGCATCATGTAAGTTGGATCAATTTCAGTCTAGAAAAGTTAAAATATGGAACACGCCCACCTGCAGTTTCTCTAAAGAAAACTTTCCTTCTGATGGACTTTAGAAAATGAAGTGCAATGTTCATCTGTCTAATTTGCTACCAGATTATCTGCAGAAAAAAGCAAAGTGATAGTGGCTGGGAATAAAAGAGGGAAGGTGTGTTTGGAGGCAGAGAAATGGCATCCTTGGGCTTTTAAGAATACCATATGGGGTGGAAGTAATTTTCATTTATCTTTAGATGCTCATAACACAGGCATAGAGCAGTTCAGGCTTCTTCTTTGGGTATTTGTCTATCCAATTTTGCCCCAGTGATCTTCAGGGAAGCCTAGATAATCATCCCAGAAGTAGATGTTCTCATATTACAAAAACTAAGCAAAATAAATTCTGCTCCATAATTCAGCATTCACCTGCTGCCTTTTAGGCTCCCCTACAATAGTCAACACATAAAACTTAGACCATGTTGTAGTAATAGATGCATGAACGTCCCATGAAATCATGAGTAACAAAACTGAAAAACATTACACAGGAATATGTTTCCAGACTCCTATTTTGCAAATGGCAATGATGAGACAGTATGTGCATTTCATGCCATGACTACGTAACCCTCTAAAGAAAAGGACAGTTCTAGGATGTAGTAGAGACCTTTTAACATAAAGTTAGTTCACTAAAGGAGTGGGATGAGGCTGGAGCATGGGGACAGACTGGGATGAAGTTAGGGCTGAGGAACAGACAGAACAGCGCTAAGGAACATTATTATTTTACCCTTGTGATTAAAAATATATATCAAAAATTGGAGAAAATCTACGTCTTTAGAAATATTTGGTTGGGTTGGGGTTTTTTCCCATTATCATATGACAACTGTTATGTAGTAAGAAATATTTCCAAAATACTGATCTCTTAAATTTGGTAGCAATAAATTGGTCTGGTTCTTACTTTTGTTCAGGCCTTGTAAAGTATCTGCATGGCTGAGGTATATGTAAATAATACTAACAAAGAAACCAAATGTGAAGATGAAAGCACTCAATCTTTAAGCTCATACCGTTTTCAGTAAATATGCAGGTTCTTCTTTTCTTCCCTGCGAGCAGATGTATCACACGTAATGAGATTTGGCAAAGTATTAAAATGCACAAATACCACAAAAGGAATCTGGGTGTTCAGTTCATTCCTGAGAAGTAGGCTTAATGAGGAATGAATAAATACGTATGTAAAAAAACAAGACTGGATTGAAAGTTAAGTCTTATGGACATGGTCAATGTTCAAAGATTACTGGTGATCAGTAAATGAAAGAAATTCTCTCTGGGAAATTTTATCAGGAGAAAAAATAAGTATTTTGAATATATTTTTGAAGCATATGAAATAGTTTTGAATAAAGCAGGATTACTGAGAGTTGAGCTAGAGTTATTTACTCCATACTTCCAGGTAAAGTTTAACAGATTTTTGATTATTTAGTCAGCAGGTCTCTGTTTTCTTCACCAAGCTGAAGTTGCTAAATAACTTGCAGTTGCAAAAATCTTTGTCCCAGACTTCACAGTTCTCAGATTCTAACCAGTTTGCTGATTCCTCAGAGCTTAAGAAAACAGAATGCAAAAAATATCTTAACTGTATACAAAGTAAAGCAGTGATCTACTGCACTCAGGAGTTATGGGGAACACAGTTTGTTCTGTGCATTTCACCTTGATTCTGAGAATTTTTTTTACAGAATTAGATGTTACTGAGATTATACTCTAAAGGGAGTATATCTGGAGTAAAAACTATGCAAATGTCCTGCACTCATTCTGTTGTAGTCCATGCCACCTGTAGGGATCCAGAATTGTATGATGTATTTTTAATCTTGTCTGAGTCCTCCAAACTACATCATGGATTAATCTCTTCATAGAAAAATCCTCCTTATTGGTATGAAGAGATAAACCACTGTGGTTTTAACTCTTCATGGCATCTTTGAAAATATGGCTAACAGAACATTCTTCTGGGCTCTATCTGAATCATTCTGGTAGATAACATTTATATGACAAAAAAAATAGGCAAAAAAAAAAAAACCAACAAAAAAAAAAGTTTAACAAAGAAAAAACTTACCTGAAATACATAATATCCACAAAACTATCTAAATTGTGTCATGTAGGTCACACCCTTAGTTTTACTTCATAATATTGCTTAATAACAACAATGAATTAATACAAAAAGGGATTAATTTTATTTTGTCAAAGCAATTTGTGTCTTTAGGAAGCAATTCAAAGGAAAAGTCAGAAAGAAAGGATATTGAAGAATTTAAAAATACATAAATCTTATCCAAGAATCTTACCCATGATACATGAGCTAACCTGCATAATGTTAATTATATTCTGATTAGATGAAATTTTTTAGATAAAGCTCTCCTCTGCAATGTTTAGCAGATGCAGTGTCCACAAAATCGTTAGTTATTACTTGACAGTGTTTTTTGTCTTGGAAAGAAATTAAATCCTCAAATGATAAACAGCCATTCTTTGTCACTTCAAATGTTTCCCCTTGATTTTTTTTTGTGATTACTTTATTTTGATTTTAATAATTACATTTGAAAATTTAAAACCAGAATGAAGTACTTTAAACACTCTCAGAGTCAAATGATTCAGGAAGCCAAATAAATTTCGTTTTCCCCATTAATTAAGCATTGGAACAATTTCATCTTTCCAGATAGTTGACAATTAGTACAAACTGTTTGAGTTACTGACAGAGAAAAAATTATTAGTGTCAGCCTCCTCAGTACATAGTCCACTAGAAAAACTATTGAGATTAAATTCTGATCCCACTGGAATCCATGGAAGTCATGTCATCAATGGACTACCAGAAAACCAAGAGTTTATCCTGCATATTAGCAGGATTGGTACAAGCTTTAAGCAAATCCCAGTTGTATGGATGAGTTAGAATTCTGTTTATTGTTTTGGCCTTGCTTACTGGGAATTGTTGAAAATTCCTTTTAAAATTACCATTGCATGAATTACATTATCTGTGCTTGCAATATTATATTGTATAGAGTCATGAATGTTTGATGAATGCTTTTAGAATCATCAGTTATAGATCCAGTCACAAAATTCAGAAGGCCTAATGGGTTGCTATACCATGGCACTTTATAACTAGGTAATCATGAAATCCTGCAGGATTTTTTAGGTGTCTGTAGGTGTTGAGGTTTAGGAATGGTGTTCTCCAATTTAGTGCTCCCACTGAGACCACTCCAAACCATGGAGCTCATTCACTGCCTCCCACCAACCCCTTCCCTATGGTGGACTGGAGAGGAGAATTGGAGGCACAGAAGGCAAAGATCATGGAATGAGACAAGAAATATTTACTGGAAACAGCAATGAAATAAGAAAACCAACAGTAACAGCAACAGTACTAATGACAGAGGGTGCAAGAGGGAGGCAAAAAATCCATATGAAAACTCCCAGAGAATACCTGACCGCTCCTCTGCCATCCCCCTACACTGACCCTTAAGGGAGCCCTTATGTCATCCCTGGAAAAGGGAAATGGAGGGAGTGTTACACCCTGGGTCCTGGCCACGCCCCTCCTGCCTGCTTGCAAAATTATCCCCATCCTATCTGCAGCCAGGACAGTGAGCATCCTTGTTCTCTGTGGTTGCACTACCTACATTTTTGGAGCTAAATAAATGATCTTTGCAGGACTGAAGTTTTTTGGAATTGCTCTTCAAATCCCATAATAATTGTTAGTATCCACTTTCTGTGCTAAGGTACCTACAGTGGATAAAGATGAGTAAGTTACTTTGGCTACAATACTTTTTCTAAAAGTGTATGTTGTTCCACTGGAAAGGAACATGTCAGCTGTGATAGTGGAGGTAAGAAATCGCTGCAAAAATGAATCCTCGGTTTCTGTCCTCTTTGTTGGGTCTTTTCTGAAACACTGGCATTTCTAAGAAGTACTAAGATTTCCAAGGCCACAGTGGCATTCTAAAGAAGATTTTTCAGGAGACAGCCTACTTCAGAAGTTCATTTCCATTGGCGAAAATAAGTTGTTGTGACATAACTGATTTATTTAATAAATTCTTGGATGACACTCCCATGGAACTGTTTTAGAACTTCAAGACTGCTGCTATTCATCTCTAAGTGTTGTATATTGTAAACAGCTCTTTGGAATCTTGAGTCAAAGAATCTGCTCGCGTTCTTCACTTCTCAGCTCTTGGGACCATGCTACTTGCATGAGGGTTCTCAGTGAAAAAAGCTTCTAGTACTCTGAGTTGCAAAGACAGAAGTGAAAATAATAATCCACTTCACATTCCTCTTGGGAATAATGCTTAAAATGATTCTCAGGCTTTAATGTTAATATTAATTGTGACTTCAAGAAGAATAGGAATCTGTTCCAATTATGTGGGGAAAAAAATCCACCAGTAGACCCCCAGTTTAGACACAGTAGTTCTGGGAAGTTTCCTGTGCCTGTATGCTCTTCTTATCCACTGAAGCACCAATGAAAGGGCCTTTCCAAGCCCTTTCAACTGGACTCTAGAAGAAGCTCTTTTTTCAGGTAGATTAAAATTAGCATTAAATTCCACTCAGTTATGAAGTGTTGTGTTCAAAGTGAGAATACTTCTTCAAAATCATATCTTGCAACTGAGAAGAGCTGAGATGCTCTTTTGTCAGATATAAACCAGAAGAGCTGAATCTCCACTTGTGGAATTGAGAAGTCTTAAACTTGGCCTTTTGATAATCGGTCATAATAGATTTGGAACATCTATAAAATTTATCTGTAATAAATACAGTTATACAGTTTGGTTGAAAATTGTATTTTAAGCAACATCCAATACTGTCCCGGTGAGAACAGGCAGCAGCTGCTCAAGGACAGAAGTATAAATTTAACAGAGATATTGCTACATTGAATACGATGCAAGAGGGAAATATAAGAATACTACACAATGCAATATAGATCTCTGACAACTGGGTAGTCCTCAATTCATAGTTTCCAAAATCTACTTTCAACAAAACAAGTAAATATTTTTTTCCTATATTGTTGACTTTCATTCTGAATTAAAACAGAACTGTAATATCTTGGTCCAGAACTACTTTCTGGGGAGCTGAGGGTGCAGCAATCTCTTAGATTAACACTTGCTAAGGGTCATCAATGCTCTTGTGCCACAGCTGTGATGCTGCACAGCTAACCCCAACCTACCAGCCTAAGGCACTAGAGGACCTGATTTGATGGTGAACAAAGTGGTGGTGCTGAGTTGGCAGCTGGACTTGATCTTAAAGATCTTTTCCAAGCTTAAGTATTCTATGATTCTAAAGCTAGTTGGGTTGCTTGTGTATGTACTGCAGTACATACAAACTTCAGCAAAGTGTTTCATAGAGTCACCTTTCCCTGATTTGTTTTCTCTGTATTTTAGACTTAGTCCTACTGCCACTGTAGTCACTGTTCCTTTCCTCATCTCCCACTGCTCCTTATTTACATTTCATGGTGCAGTTTTTGATGTAATATGTTTTTACTAGGCTTTTTGGATACACTGCTGGTGTATAGTAGAGACAAAACCCATCTAACAGTTCATGATATATTGAATTTAAATAAAGCCATCTAAGTACTTAATTCATTATCCATTTGCAGTAAGTCACTACTATGTAATCTGTTTCTGAAGCTATCACACCGTATTAAGCAGTTATTATGCCCTCCTTCTTTATGAGTCTGTTCCAGTGGTTTTTTTCACACTGACTGAGTGCTGCATCACAGTTTACATATGCACATTAAAGCTGTCATATTAAACACTTAATTCTTAATTACCATTAGGGTATTAGAAGAATAGCCTGGCCAAACTTTCATTTCCCGGCCAGAGAAGTTTTAAAAACCTTTTTCTCCTCTCTTAATCATCAAGCCCTAAACAGAAGATGTTGATTTTCACCTGAACCATCTTCAGCTACTGCAAAGTCCTCACAGAATGCTCCAACATGACCCTCACTCAACCAGGTTTCCACTAGAAGTTTCCTATAAGTCTGAGCTGAACAAAGGCTGAGCAAAGACCTTAGAGTTTGTCCCAGAGGATTAAGTACCTCCTGTGTTAACACACAAGGTTTATTGTGCATGGCTTTGTAGTTTTAAACCTGAATAATTCAACAATCTGTGTTAAATAATTAATTTGGGGGAATTAGCATCTCAGAGATCTTTTGTATTAAAAAAAGTCAAATCTAGTGTGCAGCTGTGTTTAACTTTTATCATGTACAATTGCTCACTTGATTTTGTATCCATATTTCTATACTTTACGGCCTCATTCTCAGACAGCATAAATAATAAAACTACACTTGTTATTTTGATATCTGATAAAATGTGCTACCACTGAACTCCCTCCATAGTTTCTATAGGGTTCAGTATCTTTCCTTTCTGTCATATCATGTCAACACTTACACATTACTTTAACTAAGGACTTTGAATTTTACGTGAACTTCAGTTAATTAATGAATCTTTGATGCAGTTTTGAGAGACAAGAATGAATTATGGGTAAATGAAGACACGGGAGATTTTTGATTTGCTAAATTTCAATGCGAGTGAGAAGCAGAATGAAGAACAGAACTGCAGCCCATGGATGAGGCCATGCCAGATCAGGTTGATGCCCAAAGGAGGTTGTGACCTTGCCTGAAAATTGCATTGAATTACTCCTTCAAAGCCATTCAGGCTGTTACACACAAGCACTTTGCTGGTGCAGTGTAGTCCAGTCCATACGTATGTATTTAAGTCCTTCTTTAGGCAAGCAATTAAATATCTGAATAAAACTGCTTACTTAAAATTAGAACAGCTAAATTCAGGAGACCTACTCTGGTTAGAATTTAATTTCTATGTGTTTTCCAACTAAAAGCAAATGCTCTTAAAACAAAACTAAATAATCAGGCCAATGCCATTCAAAATTAACTCATTTACCAATCAACTCA
Organism: Prinia subflava; assembly: GCF_021018805.1. NCBI lineage: Eukaryota > Metazoa > Chordata > Aves > Passeriformes > Cisticolidae > Prinia > Prinia subflava. The sequence continues at coordinate 31,213,248 of NC_086249.1, forward strand.
TCAGCATCTCTTTCATCTTCTTAATGTTGAATAATAGCACAAATTTAGCTTTGAGAAATGAGACTCTAAGCAAATTAGACCCATATTTGTTAGAACTGATCCAACTAAAATCGTGAAATATTAAAACTGATTCTGTGGTTCATATTCTGCTTTATTTCATATTCAGATCATTGTTCAGCAGGAATCTCTTATACGAATAAGATCTGAAAGAAAGAAGGATTAACAAGCCAACATTTTAATCTTTGCTTCATTCTGACCTCTACATACACTTGTGGGGACATCCAAGTCTACTACAAATCCAGGGCTCTGGGTATTTTTAAGTCATTAATCTACAGAGAGGCTGGAGATGATTCCTCATTCTTACTCCCCTCTCAGAATGACAGAAAAAAGCTCAGAAAAGTTGAGCTACTGCTTTCACTCCATCTCAGCCCAGAGATCAAGGGAAAACCTTAAGAAGTTCACCTCAGTAAAACTGTATGTTTCATTTGCTCCTCTTCAGGTTCCTAAGAATGAATAGCAGAAACATGAGACTGACAGCTGGGTAGTCCTCAATTCATAGGTTCCAAAATCTACTTTCAACAAAACAAGTAATTTTTTCCCTACACTATTGACTTTCATTCTGATCAAAACAAAACTGTAATAACTTGGTTATTACCAAGTTATTATTATAATCTTCCAAAATTTTCTCTCAGATAAATATCAGTGTATTCAGTAGCCAGCTTTTTGAAAACAGAAACATAGCTCATCTGATACTCTGTGTGTGATTTGCATTAACCAAACATCTGATTTAGAGATAAGTTTTCCAGTTGGGCTGTTTGAGATTGCAAGGTGAATGATTAATAAAATCCCATAGCATTTCACAATAATACTGTTTAATTAGAATTCTACAATCTTGTCTTTCTAGAGGTTGTTTCTAAAGGCACTTAGACTCTTTGAGATTTATTTTTGTGATTACGAGATGTTGCTACTGCTAATCATCCACCCTGAGTCTAACATGTTACCAAATATCATAGAATGGTTTAAGTTCTCCCTTGAACCTTCTTCTCTCCAAGCTGAACAATCCCAATTCTCTCAGCTCCTCATAGCAGAGACATTCTACCCCTCTGATCATCTTTGCAGCATCCTCTGGACTCACTCCAGGAGATCCACATCCTCCCTGTGCTGGGAGCCCAGAGCTGGATGCAGCCCTGCAGGTGGGGTCTGAGCAGAGAGGCAGAATCCTCCATCTCACCCTGCTGGCCATACTACTTTGGGTGCAGCCCAGGGTACAGCTGGCTTTTCTGAAGCTGAATTATGTTGAAATGCAGCACAATGAGCAGCAGTCAGCACCATTGGATGGGGTTTTGAGGGGGCGGAAATGCTTCTCAAAGTCCTGGGTTGGTCTCTTACAAGTAATAGAAGGTAATAGACTTTAGAAGTCCTTATGTGCAGGGTGCTGCTGAGCATGCCAAAGAGATTTGCTGTTCAGAACACAGATGTCACCGAAACTTTTGTGTGTACTCTAGTTAACTTCAATGTTTTGGATACAAAATAATTTTATTTGAGGTCTAACACTTCAGGCACTACCTTTTTTTTTTTCTTTCACTCACATATGGTGGAGGGTGGTGCTGAAATACTTCACAGTGTATATTCTGGTGGTTTTATTTCAAATATTCATACTATAGATGGATAATATTAACAATGTGTACTGGGTTTGGATGTTAATGATAGACTTAATTTTCTTTCTGTCAGCCTGAGTGGTGCTGTGTTTTGAATTTGTGGTTAAAACAATGTTGATAGCACACCAGTGCTTTGGCTATTGCTGCAGTGCTTGCACTCCTTTTTTATCCCATTCTGCCCCAACAGCTGGTAGGTTGGAGGTGGGCAAGAAGCTGGAAGAGGAGACAGCTGGAACAATGGACAGCAGCTGGCCAAAGGGATATTCTAGGCTATGTAACATGTACAGCAATCAACCTGAGGGGAGGGGGCTTTGTGGGAGGTAGCCATTGCTTGAACACTCGTGTCATTGTTCTACGACTGGTCATCTTGATGCCTACATCACTCAGGTTTTGTTTCTTTGCCTTTTCATCTTTCCATCATTTGCTAAACTGTCATTGTCTTGACTCATGCGTTTTTTTAGCTTTTGCTCTTCCTACTCTCCAGTTAAAGGTGAAGAGTCAGTGAGCAGCTGGGTAGGGCTGCTGTAGTTAGCTGTGGCCAGAGTGAGCCCACCACACACCAGTGCATCATCAGAATCTCACAATGCGGCAGACAGAAGAAACTGATTTCTGAAGATAAAAGATAGGAAAGAAATAATAGAAATATAGCGAGCAATATATCAAATGTCAACCCATCTTATCTGTGTAGTCAAAGGGCGTGAGTGTATGTGAATGGATTTGAAAAGTATAAAACCAGATATAAAGATTAAATGATACCAGACCAATATGAAAATTAGTAATACATAGAGCATAGTAACAATCATAATAGGAGCAAAGTTTGGTGCGTTTTCTCAAGGATTACATTATCTCCTGAAAGAAAAGCAAATATGACAATTGCCTTGTGTAGTGTGACAATTGACGTGTAGTCAGTGAACTAGGAAGCTGCAGATTGCAAATATCCTGTACTCTTGAAGTAATGATGCAAGGTCTGCATGCATCCTTCTCCCTCATCCTGCTTTTTCAGAAGAGTGTAGGAGTCTCTTCTAGAACAGATGAAGCAATGAGCACTTTGCAGAAAAAATATGCAATAGACTTGGTTGCAAAGTAAATATCTGTCCAAACTCTTAATGTAAAAGCTTATTCAATAAAATCTACACCAATACCCCTTTCAGGAGAGGTGACTACCTTAGTCTGAATGACACATTTTTTATCCTTTTGTAGTCTTCAAATCGGCAGTAGGTATCATTAAATATAAATTCAAACTCTAGAGCAAAGATCTGATCTCATCATGTTTCTCAAGTCCATAATGTCTTTGCTCACTAGATGAGATGGTTTTCTCAAGAAGGACTCTCCTATTCCGAGTACACATACAACATTTCCACCTCTAAAATACTTCTAGATCATTGCTTCTTTTTAAGCAACAAACTTGTTGAGAAAGTTCTTCTGCACAGCGATGTCTTTTCTCAGTCATACAGAAGGCAAATTGAATGCTGTGCTCTGGGTGCTCTGTATGCTTAGCAGCACTGAAAGCAGGTCTTCAAAAAGAAGATACTTCAGAGATTTCGCAGTTCTGAGTGTTAAGAGACTGAAGGGAACCTCTGAGCTTTGTTTATGTGTTGGTATGAGTGTCCTAGGACATTTGTCCCACTAATTTAGGACATTAGATGTCCTAGATGCTTTAGGACTCCTCGGTCCATCCTACCAGATGTCCTGTTCTTAGTCCGTAGCTAACCACTACCAACCCCCTGGTGTTTAGTAGGACTCTGTGTGGTTGCTTTTTGTTTTATTGAAGGAGTTTTAAATGCTTGTTTTGGTAAGAAAGAACCTTCCAATAGTGCATATTAAAACTTCATTAAAGTATTCATGCTGTCTCCTTTGAATGTCTAGGAGCAGCAGTCAGGCACACAGTGGTTATGCTTGCCCTGTTCCAGTGCTTTTTCATGGCTCTTTTCCTCTCCTGTCTTGATCCAGTAGTTGACACTCAGCAACTTGCACAAATCAGATAGTTGAAGATGGATGAAGTGAATCCCAACAAAATACAGATAACAGCAATTTTCCCCTGACTGGATATCCACTATTGGGTGTAAGACTACTGTTTAAAAGGGGAATTAAAGACTGATTTGTCCTCTAATAGTTTATACCCTAATGCTTCCTTACCATCTCCTCCACACCAGGCTCTGGCAAGAAGGGCTGGTATGGGTCTTTACAGGAGCAGAATCAGAGAACTCAGTTCCTTGGCTGAGGCAGCAGCTCAGCCCTGTTTTTCAGCACACAGGCTTGTGAATGATGCACCAACACGACGCTATCAATTCAAGCACTGAGTGATAAGAACACGTTTGTTGCCACTGATTTTATGCAACAATTTGGCTTTCTGATGACAAGATTGTGCAAAATGTGATTTAACTAAGTATTCTTTATTGTTCCTCATTTTCCCAATTGATAAAGCATTCAGTGCTTTTCAGAATACTTTTCAGCAGATTTCTTGAACCTCTTTCATTTTCTGTGTGTTTTTGCAGATCTTCTACATTTCAAATGTTTATAGTTCTGCAACGTGGGTGAGCATTTCTGATGTTCTGAAAATCTTTTATTGAGGAAAAAAATCATAAATTTACTCTTCAGAATTGGTTACTAATTTTAATGTTATTTTACAGAAGCAAACCATCCTTCAGGATTTGGTGAGACTTGCAGATCGTGATGTAAATTCTGAGATGCAAAATATGCAATACATACAAATCTGATTTTGGCTTGTCTTTGGCATTTAGGGGGAGAAAAGATTTCTGGTAAGGTCATCCCAAAGTACATTTTATGTACATTACAGTTATTCCTATGAAAAATACAATGAAATTTGAAAAACTGTTAATTTTATTTTTAAGAAAAATTAATGTGAAAATTCATCTGACTCTGTTTGTGCTCTACTCAATATCCACTTTGAAGAGAGGATTACAAGAAAATATTACCAAGTATGTCAAGTATTTATGAGCTGCAGATTTTCTACTGTCTATAACCAAGAATGGAGAAAGAGCAAAGTGCCATGACTTACCCATGATTAAGTAGGAATGTCTCTGGCAGACCTATCCCTCATCCTTCTGTTTGCATGGTGCCTTGGAGGAGTTACAGGCTACGCTTACACTTCAGTTAATCATGTGGTATTTTTGAAAATCTGAATGTGATGTTCTCTTTTTATAAAAACCTTACCCAAATGAGAAGTTTCACAAGCTGACAGAGGCTTCATTATGCTTGAATTTGTTTTTCTAGTACTTTGTTAAATGATTTTTCATCTGACAGTTTAAAACACAGATGTAATCCCACAAATAGAACTGTGCAGGCCATAATACACATTAAGTGAACAGAGCCTTTAAATATAGTTTTTGCCTGTAAAGGAAAAGAACAGCAACTGAGATATATAAATCAAATTGTTGATCATGAAAATTCTATAGTGAAAGATAAAACTAACAAGAATAGAAAAACGTATGAGGCTGCTTCTATGCATCACCAGCCTCTGTTTGCTTGAAAATCTAGATAAGAAACCATTTTTTGTAGAGTAAGATGAAAGGCCGCTGCTTTGTGCACTTTGTGAGCCAAACAAAGTAGCCACATGCTCCAGTCCAAATCATGACGTTGCAGAGTACCATAAAACATGGAAGATTTATAATATAAAATATATGAAGGGCATTAGTAAAAATTAGGTGTAAATCAACTGCTGTTTGCTATTTGTTTTGGCTGATTTCCCAGAGCCATACCTCAGAAAAACAAATTTGATAAAGTGCACTTGAAGTTTTATCTGCATAAATTTATGTAATTAGGCTTCCTACAGCAAAGGAAACAGAAATTACTCTGTGCTATACCAATCCCCAGAAAAATAATGCAGAATTCCATCTGGGCTATTTGTGCAGCCCAGAGTGAGTGTCTTAATTTCCAGGGATTTCAGCAATTGCACCTGCAAACCCAGAGATATTTGTAATAATTTATTACTGGAAATGTAATACCAAATTCTGTATTATTTTCCTTGACTGGATTTTATAAACAGAGTATGATATAGTGTTTAGAAAGGATTAGACACAGAAGTATTTATCCCGAGTGTTGGTATGTGCACTGTAAAATCTACAAGTCACTTCAAATGTGCAGCTGTATGAATAATATTTCTTTAGTTCATGTCCAAATGAATAGGAAAGAAACAAACAAAAAAACCCCAACAACTGAAATAAAGTTGGAATAAAGTGGGAATATTTTAACATTATTTTAAAACTCAGGGAAATTTAATTTCAGATTCAACATAAATGTTTCAGTCTTCCAAGAACATGTGATTTGTATTCCATTTATTTGAAGATGTTGCCCTGTTCTACAGAGAGTATGTCAAGCCCCATCATACCAGAGAAGGTGAGCTGAGCTGAGCTGAGCTGAGCTGAGCTGAGCTGAGCTGAGCTGAGCTGAGCTGAGCAAGCTGGGAATGCCCACCTTGTGCCTCTGGCAGGGATACTTCATTAAAACATTCTGGCAAAGACCTAAGGAAATAGTTGCAAAGAGAAAAAAATACTTCAGGCCTGAAACAAGATAATATGACAACAGGACTAGATGACTATTCAGAATTTAATAATTAATGTTTTCCTGATTGTTAGCAAAATCAAGTTAAATGGTTGTCATTTCTGCCTGCAGTTCTTCTGAGCTGAGCCACAAGTCTGCATTACAGGATCTGCCAGGTCACTGGACACTGCTGAATATTACAGCAGTTTCAAAATGTGTCTGGATTTTCTTATTCAAATATAAACAATGAAAGGTATAAATCCATTTGTGAGCATGAGACAACTGTAATATTGACTTTAAAGTCAAATGAAACTGCAAGTCCTGCAAATGTTTTGGCAACGCAATTGTGAAAATATTACAATGGTAATCATTCTTCCTTGTGCACTCATTAATTTAATGTCTTTTAATCCACGTGAGAAAAAATATTACATGCTTTTTATCCATTTTAACAATAGATGGGAAGTGTTTATTTTTGATTTCTTACTTATGCATGCTTTTCCTATACTGGTTGCATATTTGCTGTAGCCTTGCTCTTCTCAAAACAAGAATATTAACTAAAATTGCTGCTATAAAGTAAAGCAGTGTTACAGCACCTCAGATAAGATATTCTGAACAAACCTCTGCATTTCCACAGCTCTATTCAAAAAAGTTGGCTGAGGAATAACCAGAAATCTTGATGATAGAACATAATCTATAGCACCTTTAACAGAAGCTGTATAGCATAAGTATCCCATAAATGACAAGATCTTTTAGGAGACCAATATGAATGAGGATCTCGAATCCCATTTGGACTTTCAATAGGAGAATTCCCTACTCATCAGCTGAGCTAAGTTGAATTAGTTTTGGGTCTGAGGAGACCCTGCCAGGATGGGCACACAGCTTCCAATTTCCCACTCACATATTTACTGTTAGCTCAAGTTGCCTTGTATCATTACTATACATAAAGTTTCAAAAGCCTCAGTCTAAAGCCTCAGTAAAGATCCATGTATTTTTGCATCCAGTTGCATTAAAACAGTAGAATTAAGAAGTGGTTTGTGTTCTCCTTTGTCCACAGCCATTTCAAGTGAAGGTAGTCAAAAGACCCCAACTCTTGAGTGAGTTACTGAGAGAAGTTAATAAACCTGTGACCATGAGTGGCATCAACAGCCACTCAACACTTCATAAACACACCTTATGGCTCGAAAAGCAGCTAAATTGCTGCTGGAGTGATGAGTCCTGTGGCTGAGACACACATTGAGGAGCCAAAGTGAGTCCTGGGTTATGCTTTTCATGAGGGGTTAATTTCCACCATCAAAATGGAGATTTGAAATATTTAAAATCTTCAGGGTTTCCATGTAGCTTTTCAATATTTGAGGAATAATTCATTGAAAAATCCTAAAGATTTTTTTATCTCAGGATATTTGTTCTTATCTATTCCTAACCTTTCTCTCATCAAACAGTGGGAGGAATCTTATGGGATTAAATTCTCTGCTGCTACAGCAAGGGCACTGCATCAAAAGGTTGCCAGGGCATCAGCACATGAGGATTTGGCCTTTTTCTCATTTCTAATAAGCTTAATGAAAATGGCAGCATTCGCCCTCCTTACTTGAGGCATTTAACTTTGTGCCTAAGGTGGGAGCCTGTGTGGGAGTGGAGGAGGCTCCCAGCACGGCTGTTCTCAATTACTCTCCAAAGGCTGCCTTTACTGCAGAGGGGCTCTGAGGTCCCAGCCCATGCATCCAAGTCAAAGGTCTAAAATTACTCCCTGGCTCTGTTATAGCCAATTTTCCTGCACTTCATACGGACAGGCTGTGTGGGACGCTGTGATCAGAACCACACCACACAAAGGTGTTCAAAACTGTCGCTCATGGAAAATTCTGCTGCCTTGGTAAAATATAATGACCTATAATGGTGTATAATTCAGTTTGTGGAGGATTGTAATTAGTGATAAACCAAAGCTGAAGGATTGTGTAGGTGAATTGCAGTTTATGGAATTACAGGGCATGCTCTTTCTGCCATTTAATTCTGTAGGCTCTGAGCCATGGAGCAGTTGCAGCTCCACTCCTCACACCCCACTGAGCAGGGCAGAAACTGAAACTCACTCCATCTCCCATTGGGAACTGCTGCTCAACAAGACCCAGAGAGATGGAGAATATTTTAATCCAAGAATAACTTAAAGCTAGGATGTTTCCAGGGGAAAAAGAGGCCTGAATTCACTTGGGTGCAAGAGGGAATTAAATGTGAGGATGCCACATTCTGAGCAAGTGCTAAGATACTGCTCAAAAACAGCAGCATAAGGCTAAAGATTCAGTTTTAAAAGAAGAAACTGTTCCTGCTTCTGCGTTAGGAAATCTGCTGTAGAATACAGAGGTGAGAGTCTAAGGTGGAAAGAAGCACTTATCTGCCACCCTGCATGAGGCATCTCATCCCTGGAGAGAAATTGCATTTATCTTATATCCTGTTTGCAGTGTTTCTCCACAGGCTGACTTTAGCTGGCTTCCCAGCTGGCCCTCTGCTTTAGCTGCTCTCATCTTTGGGCACTCCCTGCTTTGGGGCGTCACTCTTCCTTGCCAGGCACTTCATGGAGACATCAAGCACACAGGCAGGGACTTGTCAGTGCAGCAGTGGGGCACCCGAACTTCTGATTGTACCAGCACCAGAAAAATTAGATGTCCTACTATTTCCCCATCTCATGAAGGAGAACACCTGTGAGAGACAGTGCATTAAACACTGTGAGATGCTCAGAAACCATAATGATTAGGGGCTGTGGAAGAGCAGCAAGGCATGCTCAGTGGCAGCCCCCTTGATTTAGGAGCATCTGAACTGACCTCTGCCTGAAGTTACTGTAGCAGTGATTTTCTGTGTCAATGCTTAGCATCCAAGAATTCACATTAGAGTTAAGTGAGCAGAGAATACCGTGGCAGTTTTCTTCTGTTTAACACTTTTTGATACATGTACAAATTACCAAAAATTTATGATTTTTTTTTGATTCACCAATTGTTTTCCACTAGGTCTTAGTTTCATTTACAGTCTTCCAAACCTGGTTCTGTGTCATAGCTGTGTTACAGACTGAAAGCAAATGTTTCCTTGTTTGAAAAGAAATACTCTTGTATAATTGACAGGCAGGAGGCACAGGGACCTATTAACTTTTTCACTGGAGTTGAAGTGTCCCTCATTTTGATGCATAATAAGAGATATATACTATGGGGATCTATGGAGAACATGAATTCCTATTACTGAAACCCTGGCCTTTTCTCACGCTGTGAAATGCTTTTGTGAAAGAACACTGTTATTATGAATATATGCACTTGAATTGTAAATTCTCAGGGTGTAATCTCGGACTTGGGTATGCATATATGAGATAGTGATACAAGAATACATACGACTTCATTGCTTGAATAAACTGATGTTAAAAGTAGTGATTTACTTTTCAGGGTATTTTTGTCTCTTAGCAACCTCAATTGTTTTCATCATAGCACATTTATGTTTGAGTTATTCATTAACTTACAGTACTTGAAAGTGGTTATTACTATAATCTTTTAGGTTATGAACTGTTCTTTTGGGCTGCAAGCTAACAACAAGAGAGGCAGCCACTTTATCTTTTAAAAGGTTTTAAATGTAATCAGATGAAATAATTCTCTTATTGGAGTATTAACAGGGCTGGATAGCCTGAGAGACATCTTTTCTGGATAATTTAGATAATTTAGGTTTCAAAAATGCATCAATTAAAACATATTCTAAACTTTCCCATGTACTTTATGCATCATCTGTGGATCTGAATTACATATTTTGGGCAAATGCATTTCTTGGTTCTATTTATTGGACAAGGCTACAGACTACTTCTCTGCTTTGGTTTTCTGTTGAAGTTCTTTTCACTGGGGGATATTTTATTAACTTACTCCAAGAAGATTAACCTGACATAGCCTAATAGTTGTTACAGTTGTATAGGAAACTCAGTTATTAAACTTTTCATGGGATGTTATAGTAATCATCTCCATCACAAGAATTGCAAGAGAAGGAAAAAGAAAAGACATTGCTTGCAAGGATTCAAGTTTACCTTGGTATCCTTTCCGAAGGATGTAGGCTCAAAGGATATCCATGCAAATGTACCAAAAATATAGGTACTATTATATACATTTCTCAATATTTCTTCTTTCCTTATTGTAAGAATTCTTACTACTTTTTTATGTTTGTCAATTATTAAAATCATACAGCACTAATATTTCAAGATAAGGAAATTATCGTCTTGGGAAAAGTAGTGGTCTATAGCATCCCAATCATGAATAGAAGAATTAATGAATGTGATCTTTACTGAAGCAGAGGAACTGAAATGAACTTGACAATTAGGAGAGAGATCTAATTGTCTAAATCAAATAAGGGTGGAAAGTGAGTCACTGGCCTTTATGACCATGACAGAAAAAATACAGTTCTGGACTGTAGCAGTCAAAGCGTTTCCACAGAGAAACAGAAGTACTGATAACTGAGTCACTGTGGGCAGTAAACTGAGGTATCTGAGACATCTATATGAGGAAGATGTACTTGGTAATAAACCATGCCTGACCTGCGAATGGCTCAATAAAACATCCTCTCTATTGCAATTGTCACAGATGTTTGGGCCTCTGAAGTGCTCCCTGGGATTTGTACCTGTTTAGGTTCATTGATCAGAAATGGAAAGGGAGAGAATGGACACCAAGGGGACATGTTTCTCCAACTTGACAATTAAGAATCTGTGAAACTGTTCTTTTAGGTCCACAACGTTCTAAGAAGTCCATTCCATCCCCACGCAACAAGAAATTTTGCTTTCTTCAAAACAAAACTTTCCTCTAAAAGCAAAGAAACAAAACATTTTTGGCTGTACTTAAATGAAACTACAACTTTTCAGGGGCACTCCCCATGCCATTAGGAAGTGAAAGCACTTAAAACTTATGAATGCTGCTTTGATATTTCCTTTAATAAATGGAGATATGCCAAGATTAACTGATGTATGTGTGGTGCTTCATGAGCTGGTTATAGATACCTGAAAGCTTCACACAAAGCTTTGCAAGAGCATGTGAAAGAGAATACAAATCTTCTAAGCTTTCCCATGACTTAATTTTACAAATGCCAGTATTGTCCACCACACACAGCCATACTCATCCAACACAAACTGACTGTTCATGAGCACACCCAAATGAAGACTGGTCTCATCAGGATATCTGTCTTTCCCTTTGTTAAGTCTTTTCACATAAAAAATATGAAACATGATGAATTTACATGGTTATGTTTCTAATATAATTTCTTGGAAGGAGGTTAAAAAATGCACAGTATGGACTGGCCTACATTTAGATATATTCTGATGTTTGGCAATCCAAATCAGCCTTATTTAAGTGTCTTCTAGAGGAAGGCCAGCCTGTTTTGGCTATTTTAGGCCTTTGATGACACATCTTCCAAGGCATTTCTCATTGCCAGAGAACCTCATGCTTGCTGTACCTAAGGCCAGTGATGTGGAATAAAAAGACAGGCAGTGCTCATATTCAGCAAACAAGTTGTTTCATGTATTTGAATGCTGGCTTTGGAACAGCTGCTACACTCCCTCCTGGTTCTCAAACCTAGTAGAGCATCATCCTGCTAAAGGTCACCTGTCTACAGTTAGCCTGTGAAAATTACATTCTTTATTGCAATGTATTAGTAATTCCTCTCTAGATTTTTCCTTTTTTTTGCTTTTTCCAGTAATAGCCCAAATCTACATATGGCTCCTGTTGTTTCTGGAGAACACATTCTTCACCCTAAGGATCACTTTACAGTTTTGAGAATGTTGAAAATAGAAAACAGAGAATGTAAAAGTATTGCGTGCGAGATGAACCTAATGTCCCAAACTAACAATGAAATTTGGTCACCACATGTTTTACAGAGCTACCACAAGCTTCTAGTGCTTTAACTGAAGGACTTCCAGAAGAAGAAATAGACAGTGTGGTGAGAGAAAAAGCACTTAAAGTCTTTCCACAAAGTTCATAGATCTTCATGACCTGGCTCTTTGCTTTTACTCATGACCTGGCTCTTTGCTTTTACTCATGACCTGGCTCTTTGCTTTTACTGATTTAATTTGTGTTGCCATAGCTTTTCACATAGTATTAGTGGCATCACTTTTGGGGTCATACCTTACAGCAACAAGAATAAACACTTACTGTGGTAGAAACTTTATAAAATAAAGACTAGAAGACTGAAAGGATGCTGAAATCGAGAAGGTGAACAGAAGGGAGGCTGAAAGACAGAGACACCAAGAAGGAAAGAAACATCTGCTTATTTCTGCAGAAAATCCTCTAAATGTTTAAAGACCTCTTACTTCTACCAGCTGATGTTACTCACTTCAGATTTATCTTCATTACAAACCCCCAACCAGACAAAACCCTAGTAAAACAAACTAACCAACCAACCAAAGAAAAATCCAAACTCCAAAAACACAAAAACCAGCCACCTCCACGACAACAATACAAAAAAAAAAAAACAGAACTAACAAAACCCCACAAAAAACCAACAGAATTCCACCACACTGATAGAAGAGGGTGAATGGGGACAAGAAAGGATTCCCCAAGCCTGGAAAAGTCTCCCTTGTGCAGTCATTTGTTTGAGGAAATCTAGAAGTAATTACATTTTAATTGGACATAATCTTATTGGAACAGGGAATAGTGAATTTAGCAAATTAAATAAATAAAATCAAACTACTTTCTAATTACCTTCTTACAATCTCAGTAAGGAATTTGCAGTTAGATTAGGGTGTTTCAGGCAATTACATTAAAGACTTTCTAATTCAGAAAGGAATCCAGCTGGCACTTGAAAAGCAATATTGTCCCTGTAGTGCAAAATGCAATATTCTCCTTTAGTCTTCTTTTTTTTTTTCTTTTGGTTTGGTGGGGTTTCTTTTGTTGTTGCTGTTGTTTTGTTTGGTTGTTGTTTTATTTGGTTGTTGTTTTGTTTTTGTTTAGTTGGCTGGTTGGTTGGTTTGGGGTCTTTGTTTAAAAATAATGGACTTTGGAAGGAAGTGTTAGATCCTACAGCAGTACATCCCAATGCATGTTTCAACCCACAGAACATGGCAGGAAAAGTTACTGAATGCAGAACCCATGTGTTTCTCCACGACCAGCTCTCACTATTGCTGCATGTGCTCTGTGTCCTGACAAAATCTACAGACAGGATATGGTAAAATGCAAGTAATGTTTTCACACATTCATTTTGCATTCTAAAACTACAGCTTAAGGTGGACACAGTAGAGGGGGAGCATGCCTGATAAATGTCAGCTTAAGATACTTGGAACAGGCTAAAGCAGCGTCAGAGGAGTGCCTGCCCTATTTGAGACGCTATGAAGAATAGAGAAAGAAGGCAAACACAGCACCTTTCCTTAAAAAAGGAGTCAAGCATTTACAAAGTAATCCACTTAGTTTACCATAGAAATTCTGCTAAAAATAATTAACTAAGATCTTAAAAGAAGACATCCTAACACAAACTTGTTATGAACAAATACTCTCAATCCAGCACAGCTTTTTCCATGACTTCATGACAGGCAGAAGCCCTTGTTTTGGCACAAGCCATTTGTGTGCTTGTCAAGCATTGCATAGGATTTGATAGGCAAAACAATGGATAAGGCTTCACTTTTCTACAACATGATACAACTACCATAGGCTGGATATAGCATTAGTTAGAAAACCTGATTCAGACAGTAATCTTTTTTTGATTAACAAAATGGAAGGTTGACAGGAGGGATGCAGTGGGGATGTGGTGATAGCACAAAGGGTAATGGCTATAAACAAGGAGAGGGTAGGTTTAGATTACAGGAAGAAATTCTTTCTTGTGAGGGTCGTGAGGGCTCAGGTTGCCCAGAGCAGCTGTGGATGCCTTGTCCCCAAATGTGTTCAAGGCCGGGTTAAGATGGGTCTTTGAGCAGCCTGATCTCATGGAAGATATCACTGCCCATGGCAGGAGGGTTGGAGCTGGGTGACCTTTAAGGTCCATTCCAGCCCAAACCATTCTGAGATTCTATGACATGCACTGGATTCTTTACTCTTCAAGAACCTCCTGTACCACCTGGAAGACTGAACAGAAAGTATGTGCTATTAAATTTGCAGGTTACAAGAGGCTCAGAAAGAAGGACTGTCTTGGAAACAGAATTGCACTACAAAATGAACTCTTGTGGAGGGTTCTGTAAAACCAGGAAAAATTAATCAGGAATAAGTGCTAGGTATTTATTTCAGGCTATTGGATTTTTCAAGTGCCTAGGGAAACAATTCATTAGAAATATTTTCCTAGAAACTCTAGGGACATCACAAGCTGGAAATCAGTTATGACCATCTTAATTGTTAAAAGTGTGTTTGTGTATTAGAATATGGCCTGCAAGACACAAGAAGCAGTCCTTAATCTCTGCTCCATAGTGGTAAAGGTTTTGCTTTAATACTGTGCTCAGTTTTGGAAACTGGACTCTAAGGAAAAGAACTTGAACACTAGGGATAGTTTAGAGAAGAAACTGATAAATGGTTTACACCAAATAAAGGAAGAAGCATTGCTTTTCATGTTCATGCCTATTGATTCCAGTAGCAGCAGGCTAGAAACATTCCTGTTAGGCTGGAAAAATTCATGTTAGATAGTAGGAAAACTTTGCTAATAATATGGTTCTAGACCTCTACACTGCCTGGGAAATTGGGTTGGAATAACTGATTATGATACGGAGCAGTGACTCTTTACACACTTCCATGAAACATATTATATCGTCAATTCTGAAGCAAATAAAAATGTTTATACTATTTAAAATCAGATGGCACTAATACCTGGAGAAATTTGCTTTTTAATATACTCACAATTGTAAATAAATATGTGAGGATCTTAACAGTTGTTGTTCTATCATAATAAACTTTTATGACAGCTCTTTTTAGACCTGTAAAGTTCATATTGTGTTAACTGTATTTCATAGCTACCAAAATTCACTAAAACTGTCAAATTCAGTTAATCCCTATCTTGGTTCCCATCTTCCCATTACTTATAGCAAATTGTAACAAAGATTAGTTTACAGACTGAATTACACGAATTGACCAAAAGCTGTTCATTTCAGCTGTCCAAAGATGAAGAGCATTGAAAACACACAGATTTCCTATCAAAAACTCAAAGTGAGAGAAGTGACATGACATATTCATGTGTGGCCCCAGTAAGTGCAAAAAACCACGTCATGGTCTAAAAGGGGTGCTTTAACTGAAGGAGTAGCAATAGTGTAGCTTACAATAAATTCTGAAGTACTGGAGAGCAATATACAGATTTCACAAAAGGAGAATTACCACCACTATACCAGCTGCTATGGAGAAAAGTCTAATTGGCATTTCGAGAGCAAAGGCAAAACATTTACTTCTGAACTACAGTTTTCATACAGAGACAAAACCATAAAGAAAGATATGTTTTTAAAAGTGTAAAAATCATTCTTTCTCCATTAAATCACTTGAATTTAATTTGCTCATAAGTACAATCTTGTTACATGAAGATCTGAGTAATTTTTATTACCTAAAATGAAAGCACAGATGTTTTGCTTAGCTTTTGTTTATTTGTGAACTCACATCACTGGGTCTTGCTTTGGAGACTGGCAGAATCTTTTTTAAACCAACACAGGCCAGACTGAAGAGGCTCAGGTAGCTCAGCTTAAAATGAGGCTTCCTGGACTGGAAATATTTATAGTATTTTTATACTCAGAGGTCAAGGTCCCTGAGATTTTGTTGCATCATCTTTATTCTCAGTGCTGTGCCTCCCGTGTAGTCACTTGCCATGCCTCCTGTACCCAGAGGTGTATGTCTAGGTTCAAAAATATTATGTGGATCAAGACAAACTGTTTTTTCATTTAGTATTTTTCACAAACTTTCTCTTTTCTAGGACTTTTATTGATATTGTTTCATACTTGCTACATTAAAAGAATGTCTAGTAGTTTACAATTTATAATTAAAATTGAATCTGTAGTCTGACAGACCAATATTAGCTATTTAGTAGAAAGATTAGTTTAATTAAGAACGAATGTCATTCTTTCACTGTGCCAAATTCTCTAATCTGGTAATTTGTAACACCTGGATTTCTCATTGAGATAACTACAGGTATGCTAACTATGCAATGCAAAACATTTTTATCACACATGAAATTATGTTTTCAATATGTTAAGCTCATTACCTAATCATCCTGATGAAACTGCATTCATCAGCAGAGTAGCATGTAAGTACTGCTGTGATTCAGCAAGAGCACATCCGTGGTGCAGAGGAAATCCTCCAGTTGGCATTAACAGGGTTTTGTGCTGTGTGCAGCAGTGTCAGCACATTCCCTTTGCTGGGGGGACAGAGCTGTGACACTGGTGATGGGCAGTCGTTCCCTCCATGCCAGCTGGGCTCAGGGACAGCCAGGACAAACCTCTCACTGGGGACATCTCTGCAGGCACCCCTATCCACCCCTGGCTCCCTTCTGCCTCTCTCCAGCAGAGACCGTGTGCTTATTTAGGGACTGGGGCAAAGAGAAACCCAGAGACAACACGAGGTGAAGAGAGAGAGGTATCGTGTCTTGCATGTTCCTTCACAGACAGGGCTCTGTCCAGCTGATGTGTTTTGGCTGCACCAGGAAGCATGAATCTAGATCAATTTTTTACATTTATATTTTGGAGAGGGGTATCATTCATACAAGTTTCCCCAGCCTGCTTTGCTGCAGTTATCCAACTTCCAAAATATTAAAGCCTCTTGACCACTTCTATGACACAGTTGCTTATTTAAGGCAGGACTAAAACATGGACTTTCTTCACAGAATTTTTAAAATCTGCATGTGACATTTATATATTCTTTTTAGGATGTTAGAGAAAACTATTAAAATCTCTGTCCTGTAGCTCTTAAACAGAATACCAGTACTAGCTGGCATACCAGGATCAAATATTTTATTCTGTCATACTAAGTACCAGAATTTTTCTATGAGGTAGCTAGGGAAACCAGAGCTCCAATTGTGCCCCAAGTGCTTTCCCCAACACTGTGATCTAATGCAAGAGGCAGAATTAATTTCTCTCACCATGGACACCTAATACCATCTGAGGTGGTCTGGTGATATCAAATAAATTCCACAAAGGACTGGCACCCACTAGAAATCCATACTTCACTGGCACAGCCAGAGGAAGTTCAGCAAAATCAAACATTGACCTACAACGGCATCAAACATTCACAAATAGGCAAACACGTGCTTTCCAACCTGTATCTCCTCTGGGTAGTGGAGACAATCATGTGAAACATGACACTGCAGAGGGATAATTACTTACATATCAATAACCAACTTAAATTTTGAATCTCTTTGGGCTCTACTAGAAGTGTGGACAACTGCTTAAGCAAATATTTACTAGTGTCTTAACTGAGGTATTTTATTTGCATCCTGAATCCCATCCTCCATGGCTTGGATTGTTCTAGGGCCATGGCAGTATTTCTAGAGTTTTGAAATGGAGTTATTGGGCTTTTTCAACTTTAGTTTATGCAGATTTGTGTCCTGCCTGCTGGACAGTCCTCAGACAGTTTATTGCTCTTCCAGTGGCTGCACTGTGAACAAAACAGAGAGCTTCACCTTCATCTAACCCACCTTTTTCCTCAGCATTACAGAAGAGATTCTTTCCCAGCTGGTATTTACCTGGATAATCACATCCTCTATTGTGTAATCACATCTCTGTTGTAAGACCAGTGTTAGGCAGCCCAGCTTTTAGCTGTTTTACTTCTTTGTTGTACTAATATCATTGTTTCTGGCACAGCTTTTGCCTCTTCGCATTCCTTTATCCAAATCAAACTTCACAAATATTGTGTGTGCTTTTGGGCTGCTCATTTATTTTTTGCTGCAGTGTCACCTTTTGTGCCTAGCCCTAATTCTTTTAAAAAAAGGGCAGGCACTGCCTCAATCCTCCAGTCCATGCTGTGCACACTGCTGTCATTTGCAAGGCCCAGACAAATAATGTAATCTGTTGCTAATATCACCTCCAATCTCATCTCCCTACCCAAAAGAAAGCTAAATTAGTTCTGGAGCTCGATATGGCAAATATATGCTGGCCATTTTTCACCTAGGATCATTTTTCTTCTATTTCATGTTGTGCTGCTCTCATGGCTGCAGTTTCAGAGCCCTCCCTATTCTTTATCAGCTTCAGCCTGAATGGAGATGTGGGAATATCTTAATTTTCTTGGCAAACCCTAATGACTCTGAAGGGTTAATTCTATTTCCTTGTGTAATCTGCACATCTGCCTCTTCTGTTGGCATCCAAAACAAATCTAATTATTTAACCAGTATAAGTGTCCTGATCACTGAGTGCTGTTTGAAAATAATCATAAAATCCACCACCAGAAGCATAGCTGCCCTCAGACTTTGTGCTTTCATGCTGCAACCCACCAGTTGCAGATTCAGTGATGTGTGAGTAAATCTCCACATTTCACGAGTGTCAAAGCTAGCAGAGCTTTTATCCTCACCAGTCTCTGTCAGGGTGATGTTTTCTCATCACCATAAAACTGACTCCATGTTATTTCTTATTGAGCAATTTCAGATAGGCATTTCACTGCAGCAGCATGATTCATTTCCATCTAAAATAATTTAGCCTGTACATATCTCAAGATATTTTGTTGCAAAAAATTTCCATGCTGTTGTTTTCACAAAGTACAGACAGAATTGCGTAGAAGTTTTATCGTGGGAGGGGTGCCCACCCTATGAAGTAAAGCACAAGTAGCATCGTGATTATATTCCTTTCGAGCTGATACACTTTAAGGGTTGAATTTCACCTATCAGTGACTATATATCAGTTAATAGAAAATTTTAGCCTATTTATCAATTTAAGAGTGTCTTCTGATTAGCTTCTGCAAAGGTGTTTGCCACTCTCCCCTGCCAAGACACCAAACTCCTGATTTTGAGCCCCTGACGAGGCTGAGGGAGAGGATGTGGCATTCTCTCCTGTCCCCCATTTGGAATGCAAGCTCTGGTGTGCTGCCCTCTCTCTGCAAAAAGCACCTCCACGGTGAGGTATCATGTTGCCAGCTTGTGCAGTGAGTGCAGGAGGTGATAATTTGCCACAACATGATCCACAGTGAAGTCTCATTAAAATATGTTTCTTATATTTATTATGTAATATAGTGACAGACTAAAAATCCCATTTAAAATGCCTTCAGTTATTTTAATTGGTCTAGGGCAAATGAGACAGGTAAGAAAAAAAAATTATTAGGGTGTCACAGTGGACATGGGAAGAACCACACGAGGACACGCTGGTGAGCGAAGCAGGAAAAAGGGCGAGTTTATTTACAAAACCCAGTTTTATACATTTCCTATGGTGCCCGTGGATTGGAGGATGGAATTCCACCTCTCAATCCACGTTGGTCGAGCTAACTGTCAATCACATTTCTCCTCTTACCTAGAAATATGTAAACAATAAAAGACAGTTAGCAAAACATGGCCAGTGTTTATAGTAGAAAGTGTGATAAGGTGAAACTTCTGACTCCAATATGAAGAACATAACAGAAGGCTTAAAAAAGTCTTCAAAACCAGGGTGACATTAGGGTTAGAAAAGCAATTCACAATCATCAAATTCAGTTCTTTTCCTTCTTCCTCTGTTATTTACAGAACATTTTACATTTTTGTAGACATTAATCCAAAGCAAATCAGAAAAACTAGTACTTTTTTAATGTGTGTTGTGAAGGTCATGTTCTAGACCCAGCTGCACTATTTTCTAATAGTTTCTTAGCAAGAAATGAGGCTCTGATGAACACTCATTACCCAGGCCTTAGCCCAACATTTTTTCCTTTCTTCTTTACTGCAGAAATCCAGGTTTTGCTTGTCTATACATAAATACAGCTTCCAGCTGAGATACATGACATGGGAACAGCTTCCTTAGGGCTGGTGCCCATTTGAAAGATTAAAAGGTTCTTCTTTGGGGCATTTAAAAGTCAATTCTTAAGAAAAATTGCTGTTTCCTATGTGAGAGCAGCATCTTAGTGCTTAGACATCTGCAGGAAGCACTGCTTTGCATCTATTGCACATGCTTTATGGACCATTCAAGGAATAACTCAGTCAAATGTGGAAAAAAAAATTTACTACAGTCCTATTCAGCATTCAAGTTTGATTTTGGTCCATAACAGCAGACTGAAACACGCCTCTCTGCCCTGAGATGAACCATATATACATTTAAATACACACATCCACAAACCCAGTTCACAACTTTTCCATGTACATGCATATAGTTGATGACTTCCGAGCATATGCATGGGCAGTTCTTTGCTCCATTCTTTGAAATATTTAGCACTAAACACTTTTAGTGATGCAAGGACAAGGGCTGGTTTTAATTCATCTTTTCTTCTTTTTCCCCTCAAAACAATTTAGGAAGAATAAAGTATCATATCTCTTCAAAACTGAAATATTTACAGCTAATTTGGAACAGCATATTTTCTTTGACAATTTTTAATCAACTGCTGTATAAATGATGGTGCAGATGCTTCACAAATTACATCTTGCTCACTGTCAATGAAAATTATGTATGACACACTATGGAGTCGAGCTATAAAAAATTTTCAGAGAATACCTTTACTTCAAATGATTTGAAGTAGACTTGAAGAAGACCTCCTGAATCATTTAGGCTACAGAATGCACTATGCCATATAATCTCCATCATAAATTTATTGTTGTATTTCACCTTACAGTAGGTTCATATTTCACTCCTCACTGCTCCTAAGCTACTCTTGTGGCCATGTTTTAAAAAGGCCCTTATGATTTTTTTGCCAAAATTTAATTATGACCACCTTATTCTTATCTGATTTTATATATCTGTTCACCTCACTCTCTCCCCTTGCAGCACATCCCTTGGAGGTATTTCTATACAGGGGACACATTTTCCTGGAAGTTTTCTGTTTAAGAAGCTATTTTTCCTTTAATACTCACACAACTCATAGACAAACGTAAAATGATTTGCTACTGATTTTCCAACAAGTCTTGGAACTTCTGTGTAAAACAATCTCTAAGTATCAAATACTCCATTTTGTTACTGATTTTTTCTTTTACAGCTTGTGTGCTTTCTCCATAAACATGCTCTACTCCACCCTGTGACTGATAAAGCTATAGGTCAACATGGCAATCTTAAGATTTTCTAAATATTCAAACCAATAGGTGAGCATTTCCAAGAAAAAAGTAAGCACATCAAAATATTCCCTTAAAACAGAAGCCTTTTCTCGTTTCTTCCTGCTGGTTGCAGGAACTCTGAGTAGTTACATCTGGTTTTCTCTATGAACATGTACTGCTTGACACTTTTTGGGGATGTTGGTGGACCTCACTATCATCTGCCTCCTTATAGAGGGGCAGTTCAATAAGGAAGAGAGGAAAATTGCAGCAGGCTAGGAAGTCCATCAGTCCAGTTCCCCCAGGACCTGTACACACAGCAGACTGAAAGCTGGGACCTGAAGAGTGGCAAGAACCCACATCTCCCTCCCGTCCTCAGCACTGAGCCCAGGTGGCAGAGAAGCCCTCAGGAGGAGAACTCCACTGTTACCTGATGGATCAAAGGGAAGAGCACTAAAAGACATTAATGGACACTCCTAAAGCTCATGAATTTTGCACATGCTGTGCTTGTTAGGAAGGCAACCCTGCTGGCCTGCAGAGCAGCTCCCCTTACAGCAGTGTGGGAGCTAAGCTGGATGCTCCCATGCTGGGCATTGCACTGGGGCAACAGCATCAGTCACTGCAGGGCAGAGGAAAGAGGCCTTTCAGAAGAGAAATGGGAGAAGGAATTTGAACTTCTCGCAGTGGAGAGCTGTGTTTTGGTGGAGGCGTGACAGAAGCACAGCTGTGATGACCGAGGGTGGTTACAAGGGCAAGGAGGAAGAGGCAGCGCGGAGCAAGGGGGTGACACCAGGCACCAACCAGTGCCACAAGTGGTGTTACAAGATCAGCTGTGAGATCAGGGTTACTTCATTTGTCCATGTCTTCAGACTTCTTCACTCGAGTAAAAACTATTTGTTAAGCCAATTTTTAGGCTTCATAAGTGAAGAAAACAAACTCATTTCATATGAAAATGTTAGTTATTTCCCCTTTACTGGGAGGCTCAAATCAGCATGTTTTGACTGACTCCTTTATATCTAAACTTGTCCCTTTTTGCTCCTAGCCAGACGCTGACAGAAGCATTGTACAGGGTATAATGAACCGTGGCTTTCATGATTAAACACATTTCTCTTCAAACATACTCTTCAAGTCAGATTGAGCAACAGTCCTCCCTGGAATCTCTCTAACTTCAAGCACACTGACTGATTGTTCAGTCAGCAGTGACTTCTCATTAAAAGTGTTACTGTGTGATAGCCTGGTTTCCCTAATTTTATTCCAAACCATGTCAAGAAATACTCTGGGACACAAAGTAGGGGCATAAATAAGTCTTTAGGAATATTAAGGCCACCCTTCATAGCAACATCCAGCATGGATGGATGGTTTGGGTGTTAACACTGGAGTCCTTGAAGCAGCTCTCCAAAAAGCATGGACACAGCACAGCTGTGCTAGAAATATTAGTCACTGAAATTAAGGCCAATTTCTATGCAGAGATGTCAAGTAGGAGCTGATTTTTTCCTACTTACTGCAGCGGTGGATGATTAATTCTCACCCATTCACTTTGTGTAACATATGGGTTTCTAAAGTACAGGGAAAAATCTAATACTGCTTTCAACACTGGTTTCCTAGCCTTTGCTGTTACTAGGCACACAGTAAAGAAAGATGGATAAATTCTCTCATCCATACACAAGCCCTTCAGCTTTTATTGACATGGTTTAATCCCTCCTATGGTTATTCCATTCCCCCCTTGTCTCAGAGCTGTCTGCAAGCACCATCTAGTCCGAAGTTGTCTTGGAAAACTGCCTCACAGCCCTGAACAGCTCGCACCTGGGCATTCTCTAATCTTTTTCACCACTTCACCAGCAAGTACATTTTGAATTGCAGCAGCTGGCACAGAGAAGAGTAACCAGAAGCAAAAGATTAACAGCTCATACATTAAATAGTAGCTTAGCCAACACATGTAACGAGGATGTTACAGTGATTTTCTCTCATCGAATACAGCCTCTGTCTTAGTCCATTTAACCAGATATTTAATGTGGATTCTCTGGAGGCCAACCCCTGGCTGCTCTGTGGTGCCAGGTTTAGCTGAACAAGTGCTACTGGATTCAGGTACTCTTTTAGCCCATGGAATAAAATGGAAATGAAAGTTCTTTTCACCACACAATTGTACAGTGTTTTTGTTTCCTATGACCTCCAAGATTAATACTGTATCTAGTATTTCCGTAAAACCCATTGCCTCCTTGCCTCCACCAGGTATTTACAAAATTTTCTGAAATGTCCCCAATCTGTTCTGGAAAAGTGCTGGAGAAATTTACTGAAGCATATTATGTTATAACAGCACCTAGATCCTAATTTATTTTCACCCAGAGAAATATAAAATATTATCACTGATTCACAGAATGGTTTGGGTTGGAAGGGACCTTAAATATAACCCAGTTCAATTCCCCTGCCATGGGCAGGGACACTTTTCACTAGACCAGGCTGCTGAAATGCCCATCCAACCTTGAACATTTCCAATATATACTGATTTTTAAATTCTTTTCTTAGATTTATCATGGGGAAACTTTTCTTTGTGTATTTCCACCATGTAATTTATTGTGCTGATGCCTACTTCTAGCTGAGAAACACAAGAAAAGTAGAGTCCAGGTTGAGAATCTAATTTTCTGACATTACTCCTTCTCTAGAAATGTCATTTATGTTCTATGAGAAAGCATCAAGGAATTCCAGATGTTCAGAAATCTGAAATCAAATCCTGTAAGACACAACTGATTCTTTATTTGTTTATCTTCCATGCAAAATAGTTTCAAATTATACATTTTATCATTATGTTTATTTACTTTTTATTATTAGTTATGATAATTTACTTTTCACTGATTAAAAGCTTAGTTTTTCAAGTGTTTGCTTGGAGTTTAATCAGCAAGCAACATTTCCAGAAATAGTTTATGATTCTTCTGTCAATGCAAAATGAATTTCACTGCTGTTATGGCAGCATTTTCTGTATTCCTTTTTGCCTGGTGCTAAACTTAGCTCTATTACTGAAGTACAGAAATTGCACATTACTTGAGATTTCAGGAATTTCTTTACAGCACCACAAGAAGCTGTTAAAAACTCCTTTAAGAACA
Source organism: Prinia subflava (assembly GCF_021018805.1). Classification (NCBI taxonomy): domain Eukaryota; kingdom Metazoa; phylum Chordata; class Aves; order Passeriformes; family Cisticolidae; genus Prinia; species Prinia subflava. The sequence goes on from NC_086249.1 coordinate 31,237,570, forward strand.
CACACCTGGGTCTCTGAAGTTTCCTCTGCAGTGGTGTGTGCTGTTGTGTGCACAACTGGGCTAAGGAAGGATTCACCTCTTGTCCCAGGGACTGGGGATGTCCATCAGCTCTGCTAAACTGGCATTAGGCTAGAGGCAGCACTTTAGCTAAGAACTGATTTTTAAACAGGTTTATAGAGAAAGAATATGCTCTAAAATGAGGGTTTATGATATCAAATTGTTGAGCAGAGGCTAGCACTCAGTTTCCATCTTCTAAAAATGTAATTTCTTAGCACATCTCTTTTTATATCCTATAATGGTGAATTTTGGTTTGGGTTTTTTTGGTTTGGGTTGAGATTTTTGGGTTTTGGTTTTTTGATGGGTTTTTGTGGGGTTTTTTTTGGTGCGTTGGAGGGGGAATCTTTCTTTCTTTCTTTCTTTCTTTCTTTCTTTCTTTCTTTCTTTCTTTCTTTCTTTCTTTCTTTCTTTCTTTCTTTCTTTCTTTCTTTCTTTCTTTCTTTCTTTCTTTCTTTCTTTCTTTCTTTCTTTCTTTCTTTCTTTCTTTCTTTCTTTCTTTCTTTCTTTCTTTCTTTCTTTCTTTCTTTCTTTCTTTCTTTCTTTCTTTCTTTCTTTCTTTCTTTCTTTCTTTCTTTCTTTCTTTCTTTCTTTCTTTCTTTCTTTCTTTCTTTCTTTCTTTCTTTCTTTCTTTCTTTCTTTCTTTCTTTCTCACCTCCAGAAGAGAGCGGTATTGAGGGCTGCATGGACTACAGATTTCCTGTATCCCTCTGTCTAGTTTTGTCTTTTGGGAAATTGCACACAGCATGCAAGCATACAAAATTCAGGTACCTGACATGAAACCTGACATCCCAAGGATCATCTGTCTAGCAGAGTTACTAACATCACTACAACTGAAGTGTAAGCTGCTGTACCTGTCCGCTGAGTGTTAGGAACTGGATACAGCCTCCCAAAATAGAGGCAGCACTTAGAAGTCCTTCACTCTCTTTTACTAAAAAATAAACATGATAGTCATTGGAGTGACATGCCAAAAGCAAAGCTGCATTTTTCAGAGGTAGAGAACTTCTAGCTAACACATACCCACATGTTTGCAGCTGTGTCACCAATATTGCCCAATGGCTTCAAGACCATTTTAAAGTTTTAAAACTCTCTGGCTGCTTAGGAGGTGCTACCACCCAAGTTCACATGCTTGTTTCAGTGAGAAATTTGACTGAACTCTCTGGTCTTCTTTTCCTTTTTTTTTTAGTGGGGGGGAATGTTTTGTTGATTTTTTTTTTTTATTCAGTGTTTTTTAATGAACAGGAATAAGTCTTAAAAGATCTAGATCTATTCATTTATGAAGCTCACAGTTCCATGAAGTAAATCCATCACTGTTTTCATACATTACTTCTGATCAAAGCCCAGGCTGAAGTAATGACAAGCAGCATCACTGCAGTGTACTCTGAACACTAATTCCAAGAAGTGATGAAATTAGCTTTTTGTGATAGGATTTGAAAACAACCCTCCTGGAGCCTGACTTTCACAGTGCATTTGGATCTCAAATTTACAATTTACACTACAAATTAAATTTATTTTTATGAGCTTAGTGGAAAAAAAACCCCACCAAAAATCCAAACAAAACAAACAAGGTCTCAATCCTCTTGGTACAGACTAGTCTAATGAGTCATTGCTTAGTTCATGAAGTTTCTAACTCACAAGTTCTCTAATTTGTAACTTAGAACTTGCACCTTGTGCACCTATGTGCAAGTTGCTGGCTGACAGTGAGAGAGCTCATCCTCAGTCCTCTGCCACACCACAGTCATTCCCTTTATCACACCGAGAACAAAAGGCTCAGCAGTCCAGCTGCTGTTGGATCTGCCTCCAAAACATTTTGTAAGGTGACATATTCATACCTTTGAGCTTGGAATTTTGTCTTGCAGGAGATAGCAAGCTGCCGGTGGCAGTGGTTATGTGATGATCTTTAGCCCTGTGTGGCCATGGTGTCCTGCCTACATGTTGTCCTTGCTTTGGCCTAATGGCACTGCTCCCCACTGAGTATTAGGCTAAATCTAAGCAGAAATTGAGCAAACAGTCCCAGCTAAGTCATCTTCCCATTATATTAGAGCCTTTGGCTGTCAAGTGACTTATTTGGTTAAAATTCCTTCCATCTATATCCCAGGTGTGTAGGACATTCTCTTTTCTTTCTCGTACACACTCTTGCATTGGCAAACTCTACATGAAAGTGAGATATTTGATTGCAAATATGGCCTCACGTATCTGTTATTTTCTGAGAAGGGATAGAGATGCCATTTGTACACAGAATGTTTTGCAGAGTACTTTAGGTCTCTTACTCATTAAGAGCAGCAGAAAACCAAAAGGACTATTTTCTTTTTTTCAGTAAGCTCAGGGGAATTACAGAACTGTCACTTTGGCCTTTATATATTCTATAATATCTTCTCTTGCTTCAGATATAAATAATGAATTTGCATAATAATGGAGAAAAGCCCAAATGTTTTCATCAAACTGATATAACAGCAAAATTGATACTATACAGCTACTAGGCCTGATCCTAAAAATCCTCATTCAACTAGTACTTACAAATATTAGAAAGCAAACTGAACCCACAAGAATAAAAAATAAAATTTACAGAACTCTATAACCCCTCCCTCAGATGCTTTACAATGAAATGAAATTTAGTTCATTAGCTGCAAATGGAGACAGACTTTACAGTCAAGCACAATATAGTAGTGAGAACAGAAAGTCGAAACTTGCCCTGTCCCAGTTCTGTCTTCCTCTGAACAGACACATGCCTTAGGCTTACAGGCCTTGTATCTGCTCACATATGCACTTGCTAGAGCTTGGCTTTCATCCTGTATACAAAATAATTCAACATCAGCCTCAGGTTTGTCTTTTGAGGCTGTCCCTGTAGCTTTCTATAAGCATCCTTAACTTTAACTCTTGCTCATGCTACCTTCTGCACTGTTCCTGTGTCACTTTCCTAATTACTTCTTCCTTGGAATTTCTTTTTTGTACATTTTTTAAATATTTTAAACACACTTTTCATAGTCGTATTTTGCCCTGTATAACATTTTCTGCCTTCTTTCTGCCTAAACTTCAGGCAAACAGGAGTTCAGTGGGAAGGGAGGGCAAAGGGATGTCTTCACGCATCATGGAAAGGGAATGCTCTAAGAGGCATTATACTGGGTTTGACGTTTTACAAATGGGTGGAGCAGCTCTAACAGCTATTACCTCAATGTAAAGCCTGCTTCCTCTTCCCTTTCTTTCTCCTCCCTTTCCAGTTCAACTCTCCTGATTTCACATCCCAGCCCCTCCCTTGAAGCCCTTCTAGTCGCCATCAGGAGGAACCAGTTCTGCTCACTAAATCATCAAAGAACAAACCCATCAGACACAAATGGGTCATTTTCTGCCAGTTTAAGGAGATGAATCATCTCATCACAGAACCTGATAAATGCCAATGCCAAGCAAGGGAAGTATGGCCAAGAGAGGAGAAAGTAGTGGGACTGCATCTTTTGGCAGATCCAGGCTGCAAGATCTCTTCTGGAGCTAGAATTGCTTCCTCGAAGTCTGCATCACAAGAGGTGTAATCTAGGTTTTGGTTCATTCATCATCTCTAGACCAGCTTTGCTGTCAGCCATAATGTCAGCACTTACTTAGAAAGTAAATTGAAGCAGTACTTCAAACACAGTCATTCTCAGTTTTCAACCTTGCAGAAGTTCCTACTATCAAAATATCTGGAATAGTTCCACCAAAACTGGTGCTTAAGAGCTGTTCACGTTTCCCACTAAAGCTAGTGGGAAGCTTTTTTTTCTATATATAGCTTGATCATAATGGGACAAGTTACAAGATTATGTTATAGGGCTTAGCTTGTCTGCTGTCTTTGCCAGAAAGTAAATATCTCAACTGAGTGTCCACTAACTTTGTGTAAGTACAGAAAATCTCTGTCACATGAAGATGAGCAATTACTAAAGCCAGAAAATAATTTTCCGTCACTTAAAGCATAAGCATCACTACATAACTAGCACATTAATTCAATAGCTGACATTAACTTCTTAATTTTTATTGTAAAGATAATTTTATCACCCAAGATAACTTAATCCCCATATTAAGTCCCATATTAAAAACCCTTCAATGTTAGCAATGGCTGGCAAATATTTAGGTAGATTAAGCTAATCTCTAAATGAAGGGAGGAATCCACAATCCACCCTTTACACTTCCAGGTGCCTGGCAGCCTCTGTCTGGGAGGCTTGCTGTCTGAGTGCCTTCTCCAATCCTGGTTTAGAAAGGCAAACAGCCTTACAGTTCTGCAGTGAATAATAAGACAGTAATGGCAGTAGAAATAAAATTCATCCTGAAAAAAATGAGAGCCGTTTTACCCACAAGGCTGCATATCCTCAGGGGCTAATGTAAGGTCAGGAATTTGGGCAGTCAGGCTGTCAGGGAGGCTGGATCTGTGTCCTGGTGTGACCCTCTAGAGCTGTGCTCGAGGTGCAGACCCCTGAGCCTCCCAGCTCAGTGCTGGAAATTGCACACCTTTATGTTGCTGTTGTTACCAAGCCCAGGTGCAAGATGGCACACGGCAGAGGCAATGTAGGAGAAGGGGGAAGCTGAAGGGGGAAATGAGAAACAAAACTTCTGACACCTGTTAGATTCCAGCCACCCACTGATTGATTGTGTGCCAGCACTCAAAACACATTTCTTAACCATCAAGGTTCTCCCTAAATAAATAGGAAATTATGCTGAAGTTTTTTATATTAACAATTCATGTCGAAAATTGCAAAGTATTTTTTTATAAAGCCCTTGAGATCATGAAATGTGTATTGCCTTACAATATAATTTTATCAGACATCTTCAAAGACCAGTAAGAATTTTCTGAAAGGTCACATGAAATAAAGATTTGGCTTTTTGGACTCTTCTCAGGAAGTTTTATAACATTATGGTGTTCTCTCTCATGAAAGTTATTTCAGTATAGCACAATATAAAATCATAAGTGAAGAAAGTTATTTTCTATTGAAAATATGTTAATTTTTTTTTACTGATGAATAGCTAATAGTTTAATCCAATTGTTTTAGTAGTTGTTAAATGACCTCAATAACTTACAAAATTTAACTGTAACTGCTGTTTTAGAAAATTACTTTTGGATGAGAAGGTTCTTGATAAACAGGCTTTTGGAGCTATTATAATTTCATACACCAATGTAGGCTAACATAGTAACTGTAGGTATGCCAACTGTGAAGATAACTGATGAGAAATATATTTATTCCTGTTAAGAAAAAATAGCAAAGTTTCGAGGTACCTTTATGAAATTGAGTAAAAGGTTATGTAGATATTGACAGATAATTTTTCACAATGAAAAAAAAAAAAAAAACCCCAGAAAATTCCAGACCTAAACTAAACCATAAAATTTATTTCTTTATTTCTAGTTGACTTCTATGTCTGAAAAGAAATTTAGAAAGAAAAATTCAAACTTGGCAGAATACTATAGCTACATTACAATAATTTTAAGCTAAAACAAAGTGCTGCAGAGCTGGTGTATTACTTCATCTGTTAACTCTCAAAAATTGTAAATCAAATTTTTTATTTTATTAGGTATGAGGAAGGTGACAACTGAGCTCAAATAATAATTAGGAAACTACTAAATTACTAAATTTTCACCCATAATGATTGCTGCCATCACAGGTGATACACCACTACTCTAAACATAAATTAGCACTCTTTCCTAGTACCTGAGTCACCCATTCTTAGGATTTCACTGTAAGTGTCATGCAGGCAAAGATGCTTGGGCAGATCAATCAGCAGAAAAAAAGTTGAGTTTCTTGGTTTTTCCTCAACAGAGCTACCTTGAAGATCTGAGCTTAACTCAGTTACCTAAACACAAGTTCTGTGCTGTTTGAGACACCACAATTTTCTGAGACAGCCTTACAGAGCAGGCTGGTATTACACAAGGCCTGTCAGAGCACAAATCCTGCCCCAATGGTTCCTGGAGGTCGAGTAGAAGATCACCTCAGACACCTCTGGCCAGGTGTTGCAGCCTACTGTGAGCTCTGGGTTGCTGAGATTATGCTAGAAAATTCGAGGTTAGGTCAGACCTATCTGCATCAGGAGCAATCACTAAGAGATGACAAAATCAGAGGAAAAGGGGATCCAGATAAACTGAAAATACAGTAGTTTAAGAAACCACTGATTTTCCTGAAATTTCATAACTAGAGAGATTGTGCCCGTGGAATTCTCACTGATGCAATACAAAAATGAGAAACTGTCTTTCCTGGTACAGAGAATAACCAGAAATAGATCCAGGGATCCACCATCTCTTTTAGCCTTCCTCTATTACTTTGTCCTTTAAAGATGTTATTTATTCACACATATTGTCCAAGGTTTGTTCTGAATCAATTTCAATAAACTTTAATTAAAACTGAGGTGATTCCATACAGGCTGTGGATATTTTTAAAGGTTGAAACACTAATTTAGTGAAGCTTATTGATTGCCTTTGGTTGCATAGTTCATGGATTCAAGGAACTGAGGGCAATTCATAAAAATTAATAGGAGTGACCTTGCCTGTAGGCAAGCAATTTGTTATAGAGTCTATAATAGTTTCAGCTCAGAGGTAACTGCTAGAGAGCTTCTCACACCATCCTTGACATGCTCTTTGTTCTCCACCTTTTAAATGGACGACAGTGATTCATCTTCTTATTTAGCCAGTTGTCTGAAAGCCTTGGAGATACATAATAGTGCCTGTGGAGAGAGCCATAGCTGACACTTCCAATTCTGGCACTAACAGTGCCTAGAGGGTTCAGAGAGAGTGGATTTTTGTATTTGTTTCCCAAATTGGAAAAAAATAAAGATATTTAGGTGAGCTACCGCAACTCTGGCATCTCTGAGCAGTGCATTATTTCCCTGACAGGGGCCCAGACTCGGCTGTACAACTTGGTGAAGAAAGTAAATCAACTCAAGGCATGCAGCAGGATTTAGCAGAATAAAACTTTGAATGTTTTTTTTAAAAAAGACACTACATGCCCTAATGCAGATACATTGGGCAGCATTTTAAAACAGTCATTTTCTCCTTACCTCTTCCAAAAAAACGCTCACCAAGGCATGCTTGCTACTCACTACCATAAAATTATCCCCATGCAACACTAATTAAATTTTCCTATACTTCCCAGAGGAGAAATCTTTGAAAGTTTAAAAAATATAAATATAAATATAAATATAAATATAAATATAAATATAAATATAAATATAAATATAAATATAAATATAAATATAAATATAAATATAAATATGCCTTCAAATAATCAAATATCCTTCCATTATCATCTTAAATAGGTAAGCATTTGTTCCCCCAGTGCTGGCAAAGAAGGTAGTGCCAGTGCAGGGAGGATGAACAGGAAGGTGTGTTCAAGTCACTCTGCCATTCTCAGCCAACACATTAAAGTTTACCCACATGGCTGGGGATATCAAGTATTAATAGACCACAGTCATAGCCCAATTTTCTTAAATTCTTACATACTTTCTCTAAAAAATGGAAAACTGCTAATTTTTGAACTAGTTCTGCTGGCAGCAAACTGTTGTGCTGTGAGGAGCTTGTGAAATTGCTCTTGGGTTTCTAGATATGTCAGTCCTGGGCTTCCTGAAAAATGAGGACAATGGGCTTGCTAGGGCTGCTTATTGTCATGTGGAATGAGACCTTTTATTGATATACAGGCTATATATGGACATTTTATTTGATGATCAGAAATTATGGAAACTGAGGAAAGGTGTGTCCATAAACTGTCAGTACCAACTCCAAAAATGTGTAGGGCCAATAAAAGAAATGATAGCTTGTATTAATCATTACTATTTAATTTTTGGTTTATGTTTTATTGAATCACCAGGTGATTGTATTTGAGCCCATGCTTGACAGAGGTGTAATTTGTTACATTTTAAAAATCCATTCGTCCAGAATAGAAATGTAGTTGTTTTACCAATATCTGGATTTTACTGAGTCTTCAATTCTGTGCTATTAAGCAAGTGACTCAAGACTTTGGGAATCTATTTGATACCAGTCCTCATTGGGAGCATCAGAGAAAAGTTAGAAGGTTCTTACAGTACCTCTATGAGCCCTTTGATTCTTATTTGAGAATTTAGCTAAAAGTGTCATAAATATGTCCAGTGGAGAATACAAGCAATATTTTTTGAAAATAGACTTTTGAGATTTTATTTAAGTATTGGATTGAAATTAGTTTATTAATTCACATAAAATTCAGTAGTAGTCAATTTAAATTACTATGAATCAATTTTTAATAACCTTGACTGACCTTACTTAAAGAGTTAATTCAACATGAGATTAAATAAAGGAATCCATAAAGTAATATAATGAAAGATATATTTCTATATTTTTGTCATCATCCTCCACATTGCTGTCAACTTTGTTTGGTTTAGGCTGAGGCTTTTTTTATTGATTGTGACCAACAGAAGGACAAATATGAAAAAAAATTAGGAAGGAAACTACACTCTCTCTGTAGATGAAGGTCAAATTCATGACATCTAATCTCAGGAACACAAATTTCCCATTATCTCTGAAATGAAATACCACAAGCACTAAGGCTGGAATACTTGAAATCCATGAACTTATTTAGAAAATCTTCAAGAAACCTCTTTTGTTTATGAGAAGAGAATGAATGGCTGTACAGTGATTAAGGAAAGCCCAGGTCTGATGCAAGGCCCTGCCCTGCCAAGCTGGGGAACCCCAGGTTCCACATCGCCCCCACACCTCACTTAAATGCTCTTTAAACTCTAACTGGGTTTTAGGTTTATTAGAACCCAATAGCAATGACTGCTGAACAGTGTCAGTCACTTAATTTGAAGACAACATAGCACTTAAAAATGAGGATGAGTAACAGCCCAAAAAGAACATTCACCCCATATCTTTTCTACAGAATTATGATTTCAGAAAGCCACTGCAATTAAGAAATAAAAAAGCCCAATCCTGTTCCATTCATCAAAAAGCAAAGCAATTATAACTACCAAATTTGACACAGAGGGGAAGCATCCAAATGAAGCATCATACTGACCTGCCCCAGCACCCAAGTTTGTGCATCTTTTGTCATCATGAGTCAGGTCAGAACCAGGTGTAGCCAAGATACTTGCAGCAGCAGCAGCAATAGTTCAGAAGAAAAACATTCCCAATGGTAGTACTGAGAGTGGCCTCCAGTTGACTTTGTCAAAGATTTGTAAAGAAAACTAATCTTCAAAACAAATTTCAATATATTTGGGGGGTGATTTTTTTTTTTTTTTTTGTATCTGCAGTGTCTCATTTTTCAGTGACCCTGAAATGTTTTCTGAAACTGGATGTTTTCGAGTGGGGTTTCACAACTGATATTAGCCTGATTTTGTGTTTGTGGTAGACTTCATCACATTTCAGCACAGGCTAAAATTGATGTATTTTGTGAATCCTATTTATCTGCAGACATTAAAGAGAAGGAAACAGTCTGTAATGACCCATGAAGACAGAAGCTAGCTCACGTATTTTTTCTAATATTCAGATAGAGAATGTAGCACAGCACCCTGACAACATTTGCAGCTCACTTTAGGGAGAGAAAGTCATCAGTCTTGCAGCTCATGCTGGAACATCCTCAGCACTCAGATGCTCATGGCTGCAGGGTTTGGGGCTGGGCATGCCTTTAATTCCAGAGGTATGAAATAATACCTTCTGTCAACTTGACGAGCATTATTCTTCCAGAGTTTAGTCTTCAAATCCACAAACCTCAGCAGCAAGTACCACACGAATCTTTGATGTAAATTTGGGCAGCAGGTGGAACTTGCTGCTTTTAATGCTCTTTAATCTTTGCTGAGCTGCTTTTCTTTAAATTGCACTACAGGTACTAAATTTCTCTCCCCAGCATTACAAGTTTGTTGAGTTTTGTGTTTGCGGCTTTTTATTTAGTTGTTTCATCTTGCTTGAATGGTAGAAGAGAATAGCTACCCCATGTCTAGCTGGAACTGCCTCCCCAGAATGGATCAGGTCACAGCTTCTGAACAGGTCTCTTTTCTGTTCTGTTGTAGTCATACAGAGAGCTGAAAGTCTTCCAAGGCAGGATTAATGTGCCATGGCTGTGGAGTGAGCAGAGGGCAGAATTAATAACTCAGCATGAGCATAGCCACAGATTGAAGTATTTGGGATTCCTGACTGCAGAGTACTGTCTTAAGCAGGTTTCAGGGACAGGAGAACAAAGAGAAGGTGCTGGGCAACAGACAGAAAAGGACTGTAGCACTCTGGAAGAGCATTTACATGAACTTGGGGATCCAAAGGCCATAAATGCCTTTGCTTAGTGCCTCAGTGATCCTGAAAACACCAAAACCTGCTGCGTGCCCCTCACTTAATATTTGTGAATCTCTTGTTCTATATGAGCACACTCTGAACTAAGATTCTGGACTCTGAACTGCTGCCTGCTGTGGATCATTATCCAAAAACTAAGAGAAATAATGCTGCCTCTTCGGGGACTCATAACTGGTTCAGGTCCTCAAAAATCTAGTAATTGCTACTTTTCTAAAAAATGCATTTACAGGTTTCATAACCTAATCACAAGTCCTTTCAACAGAGAAGAAGGAACCCTGAGTTTTAGGTCCTGTTTAGCCTAAGGATTTCCACAACTTCAGATCTATATTCTTGGAGAAGAGTGCTAGTGTTGGCTACTACTGATGCTTTAAGCATTTCTTCCTTTTCTCCATTACTCAGTTATTTTTTCTTCCTTTTCTGAAAGAAATGATCATATCATCTTGTGCTTTGCTCAGTCAGCGACTTTTTATGTGTTTTGGTTTTGGTCTTCCTTTTTCTTTGTTTGTTTGGTATTGTTCTTATGGAAGTGAAGGCAGGATGAAAAAAATGTGGAAGAAGAAGAACGTAATAGAGAATTTGCTACAAAAGGCAGGTAGCATCAGGAACTATGAGTTATGTAGGGACAGTGATTTCTAATGAATGCAAATCTTTACAGTTCAGGAAAGAAAAGATAAAGTGGGAAAATGTAAGCAAAAGAAAAGGTATCTTGCAGTGAAGGTAATCTAATCTTATTTCTATAAATGCTATCCTAATATTCTTTTTAAAGTATTAATTGCAACAGTCACAGAATTACAAAGATGAGATGAGCTATGAGAAGAAACTCTCTTTAAACACCCCACTATACATAACATATAAACTATGAATAGCACGAGTTTGTGCCCTGTTGCATCTCACATAGTTCTGGCACCTCAACTATGGCAAAATCATCATACAACACTAAGGCAAGCCATGGCCAAAAAAGCAGGGACAAAAAAGTCAGTTCATCTCTAAAGAACTATCCCAAGCACATTTAAAAATGCAGCCTGAGCTCAGTGATGAGTTTCAGATGTCTAAAATGTCAATAGAATCAGATTTTGTCATTCTAACTCTTCAGACTAGGAGACTGAGTGTTGCAGGTGTTTTTCACAGGCCAATTCTAGTGCAGCATCCATCCTGCTTCAAATCTGACACAGAAAGGAGAAAGAAATTGTGGATTACTGAAAAAAATGCCTTTGGGAACTAAGCCCCTACTGAGAATATTAGCCTCTCAGGAATGCCTAGAACCAGGCTGGCATCAGACTCCTTGTGTCTGCTCCTCATTTGGCCCCATGACTTGGATCCCAGACTCAGCTCCGTGAGGAGCTGTAGGAAACATTCCCAGTTCAACTACATCACTGGTGAGGACATTTTCTTAGAGGTGGAAGAGTGGAAACTGTAGACAGGTACTAACTTTAAGGAGGTAGTGAGTGCTTTATCCACTAAATGTTAAGTGCAAAAACATATAAAATACCTCTTCTTCCAGGAGCTGCACAGAACAGGTGACTGTCTGCCTAAACCTGGATTATGAAGTATAGCCCTTCATCCTACTAAGGAATGTTGGCTCCTCTTTGGAACATGTTTGAGGAGCCAAAGCTGGATACCTGAAGGTCTTCCAGGTTAGATGGGTAAATGCCTACAGGACCAGGCAATATCTGAAAGCTGCAAGTCTATGTTGCTCTCTAGTTGAAATGCACACAGCTGTGATTTAGGTGCCTCTGCCTCAAATTAGATGAGATTTTGGCAGCCTGGCTCTTGTTGATGTAAAAAAAAAAAAAAAGAAAAGTGTTATTAACACAAAATTTCTACAGTAGATTAAAACGAAATTATTTTTTGTATTTATAGCTAAACCTAAGATGATAAACAAGATAGACAGGTAAATGATGAGTAAATGAAGCACATATTTTTAATAATTCCTGGTCTCCTGTGCCCAAAGGATTATAAACTCAGGACAAGTTGCAGGCATGAGTAAATGAGGAGCCAGGAGACCCACGATTGCATCACAAGACTTGTCCCACCATGCCACATAGATATAATTAATCTTGTAGTTGCTTCTGAGAAATCTGTGTCTTATGTGCTTACAGAATTATTCTAGATCTCTCTAACCTAAATTACATTTCTAAAACTTCCTAAAGCACCCTACAAATTGTTTCATATTTTAGAATCTAAATTGTGCTTCTGGTTAAGTGTAATGTGTTTATCCTTGCATAAAGGTACAGTAGCTCTGAGAACAGTAATTTATAATTAGAGGTAAATAAATGGACATAATGAGCAGGGAAGGAAGAAGTAGCTATTAGAACTAAACCTGTCTTCTCTCCAGACATCTTCACAGGAAATATTTAAGCTGTTATTTCCAGTCTTGAAGATTTAGACTCCATCTGACATAAACTTGAAATTTTCATTAATGTTAATGAAACTTATGCAGATGCATCAAGTGAAAAATAGTCAGTGAGTAATGAAAGCTGCAGTATAGCAAAAACAAAAAACATCATACAGAAATGACTCAGCAAAGCCAGTATTTAAATATTCAAAAAAATTACAGTCACTTAATCAATTGTAGGAATTCTAGTAACACTATTTACCTGTAAAGGTGTAACTGGACCCAAATAGTTGGACAATTGCTTGGTCTGTCCTTTAACACCCATGTTTCCAGCTGTCCCCCTAAAGAAAAAATCTCCTTCTTTGAGTGTATACATTGCCCAGATTCCATAACAAGCAAGCATCTGTAAGACACTATTTCTCCCTTTCCCAATAAAAAAATCATTCCTCTGTCTGAGGATTATTTTTTTATAAATATCCATAGACAAATATAGGTTTTTTATGGTCTATGTCTCTTTGTCTACTTTACATGTATATATATACAGTGGACTTTTTATCTGTTAAAGCAAATTAAATGTTTTTAGGTCTCTGAAAAGTTGGATTGGTGAATGCTTAACACAGGCAAGCTTTTTGGAGCTTGGGGTCTTAAGTACTAAGCGATCCCTGGTTTTGAGGCTGGTTCTGAGTTATTTGTAATTCAAAGGCCTCAAGATTCCTCTGCATACTTCACAGAGAAGCCAATGACAAATTATACATAAAAGGAACTATTCTATATTCTGGATGCTCTTTGTAGCAGCTAAAGTATCTACATCTGCTAACACATTATTTTTATTTCTAAATTAATTTTGCACATTCCCAAATGGGAAGAATGAAACTAAACCCAATCCTATTTCTATGAATAAGACATATTTTCTTTCTCTCTGCTTCTTGTTTCAACTTTTCTGAAAAGCTGTGCTGTTCACTAGTGTTACTCTTCAGGCTGCAAAGTCGTAACACTGAACTGAGTAGCCTGGAAGAAACTGATGTTTTTCAGAGGAAGGTGAATAAGGAACTGTAAAAACTGTGTCTTTGTGCCTGAGCTATATAAGGCTTTAAATTCTAATCCAATTAGAAATTAAACTGGTAGAATCCTAAATCTGTGTCCTGGATCTCCTAATCTCATGTTTCAAAACTTACTTCTCCCCAAGGGCTGATAACTTATCCATGTAGTGAAACAAGTGTGTCCTAGTTTGATTCAGGTAATTAAATCATTTTCCCTGATTTCTATATTAATCTTTGCAGGTCTATTTAGTCCATGCTTAGGCTGTGGATGAAGCCACAATATGTTTGATAGAGATAATGATATAAAATAACCCATAGACCTCTCTCTCCTGTCTGCTGATTCCCATCCTGTGCCTGGGAAGGGCTATAAGGAAAACCTTAAAAAATATTATACAAGCAAACAAACAAACTACCAAAATCACTCAAACACTAGAATTGTTCACGGTCTGAGTGGCAGAGCAGGCATACAAATGCTGGTGTTGACACCCCAGGCAGTGACAGCAAGTAGGGAATGGCAGCAAAAGAACTGGCAGAAAGGCCAGTTGTGATGAACCATTTGTTCTGTAAACAGGGACATGATTTCCATTTCCCAGGTGCTCATCCAGCCTTTCACAAATCGGCAAGTGACTGTGCAAACACTAAACAAAGAAAAAGTGTTTGTAGATGTTTAAATGATCTTCTAGTAGGTAACAGGCAGATGGATTCTGCCTACCCATGGCAGTGAGTATGTTGGCAATTGCTGAAAACAGCTGGCTGGAAAGACTTGTACTTCACTCCTTTCCTGCTCTACATGAGCACAGGCTGCTTGATCACCTCTACATTAACTCTGCAATTTGCAGAGGAACAGCAGCTGGCTACCATCAGGTTTTTTTGGAGCACTAATAGTTTCATTGGGTAAATGATAAGTAGCATTCATAACAACCTGGAATTTCTATTCTTTTTGCATGCAAATGCTGTCTTGGGTAATACATGTCAGAATTGCCATGTAATATTTATCCAGCCATAATCAAACTCATCGAACTTTTTCTGCATGAGAAAAGAAGTTTGACAGAGCAAAGAGAGAGTATATTGAGCTATAGTTAGTCTCTCAACTTTGGGGAAGTTTTTGAGACAATTGCTACAATCTGCAGTGTGATAGAGTACAGAGCATAATGTAATCACAGATTATTCTTTAATTTACACAGTTCTCAGTGCATATGAGGATAAACAAGTTGAACATCTGGTAATACAGACATCTACCAATGAACTTAGAGCTGTATTTTAACTTGTGCAGCTGTCCTAGCCAGCTAGATCAATTGCTTTTGTTACTCTTAATGTCTGCAACACGTGTAAGGGTCTGTGGGAAAAAACTAAGTCTCACATCATTTGCAAGCTCTTTTTGTGAAGAAAACTCTTCCTCTCATAAAATATGTATTCATTCAGGCTAAAAATAGAGTTTTGTAAGTCATGTTCACATGACCTATGTACTAAGAATGTGCCTGTAACATCAAAATAGAGAATGTTCCAGAAGGACTGACAAAACAGTGATAATACCTGACTCTGGACTGACAAAGGGTTTTCATTCCCTTGTGAGTTTTTCCAGTATTTTCCCCAAGGAATAGAAACATCACATACTTTTTTCTATCCCTTGAAATTCAATGTATTTCGACTTGATCCAGGCTAAGCACTTCCTGCTGCCCCTCTACAAGTTAATGACCTTGCACAGTGTGTGTGTCAGCAAATAACTTGGAGGACAAATATAAGATGATTTATGCACCTTGGACCTTTGCACTGGTTTTGCACAGGAGGACAAGATGATGGAGGAATTTTGAGAATGTTTCTTCCCCAGGCAGTGGAGAAATGAAGTCCTGACTACACTGACCTGAAGAAAACGAGTCTTGCCTGCCACCACGATCTGGGACCTTTTGGTAGAACCAAGTAGTACAGGATGAGTTTTATCCATTGCCTAATGCAATGATTTTCCAGGGATATCTGGGGGAACATCTGGGAAACTATTCCTGACATACTTTAAAACTGCTCTAATTTTGTCTCTTTGAATTTTGAATGAGACATGAACAAACCAATATTAGAAGTCTGGCATTCTGAATTTTCTTCACCATACAAATATAGAATTTCTTTGAACTGCAGGATGTTTACTCAAGCCTGGCTGCAAATGAGACACTTCATCAGGACATAGACATTTGACTAGACTGTTTTTATTACATTATTTTTATTACTGAAATTATTTCTGTTTATAAAGTTAGCAGCCTCAAAAATTGTCTGCTATCCTGAGTTACCTTATTACCAATATATTATTTGTGCTGCAGTGTGCATCAGTGGCTCCACATCATTAGTCATAATCCTACAGTTATAGGATTAATATAGACCCTTAAAGGCAAAAATGAGTTCTCAAGGTAGTATTCCAAATCCAGGAAAGATATTAGTAACAGACACAGTAACAGGGACTGTCAGGCAAAACATGTATGATTGACAGAATGTTCAAAAATGTTAACAAAGAGCCAACCAGACAAACACTCTACACTTCTCCTGAGACATTCCTGCTTGGTTTGGGCTCTTATGCTACTCAGACACTACACTGCTTCCCAGGCAGGATGGGGTCTTCATTAATCAAGCTTTACACCTGAAATTTGAAGAGACTGGAATTTTACTTGGGACTGGGGCAGGACTGGGGTAGTAATTTGTTATTTTGTAAATGCCTCTTTTGTGTTTATGTCCGTGTAATTATATATCAAGAAAATGGAAACTTCCTTTTGTGGGCTACCACTGCTGTTAAAGAGCCTTAAAAATCAGTATGACTTGTGCTCAGTACATGCTGTTCCGGACTGCATGAGACTTGTGTTTCTGGGAAGTGGATTTTAATATCAACAAACACGGAAGTTGTCACAAAGGCAAGACTCATGCAGCATGTAGCCTTATTTCAGGAAAATTGGTAACATCTGAGAGTTGCTGTATGGACCTGCCTTGTTATTTGGGCACTAAACAGAAGACAGTGTATTTAATTAACAAAACCAATATTAATTTTCTATTTCCTATTTATTAAAAGGCAAACTAAAGCCAAATGCAATTGACAAACAGAAATGATGCTGAAAAAAGCATCTGGAAGCCCACTAGGATCACTGTGGGCTTCACAATCACAATGCTGTCCATTTTAGTTGTGCCTATGAAGTGTCAGTGAGATCCATGGGCACACTTCTGGAAGTGTTTGGTAACCTGAATTCCCTGTGGGCACAAGGATGATCATGGCAATATCCAAGGCTACACCCAGTGCCAGAACAGAGGTAGTTTTCCTTGCGAGGTTGTGTCACCTCTTAGAGGGACAGCAAACATAATATTTATAGCACAGCTAAGAGCAGGCTTCTAGGATACCATATTTGAAAACTGGCATTACATGACCTTTTACTACATTTCCTGCCAGTTTTGCTTCAAGGCACATTAGACACTGCTGTGAAATATGCTCCAAAACAGAAAGAAAGTTAAGTCTTTTGAATCAAAGCTATTTATAACTAGTTACTTGGCTTCTCTGCTTTTTAGGTCTTTCTTGGATTTATGTTATTTGCCTGTTTACCATGCCTAACTTGATTCCCTGTAATGCTGCAATTTTACAAAGTATCATCACAAATATGTTTGGATCTTGTTTTCTGTCCTTGCAATTTAAATCAGAAATACAGACATTCACTTTAATCTGAACCACTTACCTGAGACTTTTAATCCTTAACTCTGCTGCTTACTAATAGTGTGTTCATCTTGATAAGGTTCAAAACCATACATATATTAATACAGAAAATTATGGAAACATAGAGAAAGGCAGGTTATTCTGCGGTAACCCAAATAAATTCCTTAATCAAATTTCTTCCCAAAATTTAAAAAAAAAAAAAAAAAGGCATAATAAATAAAACCAGATCTACAGAATCTGAAAGGTAGGGAGATATTAAGACATAAAATCATGGTAAGAAGGAAGACTAAAAAAATTTTAAACAGTAATTCTGTACAGTCTGATAGTGTCAGTGCTACCTTTTTTCTTGTTTGAAAGTCTCTGATGTGGTAGCAGTATTAGGAACATACTGAACAGGTTAAAAGGTGTGAATGAGGGAGTGAAGATGAAATGAGAGACAGACAGGGATGTGTGGACAAACTCTTGGATATTTTAAGGCCCTTCAAGCGAAATTCAAGACAGAAAGTATTACAAATCAAACCAAAAACTGTGGACAAAGTGAAATTTATAGATGAAACACCTTAAAATGGATGAGAGGATGAGAAGGAAGGACACACCAGTGGTCAGATTTGGGAATGTGAATGACACTGATTTTTAAATATAATGATGCACAGAAAGCTCTCTGTAAAGACATTCCCATAGTCTCCCCAGGCACAGGGGAACAGAGAATGTTTTCAGAAGCATATGCTTCACAATGATAAAAATTGGTGCCTTGAATTAGTCAATTTCTTAATTTTAGTTATGATGCATAATCAAATATATCAGTGGAAGAGGCTAATGACTGTAGGAGATATCCAGTTAGAAATGTCTGAAACAGAACAGTAACCATTCCTCATGGAGTACACCAATAGAAACAAACACTGTATAACTGTTCCTCCATCAAATCATGTGCCTGTGTTCCTGTATGTTAATGTGATGAGGACAAGCAGAGTTTTAAGCATAAGTTGGTATTATGCTGGTACAAAAAACAAAAATGTTTGAAGACTAAAAAAGCTGCTTGAGAACCTTCACTATATACAAAGTCATACCTCATTTGGAGTAACATTAATTCTCTTTGTTACTTGACATAATGAACACAGTTTTTAAGCATGCTGAATCCTTGAAGTAATACCTGCAGTCATAAACAGTGAATCCCTGGCATAAGTCAAACCCCTGATATTTCAGACATTTCTAGCTAGTTATCTCTTACACTTACAGTACTTTTGAGTATTCATTGGCTCTCAAACAATGAACACATCTCTCAAAATGTGTTGTTAGCAGCCGCCAGTTAAAAATGAGCTATATTTGTTGGAATAATTATAGTGGTTACCAGCTATAATTGGGAACATGCTTGATCCTTTCTTCTATAAAGCAAAGCTAAATACTCGGGCAATTTCTGATGGCTCTGGCTGCCAGGCAGGTCAGGATCACCGTGAGAACAGCTCCTCAAATTTCATTTTGACCATTCCCTTTCCCATTTTTTCTAATAAAAAAGAGAACAGAGGTAAGCAGAGCAAGTCACAGAAAAGTACACAAGAGTTTCTTCAAGACTTAAAAAAGTTTCTGATTCAGTTTGATGTGAAAGTTCATGAGACTTACCAAAACATTTCAACCCTATTAATAGCCTTGGTTTAATATAGGCACAGAGCAAAACCACTGTGAAAACTTCCTCACATGAATCTATTAATGCAGTTCAGGTTTAAGCTACAAAATTGCTTTTCCACTTCTAGAACCTCTTCAGAAGTGAAACCATATTAAGGAAAATTTAAAGTTTTCTATGTATGGTTCGGGGCAGTGCTGGATAAGATATTTACAAGCAAGAAATGAGAAGGTCTAAGGTACCACCTAGTTTCCCCACCAGGTTAGTGCTGTGGTGTTCACCAGTTCACATGGGTGCAGTACTAGTGAGTTTTTCCACAATTCTGGGAGAAAGTGTCCATAGAGAGGTGTTTTCTCAAGCCTGGCCTTAGCTTTGGGAGCTGCAGATGGTGCTACTGAGCTATGAACTCTTTTGAAAATCAGGTTCTTAATGGAAGAATCAAATTACTTGAAAAAATTATCAGGCATCACCCATTGTGCAGCTGTTTCAGGACTGATGTCACTCTTGATCTCAGTTTACCAGGCACAGTCTCTTAAAGGTCATTTCACTGTCATACTCTGTAGTGAAAGATGCTAGGCTTGGCAGCAGCAAAGATGCTCAGTGTCTTTTAGCACTGGAGTATTCCTGTGAGTTATCTTGAGGTTTTGGCATCTTCTTCTGAATGGTGATGAAATGTTTTGAAGTTTTTCGAAGATTTTAACTCCTATATGTCCAAATTAGTAGTGTTTTACTCTGAAATGTTGAGTATTCCAAGTGCCTAATTTTGTAAAAGGATAAATACTCACATTAGTTTTCAGATTCTATTAAAATACAGATTCTCATTTATTTCAACACTTATTTTCAGAGATAAGTGAAAATTTACTTCCCCAGTCTTTTCTTTCAACTCTCCTACCAACTAAAATAGGATTTAAGTTTGCATTCACAATTGTAGACAGATGATATTCCTGGGTAGAGACCACAGCATCCATGGGACAGACAGGGCAACCAGAGCAAAATGAGTTTTCAGATACCCCTCAAGGCAGTGGGTGAGGAGAAGAGAGACCCAAAAAGCAAAATTCAGGGATCAACCACAAAATCGAAAGGATATAGGGTGGAGCAATGTGGTGATAATTTTGCTTTGGGCATGAACTGAATTATAGGATTTTTCCAGTGATTAACTTTCTGGTTTAACTTTCTGACTACTGTTGGAAATGATAATGGAATACTTTTTTGCAGTGATTACAGAGAAACAAATGATAGTGCCAAAAATGAGGGATGCATAATAAACTTAACATCTGTGAGGCTCTCAGTGACAGATGCTCAAAATGTGTCTCCCGGGGAGATATGATTCCAGTGACCTTGACCCACAGTAGTTGTCTCTTGGACATGTCCCTTAAAAAGTTGTTGTTATTCACAGAAAAAAGGCATATCTGAAACAGAATGTCATGACATACAAATAAAACTGTGTTACAAAGAGTCTCATATTGGAGGGAGGAACACAGAGTTTGTTTTTATCCAGGGTAGGATCACATTTCAATGATCTCAATTGGAAAATAACTGAGTATGCAGCTAAAAAGATGAAAAAAGCCCCTCATTCCAGCATATCATAGACTGTTGTTAATCCCAAACTCAATCCTATGGGATAAATCATTCTCAGTTAATAGAAATCATACTGTATTTGAATTTTATGAGAAAGGCTCAGGTATACTTTATTTTTTATTGCTTTAAGTACATTTTTTCTACAAACACAAAGATATTAATTTCATTTCTCCTAATAAAAGTATTAATTTCCTGTAAAAACTTATTTATTCCCCATAGAGAACCTCTTTAGGGAAAACATAGAAAGAAAATTCACATTACTTAAAGTTAGCGCCTTCCTACTATCACATCATTTTTTTTCTGCAGGGTAGTAGGATGCATTTGAAATGATAGCTTTTTGAGGATGGGGCTGTTTATTTAAAGGCTGCACTTAAAAGCAATCATATGAGATGCTTGACAGAGGAAGAACCAAGGAGATGGAACAACCTTCATGTCCACACCTATCTACTGGAATGAGACCTCCAGGAGGCAATAATTAGGAAAAGATGAACACATTTCTGAGAATTTTTGTGTTTATTTTTCTAGTCCTTCACCTCAGGATTTAGATCCAGATAATTGTTATATTCCTCAAAACTAGTTTTACTTTCATACGCCTGTCACACTAAAACAGGAATAAATGCTACTCACAGTATGTTCTGGGGATTTTTAATCCTATAATCTTCAAATAGAAAATATCTTAAAATGAAAATGTTATACCTTCCAAGAAAGAACATTTTAAAGAAGATAGCTACTGCAAAAAAATCAAAATTTTTGATTTTGTGAGAAACAGAGAACCAAACTGAACCCTCTACCTGACTAATCAGTTCTGTCCATATTCTCTGGCTACCATCAATTGGTAGAATGTAATGCCACATGTCTTTGGAACACAGTTCTGTTTGCTCCAAGTTTTTGATGGTTTCCTTCTCAAGACCAACAGAAAACAGGTTTACTATGAATAACTATTCTCCAGAAAGGAGAAAACACTAAGTATGTAAAACATGAAAGCATTTGAACTATTCATTTCTCAATTATAGCGCTCATCCTGTTTCCCAAAGTAATTCACTCATTGTTAGAGACTGCAGGGAAAATCTGGACCTTTATAAAGTGGTTCTGCTCAAACTCACAAGCATGAAAGATACAACCAGAAATGTTAGATCCATGCAAGCAACTCAACAAACACAGAGGTTTTGTTGCCACAAGAAGCTCATTAGAGCACACACTGAAATCTACTTGCCCAGTGCAGATTTTACTACTAAAATGTAACTTGATAAGAGATATGAAATTATTAAGATAGGCAGAAGAGGAAAGAAAACCACAACCTCTATCTCAAAGAATGCTACAGTGCCCAAATTCTGGAATTTCTGTTCTGCATGCCTGCGTAGTTTGGTAACATTTCCTTTTGACAGAAATTGAAATAAAATATCAAAACTTCCCATGACATGAAACTTCTAGAAACATTCACTTCAGAATTATTGGGTATTATCTGGATTTTCATTTCAATAAATCAAAAATACTCTTCTCACTAAAGCTTTCCATGATAAATTTTACTATAAAAATCAATATGATAAAGGAAGAATAAAGCACTTCAGCTTTATCACAACACTCCATTAGGATTTTGCTTGCAGCAGCTATGAGAACTGACAGTTCCTGGAAACACAGGACTTAATCTGATCTCTCCTTTCCAGAGAGAAAAGTGTTCAGAGGCCTTTAATACAATAATACACTCATATATCAATATTCCCAAACATTCTCAGAAATTTCAAGGACTGATAAGACCTCTGTAAGTATTTTTAGAACTGTATATTATTATCCACAGAAGAATAATTTGTCTTCTCTGTTTGTGTTTTGCTTTCCTTGATGCACTTTTTTTTTTCTTTTTTTTTCCTAAAAAACATTGCACAAGAGCAGCTGCTTCCCCCCAGTCCAACAGAGCCCCCAGCACAGCACAGCTGGCAGCCACCACGGTCCAGGCAGTGGCTTCTGGCTGTGCTTTGAGGTCCTGCCTGTCTTCTGGGAACTTCTGAGGCTGTCAGGGCACTCCTGGGAACGCTTTGAGGAACACCAGGGTGCGTGCTGCTGCTGGGAAAGAGGCTGTGCTCTCACAGCAGGAGGAGGCCAGGAGCCTGCACAGCCTCAGGGTGAAGAGGGACGGGGTGGCTGGGTCCCCTCGGAGACCTGCAGCCTCCTGACCTTCAGCCTCGGCTGCACCGAGGGAGGGATCAGCGGCATCTCCGCTTGTCGGGTCAAGAAAAGGAGACCCCAGCCAGGGGCCAGCTGGCTGGAAAGCAGCTCTGCACTGCAGGCCTTGTGGGTTGGCAGGGAACAAGTTGCCCATGAGCCAGAAGAGTGTCCTTGAGGTGAAGAAAGGCACCAGCCTCCTGGGCTGCATCAGGCAGAGCATCGCCAGCAGCTCGAGGGAGGTGATCCTTCCCCTCCACTCAGCACTGGTGACACACACCTGGAATGCTGTGGCCAGAGCTGGGCCCCCCACTACAAGAGAGATGCGAACATCTCTTTAGTACTTGGGAGTGTAGTGAAGTGCCATGTGAGTGTGGTGAAGGGCCGTGAAGGTCATCAAGGGCTTGAAGCATCCGTCACACAAGGAGAGAAAGAGATGGGTCTGTTCAGCCTGGACAGGCAAAGACCTAGGGGGATCTCAGCAAAGAATATAAATACCTAATGCTGGGAGTAAAGAAAGCAGAGCCAGACTCTTCCCCGCGGTGATCAGTGGCAGGACAAGAGGTAACAGACACAAATTGAAATACACAAAGCACTATTAAAGATAAGAAAAAGGTAATTTGCTCTGAGGGTGGTCAGATACTGAAATGGATTGCCTCAAGACACTCTAAAGGCTCCCTTCTTGGAGATATTCAAAACCCAGTTGCACAGAAGCAATCCTCTCTAGCAGAACCTACCTACTCTAAAGGAGGTGATTGAACTAGGCAATCTCCTGAGGCGCCTCCCAGCTTCAGCCACTCTGTCTGACTGATAAAAGTACTTTCAGGTTATAATCATGGCTTTGTCACAGCAGTGTTATTGCTTTATAAGCAAGAAACCACACATATAGCGTCAAACTCTTTCTCAGCAAACTTGGTTTACTTAGTTTTCCATCCCTCATCTCCATATGAGTGCTGTCTCATTCTCTTTGTTATCTCCACCCTATTCACTGACAGACAAAATATGTTTGATTTTTCTGAATTGCTGAATTTTAAATGAGGTGAAAATAGGATCCAATCTGAATAAAATAGATCATGGCTTCATAAGAAGATTTAAAATGGTTTTGTAAATTTAAGATAACTACATATTTCCTTCCTTTCATGAAATTCAAATATCAACCTCTCTGTTTGGCCTGATTTTTATTCAGTTGATATGTTCATGATTTTAAGAGAAAAAGAAATTACTAATATTTGCTTAATTTCTGTAGGTTTTTCCTCCTTCTTTTTCTTTTCTTGTACATTATATATGTTATGAATGATTTATGTAAAAAAATTCTACATTTTAAGTATTGTATTAACATCTATATTTTTATTCAAGAGACTATTGGACATCCTGCTCTATGCTGGAGGTGAGGAAGTAACACCAAGCAGTGACACATAACGGAAAGAAAGTCATTTAAAAAAGGTAGGAAATGACAGAAGAGAGAAAGAATTTTCACTGTCAAGGAAAAGGGATGAAGTAGAGGGATTGTGTGACTTTATTCTTCCCCATCAGTGTACCCTGCCTGCAAACTGCAGCTCATACTTTGATTTTTCAGTTTACACCTCTGCTGCCAATTTTTGCAAATATATACCATAAAAGTCATTTTAGGCATAAAAGATGGGCTCATTCCAGAGCATGGGAATGGCTGTACTGAGTCAACAAAATACCCTCTAGGCAAGGATCCTCATTCTGTTTGCTAATAATCTTCCACTATGAGAAAAAGAACAGGATGCTTCACTCTAATACCCTCCTGATTCAGACCTTTTCTAAATTTCGAGATATACAGAAAAGATGTCAACATCTGATAAAACCACTTTGAGAACCCCATCATGTGGAACATGCATTTGGTGAAATTTGCCTGACCTACTTTAAGCATCGTTATCTGGGTGAGATGAATCTTGGTCTTACAGTAGTTACTTCTGTTTTAACTGTAGAGGGAATCAAGCAAGTTAAGGTCAGACATAAGTGGCTTTGAAAACAGACAGGGATTAGTTTAATACAAAATACTTTTAGTCAAACTTGGATTTGGGGTTTTAAAATCATGAGGTTTGGGGTAGGGCTCAGACCTGTGCTGTGACCAGCAGCTGATGCAGCTGTACCTCAAGGGAAAAGAAATCTTGCAGTGCTGAGATGTGTTCGGGTAACTGGGAATAGCAACAGCAAAATAGTGACAAGAAACAAAAACAGAAACAGTGTTCAGAAGCAGTGAAAGGAGCAGCAGTGGGATAGCAGGCAAAAGAAGTGGTGTCCCACTTGTAACTTCATCAGCTGTTTTTCCAAGAGGATATCAAACTCTGCTCTTCTTCCCTTCCCTCAGATAAAGGAGGAACTTCATCCTCCTTCAGGGAAGATGCAAATCTTGTCTGTATGTGAGTACTGTTTTTCCTGAAGCATCCAGATGGGTGTTTAGAATGGAGTATGAGCTGCAGTTGCTTTAACTATTTAAAGTAAAAGTCCTTAGAAATTGAACTTAGACTTATTTTTTACTATTTAAACACATGTGACAGAAGAATTGAGTCAGACTGAGACAGTCTGGTTCTTCCAGCAAAGAAATCATACAAAAGAGCAGCTTTATTCTTTACAGCATCTTTCATACAAAATAAAGCAGTAATACCTTCAGAAGCAAGACAAAAGGATAGAATTAAGGAATCTCAACAAAACAAAAATAAGAAGCAAAACTAAACAAGGACAAAAATCTAGGAAAATAATTCTAAGACTCAAATTAGGAACAAGAGGAAACAAGACAATTTTGTTGTTTAGTTCAAAACAAGAAAAAAGCAAACGATTCATCCAGACACTCAGATCACCAATGTTTCACTCGACTTTGCTTAGGAAAATGGGACCATAGCCTCCAGAACTATTTTCTCACTTAATATTTGAAATTCAAGTGGCTTTACAGCAAAATAGGTTGGATAAGAGTAAACTACTAAGGATAAAACACAGCTAGGTTATCTCCAGAAAATGTAGTGTTGTCGGCCTCCTGTGACACATAAAGCCTGTTCCTATTTAAACTTGTTGAGCATAAACTTGTGAATGAGAACTTGTAGAAAAATATGTAATTTTAAAGCCTTTCTCACAAGTAAGGTCTTGTCTTTTCAATGTTCAGTATCTGAGACTGGAAATATTGGTAGCCACAAGTCACAGAGAGGCTGTAGATCAAATTCTCATCTGTTATCTGTGGCTTTTCCAATCACTCTTCCCACTGTTCAGCTTTCCAAGCCTAGACCTTTCTTTCTGCTGGGCTTACGGGAAAAAACACTTCTACATGTTAAATGCTATGCTATTTGCCAAAACAATATCTTTTTATTTTTCTTGCAGCAGTTCTCATCCCACAATCATCCCTTCTGCTGTCAAACTACTCTTCAATGATTCTTGAGGTTACTTTTCACTCAAGAAGGAAGAAAATTCATGACATTTGTTCCCTAGCTTTCATCTTTCTGCAACCCGTTACTATCTTGTCTCTACTGATTCTCTGGGCAGTGGTCCATGAGTGGTCCTGCCATCAAAGGACCATGTAGTGTTTAGCTATGATATTGCTTCTACTAAGCCTGGCTGTAATGTTTTGGGGGTTTAACCATGCAGAATCAAGCTCCTGATCTTCTTTGCCTTTCAGAATTTAGTTCCCTGTGCAAAGTCACACTGAAAGTGCTAGTAAAGTGCAGCCTACTACAGTATTTCTGGAGCAATGAATCTCAGGTGGGAAAAAATATGTAAGGATTTGTACATATATTTTGTGCCATAGTATACAAGAGTCTTAATATGGAAAAGAAAATATTGCACATAGGCCGTATTACTCTATTACCATTTTTAGAATCAAAACAACTTCAAAGACGGTCAAGTTCATCTGCAATGATAATATTTATTGTGGGTTTTCAAGAGAGACCATGAACAAGTGCTCTGAACTTTAAAAGCAACCATGACAAATTATTTAAAGCAGAGATGTCAAGTGCTTTGACATCCAGGCCACATGGCGTTTACAAATAAAGACTGTGAGCCAGAGTGGAATTGCTCCCTTGGGTTGTGTGGTCTTTGTTTCCACGACCTCCTGTGATCTGCTTGTTCAAGTGCACTGTACATTTCCTTTCTGTGTGAAACACTACTATTTCCAGTTCATAGAATGATTTAGAAGGTCACTATCAAAGCACGTTCTAAAATTCACAGGCTTAGTCAGCATCTCTTGGAATTTTCTGTGCCCTATGGCACAAGGTTAGTGATCCTGAAATGGAGGCATTTGAACAAATATCTTCCCAAGAACATGCTCTCCACCTGCTCCTAAAGAAAGCCCATGTAAGTTGAACATGTTCTCCTGACTTTTTTGCCTCTACATGGAGTTTGAAAAATGTCTCCAGTCAACAGTACTCTGTATTTTTCAGGGAACAAAACAGAGGAAAACTGTTAACCAGAATCCAACATTTTTGTAATAGGCCACACTTTTATTTAGAAGAACTGTACCAAACAGGCCTGATACTTGTCTGGTTTCAAACCCAGAATTCCCTCCAGGGGAACACTTGTACGTTTTGCAGTCTCTTCACCTCCCATTGATATTTTAACTCATACACTTAAGAGGCCACTTCACTAAAGAGCTCTCTGCTCTAAAGCCATCTATATATCATTTTAGCATGTTAAATAAAAGTCAGTACTCAAATTTAAAAAATCCCCTACCCAGGCTGCACACAGATTTCTATCCTTTTACCCTAAAACATGTGAGGAAGGGTAAGGAGCAGTGGCAAAACATCTCATCTTGAAGGACTCTCACTACCAGCCACCTCTTATCAAAAGTCTGGGGCACAGGCAAGATTTTAGCAGTTTCATAAACTGCTGTTCATCCATTGAGCCACAGTCATGAATTGTGTTTGTATTCTCAGGTTTTGGATGGTACATATTGATAGAAGAGGTTGTAGGTATTCCACCTCATGTCCCATTTGCAAGGAGGTTAAGAGCATGCATGCAGTCAGACATTGCTACTATTGCTACTGTTTTGTGTTAAATCACAAAACCCATGCAGCACAGCTAAGGCAAACTTCTCTCCCTTTTTTTCCACAGCCACCTGGGAAATTTCAATGCAGCCATGCTACATACAGATCAATCCCAATGACCCCAGTGGCTCCACAACTCAACCACTTTGGCAAGTATCTGAACTCTCTACTAAAATTACCTAAGAGGTTTCTGAAAGGGGAAATCACTAATTGTCCACATTATAAGAATCAGTGGATCAATTTTCCACCAAAATTTAGTTTTTCTGTGTGACTTTTCATTTCTGTTTTTACTCCAGTTATTTCATGTATGAAACATTAAATGCTCATTCTGGGATCAAATGAGTGGTAGTTTCTCAGCTAAAATGTTACAAAGCAGCAGAACTGAGTTTAATTCAGGGCCTGTCAATAGTGCCTAAATATCAAAGCCTAAATCCCAGTCACACTGAAATATCTCCCAAAAAATTTAGGAATTCCATGAGGCCAAGATTTTGCCTTTTGAGTTGTCTCTCTCTATTTGCTATTTATGGAGCATCCAAGATGAATAGCCAAGACAGTACACCGCCTAATTGGAAATGACCAATTTACAAATTGAATAAAAATCATTAAAATAAAAGAGGTGACGCTGAGGAGTCTCCAGAATAATATCTGGTCTATATTTCACTGGCTCTTGTTACAGTTTGTAAAGACAAGACTTGCACTGAACAGAAGCCCTTCTCTGGCCTTTTCCCAAAGCAGGGATGTTTTCACAGAGAGGCACTAGCAGTTATTTTCTGTTACATGGGAATCCATCATATCATACCATAGACTATTATCCTTCCTAATTGAATCTGGAATGAAATCAGAGGACCAGAAATGTCATCCATTTAAAGGGGACTTGACAGAGTAAAATCCTGAGTTTGATAAGAAATAAACATGTATGGAGTGGTAGGAATACCACATCTCTCTTCAGCTTCACAATTAGCTGCTAACTAAATGTGAGCAGTGAGAGATCTTCTGATTCAGCCAGAACTGACATGCAAAATGAGTCAGAGAGGAATAGGTCAGAGGAAATGCTCATATACAAGACATTCTTGTGGCCCTTACATTAACACAAAGAAGACATTTCATGTTGCCAGGTGACTTGCCCCCAAAGACCAAAGGAACTTTGTTTAGAGGCACAGGATGGCTGTTGACAACAGAGCTCTGAGGATATAACCTGAAATTATCAGTATGGTTAACTTCAAACTCTATACTCTTCCTCACAAATTTTTCATATGTTGAAAACACTATGGTCTCTATGTAACACAAAGATTCTAAGAACTACAAGACTTCTGTAGGTTTTGTCTTTTTTCCCTGAGCAACAGTTAAATGTTTCCACGAGCACAAAGAGTGTTTTTTATACTAGTGCCCAAGTCTTACTCAGCAGTTATGTAGAGTGATTGCTTCACAGCTTATGCTGGGTGCTTCTGAAGTGACACCTGGACTCAAAGTGAGTAAAATTGTACTAGATGACAGAGGCAAAAACTGACTGGAAAACCACCTCAAAATATCGAAAGTTAGAACTTGCACCAAGCCTGTCTAGTTCAAGAAGTGTTTAGATTATGCTCTCAGGTACATGGTGTGATTCTTGTCCTGTGAAGGGCTAGGAGTTGGACTTTGATGATTTTTGTGGGTACTTTTCAACTCAAGATATTCTAGGATTCTATGATTTTTTTAAAAAACACATACAGCATCCTTGTCCATTGTTCCTGATCTCCTTTGATAGAAGACAAAATGATCCAACAAGTTATCCTTTTTCTCCCCGAGCAGCATTGTCTCAGTGTGAAGAAGCTAGAGGTGAAACAAGTCTTCAAACAATGCAAGCCATACACATTCATATTTCAGAAAGGTAGAATAAACAAAATAAAAACACAGAATGTGAAACTAGATTCTGGAAAATATTGGATTTGTACTTCAAAGTGGCTCACCAGATGAATGGTATCCTAAAAGTGGAATGTATGTCCCCAAATTAATCACGAAATTTTCAAAGACTGCTTTTTGACAAAAAAAACCCACTTCATTTTAGCCATGAATAATAATAATAATTAAAAGAAATAGAATTATATTTTGCTTCTATCACCTAGTAATTTAATATTTTTTACAGTGACCTGTTTTCCATATCACGAATTCTTCTTATAAGTCACATAATTTTCATTACAAAATCTAGTACTCTAAGCTAAAAAAGTTAATGTTTCAGAAGAAGTGTTATATTCAAAGCAGAAGTTTCTACTGCCCAAAATAGACTACCTTTTTAAACTTCAGTCATGAAAACATTGAGAATTTTAAGGATTGTTTCAGACAAATTACAATTTTTTTTCAAAATTTGCTGTAAGGCAGAGAAGCGATTTCTGCCCCATTTTTAGTATGTAATCTAAAATAGATTATTCATGCTGAATTTCTGCAATTACTCTACTAGCAGCAGGACCTTGATTTTTTTTTCATACTATTTTGTGTAACAGATAATTTGCAAGTGTGCACTTAATGGATCTGATTTGTTTTCATTTCCATTTCTGCAAACCTGACCATCAGTTTCTGAGGAGATATTTCATTCACTACTACAAGCAAGGTCAAACTCTGACGTTCTTCCAAGTCATGTTATAACAAGTTACATCAAATGGTTTTATCAAACATTTTCTAAATTACAGTAAATAGTTTAAAGGTGCTTTGACAATATCATGGCATTTGAAATTAGAGAAGATGGCTGTAGTCAACACCAGCTTAGTGAAAAACTCGGAATTTTAGGTCTCTTAAGGTTCTTATTAACAAACATCTTGTTTTATTTTATATAAGCTGGAGTTTCATGTTTGAATTTAAGTTCTGGCTTGAATTTAACTTACGCCTTACCAGTGTTAGACTGACCGGTAGGGATGAGTTGAAACTAGTTTAAAACTTTGGTCCAAAACCTTAAAATGAGTCTATTTAAACTTTGTATAAATCACATTGGAATAAATCGCTTTTTTTGGTCTGAACAACCTCTACTTCTGCTTCTACACATGAATTGTAAAAGGCATTGGATTCAGTTGTCATGTCACTGTTTTTGTGTTTTTCTTCCATATAATCAAATTACAAATTTATATGAGAAACTCAGCTCTGGCTTTTGAATTCCATTATAAAACCTATAGGGAGAGGGAGTTTTGCTATTTTTCAGGCAAAAAGAGGAGAGAATTATGTTCTACCTACTTTCCAGCTAGAGAAATATATCTGTAAATCTGTTGTCTTTAATTGTCTGACTTACATGTTCAGTGTCTGAGAAGAAAACTGGACCAGAAAAATATTGAGGAGATCATAGCACAGGCCTGTTGTTGTTTTAAGATTTTACAGCTTGCACAATGATTTCTTTCTGCCTTGAAACTGTAAACAGCCCATCTAGTCAGATCCTTCAGAAATTTCAAAAAACCCTGTTAATTGGTTACTGTAGAATAACTAGCTCTCAGAAACAATTTATATTCCTATAATGCTCACACTTTTATTCAAACTATATTTTTAGGCTTTTGCCAAAATAAATGTGTCCCTAAGTACATATTCAAGCAAGAATATTGCAGTGTGAAGGTCCTAAGTTAGTAGTAAGTGTATAGAATGATTTTGTGTAATAATTGAACGTGTGGCATTACTAATTTTAGTATGTTTAATATTTTCTGATAGTTCTACTGCATGATTCAGCAGAGACAAAAAAAAACCAGTGTGATGCAGGCACACCAGGAGTGGTCTGTCCATGGAGTTAGAACAGAAGTACACACAAGACACCTGACTTTGGAATACAAAACAGCAAACTTTCAATTCCCACCTTAAAAACCTTCTGAAAGACGAGCGCATTTTGTAACCTTCTAGCTGCTGAAGAAACAGAGCATCAGCAAAGTTCTATCACCCAGTTTTTGTTTTGCTTATTTTTATGAAGACTGACCCTTTCTCCAGTTTTTAAAGAAAAATATGTGGGCACTAATTTCCAGAGGAGGTCTTGTCCTGCTGTTCTCAAGCAGTCAGAGGCTCTCAGGCTGAGCACAGCTGAGTGCTGCTCCTGCCCTCCCTGCTGTTTCTGCCCTGATTCCTCTCCCTGGAGGGCATGGGGACTGGGCTTGCTGCAGGCACTGGATCCTGAAAAGCAGTGCATGGAGGTGGGTTGGATCCAAGGACTCAGTGTGCACAGCTGATGCGCTGTGGGAGGTTTAACTTTAGAATGGAGCTAGTCTGTCCCTGGCAATTTAACATCCCTTGGAGGGCAGAGGGCATTGGAGGGGATCTTGAAGCATATCTACCAGGTCAAGCTCCTTCAGAAAGCACTGAGTCTGTGTGCTGTGAGGCAATATGACCCAACACACAGTTAAGTGTGCTAAGACTGGGATTCACTTCTGAAGTGTTCTCCTAACCCAAATTAGAGGTGCTAACGTGGGTGCAGTCAGAGGTCCCTCACTGTTTTGCACTGAAGAGAGCCTTGGTACTGAGTGTAACATTAATTCAAAGACAGGGTCCAGCAGCACAGCATTAGCTGCATGTGGGGATCAGAAGGTGGGTAACAATCAGCTGACAGAAGTTTACCAAAACCAAGTTGCTTTTGTCTTCTAGATTTGCACTTGTGTAAGTGTATTTATCAGTTTGCCACACCAGTGAGCCACAGCGATTACTTGACCTCATATGCTGAGAAACAGGGATGAAGTTTTTATAGGCCAGGCACAGTCCATTTGGCAGAAGTTTGATGATATCAATGAAAAAATCAGCTCAGTGGTTCTCAAAATCTTTTCGTGTTCAACATCACCATGCAGTTAATGAGCACTTGAAAAAATATGCTGACTGTGCCCTATTTTTTCTCTTTCCTGTGTCACCTTTACTTTGAAAACCAGTTTCCAAGCAGTGATCACCAGTAAAGTACATCACCTGTTATTAGTGTTTAGAAATTAAATCCTTCTCTGATGATTCAGTCGGCTGGAAAAGCAGCTTTTACTTTCCTACTGCAGCATCAAATGAACTAAATTAACTTCCAGAAAGGATACAGAACTCACTATTCTGCATTTTTCAGCTGTTGGCTGTCAACTGGGACTTGCAAAGTGCTCAGTTCATCACATAATTTTGGCTTCTTAGGAACCTTAAAATAAAAATCTTTTAAAAAATTATACAGTGCCTCCTCTCTAAAAAGAAACAGAGAGAGCAGAACACTCCAGCTACAAAGTCAAAACACAGAGGGTGAAGAAGAAGAAGCACAGGAGGACAGATTAGTCAAAATCCAGCTACAGATTTGCTCTTCTTAGGGAGCACTCACTATGTGGCAAAGATCAGGTGAAGTTCCCTTTTGCAACAGACCCTTTTCAATGAACACATGATACTGAGCAATAATGGCAGAAGTACTTTGGTTGATGTTATCAGAGGACATGACAGTTCGTCAGGCTTGTCTAACCTTGAATTGTTTATCATAAGGAATTTTTTAGCACTTCCAACAAAAATTACAGAGACAACAATTTTTGCCAAAATGCATCTTCATTATTTGCCTATCGTTTATACTGAATAAATGTGTATACCTATAAATTAGAGATTTCTGCGATGGGATACTGATAAATGAAACTTTGAAACAAAATACTCTTTGAAACTTGAGCCACATAGCCCATGAGGGTGACTGTGGCCCCAAATGGTCTTTTTTTTACCCAGTGTGGGCAATTAATGAGAGCTCTTTGACATGGGAAGCTGGACCTGACACAGGCCTTTTCTTTCTCCCCTGCCATCACCTGCAAATCTGAGACCTCCTTTCATACATGTTTTCAGTCTCTGGATGGCTCTGAACTCTTTACCTGGGTTCCTGAATTACAGGTGAGTGATGCTTAGGTGGGGTGATTTTCCAGGCTGTAGCAGGTGTCTTACCACATCATGTGGCTGTTTTCCTTT
Source organism: Prinia subflava (assembly GCF_021018805.1). NCBI lineage: Eukaryota > Metazoa > Chordata > Aves > Passeriformes > Cisticolidae > Prinia > Prinia subflava. Next base: position 31,271,160 of record NC_086249.1, read on the forward strand.
CTTGCTGGCTGCATTTTCTTGTGTCAGAGCAACACCAGCTCCTACCGAATAGGTGACCATCAGCAAGTTGGTCACAGTTCTCTGATCTCAATTTTCAACCTGCACTCATACATTCAAGGTTTTCACTGCTATCTCATCCTTCAACTTTGCATCCTAAGGGATAACTGGTACCAAGCTCCAGTTCACACAGGAAGCTCACACAGCAAGCCCTGACTGAAGCTTGTGTTGTTTGCATAAGGCACTTTCAGCATAAGGAACACCATGAGGCACATGTCCTGCTACTGGCAACAACAATATTTGTACTGGAACACCGTGTACAAACATGCTTATAGATTTGTTCCAGTTATGCTATATTAGGGTGTTTACTTCTGAGTAAGCTAATATTAATTAAATCCTTCTTTGCCTGTTGCTACCTTACAGGTACCAAGGTCTGTGCTTGGGTTTTTTCACTGTCGAGGTTGAAACACAACCAGCAGGTCCTATCCTGCAGCTTTCTGTGGTCTCAGTGGATGTTTCTGCAGAGAAACACCTCGCTATAAGTTCAAAATCAGACACTTGTGCCCACGAGTTGGAAAGGGAGATGTGAAGTACAGTCTCTCAGCAGCCTTGCTGACAGTATCCAAAGTAATAAGAAAATGGGCTTCAGGCAGCAGATGACTCCAGCAGCCCCAGGGTCCAGGGAGGAGAGGTCATGTTACATACAGTGTGAAACCTTCGCTGTTTGTGCTGATGCAATTTTCTTTTTTTGCATAAATCCAAATTGTTTGTAAACGTACTTACCTCTTGTTATTACCAAATAACAACAATTTGCTTTGAAACACTAGGATTTCTATGAGAAGAAACAATTAAAGCAATTTTATAGTCTTCCCAGGTCTTTAAATCCCTGATTAGTGATGACAGTGGATGCCACCATGCTTGCTCATTTGTTTGCTAGCTTAAGGACTGTGCGAGCATGAGTTTAAAATTTTTCCACAGGGACTTAATCCCTGTTCCAGGGAAAAGGAACTGGTTCACATCTCACTGACTAAAGATGGAGTGATAAATTATTCTCACCCTTTCCCATCCCGGTGAGCCAGGCAAATTAAAAGAGCCATCCTGGTTCTTTTTCTTGCTGTAATGTATTGGGGAGAGCAGGCAGGGATGCAGGATGAAGCTTTTCCATATACTTCACATACAGGAAGATGCACACTAAATTGGACTGCCTCTGTGGATCTGAAAGGGTATTTAAGGCTTTCTGTGTAATGCTGGAAATTTACAGAACTGATTAAACTGACAAAAAGCAACACTACATTAAATTACTGAATCACTACTTAAGCAATTCCACCAGTGATGTGAAGTGTGTAAAGCATCACTTACGCAGTTAAAAGTTACTCTTTTAAAATAAAGATACTGGACTAATGAAGTACAGTGTAGCATTTTAACCTCTTTTCCATTCACTTCCATATTTTTGATAATTCTTTCCTTCACAGTGTGTTCTCAAATCTGGATACAAATCTTGATGTCAGAGTGGTAAGATGGCAGATACCTAATCAACAACCCAAATAGTCAAACTCTAACTTGAATTTGTATCTCAGGTACAGGAAGAAAAAAAATATTGAAGACTTAAGAATCAAAAAGATAATAAGTGGAAAGGAAATGTGTATAATTTTTTTAATGGCTGTTTTTGAAAGAAACTTATGATTGAAGAAGCCAGGGAGTACAGGGATAAAGAAAGAGAGAAAAGGGTAAAAGGGTTTCCTGAAGAATGAAAATAAATAATCTCAGCTTGTTTCCACAATAACTGCTTTACCTGAATGTAGAGTTACAAAGTTAAGCTTGGAGAGAAAGCCAGGTTACTTATGGGGAATGAGGAAAAATCAAAATTTCTGCACCTGAAGTTGAAAAATTTCAGCAGTTGCTTGATGGATTTTTAACTGTATAAACAGGGTTATCTTTATCCAGTATGCTGAAGGAACATGAAACTCTAAGTTAGTAGTTGACAGCAAGGGACTGAGCAGAGGTAGTAACAAATTTACTTCTTATCCTCAAGAACAGTGGTGGGAGGATGTCCAAGCAATGGGGCAACCACAGACCTCATCAGAGATGTGCAATCCCTGCCACTGTGCTGAATGCTGTGGAAAGGATTTGCCACAAAACATGATCTAACACCCATCAGCACCTTTGTACTGAGACTTGGTGTAGCTTGGCTCATCCCAACAGGGTGCATAAAGTCCTGGACCTTTGATCTTAAAGGTGATGCTGAAGTCTTTCTCCCTACCTCTTAACCAGCTGTGTCAGCAGCATAGTGGCTCTCTGCCCTTAGTTGGCAGATGCTGTACCACAGGTAAAGTAGCCTTTCTGCAACAAAAGGAAGAGTAATGCAGAATCTACCCAAGGAAGAGTGGTAAGGAACAGAATCTGTGGGGCTCAGATCACTTGCTCAGAGGGTCTGCTGGTCGAGGCTCATCTGAAGATATTTCTTTCCCAGATCTTCCCTCCCCCAGCCAGAGCTTGCAGCCCCATTAGCTGAGCTGAGACAGCTGTTTGGCAGAGCAGTTCTGCAAAAGGGATCACAGAAACAAGCTGACTCACAGTCCTGGAGACTGAAAACAGCCACAGAGTAGACCCCAAATGCAGAGCTGTATAGGGATGAAAACTCCCTAGGAGCCATCCCTTCTCCTAAATCTATTGAGACATTTTCCTTGGAGAGTCAGCACTAAGAGAAAAGATGAAAAACCAGGATACCACCTGTCTCTGGGGAGTTCCTATCTGCCAGACCTGGGAGTTAAGCTTCCTCTATGTTATATCAGGCTCAGATCCCTGAATCTTTCCTTCCTCTCTGAACAGTGATTCCAGTCATTTCAGACCCAGGCATTTTGTCAAAGGATTGAAGAGCAAGCAGCAGCAAGGCCAGATATTCCTTGGGGGACTCAGGACTTCAGAATATTGTCCTACACAATTATTGACCTCGTGAAGGTGAATAAATCATAGCAGGAGATAGCACACATCCTCATGATCTTCAGTGTGATCTTTGTTACCTTAACAGAAGCTAGATTTATATCATTAGTGCTCACATACACTGAGGGTTGATTTCTAGTTCTAATTGTCTGCAATGGACTTTTACATTATGTCAGTATTGCTCAAACAATAACACAAGAGACTTTTCCCACAACATCCAACATTTCCTGTTTGTATTCCAGTGGCCTTAAATGCTGAGAAACTCTTTAAATAGCTTGTAGTGGGTGGCACAAGCTCATAGTTTTATTTCAATGAGAAAAGATGCATATCTAGTGAGGACCATCTCCTCACGAAATATGAAATCCTGGGGCAAAAAGTTCCAATTTAGCATTAATACAAAACAAAGAGAGCAATGTTAAGAAACTGCAATAAAAAATATTTTATATTGTGATGCAAAATGTATAGTCTCATATTGTTATTCCAATATGTCAAAATGTAAGATCAGATTTCTACATCCACTCTCTGTTACCTATTAGAATTCAAGATCTGTAGGTAGTATACAGTAAGGTTTTCTTTCTTTTTCTTTTGGCTTCCAATTGAAAAGTCATTTATATTTTTTAAGATTTCTTTCCTTTATGCATAAAATTAACAATTGCTTCTGTGCTAGTGTCTGCCTATAGCATTACCAAACAAAGGGAAAGCAGGATCCCAACTTGCCAGTCAATCACACCAACCTTACATCAATGCCTCTACTTTGAAATCAGTTATGTGATACCACTGTAAAATCAGGATCAGCTTACTAAATAATATTTTAATCCTCTCTACTTTAATAATATTTGTTTTCAAGAGCTGAAAAATGTTACAGAACTGTTTACTCAGTTTAAACTCACTGGTAATACAGTCTTAGGGAATAAAAATTCGTGGATATAAAGAAAATAAAGACTTCCTTCTAGAGTAATTTTTTTTTTTTCCTAAAAATTGAACTACCATCCAACAATTACTCTGGAGGAATCAAAGACATCTGTTAAGAACAACTATTTTTGTGTTGCTTCCAGCCTTATGTGTACTAGAAGAAAGCATAAATAAACCATAAAGTAATTAATTGCAAATAAGAGTAAGCATTATTACACAGAGTTAAAAATTACCCAGTTTACTGAGGATCAGTCTTCATAAAATTGCATTGCTGCTGCTCTTGTAAGGAAGAGAAAGCAAAGAATAATGCTCTGCAATACTAATTCAGTATATTCAGGAACTACTTAGCAAGAAATAGGGCCTCATTAAGGCACTGACCAAATTTGTAAGTGCAGGTTTTTTCATAATTATGATGAAACAGTATAGTGGTCAATCCAATACTGTTGATAGGATAAGCAAAATTTATGGAAGTGTGAGATCACCAGAATTACTCAAGAGAAATATTTAGCACATGAATCTGATAAACATGAGCTTGTAAAAGTAAAAAGTAAGAAAACATTTGAGCAAACACAATGGATATTGATGGAGAGAAAATTAAATTTTATTAGAGCACAAAAAATTTCTGAAGATTACTAGTAAACAAATCCTACAATTTCAGCAGGTCCAGTAAATCTTTTGTAAATCTTTGGCAACTTAGTCAGTAACATTAAAAGAACACCAGGACTTGATCCTTCCTGTCCATTTTCTTAAGGTTTAAAAGCACTGCTTTTTTAACCTCCTTTCACAGTAAGATTTAATAAGCAAAGGCTAGGATCCCCTAAATATTATTGATTCTCTTTTATTATTCACAGTATAGGAAAACTGTGACAGTAAAACTAATAACTATGGACTTAAATGGCTGTAAACTCAATCAAGTTCAGAATCATGCCCTGTGTGTTTCCATGCTGTATGTTACCAAACCATTACAGTAGATCTATCCAGTGTAGTGTATCCTCAGACCTTACCTCCACATGGTTCACAGTGCAATTTTAGGCAGGGCAAAAGCTTGATATATAACATTTATTTTACTTAAAGCCGTCTCATTGAACATCTTATTGTTCTAAATATGCTACTGATGTATTTACTGGGGAGCTGGTATCTGTACAATCAGCTTAGAGACTTACATAAGGAATTGGTGTTTCATTTTCAATTGGGCCAATTCAGCTGAGCAAGCAGCAAATTCAGTTCTACACATAAGTTTATCACTGCTCTTCCTAGAAGAAATTTGCAAGGCTGAGTGAAATAAATCACAAGAGATGCAACCAGGAGTTAAATATTGCCTCTCCCCACTGAGTATCACCTAGGTTGCCCTATTCTGCTGCAACAGAAAAGTAATCAAATCACATAGCAACTTGTTCACAAAACTGCTGGAATGTCAAGGTCACCACAGAGTTAATCATCATGGATCTGGTAACTATCTGTGCTCCTGTTGTAGGTAGCAATGATATGAGGCCCTAAGTAACTTGAGCCATAAGAACTGGAGAGCTACTGTCTCTGGATGTGTCCCACGGTGTTCTGAGGGTCTCACAGATGTTTAGTGATGCTTATAAGTGACCACAGTAAGTTGAGTTGCACTGATGATAGAATAAAGGGCCTGACTTTTCACTGAGATTGGAAGGGGTAAATATTTGCATCCCTGAATCAATTTACTGCTACAAGCAGGATTAAGGACCTGCACAGGTGGATCCTTTTGAAGGTTCCAGACACAATGAGCTGGATTTTCTTGAACATTATTAAAGCAACCAGTCAGTAGCATTATTCTTGGACTGAATACATGTGTATTTGCAATTCACTGTGTTACACATTGCTATCACGAGGCTGGAACAGATTATATAATCTGTTTAGATTAAGTTAAAGAGCTACTTTCTGCATTCCTTATCTACATCCCTGTAGACAGCTGTATGCTTTGCTGAGATTGTCTCTCTTTATACTGTCTCTCAAAATTTTGAATTAAGCCTCTTTCTTCTACAGCTGCCATGTCCCAGCTCGTCTTGTGCCTGTACTCATTACTGGTGTTTGCTTGGAAGCTGCAATGTTGCCCTAGCCTCATTGCAAAACTTAGCTTAAAGGACTTAATGCTCCTTTCATATTCTGCAGGAAGCTTCTTCAACATTCAACATTTTTGTGGCAAATATTGTCTTCAATGAAGCAGGGTCCAACATGAATAAATAAATAATCTGTCAGAAAATTGGGATATTTACTATAATCTTTCTTATTCTTCTTCATTTTACTTTGTTCATTTCTTCCAGAATTTTGAACTTTGTTTATTTCACCCTACTAATCTCTTCCTACTTGTCTAGTCTAGTCTGTGTTGCTGATGCACCATACTTCTGGATTTTCTGTGTGGGCATAGTGATCACCTGCTCTTCCAGGCACAGAAACCCACAGCAGCCTCACGTGGAGAATCATAATCGTTACCATTACACCTGCCAGACACAGCAGATATTCAAAACAGGGCAATCTCTTGGGTGACCAAGTTCAAGCTGAAACAGAAGCTCTAATGAAATATGAAATGTTGCCTTTGGGTACATCATCAAATTTAATCATGTACTTAGTGGAAATTGTGCACTTGGTCAGTCTCAGGCTGGAGCAGCCTTTATGGAGCTCTCCAATCACTTGTTTCATCTCCTAAAAAGCAGTTCCATTCAGAACACAAAGTATGAGCTATTCATTTACAGTTCAAAGCACAAGGACTAAATCAGGGGTGGGTTTCCAAGCTGTGACTGACAGTCGGTCTCACATGATAGAATGTGAAATACTCAAGTCCTCACTCTTTTCCCCTTGAGTTCAACAACTCTGCCTCCTGGCTGGTCTAGATGTACTCTAGAGAGAAGACTCCCTCTCTAAACGCACAGGAGGGAGCAGGTGCCAAGACTGGGCCAGGAATGCACAGAAAGAGCCTCTCCCATTTCTAAGAGCTTGACTCAGGCACTGTAGATGCTGAGTGAGGAAAAGTAAAGATCATAGATCAGCTCAATGATTGCCCCTGATTTATTCTGTACTTGCCTCTGAATGACAATCTGATTATGCATAACTAACATTAAGATTTTCACGAGTTGTAACTAAACTGCATGTTTTTCTATTTTTGGGATACCTGATAAGCTCCCCCAGGTTCTTTTTTTTTTTTTTTCCTAAAGCACCAAGCATTTCCATCTGTGTTACATAATAAAAACTATTTTGAAAAGGCTTTGTCTTCAGTAGACATCTCTGTGTGTCTCAGTCCCCAAGATGTGCAATGAGGATAAAAACAGAGCTTCTAACAGTATTTTTGTGAAACTAAATTAGTATGTTAGATAGTCTTATGTATCTCTTGATGATTGTGATGGAAACAGCACAAGGGAGTTATTAGCTTTATTTTTAGAGAAGTCTATAGTAAATAAATGACAAGGCCATAGCTTGATCAATTAGTATAAGACAAAATGATCAGTGCAACACAGTCAGCACATCCTGTCCACTGTATGAGGCAGTGTATGTCTGCAAAGAGAATATGCTGTCATGAAATATTTAGTCATCCACATGTATTTTCAAGTGACTTGCTCTACATCCTTCCTACTCTGATCATTTAATAAAAATAACTATGTAGACACTCGTGCAGAACCATATAGAGACTTGTGTAGCTAACATATGTAGGAACACTTCACAAAATCTTTGTGTTTTTACTTTTAGCTCTAAAAGCTACCATCGCTTTTCCTGTCCTATAACACTGGCACTTGTATATCAAAGGCTTCCTCTGCTGGAGCTCCTGAACATGAAGCTGCATTTTTTTTTCCTGTAACATTATAATACTCAAACTATTGTGAGGTGAAAAATGAACCTCACAATTTTCTTGTTTAACAACACACACTGTATTGAGCTCATATATTATTAAATGTGCTGTTACAAACAAAAATGAATTACATGTATTTGTGTATTAATTCTGTTTTAAATGCAATAAAAATTAAATTTCATTTTTAAAATTCTTTTCTTCAAGGTCCTGTTGTCTTAAGTTTCATTAATTCTTCCATTGATGGTGCTTTATTTGTTTGAATTACTAATGACTCACATAAGGAACAAGTGAGTCCACTTGTAGTTTGATACCACTGGTAGTTTGATAGTTGGGAAGTCTTTCCAATATTAACAAGATTCTCTGTTCACATGGTCGTTCTGTCTGGGGGTTCTGGGATTTGATGACAGATTTTGTTCAACTAAATGAATGAATATACAAAAACTGTTTTCAAAGTAGGTATAAAACTCGTGGACAGGGGAGGACAATCCCTCAGAAGAAAATTACAGCAGTGGGAAACTCTCCCATCTATGCAAAGACAAATGAGAGCTTATGAGGAATATTTTCCCAGACTCAATAAATTTCAAAGTGGAAACTTGTTTGTATAAGAAAAGCATAACAGGATATCATTTAACTCAGAGTGTCTCTAAGCAACACTACCATATGGCTTAGCCAAATTGATTCTCTCTTTTCTGAAGTTCTGTGAAAATTTTGGTTTAGAAATCAAAACATCCTGCATCTCTTTAACCAAAGCTACAAAAACAAAAACAAAACCCCAAAAAAACAAACAACCACACTCCTGCCTTTTTCCATGCATCCACTCGCATCCTTTCCATTTGTGCAATTGATTCAATTGATTCAAACTTCTTGATATTACCTTCATAATTGTTCAAGGACAGTGCTGCCTGTTATCTAGTCTTCAGTTCTGCTTCATTCTCCACCTCTCTCTATCTCTGCCTTCTGCTCAGTCCTCTCCTTGATACCTCTGCACCTTCTTTTGTCCTTTGTACCTGTTTTCAGTCAACCCATGGAAGAGATCCCTAGCCCCTCTCTATTAGGTAATTTTCTGTATCTCTATACCAGTACCTTAAAATTTCACTGATTCCACTGTCTTGCCTTCATGACTCACTTTGGACTCCCAGTTTAATGACAAGCCCCTTATGCTGTTATGGCTTCTATTTGATAAATGAGCTCATCATCAGCTCAGAGCAGGGATTTCTCCATCATGATATTAATCCTAAGGTGGACACTATACAGAATTAGCCAATTTCTGTACTAGTATCTCTGAGAGGATGTAGAAGAGTACCTGAGTACTGAGTGGGGGGAGCAGGAGAATAACCTTGTAAGGAAAATCTCACTGGCATAAAAGAACATTTCACCTGTGACTTGTTTCTCCAGGCAGCATTTCCATCCTCTCCCTTTCACAGGAACCAGCTTTGATGGACAGGCTGACACTAGAAACAAACTAGAAAGATTTAACAAAACAGCAAAGGCAAGAAGCAGAGCTAAACGAAAGCAGGAGATTATTTTCCTGATGTGGATCAGATGGTTTCAACATTTGTCAGAGCACTGAGGACGCAGAGATGAAGAGAGCTCAGCCAGAGGGACAGGCATGTGCCAGGTGTCTAGTGAACACATTTAGTTTCTTGCCAATGTAAACATTTTAAGGAAGTATGACATCGGTGAGAAAGCAGGGTTCCCTGACTCTGTCTAAATCAACAAATGGCCATCAATTTTCCTTCATTTCCCCCCTATAGATACCTCCATGCCAAGCTCTAGCAAATCTTATTCTGCCCAGTTCATCCTTTCCTCCCCAAATCCCCATCCACAGGAAATGGTGAGTGTGGGAGGCACGTGGACTCAAACTAGTTTGCAAAGAAAGTGCAAAGCCAGCATTTGAGAATATCCTGTTGGAGGAAGCTATGTCTGCAGCAGGGGCTGGGAAGGCAGGCAGGAGTGCTGGCTCCCTGAGCCCCCACACCCAGAACTGCCAGGGACAGGAACACACAGAGATGGTGTTAGCACCAAGCAGAGGCAATCTGGGAGGAGCAGGGCTTTTATTTGGTCTCAGCTCCCAGCTGACTGCTCCTGGGCCACAGCTGATTCCCTGGAGCACAGTAGCTGCTGCAGGGCTTGTCACTACTGCTGTGCTTTTGTCACATCTCAAACACCTGTGGGGCTCCCTCCACATCAAAGGGGTTTTTAGATCTCATCTGGGGTCCCAGACCTGAGGTTACACTGAGTTTCTGAAGAGCAACTGAAGAACACAGATGAAAAATCAACAAGTTAATAGAAAACAATATAATAAGTTTCCAGAAACTTCTAAACGCAGTATTTTTCAATAAACAGTTGGCCAGAAGAATTTCTAAAACGTTGACAGCTCCACTAGAATTATTTATTTATGCTTCACCAGCAATAAAAGATTTTTTAATATTATAAGAACCATGTACAGAGGGCCACTTAACAAGCAAACACCTTAAAATACTTTCACTATTCCTGAAGAAAATCCTTGCATTGGTATGCAAATTTGGAAACAAGGAAACATCCTTCTACCTCAAGAATTTAATCAACTCACTATACTCACACCTGTAAAGGACTCAAATGATCACTATTTCATAAAGATGCCATCAAAAACTTCTGTAATATTTTTGGTGTTTATAGCTGAGGAACTTGACATTTTCTAAAGATCAGCCTCTTCAAAAAAGCTTCATACAATTTACAAATGGACCAAATGGATCAGCTGATATCTGCCTATCCAGCAACAAGAATAATCACATACAGCAGACCCGATTCCGGAATAATCATACTATATACTACAGAAGAACATACTTTAGTCCCATTTAAAAGGCATTTTGAAAGTTTTCTCTCCAAAAAAAAAAAATCTATTTCTTAATCTAAGATGACATGCTTCAGTGCATTGCATGGCTCTCTCTCATGAAGCAGGCCTAAAGCACACTCGTATATCCCTCCTTCATATCCTTGAGGTAGAAATTCCATGCAGGCAGAGTCTGTATTCCAAAAAGCCTTTTCCCTCAACTAGAATCAGGAAAAGCACATTTGGCTCAAGGTAGTGATGCATTCATATAAGTTTTCCTTGCTCCTGAGTGGCTTCTAAAAATTTTGCATCTGGAACTTGAGCACTTCCTTTTCTGATGAAATTTGAGAAAGCAAGTTTGTAAATAACTGGACTATACCTGCTGTTGATGACATTAACTGCATCTATCAGTGAATCCATACATACAATTACTGTCTTCAGTAACTCTGTAAGTAGCAATGTAGAAAAAGACAACAGTTTTTCAGTGAACAGCATCAACTATTCAATAAAATTATGTTCTATTGTGTCCAAACCAACTGTGGAATTTTCCTATCCTTTTAAATCTTGTTTCATTACAGCCCAGAAAATAAATTAAGCCAAGGCTTTCTCCAAGTAACCCTTCATAAAATTATCAACAAACTCACCAAATAAAAGCTTGTCACATACATTTTTCGAAGTCAACAGGAGCGTACAGCCTTTTAGGTTAAAATTATTTTACAACTACTTCTGTGAAGCAGATTAATCACTGTTGATTCAGTTCAATAGAGATTTCATTTTATAACATAGCTGGAGCACACTATAAATGCAAGTCAAAGGAACACCTTGCCCCAATATGTCCAATACTAAATTGAAATAAATATTTCAGCTAAATATCTTTTGCTTTGATTTACTAATTGTGGGTTCTAAACTGAGACTTCGGCTTTCAGAAGAATACCTCCAAAAATACCTCCTTTGGGTATCCACCTACTCCAGTGTGGGGTCTCCCACAGGCTGCAGGTCTCATACACCTCCAAGCACTGCAGGGGCACAGCTGCCTCACCATGGTCTGCACCAAGGGCTGCAGGAGAATCTCTGCCCTGGCGCCTGAAGCACCTTCTAGCCCTCCTTCTGTGCTGACCTTGGGGTCTGCAGGGCAGCTCCTCTCACACATTCTCACTTGTCTCTCTGGCTGCAGGTCATCTGACAGAATTTGATGTCAATTTGCGTGATGTTAATCCCATGCGAAAGAAGAGAGTAAGTTCTACAAGGGATCTGATTAATACACAACAAGAAGAGCAGGAGGTTTTCTCCACCTCAAATACTTTATCCCAGAGGTTCTACCACTGTCATTGATGGGCTGAGCTGTGGCAGCAGTGGGTCCATCCTGGAGCCAGCTGCCACTGCCTCCATCAGACATGGGGGAAGCTTCCAGCAGCTTCTTACAGAAGCCACCCCTGTAGTCCCCATGCAGACCCCCTGCTAGCAAAACCTGGACACACAAACTGAATGCAGTGTTTTAGGGTGATATGCACTAATCAGTCGTTCATTCCCATTAGAATGCAGGAGTTACTCCTGCTCGTGTCTTGTAATTATTAATTTTAAAGGACAGAAAGAAAGTACAGAAAAATAGTTGGAGCATTTAAAAGAATGATAAAAGAAAAGAATATAAAGCAAAATCTGAGAATTTATATAGCTGAATTCCTTCAAATATTTCATTAGAAAATAGAGTGTACCTTTTCTTCTGATTGCAAATTCTGGATAAGAAAGAAGCTATTAAAATTGTAATAGCTAAAAGGCTTTGTACAAAATATTCTTTTATATTTCTAGGACCTACTCAACTTTTGTACTCTGACTTGCTGAATCTGTTTATTTCTCAGCATTTTAGAGGACTGCCAATGTGATTTGATCAGAATTAAACTAGAATGCTAGAAAAGTTTAAAAAATATTTAACCTTGCAACAATACAGGACCTTATTGAATATTATGAGGCAGAAATAGCTGCAAATACAAAAAGTAATCTGTTGTCATAGGCAGGAGACATACAATATGAAGTCTTATTTTTTAAATACTTGGTTTCGTACTTGTGTGTCTGTGTTGAGTTCTGTTTCATAACTCATGTATTTAGTTTTGCAACACAAGGAAAAAAAAACCAACAAAACCAAAGAAAAAATGCATTCTATTTTAGATCTGTTCATTGTAGAAAATTGATTGGATTTTGACATTTTTTTGTCTGCAGCTAAATACTGCAAAATAGCTGAGACTGGAAGAACTGACCTAATTTTCCTGTATATCTCATAGTTTCCCCAGCCCTGTTTCAGCTGAGGGACACAAATCTATGTTTTTGTACATGGTCCAGGAAAAGAGGCATAAGGAGGGACAGGGTGACATCTTCTCCCTCTGCACTTAGTGTGGGTACACAGTGAACTCAGAAGTCCTGACCTGGTGAGTGTTCTGACCAGCACCTGCTCGAAATGTCCTCTAATGCCCGCCTAGGAAATGCCATGCATTCCTTCTTCATGAAAAGTCAGGTGCATCAGAGGATGAGGGTCTGGCTGGCACCCAGGCACAAGAGGCATTAAGCACAGTGACATTAAAGCACAGCCAAAGCTTATCCTTCCCACCTTAACCAGGAAGGGCTTCCTGCATCCATCTCTGTGAATGCAACTTCTGAGCACTTACAGAAGATTTCTCACCCCACATATTCCCATTACACAGTCTTCATCCAAAGATCCATCACACCTGATGGGAGCCTAGAGCACATGCCTGTGGAAGCTGTCACGGTAAAACAAGACACAGACTCCAGAAACCTCTGGTGCAGGGGCTCCCTGACCTAGTGACAATGTCTGTGAACACAGGAGCACCGGGTGAGGTTTAGATTGCGTATGGGGAGGGGAGGGGAGGGGAGGGGAGGGGAGGGGAGGGGAGGGGAGGGGAGGGGAGGGGAGGGGAGGGGAGGGGAGGGGAGGGGAGGGGAGGGGAGGGAAGGGAAGGGAAGGGAAGGGAAGGGAAGGGAAGGGAAGGGAAGGGAAGGGAAGGGAAGGGAAGGGAAGGGAAGGGAAGGGAAGGGAAGGGAAGGGAAGGGAAGGGAAGGGAAGGGAAGGGAAGGGAAGGGAAGGGAAGGGAAGGGAAGGGAAGGGAAGGGAAGGGAAGGGAAGGGAAGGGAAGGGAAGGGAAGGGAAGGGAAGGGCCCGAGCGCGGGGCGCGCCCGGCGCTTTGGCGCCCCCTAGCGGCTGCCCGAGCACACGGGTTGCGCCGCGGGCCCCGCCGGGTTTGGAGCCGGGTGGGAATGCAGACCCTTGGCAGCGGAGGAGAGACCTGGAAAAACGCTCTCAGTTTTGAATGGTTTTTATAACAAAGCTTTATTGGACAAAGGTGACCTGTTTTTCTTCTGAAGGCTTGTTTTTGTTAGACAGCCTCGCCTGAGCCCCCTGTCAAGGACATCCTGCCACAAGCACGAAACCCCAAACTGTCGGATCAGATGAGGCTGGGGAAAAGCTGAGGCAGTGGAGGATAATACATGGAACATATATGGTTGTGAGCCCCTTTGATACAGTACGAGCAGCCTTCTGCCTCTCTTAGAATTGCACTGGAAAAACATACCTGGATTTGTCTGCTTATGTGTGATTTCTACACACAGAGACACATACAAGGCTAAAAATTGAAATGATGGAGCAAAAAAGCTTTCTGTAATTAGAGGACCATTCCCTTCCATACTTATATCTTTGTACAATTCTGAATAGTGCAGTGTTATTTGCACTGTTCTGTATAAGAAATATTCATTAGAACAGGTTGTAAAGTAGTAACTTCTGGTCCATGAATATAGACCATCAGCAAAATCTGTGTCCACTGAAAGCCATAGATGTTTTTCTTTTCTCAATTTTAACTCATTTTACAATGAGCTGCTAAATAAAGAGCATCCTGTCTTTATAGATCAGAACACCTGGCAGATCAATACCCAGCCTGGAAATGGGGTGTGCAGTACCCCATTTCCAGTACCCCTTCTGTAAATAACTTAATTCTCTACACAGCCATACCAACAGAAATTCCACAAAGCACTTCTCCCATGCCAAGGGATTGTCTCTGCTGGCTTCTGGTTTGGCAATCGGACAACATAGGGCATACTTCAGAGGGAGACATGCAAAACAAAATTAAAGTCACCAAAAAGGTTCCTTGTGGCCAGAATGGTCAAATAACTAAACAATTTGAGTTCACCAAACTGAGATTTACAAATTGAAGACATACTATTGGAAAAAGAAAACAAAGAAGCACAGTTTTGTAGCATCAGAGATTACGTGTCTTTTAATGGCAACTTCTCATAGTTTGAAGTATCATTCCTGGAGCAGATATTAAGTGCAGTTAAACTAAGGTACTCTTTATTTGAAACAGTCAATTGGTTTCTCTTATTATGCTAGACCCAACATGTTCCCTTATATTCTAGTTGAAACAAGACTGTTTGGGAAATAACCAACTAATTACCAGCCCTAAATATAGGGCCAGACAAATCTCATGCCATCCTATGACAGCTGGGAACTATCAGCTGAAAATGTGAAACATAGGCCACTGGAGACAGTTCAATGTCCTTTAAAATTCTCTGTGTTTAACTAAAAATTTATTTGTTTTCCCAGGTTTTTTGTTACTAGGGAGGAAATGGAATGAATCTTTGAAGACAATAGCCATCTATCACATGGAAACTCTTGTCATTACTGTATTTCAGATATGCACCAGGAAGCTGTCAACTAATCTCTAGCACTTTGATTTTCCAGGCATACTCTACATTTTAAAACAATGTCTATTTGCAAGAATGATTCTTTAATCTCTAATTATCTTTTCAGGCCCATCTCCTTTAAGATTTTTTTCTGCCAGCTAATCTAGCCAATGCTGACAATGGGGAGAGTAAACCTCATAATTAAATGTGGTAATATCTGCCAGGACAAGTCTACAATCTTCATTTGCCATCTTAATTTTTAAGCAGGAATTCTAATTAAGCCAAAAGCAGCCTCAGGGTGTCAGTAGAATATAGCTATATACATCCAAAGTACCAACTTAGACTCCTGCTCATAAGCTTGGACCTGGTTGTCAGAACAGAGACCATACCACCAAAGTTTGAGGCTTTCATTAAATCCATTACATTTCCATGAAATTTACCCACTGGCATTGTTCAGTAGGATTCTTGTGCCACAGGCTGAGGACTCTTTCTGTCATAAGAGCCCTAATAAATTGATAACATCCAGACTTGCAGCCAGAATTAATACCCTTTTAAAGCTCCAGTTCTTGTTAATCTTAGTGCAGAAGCATTATTTAATTTAAGCATCTACCTTTACAAGTCTGCTGGGTCCAGGCTGCTGTTCAAAGCTGTTGCACTCGTAATCAGGCTGCTGTGAGGGCAGGCTGAAGAGGGTGCACAGACAATCTCTCCACCTCTAATATCCCAAGACTCCAGTGTCTGACAAAAACAAACCTCCACTGTGCTCAGAGAATTCAGTCTTCCCCAAGAGCAGGACCTATCCCCTTTCTCACAATGCCCCTACAAGGCCTGTGATTATTCCTCAAGCTACTTCCTACCATGCTTCTCCTGTAGGTATCCCCATAAGCACAGTCCTCAGTTTTCCTCTAGCAGAGAGGAAACCTGCTTTTAGCAACTTTTGACGTCCAACTGTTAAAGACTAGTCAAACATACAACAAATTCCCCCTTAACATTGTAACATACCCTATGAAAAGCTTAGTTTCCTCCTATGGCTACATAAATCTTTAGGAAGAAGACCTAAACCGTGGTGGTTCTGAACTGATGATGGTTTCTGCTCACTGGACTAATGCTTGGTAAAAATAAAAAACAGCAAAGAGGAAAATCATGGAGTTTTAAATATTTTCATTCCACATGCTACTACAGAGTTGGTCTGCTGAAACTGAAGCAAAGATGAGAAATATCACATCTAGCTGCTACAGATTTGATGCCTGGTTCCAGAAACACTGTACTGACAATATTCATATTTTTATTGACATTATTCTATTTTTACTGACAGAAATTCAAAGAATTCACAATCCTTTGTTTTTAATGTGTTTACACAATTTAAGTTGGTTTTATTCATTATCACATGTTCATTCACAAAGTGAAAGCCACTAAGAATGAAAAACATAAGATCAGGCCCATATACCCCAAAATTAACACTGCAAATGTTATATGAAAAGCTATATGTTTCCTTTGAAAAATACCACGTTCATTTGTAGTGAATTGTGAAATAGACAATGGTAGAGTCAAAATTGGATTATGAAATACAGTGACTATGAAAATTAAATATAAAACTGTTCATAGTTCTTGAATTTCACTATCAACCCAACTTGTATAAAAATTGGGCCCTGATGGTGTACAAAACCTTATTTATACATTGAAACAATTGTTATCTTGCCTGATAAGGAATATAGAAAGAAAAGCTGATTCTGGAAATTTAACTTAAGATGAAGTATTTTCCAAAATATTGTGATGAAAATGGCAGGTATATGTTTTCTTAAAACAAAATTTGCTGAAACTTCTTGCCAATTTAGTTATGTGGAGAGCATAGAAAAAGCGCATTCAAAAGTCAGCATTACATTTCTTCTTATATTTTTTTCTGCTGGTTCTGAGGTTTTACAAGAAGCAATTGAATAAAAGCTGACAAACACTCAATTTAACCCTTTTTCTGAAAACCCAGTTCTTTGTAGAACCTTCTTTCTCAAGCTGGAACACTATAAATGCTGACATTTCATAATAAAAATGAGTAACTCTATTATAGAAATATCTAATAGAGTTTTAAGACTGAACTGTTCAAGTGAAGATGAAAAGTATTTATGATTGTAGTGATACATCACTCCACATAATTGCAAGGGCAGAGATATTTCTATTTTCATATGTTAATGGAAATATGGATAATTGGTTCTCCGAATTTTCATTGAAACTGATTTAATTTTGACTGGTTTTTTGTTCACTGTCCATGTATCCCAGTGAATCCCAGTTGCAAGGAATCTCCCTGTGTAGCGATGGACACCGTTAAGATTTGCAAGGCCACACTTGTTGAACCACCACCCCGTGTTATCACTGAAGTTACTGCAGCTCTTCACTGGCTGTCCTTTAACAGTGCACCTTGGCCTGCAGCCATCATTATCAACATCAAAAGTGCTGAAAGGCATGGAATTTTGGTTATCTTCTCTTCTATATCCTCTAAATGCATCACCTAAGCACAACAGATAAAACAGAACAATAAAAAAGTTATTTACAGAGAAATGTTTCTTACTTGATGCACACTTCTCCTCTGAATTTATTAGAAAACTAGAATTCTCCAAAAGCGCTTCAAGAGCACCACATAATGAGCTGTGAAAGTGCTAACAATGCAGGGGAAAAAAAGAATAAAATACTGAGAAATATGGAAGAGTTGAAATTCAATGAAATGTCTTTGTATTTTTGTTGCTTTTAGTGATACATGCCAGCTGTGAAGGTAAAGGCTTCAGTTCTCAAAGACAGAGGAAGAAATTATAACAGTAAACAAAAAGGATTGTAACTTCAGATTTTCCAGTAACATGTCCAAAGTCCCAGAGTGAGTCATGAAACAAGATGGAATTGTTAAAACACAAAGGTCAGTTATTACTCTCTCTGTTGTCTTACTCAAGAACTTACTGAAGAAATAGTATTTTTCACAGAGTAAAGCACCAACACCTTTAGAGAGGAACTGTTTCATTGATAATAAAGACCATTCTTGCATAACATGGAAAAAAGCAGTAAGACATGATGCCATGCTTAATGCAAATCTTTGCATGTTTAGTATATTTATGCTATTAAGGGAGGTCTGGGATTAATTTGTGCCGATGTATCACCCAGCAACTGCTACACGCTGTAGGCCAGCTTTGTTCCAGTCACTTTATTTCTCTCTCCTTTGTACATGACTATCTGGGCACTTCTGAATTATCCAAAACATCATCAGGAAGACTGCCAATAACATCTGTGATGAGATAATGGCCACCTAAAAAATTGCACCATAAGGTAAATAAACCTAATTGTAAATTAGGTAAATGAACACTAACACCGACAAAATCCCTTATTTATTTTTTATATATATCCCGTTCAATTTTCTTCTTTTTTTTAATTACAGGCATAACTGATCACCACATAATTAAAAATTTATCCGCATAAATGTTTATGATATACAGAGAAAAACATATTAGAAATAAACTTTTTAAGTTAATTATTTTTCTTTCAAATGCATTTTGTTCATATTAAGAAAGGGAACAACTACCTTTAAATACTTCAAAGGGAGTTCTTACCAGCATTTCCTGAATAATGCCCCAAATGGATCTTAAAAGAACATGCTTCATCCTCTATCCAAAATCCATCATATGATGCATAGGCATGCTTGTCATTTTCTGATTCCAAATCCACATAAAGACTGAAATGAGTGGCTTTTTGATTTACTATGTCAAAAATCTTCCTCAGTCCAAGCCAAAATTCTCCTTAAAGAGAAATATAATATATAGTTTAGAAATGGGAACTGTAAAAGAAAAAGTGATTGTTTCTGGTTTTTTACTTTCCTTCCTGAACCAAATGTAATAAAAGTTGGATGATGACTTATATTCCTTTGAAAGACTAATGAAGGAACAGAGTAATGTTCCTACTTCCTTAGGAAATCCCTAAGAATTCCCATGTGTGCATCATCATTTTCTCTATGTGATATTTTTTAGAAAATTGTCCAGATGATAGATTTCAAATATTCATCTGCAATACATCTTAGAAGACCACAAGAATTTGATGTGCTGAAGATCCACTTGCATGAACAGAACTCAGTAGCAGTCCTAAGGGCAATGCTGAGAAATGATAAATGTTAGCATTCTATGAAATGCAAAAAAAAATTGCAAACCCTATTCTCAAAATTTGAGCCCTGTTCTTGAGATTTTCTGCCTCCATAAATCACACTTATAGCCTCATATGAGCTGTGCTTTTTTGTACAGAAAAGCTGCATGCTTCCATTGCAATCCCAGATAAAATTCTGAAAAAGCAAATGGGTTTAGACTTGTGGGATTAAAGGTGTCAATAAAAAATTAATATCACAGTTGTGTTGGTATAAGCTACTGAAATATTTCCATTGTTTATAACTTTGTATGCCTTAAGGTGAAATATTGAGTTTTCTCTGTTCTAAGGAAATATTTTGCAAAAGTGATTCAAACCAACAAAGGCACCTTTTTTTTTTTTAAATCTGAAAAGAGAGGAAATACAATCTATAAATTATTTCAAGCAGAAAATATAATATTTTAAACACACTTGAGAGATTGCAAGAGCTCTAGTGGGGTAGCAGTCATTATAGGGAAGATCACACATCTGATTTGATTAAAAAAACATCCTGAAGTAAAAATAAGACTTTTAAAAAACAAGAACTTCATACAACTAAAACTACCACGCAATTTAGTGGTAAATCAAACAGGAGAAATGTGGGATCTAAAGCACTTTAGAGTATTTAAAGTTATTACCAGTAAGGTCACCAAATCCATCGAGATATTCAGACCATGTTCTCTGAAACTGAACAATTCCATCAGTTCTTTTCTGAACCACGGTCCATCCACCTCCTCGAAAATCCATGTCACACAAGACCTAAAATAGACATAGACATGATTAGGCATTCTTGAAGCAGCTCTAATGAAAAACATGTCTTAATTAATTAAAGGTGGATTATTCAGAGTTTTGCTAAGTAACATACTTTTCAAATATCTTTAAAAAAAAAAGCTCAAAGAAAATAAAAAATGAAGCTGCAGTAGTTTCTTGTAAGTTCTTGTTGAACTGTTTGATTTGGATATTTCTTCAACTTGTAGAAACTGCTGTGTGTAATAATCTGCTCATAACAGATATAATACATAAGCTTTGATAAATGTCACTGTAACATTTATAGTATGAAAGGGAAGCAACTTGCAATGCCATGTATCAATCAGGCAAAATATCATTGATACAGGTAACAACACTGAATATTTTGCTTTTATTTCAGCAAAGCAAAATACACACAACTTCCTATATGTTCTCCATCACCATCATGCCTTCTTCCAGAGAATACTGTGTTTGTGGTGCCTGGAAATTTAGAGCCTTTAATAAGGGTGAGGAAATGGAAAACAGTGATAGCAATAACCCAGCATACAACAATAATTTGCAGCAGCAAAAACCTCTACATAAGAAGTGGCCCAGATCCAGGGAAGTCCCAATGTGAACATATAACTGCCTGCAACTGAGTAGTACCACTGAACACATAAGATCAACTCTCAAATTTATGAGTCTTTATGAGTCTTTGCTAAAATTTGTGCCCAGCAGTATGTCCAATGGCAGCGGTCCAGCTGCCATCTGTTCTGCTTTGGAATATCACATTATGTGGCAAGTTTTCTCCTCAGTCCATCTAACTTAAGATATGTAATTGACTTTTCTGTGTATATCTGCAGTGCCAAATCTTGATCAGTTCTAATTGAGGTTATAAAATCTGGGAATCTAATGTAGAAAGATCATTTTGCACATTTATACACTGCACTACAAAAACAGGGGCTCGTTTTTGTCTCCAAATGTGACTAATATCAGGAGAATTAACCTGGAAAATGCTTATAGGTAGCAAGCCCATAAGCTTATTGCAATAACAAAAGTAAGTTCAGAACATAATGTTGACTGTGATAACATTAAGCCAATGCACAAGTGATGGAGTAAAGTAAGAATTTTTTTGACATTACAGGAAATGTACAAAATGAAACATGCTTCAGGAAAGAGAGATTTGCAGTCTTAGCCAGCTGATAACAGGGGAAACTAGGTGTAAGTCAGTTTAAGCCTCAGGAAGATTTGTGGTAGACATTGTATGTTGCACCTCCATTGCCTGTAGTAGCCAGATATTCTTCAGGAAACCAGACTTGCTCCTTAGCAGGAAAACATCAACATCGTAGTCAGAGTCTCTGTGATTTAACAATGTCTTCTCAATGAATGACAAGAAAGCAACAGGACAGAGCTGCAATTTGATCTAATACAACCTGAGGGATCTTGGCTCTTCAAGTAAGATGCTTTGAGTGATTGTTGCAAAACAAATACTACATGAATCATAGTAAGGTTCATGTGCATGGAAAAAAATTGTGACTTTTATTCCCTGGAGAATCACATGCTTATTTCAGTCACCCCAGGAGGATAGAACTGGAATAAAAAGAAGCATAGAAGATTCCAAAATGAATATTTAGATGAAAATACCTAAACCTCATTCAAAATAATCCCATTGCCTCATCCACTGTCCTGAGAAGATGACTGCATGCTTGGCCACTCCTTTGCCTATGAGTCAGAAATACTATGAGGAGCCCACTTGGTCACAACATCAGTCTTCAGTCCAATATAAATCAGTGAGAGTGTTGATAACTCACAGAAGGAGCAGGTATGGTTCTACATGAGAGGTCATCATCCAGTTAGATACAGTACCAATACATACACCAGCTAAATAAGAATATTAGATAGATACAAAAAAATACAGTTATAGCTGTGTAGTTTTCTTAATCCCTTAGGGAAATGTTGCAATTGTAAAGCCTTATAATAGTTAATCTGCTTTACAGTTTGCTTTATGTCTCATATCATGAAAGGTATGAAGGGCATCACTGTGCCAGGTACAACCTAAATTAAATGAGAAGAGGACACTTCTGCTGAATATTTCTTCCCTTTCCATCTGCAGTATATATAAGAGGTATATTCTAAACAACTGTTTAGTTTGTCGGATCCAACTGAAAAATATCACTGATCTAAATTTACTGATTGAAAAATGTATCAGAGATGGATCATGGTTCATTTTTCCAAAAGTGAAATTTGTTTTAATCACCTCATGAATAAATGCTCAGGCAAAAGCCTATTTGAGAGTAACTTTCTGAGGTGACAGTAACCTGCCATTACCACTAATGCTAGATATTCTTATTGCTCCTGGAATCTGGAGTTCAATTAGCCCAAGTTAAGCATCAAAATCTATACTCACTTTTGGAAACATGAGGTATCAAACATGAAAAATAAGAATGGGATCATGTCATCTAAATAGTTTTCATTTAACTGATATCTTTATGTATATTATTCTAAATACATTTTCATTTAGGTTCCATTGCATAAAAAGGCATCTTATTGCTGCAAAGGTCCTCACTGAAATAAATGGTTTCATGTTGGGTTTGTTTCCTGTTTTTCAGTCTCTTACTATGATTTTCTGCCTCTGTATTTTTTCTTATTTTGATGGTCTGCAGAACATTTAGAACTCTTGCCTATCAGCCTCTAAAAGATGCATTAAAATTTCTTGTTTATATTTTAATATCTTGATATATTTGTCTATCTATCATTTCTCTTGTACTCCTTTTGTGCTTCAACACATGAAAGAATTCACATTAAATAGTTTTCCTTAAAATAACATTCTTTATGGAACATATATTTTAGATGTTTCTCTCTGAGAGCTTTTTGGCATTGTCTTTTAAGTTCTGTGCAACATTTACCAGACAAGAAACGGGACACTCATGACTGCAAACATTCTTCTCATTATTTATTGTTACTTTGTTCTTTTAATCAAATTGCTATGACTTTTCTTTTATATTTCTGGAATCACTTTCAATCCAGAAGAAATTTTGAAATAGAAATTTTTTGCTATGGTAGCATTTTGTTCATATGACAAATATGGTTGTTCTGTAAACACTGCAACACGTCTTTGCCTTTCTTTTAAATGGAAGCAATTTATTGATGAGTTACAGATCTTTTTCTTGAGCTCACTGCATTGTATGGAAACAACGACAGGTTTTTATATCAAAGGCTGCAGAATCAAGTATATTCTTCTTTTGAGATGCCAGCATAATTCTGAAACCTTTTCTTAACCAGTGTAAGCTCCCTTTTGTAGCATATTGAAGGGCTTCTCTTGGCTAGAGATAAAGGTATTCATCCTTCCTTTATTGCACATAAAGGAACACTATAAAGTTAGATATTAAACTTTGGTAGTTATTAGTTGGCTTAAATTCCTCTTTTTCTTCAAAAAATAATGACCTCAACCTGTACGGCAAAGTTGAAGGTTTGAAAGTGCCATATCTGCCTTTCCACTATGTATAAGGCCTACTCTAAATAGAACAACCTGAAATTGAAATAAACACATAAAACAAAATATTCCTTGTTCTTGCAAGGATCTTAATATTCTGAGTCTGAGGAAATTAGCCCAAGATTCCCTTCTTCTAGATGAGCACTATTAATCTGAGAAATTACATGAAGTGCAGGCAGCGATAGGAAGCATGATCGCAGCAGTTTGTTTTAGGGATATATATATATATATATATATATATATACTTTTCTTAGGAATATAAATCCTGCAAACTGGATAGGAAAACCGCAATTTTAGAGGCCTCCGTGCCTCAAGACTGGATTATCATGATACTGAGACAAGAGCTAAGCACCTACTCCTCAAACCAAGGCACATCTGCACCCACACTAGGATGACTGCATCAGCGGAGTCCCATCACAAGAGAAGGGAATGTTATGCAGCAGAATCACTCAAAATCTAAAAGTCCCATCTTAAAAGCCAAATGGATCAGTCAATTGCTCTTCAGTTTTCCATCTCTAAAACAGAAAAGAACAGCTCTTCTCCAAATCCAAAAGAGGTGCTGGAAAACACCATGGGTTTTCCTCTTAGGTATTTTTCACTGCATATAAAAACTGGCAATTGGCTCTTATGACAGAGATTAAATTTCTTTGTAGAAAGCAAGAAACTTGTCCCAATTATAGTAATAGCAGACACGTGCAGATGATTTAATACATTTTTCATTCATCTGTTGAGAAATTGTCATGGAAAACACTTTAAGTCTATCAAAAGTATTCTAAATGTATATTCTCAAGCAAATTGTGACTATAATAATAAGTGTATTACCTCAAAAGGATAATTTGATCCTTCTGGATGGATAATGTACAGACCACTTGGAGTTTTTGAAACAGAACCAACAGTATCTTTAATATGAGTGCAGTCCAAACCTAGAGACAAAAGGTATTCAAGGGAGTTCTTTAGGAAAAAAGGTTTTTAAAAAAATACAGATGAATACAGGAATATTACTTTTCATGGTGGCATGAATTATTTAAAATATAATTTTCTTCTCATGCAAACTTTAAAATCATGCTTTGTCATGAATTTATCCTGTAAGTTAAAATTTTCTAAACACCATTTAGCTTCTAAGTAAGTACAAATGATACTGCATAGACAAAGTTCTTTCTAATCTTAATAGATATGATACATACCTATATGAAATTAAATATTATGTATCTGGGTCAATTTACAGATTTTTTTTTTCATTTTATTTATAACACCTGTACTGTTAAAAAGACATCTGAGAAATGATGTCTTTTTCCTACAGATATTTGTATTAATACTTGTAAAAGCCTTTCCATCACAAAGTATACATGAAAAACATTCCATTTGAATAAGGACACTGCAGATGCAGAGCATACTTTATTTCATTGCAAAAGAATATACCATTCAGCAGCCTCAGATCACTTATTAGCTGATAATCATACTTGATGTTTTACATAAAAATCAGTATGCTAAATAGGATGCCCAGAGTTGTCAGTTGTAAATGATTTAAAGCAGTATTTATGATAAGTTTTTAAACAGTGTCTTAAGTTTCCAGAGTTTATATGTTACTAACACAGGATAAATGTCATGTTGAAATTGCTTACCTTTGCTTTAATTAGCTCCTTTTCAAGATACAAAGATAAAAAGGGAAGGTGTCAAGACTATATCTGAAAAATACTTACCATGAGATTGAACTGCTTTATAAGGAAGTGGATCCAGATGTTTTCTCAAAATTACTGTGTTCAAAAGAACAAGTTTGTTCAAGAGTTCATTTACCTGTAAATTCAAATAAAAGATCTTTTAATTAGGTTGCAATGCAAAATTCTACATTCTAAAGACTTTTTTCTGATTCCTAGTAAACATAACCTGAAGTTAATTTTTGTGACGTGCAGTAATTTGTACCAATGTGAAGGAATGGTCCTCCACTTTCCCTACTGCAATGTATGACTCTAAGTTGTGAAACGGGGTGCTTACCACTCCTCATAGAAATGGAGCTCACACCCTACCAGAGGTACATGGACTGGTGATAAGACGCTCTAATACTACAGGTTTAATGACAATTTAATGGTTTAATAAGCCCTATTTTTCCTCAGAAAGACAACACCTGCTGTGAGAAATAACAAATACAAATCTTTATAATAAAGAAAAAAAGTACCTGATTAGAAAGGTAATCCAGTGAAGACTGTTGATCATCCATCATGTCTCTTACCAGTTTTTTAGTACCTCTGGCATATTCAGCAAG
Organism: Prinia subflava; assembly: GCF_021018805.1. Lineage (NCBI taxonomy): Eukaryota > Metazoa > Chordata > Aves > Passeriformes > Cisticolidae > Prinia > Prinia subflava. Next base: position 31,296,931 of record NC_086249.1, read on the forward strand.
AGAGTTCTGCAAATTTCCTTCAAAAGAAATGTGTTCATCCACTTTGTTTGCACAATGCCAGAAATATTCTCAGCTAAATGACAACATACTTATTTATGACATCTAAGTGAATATTGAAGGTGTTTTACCTTACAGCACCCAAAAGTGAAATGAAAGTAATACAGAGACCACAGATTAAAAAGCCAAAGGTGTTATAAACTTCAGACTTTCTGATTGCAGTAAAGACATCTTAAGTGATGGCTTTCTCGTGTTTTGAAGAAGAAATTATTCCTATCCTTGGGTAAACTGGACAACCAGTTAATGGATATCATGAAAATATAAATGCATATGATAAACGACAGAGATATATAAGGTTTCTTGTCACCTTATGTTTATTCATTCATTGTACCACTCCTAGTTTTTCCTCTGATGCTAAAAATCATGATGATCATCATAATGGCATATAATTAATAATATATATTTTAAAGTCATATGTGAAAACCAAGAATTTACACAATTATTTTCAGAAGCTGGTTGTATAATTTGCTGTGTAGTTTGTCAAGTAGTGAATAGAGAATATCCTGTGTAAGCCTCTGTAAAAGGTAAGGTGAAGTACACATTTACTCCCATGTAACTAACTAACTAATTAACTACTTCCCACTTACACCCCCACATCCAGCTATGACATTTAAATGAGGAATAGACATCGTCCACTTCCAGATCTAGGTGGGTTGTGCATCTGCTTGGATTTGCCTGTCTTCAACTATGATTATACTTTGTCACACCAGCTGCATCCCAAAGACAGGGTACCTCAGATTTTCTGGACAATACACAGTTTGGGCAGCAGGGTCACAAGGCTGTCACATGTGCTCAAGAAGATTAAAAAATAAGTTTGCACAGCATAGCGTAGCAGAGGAGAGAAGAGGATTGCATAGCACGGCACTGCATAGCTCATCACTAAAAGTATTCTTTATGAATACATACTGCACATGTAATGTTTGTCCTCTCGTAAAATTTTAGCTTGAGCATCACATGGTACAAGGCACTGTTCTTTTTGTTTTGAAATATCTGCAGATTTATTTTTCTCTTCTGCTTGGAGTAGTTTCTCCACAGCTCCAACATTCATTGTGTCCTGTGTACCAAACAATGGAGGGGGAAATAAATTGAACATAAAGCACACATAAAATAGCTCAGTCTGTCAAAATGAAGTAGATTGCTTCACAGGACTTCCTTCAAAACCTGTTTTGTAAAAGCTGTATCAAATAATAATTGACAGAGCTGTGACCAAAACTGATTAGATGTTCTCTGCTTAGCCATATCTCACAAGAAAAAAGTAGTGTCAGGGGTAAAGAATAATCTCTATAAATTAAAAAAATACCACCACCATTTCTGGTAAGGTATTCTACTTGTGAGCACTGTAAGTTGGAGGCAAAAATTTGCAAATCCAGCATTTCAGGAATCACCACACCCAATAGACATCTCAAATGCTAAGGGACTTATTTTCAGTGGAAAGGAACAGGGTTTTGGATTTACCAGATATTTACCAACTTTTACTTGAAAATCCCTAAATTCATTATTTAGATGCTGATCAGGGAAATACCTGCATAAGTTTTTAACTTATGCACACAAGCAGTTGTGAGAAGATTTGCAGACCAATTCAACATGAAAAAAATTTTAGATGTTCTTATAGGGGAAAGAATAAAGGCAGAGTATTCATGAACACACAATTATCTGAAATTGTGACAATAATAGCATTAGTAAAAGTAGTTTCACCTGTTACTGTTATTTTAAAATTATATTTTCACATTTAAGAGGTTTTTTTCCATGGTGCCATGTGACATAAAATAAGGGAATGCCTCTGAATCATCACTTAGAGAAATTACTAAAACTAATTCCCAAAATATGTGTCATTGTCAAAAGACTAAGCAACATATTTTTGTATGAGCCTTTGTTTGATGATTTCATAATCTCAGCAAATCATTTGCATTATGTTCACATAGTGTGTTCTCAAATAGGATCCTTAGAACTGTCAACATTTTAATGAAAAACAAAACTTATTTAGACTTGAATACACCTTCAATATAGTTGTTCTTTCCTGCTCCAGTTTTCTCTTTCTGGAATTGGTACTACACCAGCAGGCACTGAAAAGGGTTTCTTCCCTGATTTTTCCTCTTAAAAAGTGAAAGTAAAAATTTTTAAAAGATGTTAACAAAGGAATTTTACAAAAAAAGGTTTTTTGAATTACTACTATAATTGCATTTTGTGCCTGGAGAATGGTAGACAAGTAAAAGAATATGTTTCTTTGATTTTGAAATAAGCACAAAATAAAGGAAGAGAAATTATGTAAGAGTTATAAACAGATCACTAAAACCTTATAAATAGAACACTTGAAAGTATTTCTTGTTCCAGGGCTATCACAGCTACTCACCAGATGTTCAATTAAATGCTGTTAAGCAAATATTTTTTATCAATATTTATCTTTAACAAAAGCCAACATGAAACAAGCAATTAAGTCTGATCTCAGCAATTCAAGCAAAAACTGACTCTGCCAAAAACAATACTTACTCTGCACTTAAAGTCATGCAGATGAGATTAAAAATATGACATAAAAACAGAGCTGTGATAAAGGACATCAACACAAAAATGTTCTAATATACTGAGTTCCTACAATTTCAATGTAGTTTCTTTTGAAAATACTTGATTCTTCTATATTTTCATATCTATCTTGAATAAGGTAATCTGTATTTTTAAAACATCTGTCACTTTTCTGAGAAATCATTCAGTTACATTCATTATCCTATCTAAACAAAGTATAGAAAATCTTACCTTAGGTGAACAAGGTCCGCCATTGTTTATGACAGTCTCTCCTAAACCAAACAAAAAAATATTAAGACAAATAAATGAAGTTACACTAAAGTGGTGGTTCATCTTTTACTTGAAGAAATGCAAATGTTTTGATGGGTTTCAAATTTCTGTGGAAAGAATTGTACACTACGAAGGCCTGATCTAACTATTTGGGAATGTCTACAGCACAAAGGGCAGCCAACACATCACTCTTTTACTGCCTGGATTTAATAAACCACATTTCGACTGCAGAGTAGAATTTATATATTAGTACTTGCATCCTAGGGAAAATTACTGCTTATCACCTCTACATGACACATCAAACATATATATTTTCATTGTGATAAACTCTGTCAGATTTTCTTATGTGCTATTTTTGAGCATTTGTGTATATTTGGCATGAGTGTTCTAGGCTGCTTGAAAGAAAAACTAGTATTACTTGATGTTTTCAATTTTTTACCAAGTTTTTTATCATTAAAATTAAGGTGTCTGTATTGTTGTGGTGGTAGTGCGCTAGAACAGGCTGTGGAGGTAATTTTGGAATATGTCATGAAAGTAAGTTCAAATAGAAAACTGAAAAAACGTTATTTTAAGTTAGTACTTTGTATTATATAGAAAATCTTTTACCAGGAGAATAACAGCAGGATTTTGGTCTCACTGGTAGCCCACCCATTGTAACACAGGTACCAAGACTACCATTCAAAACAATGATTTCTATCCCTGAAAAAAGTCAAAGTACAAGAGAATGGCATGAAAAAGAAGAAAATTAAATGTAGTCCACAGAAGCTTAATTAAAACTATGAGGCACTTACAGATTTCATACACTCAATTCCCTTATTTTTGTATCTTAAAAGTGGATCTGATAGTCTAACCAAAAAAAAAAAGTTCAGTAAGGTCCAACATATTTAGAGAATTTAGACATATTAGAGAATTTAAATTGTTTGTGATCTGGCTGAATGAATGAAACCTCAGCTTCCAATGTACCATTGTGAAATACACTGTCTAAAGGATCTTCAGAATACACTGTTCAACTGCACCTTACACTGGTACAAGACAATGTTCCAAATTTGTCTTGATAATGTGGTTCATCTCCACCTCTATTTAAAGCTGGAATACACTGGAAATAGCTTTTGCTACTAAGATTTGTTGGGAGCAATCAACATTTATTGGAGTAGGGATTAATGCACTTATTAATCCAATGTTTTCTTTAAAAATTAATAACTAAATGGTACTAAGAACCTGTAACTGAGACTAGTATATTCAACTGCCCATGAAATTATGAACAATTTTGGCTCTTTTGTATCTCTCAAAATCAAATTTTTAATTTTTTCTAAAGTACCACATGGTGCATAATAGTTTTCCAATATGAGACTTACTAGGGTTTAATTGGTGCATCAGTTGATGCTCTCTCAAGAAGATGCAGGTTGTGATCATTAGGTCAGTCTCGGGAAGAAGGTGAAAAGATTTCCATGACTCTCTGAATATCACATTAAGGGCAAATGAGCAGTTTTTCTTCCTCTTTCTATGTACATAAATAGGCAGAGTGACAAATTTCAGGCAGGAAGGTTAAAACAGTCAAAACATTAACTTCTCCCATGCAGTTGCCTAGACAGCTTGGAGAAAAACTATAGGACATCAGCAGATTAATCCTCCACAGGAACAACAAGGAAAGAAAAATAGGTTTCTGCAGCAGCACAGCTATGTTCCTACCTTCAAATAAGACTTGTAATAAATTCAGAATCCATCCCACAAAGTTTTAAGAGTTGGTCTTTATCTTTCACTGGAATATCAGTGTCCAGCCCAAAGTAAAATTTATGAAACTTCTTTCAAACCAGCTGCCAGAGCAGGACCTTCCATTCTGTAACTACTCAAGATCAAGTTTCTTGCTGTCCTAGAATAATCGTACACATGTGAATTACATGGCCCTCAGCTTGTCACATTCTTGACCCACAGTCTGAAAGATGTGAGGTTACTCATGGGGAGAAATTATCCAAGCCGTAAAGAAGGACTGTGAAGACTTAATAAAAGTAAACAAGAGAAAGACAGAAATATGAATAAACACTATACTTAGTTCTGAACCTCAGAAGATATCTTAAGGTGAAGCTGCAAGTTGTGCTAAGTTAGCTCAAAATTTTTAGTAAATCTAAGGAAGCTCCAATTCTGTCAGTGGCATGAGTTGACCACGACCTTCACTCTTCCTAGGTGTGACACAAACCCAAATTCTGCAGTTTCCCAGCTCTGCCTCAATTCTGCTTGGGTGCCTCAGTTCTCCATCCCGATAAAGCCTTCTACTGCATCCTAAATGAAACAGCGCATTTTATCAGCCTAAACTGGGATTTAAAATGTGTGTGTGGGTGGTTGAAAAGCACACAGAGGTGAATTGACAACCACTTTTCCCTCTTCTGCAACACAACAGAGCAGACGGGGCAAAGAAGTGGTGAATTTGGGGGTGGTTTTCTGAACTATAGGTGGAAGACTTCCATTTTAGGGTCATCTTCTCAACTGCAGTAACTGGGATACTACAAATATTTAACACATTTGGCAACCTGACCACCAATGGTCTTGACTGTAAAATGCTAACAGCAACACCCACTTCCCCAACTGTGCTACAAATACAGGGGAGGGGTCTGTGGATACAAGTATTTTTAATGCAGAGTACTATTTTTACCTTCCTAGTCAAAGACAAACAGCTGCATACTGAAAAAATTTAAAAAAAAAAAAAAAAAAAAAAAAAGACGACGAATTGGTTTAAGCATAAATACACCAGCCAAGAAATGTCTCGCCAGGAAATCACCAAGGCATTTAGCCTATTGCTGACAGCTCATCCAAGCGGCAGGGCAATAGCCCAACACACCCTGCTCTGCTTAGAAAAAAAAAAAAAAGAAAAAATAAATTTGCAGTCTTAAGAACAAACTGGGGGGTTTTATTTTTTTTTCTTTGCATAACTATATGGAATTTCTAGTGTTCTTCTATAATATTAACAATTTTGTGCACCAACTGATGCACAAAAAAAATCTTGTGGTGGTTGTTGTTCCTATTGTTATTTCTGCAGCCTGTAGTTTAAGAAAAAAAAAAAAGTTTATTTTATGGTGTTAACTCCAAGGCTTCCACAGGCCTAAGCGGCAGCGGCAGGGCTCTGCAAACCCGCATGCGGTACCGGGGCGGTGTCTGCCCACGGGAACGCGTTCGCTCGGCCCCGGGTGTGTTTGGGGCTTCTAAAGCGCATCCCGCGGTTACAGCGCTGCAGAGGACGGAAAGCCCAGTGAGAGCCCAGCACCGTCCCTGGCACCGCTGTCCCGGACGGGACGGGCCCTCGGGGACAGCGCGGCGCGACGGCCACGCGTGGCTCCCACCGTGGCACTGGCAAGGAGCTGCCGGGCGAGGCGGGTCCCGGCCCCTGCGCCCGCCTCGAAGGCAGCAATGGCTGCGCCACCGAGCCCTCTCCCCGGCGCCGCTCCCCGGGCGCCGCGGCCCCGCCCCGTTGCGAAGGAAGCGGCGTCGCCGGTTGCCACGAGGCGGGCGGGACGCGCAGAGCGGGCCCGGCGCTGGCGGCGGAGCGGGCGCGGCGCTGACCCGGGCGCTGGATGGAGCCCGGCGGGAAGGCCGGCGGGGCGGCGCGGGGGCAGCTCCTCGCCGGGGCCGCGCAGGACGGCGGGGGAGGGCGGCGGAGCGTCCCTGTGTATCCTTCCCGAGGCGGTCCCGACCGCCGGGGCCCGGCGTTTCTCGGGGCCGGCCAAGGCCCGCGAAGGGGGCCGGGGTCGCGGGGCTGCGTGGGGCCCCTGTGGGGCGGCGGCGGGGCCGGCGCGGCGATGTGCCAGCCTCCGCCCTGCCCCGCGGTCAGCGACCGCCCCAGGGGTGTCTTCAAATTAAAACTTGTACATTGCGGGGTTTAAACTGCCGTGGGAAAGCTGACTTCTCAAGCAACGAAAACAAGAGTTTTCTTGTTTTCCCTCTTCTAGGAGATTATGCCACTAGGAATAGTGTTTTCCATCCTAACTTGTGTGTGGGTTCTTACTTTTTGAATTTTAGTAGTAAGAACTACTGACGCAAACTCTTAAGATCCGCCTGCACAGTGATACTAAAGTAATTACTGGCATGATGCAGGGCTGATCTCGCTCTGTGGAGAGCTTTTATTTAGTGATGGTAATCAATTTCAGTGTAAACAACTAATCCTTTAGGGTGTGGGGAGAGGTGTTTACCATTTAACAGTTTCCCTGTCATACCTGCATCCTTATGTTACAGGTTTAGATAACTACACAAAATGAGCCTTCAAATGAACTGAATGAAATAAAGGTGGGATTTTTCAGCTGGTGGTATCATGAAAGATGAGTGAAAAGCCTCTTCTAAAATTCCTTTAAAAATAAAATGCAATTATATTTTTTTTCTGGATGAGCATAATTTTAGTTATGACTGTAACATAAAATTTTGGGACCTACTCTATATAAGGTCAATCCCACAGGCTATTACATCTTTGAATGAGCTGTTCCATCCAGTTTCCATTGTCCTTAACACAGTCTTAGGGGTAGAGATTTAATATTTCATTTTGAACAAGATTTACAAGAAGAACGTCGAGCATTGAAAGAGGATCAAAAAATACATCGGAGCAAGGCAATGAAATACTTGATGGAGACAAACAGAAGAAGAAGGCAAGTATCTAGGGTTCCTTTAATGGAGGATTGTAAAAAAAAAAGAGAAAACCATAGCAAAAAGAGTCAAAATTTTGAGACAGATCAATATATCTCTACTATTTTCATGTTCACTTTGATAAATAGCTCCCTGCTTTGGCCTAGAGGAATCTAAGCTGAAAAGTTTCACCAATCCAGCTCCTTGCTATAGGACAAATAAAACATAAAAAGAGCAACATTCTCGTTTGGTCACTAATTTTTGGAAACTCACTGTAGTCACATCTCATATAAACTATAGCCAAGTAGCACTTTCATCTTATGGGTCTGATCTGCATTTCTAAGTATTCTGGCTTTTATTAGCTTCAACGGATGTACAAAAAATGACTCAGCTGTGCAGAGTGGGCCAGCAGCAGGCAGTTGTTGCCTTCTGAAGTGTGAGCTTTCCTGTCTGCATGGCGTAACAGCTGCACAGCCTCCCCTTCGTGGCGAAGCTTTGAGCTCCCACTTCCCAATAAACAAAAAGCAACATTTTTCTTGTACAGGATTATACTTGTAATAAAGTTATTTTGTACTGACATTTTAAACAGAGCTTTGCATAGTCTGTCTTCTGCGTACATGAGAATGCAAAGCCATGCAATATTCTGTGACAAATGGATTAGGTAACTTATGCACTGAAATGTTTCAGTGAAGTGCTGTAAGTAGTTTAGTGGGCATAGAGGTCTTTTCCCTCGCACTGAGGTGATGCTTACACATACAGGGGGCTCAGCTGTGCGTACTGGAGGGGTAGATGGGTCCCTCCTTGGAAGTCTCCAGCCTCAGACCAGCTTCCTCTGCCTCTTGTTAACTTGTTCATGTTCGTACCCCACAGTTCCTCTATCAGATGACTTCTGTTGTACAACATTTACTTACTGGCATATGTTCCTAAGAGAGGGGGTATATATCGTTTATGTTGCCATTTCAGCCTGACAGTATGTGCTATCAACTTATATTTTGAAATATAATGAAAAATGGAAGAGGAGATATAATCACCTGTGAGTAATTAAAGATGGAGTGCGACCCACAACCTTTGCAGATAATAAACTGAGTCTCAGTTGAAAAATTAAATACCTAATTTCATTTTCTGGAACAGAATCACTGTAATGCTACACATCTCAGATGAACACTGTTTATTGTATTACTGGTCTTGAAATATTATACTCTAATGTAAAAGCAAATACCAGACAGCCTGCATATTTTTGACAGACTGGTGTAGTTAAAGTAATACTCATAGATACATAAATACATTTCCATATGTGTTGCATTGCAGCTTTAAGAAATATAGTATAAATCCAAGTTACTCAGGTGAGCCACTTAAAAATTTAGGTATGGTATTCATTAAATGAAGTAATTTCAATTTGTGATAATTAAAAATGGCATAATTATTGGCACAATAAGCAGTTCAAATGGAAGTCTGTGGTAACAAGTTTTCTCCTAAGAACTGAAAAGGAGTGAGTTGTTTAATGTTAGAAAGGTAGTAAGTGCATACAATGTTATATGCTGTGACATATATAGTTAAAAATTAAGGGTCACTGCATATGTGCAGGAAAGTAATTTGAAAATAGAGTTCCCTGAATCTAGATTTTTTTTCTGGCTGTTATGCAGGTAGGAATTGATCGATTAACCCTCAGGTCATGTCTCAAGCCTATGAATCAAATTCCATTAACTTTCTTACACATGTAAAGGTGCTAGATACGATGATGGTTTCTCAAGGGTAGTATGACGTTCTTAAGATCCACATTCTCACCTGGCACCCAAAATTCTCCCTGCCAGGGCTTACAGGCATGTATCAGGAGTTACTCTTGGTACTGCTAGTGTATGATTTCAAAACATAATCTTCTGGTTGAACACCTCCACTCAGGAAGGGCCACCTATAGCTGGTTGCCCAGGAGTAGCTTTTGAGCTATTCCAGGAATGGAGGCTCTACAAGCTCTCAGGGCTATCTGTGTCAGTGCTGTCATCCTTGCCAAAAAAAAAAGTGTTTCCTGGTATTCCAAAGGAAACTTCTGCATTTCAGTTTGGTCCTGTCTGCAGGCATCGCTGAAGACAGCCTGGCTCTCTTCTCTTTGCTCCTTCCTTCCAGGTATTTATAGACATTAATAAGTTTCCTTTGAGCCTTTTCTTCTCCAGGCTGATCAGTCCCAGATCTTTCAGCCTTTTCTCCTATATTCTCAGTCCCTTCACCATTTCTGTGGCCCTTGATTGGACTGTGTCCAGTCTGTCCATGTCTCTCTTGTACTGAGGAGCCCAGAGCTGGACACAGTCCTTCAGCTGTGGCCTGCCTAGTGCTGAGCAGGGGGGAAGCATCACTTCCCTTTACTTGCTGGCTAAGCTTTGTCTGGTGCAGTTCAGGATACCATTGACCTTCTTTGCTGCAAGGTTGGTCCCTTCTCTCAAGAAACAAGTGGTACAGCATGAGAGGAAATGGCCTCGAATTGCATCACGGGAGGTTTAGATAGGAAAATTTTCTTCATGGAGATGGTTGTCAAGCACTGGAAAAGGCTTCCCATTGGGGTGGGTGTACGTTGTATACTTCAAGACATGGTTTAGTGGTGGACTTGGCCATGCTGGGTTTGATGGATGCTGATGATCCTAGAGGTTGTTTCTAACCCAAATGGTTCTATGTTTCTATGTTTAATGAAGATGTTAAAGAGGATTTGGCCTGGTACTGACTTGTAGGATTTGCCATTATGCACTGGCCTCCACTGGGGCTTCGTGCCACTAATCACCTCCCTCTGGGCCTGACCATTCCGACCATTTACATTCCACCTCACTCTGCTAATTCAGCCTGTACAGCAGCATCTCGTTTATGGGGATCATAGAGGAGACAGTACCAGCAGCCTTAGTAGAGTCTAGCAGACAATATCTACTGCTCTCCTCTCACCCTTTCTTTGTAGAATTTTATGAAGTTGATCAAGCTTAACCAAATTTAGTGTCAACCTTAAGTTTATAAATTTTCTACTAAAAAAGTAAAAGCCGTGAATTCCCTTTAGAAAGACGCTCTAGTGAAGTTATAGGATAGTTTCTGCTCTCTCCTTAATCTTGTGTCATTTAGGTTAATTCTCTTCATATTGCTTTGTGGAGGAAAACATTTCTGTGAGTTTTTCCTTGTGTTTTTTTTCAGGAACCTCCAGCAGATCTCCTTTAAACAAGTTTGTACCAAAGCACTTTTTAAGCTAATGAGACCTGCATATTCATATGCAAGGCTCTTGCAGGTTGAGGTCTTCTGTTTTCAACCTTTTCTATATGTACTTGTAATGAAATTTTCCTTGACAGTCTACTGTTGATTTGTTGTCAGTATTTCTAAAATGCAGCAACTTCGGCATTAAAAATACTCATCTTCTATAAGCTATACTCAGTTATATGGTTTAGTAGTAAAAGACAAAAACATCACTTGGTCAGAAAGAACAAGGATAGCTTTGGAAATAAAAGTCTCAGTAACTTAAATCACAGATCTTTTTCAAACCCCCTGATGTCATCTGTTTCTTGGCATCTCTTGTACTGACCAAGCTCCTTAGTTTTGTGTTAACAACAGTACTTAAACACAGCAAAAACCACTACCCTACAGTTTATACAAGTTGCTTGAGTATCAAGACTAATTTCTTTATTGTCTCACTGATAGATAAATTTGCAATTTCAAGATCAGATTAAGAAACAAATATTCTCTGGGACAGTAGCTGGCAGATATTTTGTTTAAATAACAGTATTCTAGAAATAAGAGCTACTGACTAAGCACATACTTGATGCAAATGAATAGGATACTATATTTTATGTTTCTATAACATAATGTTTTCTAAATACCAACAGTTAGTTTTGCTGTGGGCTATAGACTTCGTGCTGGTAGTGCTCAGTGCAAAATGTGTGTCCCATTTTACTGTAATGTTACTGTCTGCAGATAGCAGAATTGCAATTGTCTATGTGCATTTTAAAATAAACCTTATTTTGGTTCAGCATTTTGAATTACCTTGAAATAGCTAATAACTATCTGTTGAAACTGGTGGAGGAAATCTATAGCAATGTCCAATCTATTCCCAATCTGTTGTTCTTTCTGTAATACTTTATTTTCAATATATGCACAAGCTTTGTGCTCCACCTACTGGCTGATTAACATTGATTATTTAATAAAAGCCCTTTGAATCATTCATCAGTTGTGTGATAGATAATGAAAAGTAGTCTATAGCCCGAAATACAAGAACAATGTCAGCACCTGGTAAACAGAGAGGGTAGAGTGTTAAGGATTTTGTGTTTCTTTCTGCATCAGAATGGAACTGTGAAAAGTAGATGATCACTGTAACCATGTGGACTTGAAATGCAGTATTGCCATTTCTGATAATGGGCCACAGGATTGTGCTGAATTTGCAGGGCCTTGGAACAGATGCTTGCCAAGCTTGCTCTCTTTGAACTTTTCTTGACCTGACAGCAGCTTTGTTTTGCTTGGTTCAGCTGTAACAGCAATCTCCCTAAAAGACCAGGTGTCTGTGGCTAATTTATTTTGCCTTTGTTTATCTTTTTATCCTATGACCATAGTTTTATATAGACAGCAGTAAGAAGCAGTTATTCTATGCAGAGAATGAGATATTTATCACTCTAAAATAATGAAGTAGTGTAGAGAAATGCAAGCCTGGTTCAGTAGCAGAGGTTTTGAAAACTGGAGGTGCAGGATATGGCATGGAGGAGTACAGGCAGGATGGTAAGAGATGGCACACAGGCTTGGCACTGGGGATCCCACGGCTATACTCACCAATAGTCAGCTAAAGAAATGCAGAACTAGATCTGAGTTTTTAGAGGTAACAAAGAGAAGAGAAGAACAGCTTTGAACATACGTAGAAGGCACCAGGTATGGAATATTTGGAGGTACTGTGGTGCTACAGATTTACAACAATAGACCAGAAGTGTAAAAGTATATTAGAAAATATAAAAATGACTCCAAGTGGATCCTAAGGTGAGGGAGAGGAAAGCATTTACATGAAGATCATGTTGTTCCTGCTGAAGGGAGTCCAGACGCTGCCAATTCACCCTAACGCTCCAGCACAACCAGAATAAAACTACAAGCCTTGGGATGCAAAAGAGCAATGCAAGAATAAGCATCAGGAAAAGGGATAGAAACTCAATGTGAATAACAGGTCAAACTGTTTTATCACTATTATTGAGCCGTTTTCTGCATAGTAATATTCTAACAGTCTTATTGTTTCCCAGTAACAATTCTGGATTAGTAATAATAAGACTCTTAAGTAATAATTAGTAATAATTAGACTCTTAAGACTTGAATTATGCTAACAAAAAAAAAAAAAGCTTGACTGTATAAGGTGTGCCTGGGTTTTACCTATGAACAAGACTGGGAATGTGACAACTGGTACATAGTGCAGGCAGCCCTCCTGTGGACCTTTGGGGAATATTGCAGGACAGCCCTCTGTGAGCCCACACAGTATTGTAAGGGTTGGTTCTTCTGAAGCGCTCACAGAAATTTCAGGCTCTCTTTTTGTATTTAGCATATGATAATCAAAGATGAAGGAATAGATTTAATATGTGTTCCTGGTCTTGGTAAGTGTCTCAGATAAAAAAATTGATTTTTGGGCAATTTCCACAGATCTTTTTATGGACGTAAGATTGCTTCCTGTTTGCCCATGAAGGGAATTTTGAGTGTGACATGGCATTCTGGCCATTTCTTGATCCTACTGTAGTCATTGACCATACAAATATCTCCCTACCTCAATTTTAAAGTTACTGTGCACTGGTTTGCAACATGATATGGCAATGAAAGAATAATATCAATTCAATATCAAAAGGTTCATTTCATAGCATTCCATACACATTGTATATATTCCTTTTTTAATTATAAGTTTCATCCAAGGTAGTAGTAAGCATTTAATCCACCTGGGAATGTGGCATCTATCACTTCACTGTGAAGACAATTTAATAAAATTAACCAGGAAATAGTTCCACCATCTAGTCATACTGTTTTTAACATAAAAATGCCTTCCACATAATGTCTGTATATGTGAGACAGCTAAGTACTTTAAGTTTCCAAATTCTCCATAAATATTTTGGCAGCCATTTCAAAAATTGCTGCACCACTCGGTTGTTTATAGTAGACAGAAAATTTGGGTTAAAAAAACACCAGTCAGGAAATTCTTCTGCTAACTATCCATCTTAAAGCCATACTCTTTTGCCAATGCTACATCTGTGATAGGAACCTAAGCTGGTGGCTTAAGGAGAGTGCATGAACAAACATTTGTTTTAACTGTTTTTCTGTAAGATGTAAATGTGCATTTTTAAAATTATTTATTTTATGTAATGCACCTGGGTGTTACAATTTACATTCTGCAAGGTCAAGAAGTTAATAAGGCTTCACGGAATAACTTTAATGCATTTCCTTACATTAAAATAAGGAATTTTTTTATCCTTCTTGTCTTGATCCAAACCAAATAGTGATCATGATGAGCTGTGCTGAAAAAGACCTCTTGCATCAGCATTTGGGCTTGCTCATTCCCAGCCATATGGAACAACAGTCCTCTTTTTAATACTCGTTATTAGGAATGTGGAAGAGTGCAGCTAAGTCATATTCAAAATAATTAAAAAAAAAATACTCTGTCAGAATTGACTTTTTTCCATTTTGGTGTTATATGCTGGAATTACTCCAGGTGTAAAATTGTAGGATTTCCCACATGTCTGAATTTAACAACTACAGTTCAACTGAAGGCCCTCTTGATCAGCTTCTAGAGATATTAAAGGGCATCAAGAAGGATGTGTTTAAAGTACTTATGAGGATAAGAAAGTCCATTTCCTCTCTTGTGATTTTCACTTACTCAAGATAAAATTGCAGATTTCTGTATTAGATTTTACAGTAAAATTCAGGAATACTGTAAGTGGACAAGGAACTCTAGTTCTATTTTTTAGTTCTAACATGTTTTGACAGCTATGTATATATGGGTTTTAAAAATAGGAAAAGTTCTTTCTCCCTCTCTGCTATGCTTTGGCTTCCAAGTGGATTAAAGTGGATATTCCTGCATAAGTGTGTACTTGGGAATTAGTTGGCAGTTCTTCTATTTTTTTACTATTGTGCAATTACAGCCTTTAAGCTTTCTAAAATAAAAAGTACCTATTTAAAATTATTTTTGTGTTTGTTTTCACAGGAGATCAGTCATTACTTTGAAGGGACACTAGAGAGGGTCAAGTTGAATATTTCAGTTTGAACTTTTTCCCTGAAAAGCAAAGGGAAGAATAATTAAAATAGCTTGAATTAAGGAGTAGTTCTGTGAAGTAGCAGCTTTGCTCCATTAAGCAAGAAGAATCATGAAGCAACTGCTAGTGATTAGAGTTATAGGAAGGTATCTTATTGTGATAAGAGAAACAAAGAACCGATGGCTAAACATTTCTTTCCACTAATGCTGGCTAGAGGGGGATCCTACTTAGAGTACTAGTGACCTGTTAAATGACATTTCTAATGCACAGATGGGAAGCTCCCAACTGTAGTGATCTTTTCATGGCAGGCTTTGGAAGTTTCAGGTGAAGACAATTACTTATATAGTATTACTGCTTTTAGAACAGAATGTTTCCAGGGATGGAGCATCTACAACCTCTCTGGGTGATCTGCTCGTGTTTCACCACCCTCCCTGTAAAAAAGTTCTTCCTTATATGTAGTCTGAATTTACCCTCTTTTAGTTTAAAATCATTAAATATGACTTTCTTACATAGGCACTGTGCCAAAAAATATTCTGGGTATATTTCACTCAGGGAGCTAGTTTGTCAGTAAAAGTTGATGATTCTGTCTGCAGAAGAAAAGATTCCACACAGCTTCATGAAGCTCACACCTACTGAAGGAAACTTTTGTGATGATGGGTTTTTTGACTAGAGCCTGCTTTGCTTTCTAATCAGTAAGAGCACACATTTAACATATTTTTTAATAACAACAGATTCTGTCAATTATAGTTTTGTGTTACTGCTTTGTCCCATTTTGTACTGCTAAACTGATTGTCTTTCAGGAAGCTTCTTAACTACAACTTGATACTTACTCTTGCATATTTATAGATAAAAGCTGTAGTTCCTTTGTGTGATTTCTAAATAACAACTTTTAGGCTGTTATGATTTCCCCAACAGCTTGTGAAAAGCACACACAGAGCATTTGCAGGTAACCTTCCTACTGATCTGCTTGCTGTAATACCACTTACGTGGTATTGTAAAGGCTGTAATAAAAGTCACATTGGTGAAAAGAACTGGTTAAGTCTGCATTGGTTTAATTCACATATAAAAAATAATCAAATCCCCAGATAGGCTGAAAAATAAAAATACATTGTGACTCTTCTTCACCACCCACTGTCCCATTTAAATTCGACAAGCTGTAAAAATCCAGCTGTGCTGAAGTTAATAGCATTTAATTTATGGACAAGCTGGCTTTTGTACTAAAATGGCAAGTTGGTAAGCAAGTAAGTTACTAATATTTTGGTAAATGCAATTCATAAACATAGGAATTATCTGCTTTTGCTTCATAAATACAGAGCCTTCGAAGAACGACAGAAGGAAGAAGAAGCAAAAGAACAAAGGTTTAGAGAACAAGTTCTGCAGCAGAGGAGAATCAAATTTCAGGAGGCAACTGCTAAAGTCCGATGTGCTCATCAGCCGTTTTCTCAGCACAAGCAAACAGGTTTGTCAATTAAAAATTAACCATTCTTCACAATAGAACTGTTTTTATATTCACAGGATCAGAAAATGGTTAAAGTTGGAAGGGTACTCTTGAGGCCATTAGTCTTTTCTATTAGTAAACAGAACCATTAACTTCACTCAAAGTAATTGAATTCATGAAAGCAAAATAACTTACAAGAAGCTCAGATCTGATACATACGACAATTGGGTAGGGAAATAAAACCACTTTTTTTTCTTTTCTAAAAACTGTACTGTGTGATATTTCACGATATTCCAGTCACAATAATACATTACCTCCTTGAGGTATTGTAGCTTCCTGGGTTTTCCCCACTTTTTTGACTGCAGTGCTTATTGGTTGCAGTACTGTGCTTTCACAGCTGGGTGAGAGGTGTTACAAGGCCACTGACAATTGCTAGGGTAGCATAATGGTCCCCTTTTGGAACCATTGAATATAAAATATTCAAAAATGTGCATTTGGTTTATCCTTAAGTAAATGCCGTCCTAGCATATATTAATATGGCACATAACTTCATTTTTTTTTCTCATTAGTCCACTTTCTAAGCTGTTCTTTTGCTGGGAAGCAATGATCACTTCAGCTCAGTTCCTGCTTTCTTGGAATCAGTGCAGATTGGCAGGAGTTTGTAACAGCATTGGCCAAGTCTGATTTCCCGTTAACTTTCCAGTGTTCAAATGCTTAAGATATGGTCTATTACTTAGGTATTCTTTAACAGATTTACTCTCCCAACTGCAGTTGTGCCAGCTGTGAGGTAATGTCTCTGACTTCAAGATCGAATGTCAGATTAAAATAACAAAATAGAACAGTACTGGTTTAGGGCTTCTTCATAGCTCTACTGACAGCCCAGACTGTGAAGCAATAGAAGGAATCACAATTTTTTCTCTTGGTTTTCCTTTATAGAAATTCTGCCTCTGCTAATCTCTACCCTACTTCTACTCACTTGAAAGTGGCAATACATTGTGCCTGTCTGGACTCCTTCTTTCCCCACTGGTTCAGTTATTACGTTACAATTTGGCTTCTGTGAAATATCTGCAAGCCATAACTTTGGCTTAGTGCATGACTGGAATAATCATGATGTAAAAACAGGGTTAGATTTTTTTTAACCTGATTTTTTTTCGACAGTGCAGTTTAAAAGCAAATAGCAAAACTGTTAAATACATGTGTGACTGTAAACACTTAAATAGAATGGGACTTTGTTTCAGAGAAACTGGAGGTGCTCTTGCATGTCTAATAATGCTAAACTACTGTGTTTAACACAGTAGTTTACTGGGTAACTGACTGGATTTAGGCTTCCAAACTTCCAAACCATTTATGGTAAAATATTCCAGTTTTAAAAAACTTTTTCCCCATTGTGTGTTTTTAGCTCTGATCCCTCCTGTGCAGACAAAAGCAGCTTTTCAGTTAGAAGAAGCTCTTGAACAAATTAAAGGATCAGTTTTAACACCAGGACTGTGCTTGCCAAACATAAACAAAGTCAACTTCAGGTAAGCATTCCTGTTTACTCTGATGATCAAAGGAAGTAAATTTCTTACTGTATTCAATGAACAGCAGACAATTACCTATAAGAAATTGTAGGCCATTTCTCTCGTGGCAAGAAAAAAAGCATTTCTCTGAACTTCTCCTATGAAACATTATGCAATTTCCTCGAGTTGTTTGTGTCCAGCTGGTAAGACAGCAGAGATGACACAAACCTTTTTCCCTCAGTGGAATTCTGGGAATAGTTAAGACTAACCCAGTCTCCAGTCATTTAGAGCCCAACTCAGATTGCCATGGTTATCAAACCATTTGGTGTTCTCAGAATTATTCTGTCTAGGGGATTTCTTATCCATAATATTTTTCCTTTTGACATTCAAGGATACTCAAGTTTATATGGTCACCCAAGGATCTTCTTTCCAGCTGTCATTCCTCTATATTTCCTATTCTCTACATGAATTGAGAGTGTCCTCATAACAATTTGACCTGTAATTTCATTTTATATCATATAAAATTTTATTTGCATACTTTTCATTCTACCCAAGCACTGTTTCTAAAATACCTTGAGTTATAACAGAATTTTCCTTCATACACAGTTTATTTATCTGATCCGTTTCCTACTAGTTCCTGATTATTCCTTTCCTAACCTCTCATTTCTTTACCATTTCACCTCAGGGGGTTGTTTTTGTTATCGCTTCTTTTGTTATTCCTTTCTGCATTTCAGTTATTTTCTGCATGATATAAATTGTGGAGATGTTCAGAATAGAGAGAAATTCTGCCTGAAAGGGGTCTCCCTACTTTTGGGCTTCACTGTGTTCTTCACTGTGACATTAATACTCAACTTGTTTACATATCTCTGCTGATTAACACATTTTTAGGTGATAAACTGCTCAGTTGAGAAAATATTTTGGAACTCGTGGATCTTAACACTCATGCTATTTTCTAGTCAACATTCATAGGAAGATAGCAGCAACAAAAAACAAAGAAACAAACAAGAAATCTACCTGTTAAATTTAAGTTTAATTTATGTCAAAAAATACAGATTTTTCTGGACCCTGTCTCAGGTTTCCTGATCATTTGTCTCGTTTCACTCATAGACTGGATCAAGGACAGCATCTCAGTGCCTTTATAATTTCTTTCTTTATTTTTCATCTTTTTTTCAAACTGCTTCTTGTGCAACATGTTAGTATCTCAGGACTTGTACAAACCACTTACCATTTCTTACAGTGCTGTCACTCCATTTTCATTTGTATAATTTTAAAAATTCACTATCCTTTAGCACATGTGTTCTTTTTCTGGTTTTCATTTTCCTTACCTGATTTCCTAAGGAAATTAAATTTATATGTTCATATTCTTTTACAGTTTGTTTTCCCCTAGTAATCAAATTTGAGAGAGAGCTAAGAATCTCAAAGTTAATTATATTTCTGTAAGTTTGAAATTAGCAATGGCTCAAGGAAAAAAAAAATGAAAATAAGTGACCCCAGCATCAGAAAAGTTTAAAAGTTGAGTCCACTATCACCTATTGGGATGTCACAAGACAGCTAGTACAGATAAAACAGAAGAGCATATTAAGAAGGTTCAGAGCAGTGAAGGTTCTTCAAAACTCACCAGTTCTGAGCTGAAAAGCTTTAAACATTTCTTATAATCTCTTTAATTGGAGATTTGGGATGGGTAATAACTAACTAGTACGAAGTAGTATATACCTTTCCTTATTTCTGTTGTTTCTTACAAGTCTATAAATACTGAAGCCAAAAATCTTGTGTCATCTTTAGAATTTACTCTTCCTCAGAAAGAGAATGCATAGAATTCATTGACAGTCCCCTCTTAAAGGAGGAAATGAATACTATATTAAGTATGCAAGATGAATACAGCTTCAGCCCCAACTGAATATCTGTGAATTTTAAAAATTCAAGAATTCATAATGTCTGTGTTTCAAAAGGAGTAAAAAAATAAATTAGGCAACTGAGACATATTAACTCCTCTTGGAGAAAGCAAAAGTCCTGAAACATCTAATAAGTATATTCCATGCTGTAGTAGAGCCATTTTCCTTCTAGTAGTGTTTAATTATTGAATGCTAAAGCAAAGATTTTGGAGAACTCATTAGCCAGCAGACACTGGGATGTTTGTACATTAGGTGTGTAAATGGCATGCTGCTCTTTTTACAGATATGTTTCTCTGCTGGTGCTTAAAATTGCTGTGTTTGATAGAGTTCAGTCTTGGCATATAAACTTTAATATGACAAATCAAAAAGAGTCTATGGAAAAGTTGGAATGTTGAAAATTTCATAAATATAAATGGTCCAAGCATGTAGCAATTTTTATAAATATGAATGGTCTAAGCACTCAAATAAATATAAAGAAAGTTGTGTGTATCCAAAAAACCAACAAACCAGATTTTTGGGGCCAGGTGTCAGTCAGTCTGGTCCATAATAAAAAAAAAAAAGTTTTAGGATAGGGAGGATATCTGCTATTCAAAAGAAAACAGTGCAGTTTTTTGATTTCAATCAATAAATATCTGAATTTGTTCTCCCTTTTTGCTGTCAGCCATCTCATCACAAATAATAAATTCCATTTAGGTTCTCCTTAGGTCACTGCAATTAAGCCAAGGTTTCTTGTAATCTTGAATAAATCTCCTGGAAAATAACAATAATCTTCATAGTTTGAAAGTTTCCATTTTCCATTGCCCTAAAATTATAAAGAAAAAGGATAATTTTAGGTGCAGGATGAGAAGGCTCAGAAGAAAGACATTAAGCTGAAGAAATGGATAGAAATGAAGGAAAGAGATTATTGAATTTCTGTACATATGTGAAACATATATCTTCAGCTAAGAGCTGGTCACAGGGCCCAACGATATATATTGACAGCATCAATATAGTTACACTCTTCATAAGCCAACTTTATGGAAAAATAAAGCCCTGTTTGTTTCTTTCTTCTTTAAAAAAAAACAACTCTCTGTGTTCTGTTTCTGTAAATTACCAAACTGTTGGCTGACATTTTCCATATTAATGCAGCCTGAGGCGATCGCCCAATCAGAAAATTCTATTTATAAATAAAAGAAGAAAAGTTTTAAAATGGAGAGTGTTGGGCACTTTCAGACAGTACTAACAGCATTTGTTGGGCTTTTCATCATTTATTGATGGTGTATACTTTTGGTAAGAAACATATTTAAAATGTACAGTTGATGCATAGAAATAAGACAAAGTAGTAATTTGCTTGTTTATATCAAGAACCACAGATGACACTTCTTCCTCATCAGCATGTAGAAGTGATTCTTCCCATCAGAAGCAGAATTCAGCAATGTTGGGCTGTGATGAAACAGTACAGGAGAGCAATAGAACAGCCATGGATACTCACCAACTTCTCTTCCAGAAAAATCTGAAAGAAATGCAACAGCTCCTTGAAAAACAGCACCTCAACAATTTGGAGGTATGATATTTTCATTTTCCTGTGATTCATTGCAAGGTGCTTTTGAGTGTGACAGAAAGTTTCTTGAATGTGGAAAAAATGAAAGTTCTGTTCAGCTGTCTTTATCAATTGGACAACCTGGGAGGGCAAACTACTGTACTATGCCTTATCAATAGATTATTTTTAGTAAAATTGTACATATTTTCCAGTAAAAAGTCAGAGATCTGTAAAAATATTTATAAGAATATTTTTACAATTTCATCCAAGATCCCTGCTATGTTTTTTCCTCCTTTTTTCCTGTTAAGGTAAGATTTGTGTGTCAGACTTCTTGTCTCTGACATTGGTAGCCATTAGTTGATCACAGGAGTCTTGTGCTACCTCTCAACTTAAATTGATGATTTTCAGTGCACACTCAAGTTTCTGCTGATTGTGGTAGCTTAGCACAAAATGCTGTAGCAGTATTATAATGGCATGTCAAATGCTGGAGGATTTGTTTGTTTGGTTGTTTTTTTCCCATTGTGTGGTGATATGTGAGAGATTGACTTCAATTCTCTTGAGATCCCTTTTTTCACCTTTGGAATAGCTGCGGGTGTTCCAGCAACGAGCTTTTATTAGCTAAACTAATTTTTAGATTGAAAATCAATTCAAAAAGTCACCTTAGAAACAGTGAAAATCAAGAAATGAACTCTAAAGCAAGTTTTAGTTGTGCACCCTTAAGTGTGATTTTATGCCTCAGTGTTGTATTTGATTTTGGAAATACTGTCCTCAACATTACATTTGCTGGAAAAAAGAGGGCATACTTTGGGGCTCATTCTTTTATTTCTGTAATATTTATTGGTGTCCAGAGTAGTGGTGTCTGAAATGACCTGGACTCCATGAAGCCTGTCCCTCTATTTTGGTCATGGCTGGAGGCATGGAATCATTGGTGGCCATAGAGCAGGGGCTTTTCCTTTTAATACAAGTGCATGGATAACTTGTGAAAGACTTTAGAGGGTTCAGATATGGTCTGATATTGATGTTTCTAGGAGCATTCGTCTCTGCCTTTGTATCTACTTTGTTCTGATGGTTATGCATGAAAATCTTGAGCAGTTGATGGCTAGCACAGAAAATCTCACTCAGCTGGAGTGAGGTTCAAAAAAGCTAAATGGAGAGAAAGTATAGTTTGTACTGGCAGTGCTCTTTCTTATTTCTAAGCATAAAAGAAGGAAGAGAAAGTGACAATTTATAGATGAGGGCTGATAAAACTGAAATCTAGATAACCACTTTGCAAAAATACAAAAAGCTCTAAGCTTTTTTTTTTTTTTTTTAATATCATATTTGCATTTCACCGGTAGAGAGTTTGCAAATCCCTCCCTACATGATGATGCTGAATTTGGCAGTAGCTGCATTAGAACATCTTAGAATTAGAAAACAAAACAAAAGATTCTTCTAAATGTATTTTAAGACTTCTATACTGGAGTGTTTTATCAAACAGAATTATCACTTCCTAATTGAATTCTAGGGAAAAACAGCTATGAGTCATGCATAATTTTTTGCCTTTAGTTTTTTATAAAGGTTATCATCAACTTTGGACTCTGCATATAATATAGGAATTTGTGTTTAAGAATTAATGTATTTTTGACAATACCTGTAAAAATTTTTGCTTTTTTTCCAGAAGATATTTTTCTGCTACCACTAGGGGTTGCTCAGCTTCTTCCCTCTGATGAATAATTTCAAAATGTAAATATTTATACTTCAGACATTTGGATTTGCTTTCTTGAAATTGCATGCATTGGACTCTGATTAGAAAAACAGTCAAGAGAGCTATTGACCTTGTTCTAAAGCCTGAGTTTTGGAAGTTTAATACTTGGATTGTGCTGGTGGCTGGTGTGCACGTGCATTCCTGTTTTGTGAAATAGTATTTATAATACAAATAAAATTTATAATTTATAATGATTTAAAATACTCTTACTGAAATCAATAGACTTCAGTAGTCTTGATACTACCTGTTGTCTGAAGTAATTTCTAAAATTAAAGTATTTCACTGTGCACTTGCTTTGCAACCTAGCCATCCATTGAGATCTTTTGACCTCTCTTTGTTTCTGTTTTTACAGGCCCAACAGGATTATAAAGATTCCTAAAATTCTTTACTTTTCTACAGGGCAATAAAATTCTATGTGAACCTTTATCAGTAGATTTGTTGTGTTCGCTGCTTTACATCTCTAAATATTTGTACAGATTCATCGGTAAGCCAAGGGTTTTAGTGGCTTCTACCATTTTCCAAAATCATTTTGTGTAAAGTATTGAGAGCAGTAGATTTTATTTTGTGCAACAGCTGCATCCAAGCCACTACATCAAGTTACTGTTTTATGTTCATGAGTATGTTCCATTTTGAAGACTTCTAATATGGCTAATTCCATTCACAAAAAATGGTTTTGTCTTTCCATCCTTTCCTGGTTTTATTCTGTGCATAAATAAAATCTTTAAGGTGGAGCTGGTAGCATGGTCATTAGCTGAAGCTGTATGCAACTTTTCACCAAATAACGTTAGCCCCAAGGTGCTTAACATTTTTTTGAACTGTTAACTCATTATGTTGAAATTTGCCATTTCTGGCATGTGCCTTGAACTGAATAATTTTTAAAATTTCCACTAAATGGCTCAAATGTGACAAGGAAGAGTATTGTTCAGGTATTTTTTGTCACCTCTCCAATTTCATGGTCATGCAACATTATTTTGGTCAGTACAATATTTCTAGGCTCTACCAGAAAAATACATTATGCCTTAATTAAACTGATAGCACAACATTTTATGTCTATCCTTTCATTTTTTAAACAAAATACTTTGAAGTAAGAACCAATTCAAGACAAAATAAGTATAGATTATCACATGGAGATTCACACTCTTCCCTCCCTTATATGACCATAATTGGGTTACTCAAATGGTATCTGTGAAATCCAAATTTAAATCCCTTTCTGACTGATTTGAAGCAAGATTTTAACCTTGGTTCGCTGTTTTTTCTGAGCTTATTGTGCAGCCATTGAAGTACTCAGTACCACTTTTTCCATGGATACCATTCCTCTTGGAAGAAAACACTTCAATATTTATTAAAAAAAGAATGGAACACCAGTAAAATTTCTCAGAAATTGCAACCCAAACTCAGCAGGTTATTCTTATATTATGTCTAATACAGAAAAAAATTGTATTTTACTGTAGTGTGTGTATTTATACATGTTACATGTGAAATCGCATAAGTCTCCATGAAACAATGAAGGATATTTTCTAAGTGATGTTCCACTGAATGGTATGGACATCACCTGCCTTGCAGGAGTTCACTTGTAAGACTGTTAGGTGTTTGTGTACTGTGGTTTTGAGTTTCACAGTGTCTGTGAAATGGAGATGTTTCAGGTAACTGATAGAAAAACTGTACTATGGCTGGAATGAGTTAACCAAAGGCTCCTTCTGCAAGGGATGTAGTGTCAGTCTAATTCTTCAGAGCCATAGGTAAGACCAGCATGGAAAAAAGGAGTGCTGTATACAGAGTCTCTCTGAAGCATCAAGAACTTTTAGAATGCTCAAGGCTAGTCAGTGGGGAAACAGACTCTGACAGGTAGGGTTAGGATAAAATGGCATTGAAGCAGAAGTCAAACTCAGTTTTGTAGAGACCATTCAACAGCTTGAAATAGGTTTCTACGGTCACCTTAAATCAAGAAATGTTGGCCATTTTTTTACTTCTAAATGTGAGTGTTAACATTTTTATGTTGATCATTTAAATTATATGACAGGCCTGAGTGATTTCCTTACTTACTTTCCTCTTGGCAAGAGGAGAGGTGTTCAGTTTTCATTGGCTTTCAACCAATATTGTGACTAACGGCTATCTTCCACATTATTTCAGTAATCCAAAATTCACATGTGCTGTAATGACAAACTGAAATGTATCTCCACACTAAATTATTTTACCCAAATACTCCAACTTGTTTTGATTGTGTATTCCTCAAGAGTAGGTTTTGAGGTTTTGGGGGAGATTTTTCATAAAATAACTTATTCTAAGCTTGTGCCATATAAAATCACATGACAATCTTCATACCTGACTGTCTGGAGTTCATTCAACAGCATCTTTCCTCAGTTCAAAGCCCTTCTGGAACAGGTAATAATGTAGGATTGAAGCTGAAACAGCTTTTCAGTACAAAGGAGGTTGTTTCAGAGTTAGACTAATACATGGATAAGGTTTTGCTTGTGGATAAGTTATAACTGTTATACATACAGCATTAACTCACTAACCACAGGAACAAGGAAATTGATACTATCCTTTAAAATATACCTGTTCCTTTTTTACAAGCATATCGCTTTTTCATAAGAATTGCCATACGTATTAGCATGACTCCATTTTTCTGTTTACATTCATATGCATGTATCCCTATATATACATATATATGAAATATTTATGTATGGCTATGCACTAAAGTATTTTTACCATACTTCATGACTGGTTTGGAGGGATTTGTTTTACTGCAACAGAGTAAGATGTTCGTAAATGTAGCTGAAAGAAAGGAACAGAGTAAAAACTGCAGTACCAAATCTTTTGTGTACTGCAGTTACAGTAAGATATTTGCTTGCAGGAAGGGACTGGAAGATGTAAAGTTTGTGCATATGGGTCTACCAGGATGCTGCATCATACTAAAGTGGTATTATCAGTGATAGTATATACTGGTGTCTCAAGGAGATGTTGGAAAACCTATTGATTTCTCATGAAGAATAAAGTATCAATCTCCAAAGTAATTTTGCCCCTTTGAAGATGGCAGAGATGTGTTTTAGGTTTTTTAAAAAAGATAAGACTTTTGTGAATTGTAAAGCAACAAAGAATTCAGCACTTTTTTCTGTCCTAGTATTCTCTTTCTATCCTGGTATTCTAATGGTGTCCTGGGTACACAGGAGTCTAATCAATTATTTCATTCTTTCTAATACTAATTTTTATAAACCTGCAGTAGCACTGCTGTGGTATTTAGTAGCTTAAGCTTTGGACAGTTTATGCCCAACACTTGCATATCTCCATAAGTATGGTTCACCATAAATAAAGTACAAAATAAAGCATCAAACCAAACACCCAAAATTCAGAGGACAAGGATAAGCAGAGAGTAACTGTGACCTCTTTCAGAAGACTGAAAGTTCTTGTAATAAAGAATCACACTATTTCAAACAGTGGCAAGATTTTAAAAAATTAACCTTTAAATTCAGTAGGCTATTTAGGGAAAGGTAGATGCTGAAAGCTTGTGTGAGTTGTTATAAATGAAATCTGCGAAGTTCTTAGGAAGAATGTATGTCTTGAAACATATCTGATTGAAAAAAGTTGGATTTGTAAAACAGGTAATGTAAGTCACAGAATTTTTTTTCAAGATAAGTGATTATATTAATGAAGGATGCAATGAATGTTGGAAATTACATGAAACTGCCTTATTAGGTAAATTTATTTCTAGAAATATATAAATATGAGTATTAGAAAATGATCTTAGATATATTGTTTAGCCTTCAGATTGCCCTGTATGGAGTCAGGCTTTGTACTCTGTGATCCTTGTGGGTCCCTTTCAACTCAGCATGTTCCATGATTCTAAAAGTATTTCTGTATCTGACCTTTAGTATCTCCTTACGTAAATCCACCTTCTGCTCTGGCTGCTGCTTGCAGTGCACAAGAGTTGGACCATGTTAAAAACTCTTCCATCTTTATAAAGTATACTGCTAAAAAAACCGAATCCTTTTTCATCAACTACAAAAATATATACTGTTTTTTTAGAAAATAAAGAGCTCTGGTAGGGCAGTTCCTTGACTGAATGAGAGATTATTTTTAAAATTGTGTTCTTACACTGATTCATTCAGGAACTGTGTACTGATCAAATAGTATTAATCTATTCTTTTTTATTGATGTTATGGATGTTATGGCTCCAGTCCATTCAAATGTGTTAACTGTAATCATAAAAAATATTATTAGGTAAATACTAAAGAGCTTCATCCATGCCCAGTATTTCTCTATGACTATTTGCCTTATCATGGCTTCTAATTATGCAATCACATGCTATTGTTACATGACAAATTTGCAGTGTAGATGAAGCCTGCTCAAACTGAATTTATTAATGGGTTAGAAACAAAAAACGGGAACAATGCATTATGGTGCACCCTGCCTCACCATTTAATAGTTTAACAATTTTAATAGTATTCATACCTAGCTTTATAAATTGCACTTCTGTAACGGAATGACCAGATTAGCATGGGAGAGTTAGACACCTGGGACAGGGTGCCTGAGAAACAGCACTCTCAGTACTGGGATGCTAAAGCGACGGAGAGACAAGTTCAGCTGAAAGTCTGCTCCCTACACAATTATGTACATTTGCCTCAGGGCGTATTAAGACTGAAAATTGGAATAAAACATTGGTATTCAGTGTTCAGATCACTTTTCTTTTAAAATCTTCTGATAGTATGGCTTACTGAAATTGTTCACATGCCTATGAAATTAGAAACAAGTTCTTTTTATCCTGAGAAGTTTGAACCTGCATTTCTAGCAGCCTGCAATGATTTTCCAAACAGGTCCTTTCAAAACTCATCGATTCATAGACATGTGGTTTCTGTATCCTTAGCCTGGGAAGAGATCAGGCACCTAGGCCTCAGACTGGGAAAGACAGTGGTGTTGATAGTAAGCTTTCCTCTGGTCATCCTATACCTTTATAGCTTCTTTGGTGAGTTTGGCACAATAGGGTGGATCTCTCATGTAAGGTAAGCACCAAAATCCTTTCACAGTGTAACTTGCTCTCCCGAGTCTGCCCAGATCTTTTGAGAAATAAGTATTGTGTAGTGCTATGTACATGATGTTTTTCAAACTCATACAGAAATGAGGTGAATAATTTTGAATGGACTTTCCCAATCCATAGTTGATAAATTTGAAACAAGTTGGTTAGGTACCTCACTGGCTTTGAAAGTTAGTTTTGCATCTACATAATTTTAGTGGTGCGTTTTACTTCAGTCAATGTCAAGTGTAATATGATAAATATACACATATAAACACCAAAGAATTTCTGTAAAGAAACCAGTTAAAATTATCAAAAATAGCAAGTAGTGTGAGAAGTGTGAAGGGCCTCAGTTTTCAGAATAGATAGCATTTTTCAGGATTTTATATTCAGAAGAGTGCTGCCACTCACCTCTTGGAATTACGAACAGTCAGCACTTCTTTTGCGGAAAATGTCAAATACACACGTAGCAGCTCTTTAGTGTAATAGCATTCTGACAAAGTCCTTTGGCAGAAAATTCACTTGTCAGGTTCACTTAAAATTTTACTTGTTGCTATGTTGTTCTTTCACTGGCCTTGTGAAAGATCTCTTAGGGTTGTGTTTTCTCTTTGTTTTAGTGCTTCACTAAAGTGAAATTGCTTGACACAGCTGTTCTAAGTCCTAAGACATAAAAGTGACCTCTTTAACTCCTTGGAAGTATTCCTTTCCTAGGGATGTGGATATGTGTGGGTGTTAGATTTCATGCATTGTAACATAAGATAATGCAGGCTATAGGCATTACAATAAATTGTACTTATGTAACAGGAAAAATGCAAATCTGGTAAATAACAATATAGTACTATATGAACATTTTGTTTCTTAATCATCCTATAGTATTCTCACAGATTAAATAAAATTAAGTCATTGGGATTTCTCAGTTTATTTCCTTGCACCTACAGATCACTAAAATGAACAATTGTTGAATGCTTTTTAATTTCTGCAGAACTACTTCTAATTACACATTTTTACAAGGAAATGGGACTATAATTTGCATTAAATAGTAATCTAAAATGGGAAATATGTAGGTATTTCAATGAGAATGTTAAGCATCTTTAATGTGTGATGCAACAAAATAAATGTAAATGAACTATATTTGCATGAACTAAGTAATACTAAGTGTGGGTTAAAAGAGAACTCCTTCTTTATTCTTTAGTTCATAACTTTTCTGGATGTCACCTCAACTGAGATTTCGTTTTCCATGGGGTTTAGCTTTATAAGGAGAATACTTATTTATATAATGCAGGAACAAGTCTATTTTCAACCTCTGGAGTACAACTGTAGAATTTTTTATCTTAATTTTTAAAAGTTGTAAGTTTTCTTGCACCCTCCAGATTTATCAGCTTAAGCTAACCTGCTATCAAGAGAAGGTTTTTTAAAATCGATCTTTGCAAAATTTTTCTTCTGTTTAACTGTCATTTGAGAAACATGTGTTTTGCTGTACAGGTGCAGTTTCCAAATTAGACAAGAAGTAAGCCTGACAGCTGTAATTTATTTTCAGTTTTTTTTTTCCCTTCTGAAAATGTCAGAGTTAGTTCTTGAATTTGTCCTGATACAGAAAACGCTGAGTATATGCCTTTCCCTTATTTGGGGAAGTTCAAACAGAGGTTAACAGTATAATTTAGTCAAAAATAAAGGTTAATAAATAACTAACAGAGTGCTACTTATTCTTTTCTGTTAGAAGGACCCTGGTTAGTATAGGTTTAGTTTGAAAATGTTCCCTAAAGGGCTTTTTCCCTACGCTTCCTTCTTTGATCTTCTATTTAGTAACTTTATCATAGACCATAACTATAATGGAAGACTGCACCAACCTCTAAACATTTAGTGCAAGATAAGACTTAATTCGATCATAAAACGTCTTTCAGGACTTACTAAGCTTTTTTTTTCTGCAATTTAATATATTTGTACTGCTATAAAATATGCAATATTTAGATATAACAATTCTATTAGAATAAAAAAAATATTTACTGCAAAAATGCATTATTATTCACTAAAGAATTCTATGTTTGTTTGGTGAGTTTTCAAGATGTTAATTCTATGTCATTGCTAGGGGATTTATAGTCACTCACATAGGTTAACAGATTTTGCTAGTAGAAACATTTTCCATTTTAAGTCACTAATGAAAAAATCTTTAATGCATAAAATTGCATGTCTAATTCAACTTCTCTTAATTTTTCACATCAATTTTGTCCAACATGAGGTTTAAAATTACTTTGCTGCTGAGTTGTGTGAAAATTAATTTCCAGGAAAGAGTGTATGAGACTGTGAAAATCGTTGACATGCTTGTTTTCCTTTATGTTCATGTGTAGTTTGAAGTCTTGTACTTAACAAAGTATCTATTTTCAATCAATGTCAGCATCTCAGTGCTTGGATGGAGCAGTAACAATGAAGAAAACATTTGTATAGTACATGCACACAGTTGTCCAATTGTTGTTTCAGATGGTGCCAGTTGCTGTTATTCATCACTCCATTAAAATTTAATGAAAAGGTTGAGGAAGTGGATGAGAATCCCTTATGCCCTGGGACTTGATCTGTCCTCATAGAACAGGAGATACTTTCTTCTCTCTGAAAGACTTGAAGAAGTAGTTTCACTGGGAGGAGTTGTTAATCACTGTGGTTATGATAACCAAGAGACTTTTCTGCATTTGCCATGACAAGACTTAACTCCTCATCGCTTGTGGTGCTTTGTACGAAAATAAATATCTTTGGTCCAGTATTATGGAAAAGTTGCAGTTTGGAGTAGATCCCCTATCAAACCTTTATTTGCATGGATTCTCTTTCAATTTATAACTCAAGTACCCTTAGAGAGGATCAAAACCATCGAGTCTCATAGGAAAATCCAGAAACAGTACCATTGTTCAGATAAATCTAGTTCCTTTTTTTAATATTGTGGAGTTTATATATAATTGTAGATTAAATTTGTTGAACCATGCTGCTCTCTCCTCTGGATTTCTTCCCAAATTACGTCATTTTCTGTTACAATTTAACACAGGTAAATTTTGGCTTGATGGAAACACCCATGGAGATACGACTCCAAGTCATAAAAACACCAGACTCAATATTGATTTGGTCTAAGCTCTCATTAAGGAGAAATTATCAGCAAAACCACATTTCTGATAAATCTGAGAGTTTGTTTTTATGCCTGTATTTCAGAATTTTCATCAAGAAGTCAAAGAAAGAGATGATTCAGAAAGCCTGATGAGCCTTGACAGTCTTGACGCTGGAGAACAAAATGAA
Organism: Prinia subflava; assembly: GCF_021018805.1. Lineage (NCBI taxonomy): Eukaryota > Metazoa > Chordata > Aves > Passeriformes > Cisticolidae > Prinia > Prinia subflava. The sequence continues at coordinate 31,327,970 of NC_086249.1, forward strand.
AATTGCACAACACAGAGTGAATCATCTTTTACCACACAGTATGACTGTACCCTGTATGATCCAGAAAAATGCCAGACTAGGAATAATGATTTACTTCACACAGATCAAAATACTTCTAAAAATGCACATCTAAATAATTGTCTGAGAAATGTGGATTTGCTACACTACCGCAACATACTTATTCATGATATTTTAGCTAAACTTAATGTTCTAACTCCTGCTGAACATGTAAACACTTCAGAAGTGGAATCACCTGCTTCTCACAGATCTGGAAAACAACCTACAGAATTCTCTGCCTCTGGTAAGCAAAAGAGCTCTGTAAGTAATGCATTTAGTTTTCTGCAAAATATTAAAGACAGAAGCAAGCCATCTTCTGGAACAGCTAGCACATTTGCTGCTGGTCATCCTGTTTTCAATCCTAGCAGAGCCCGGGACAGCCCTGATTCTATTCCAGGAGAAAGAATTCAGCATCTGATGCAAGACCAGAGTTTTAAAATGACCCCACAGGAGAGAACTAAATCTATGCAAGCATCTAGTCAACCTATTGCAACATCTGTAATCTTATTTCCTAATCAGGGATGTTCCACTGGCATTCCCAGCACAGCTGATGTATTACCGAAGGACAAAAACATCAGTACAGGCTTTTTAAAAAATACCATAGAAAAAATGAACGAAAAAAAAGAAGAAAATATTAAATGTATGAATGATATTATTTCAGAAACATCTTTATTTCAGAACATACCAAATGCCTCAGTTCTGTTGAAAGTTAAGCAACAGAATAATAAAGGAGGAAAGGGAAATAGAATTGAAAATATGTCACGGTTACCTGATACAGAGTTCAATTCTGATGCTCTTGCACAGGACAAAATCCTGAAAAATAATATTCTTGAAAGAAAAAGAGCCAAGTTATTCAGAAGTATCTTAAAGAAGGATTCTAAATATGAACACAGTGATTTCAAAGCTGTGGTTACGGACCATAGGATCAGTTTTGGAACTCAACTCATGTCATCTATCAGAGACAGTTTAGAACTGGCAAAAATAAAAAAGAAAAGTGTAGAAAATGAAAACTTCAACAGGAAGCTAAAATGGTGTGATCAAATTGACCAGATAATAATAGAAAATAATGAAAAATGTTATGAAAAAAACATCAGTGAAATATCTTCTTCACAGCTGCAATGTGTTCAAACTGCAAATAATGCTCCTAAGAATAATTTAAGTATTGTTGCTCAGCCTTCAAAACCCATGTTCATAAAAAATCATCAGGAAAATTCTCATGTATCAAAACCAAATGTTAATTACCCATCTCAGAATATATTTACATCTACAGGATCTTTTTCTGCTCAGAAAGCTTGGATGGTACCAAAAGATGAAACAAGTAAACCCCCAGTATGTAGCAATAATGCTAAAATTAAAGAAGGTAGTCAACTCAAAAATAAGGTAAAAATAACCAGAAGAGCAACATCTGTAAGAGTCCAGTCACATTTTATGCCCAAGAAGGAAAGAGGCACTATGATCCAACTGCAGTCAGCCACTGAAGCCAGCAAAACTCAAAAAGTTCCAGGGAAATATCTTGCACCTCACCCACCTTCCACACCTCTGCTGGGAAACAGAAGTGTTGAAAACACAGCCAGCCCTGGGTGTCAGTCACTGCTGCCTGCCAGCCTGCAAGCTACCCGTGATTTCAATGACAGGCATGTTGTGCTAGCAGGTCAGGTTTTAAATAGGAACAGTGCAGAAAACAGTGAAAATACTGCTGGTTGTGCTGGCTTGGCCACTGCCATCTCTACACCTGACTGCAGCATGGCCAAATACAAACCTTGGGCAAAAAGTACATGTTCTGTAAATAATGCTGAGGCAAGCGCCTGTCAAGATCTTTCAGTAACTTGCTCTGAGAGAAAACCTGTTAACACAGAAAATGGATTACATCTCCATCATATCCCAGCAGCTGGAAAAACAAGCACCTTCTGGCACAGAGCACATTCTAGCCAAGCTCCAAAAGACTCTGCTACTGGTAAGAATCATGTTTCTGGGTCTTGGTGGGGGGTGTTCAGACAAAAGTCTTCTTCAAATACAGCACAGGTTTGTTTTCAGTTAAAACATCCAGCCTTTCATCCATTCGGACAACACAGCCAGTTTTAACAAGCTTTCACCATTTGTCATTCTCATTTCTATTTAGTGGTGCCCAGAGGCCTCTCAAACGTCAATCCTCATTTCTAATAGCTCTCTGCAATATTAAATGAAAAGGAAGTATTTTCCCTGAGATTATATTCATGACTAATGAGCAGATGTGACAGGTGGTCTAAATAATGATATAGGAGGAAGTGACAGTTTATACAAGTGAATTTTACAAGGTAACTAAGGTAACAAGGTAACTAAGAGTGTTGTTGTCCAAAGTCACTGCCACATGAGAGTGAAAGAAATTTAGTGCTACTGTGTTTTTAAAATACTGACACTGTAAGTGCCTACAGTTACTGACTTACTCCCAAGAATACTATTAAAAGCTGAGCAAAAATTAAAGATAAGAGCTTCTGCCAGCAAACTTTGCTCTGCTGCAAGCTCTATCTGATTTATAAGGAATTTTAAGAAATTTGAGGAACAATCTTGCATTTTTAAAAAAATAACCTTGGGAACAATACGAGGCACAGATTTGTTGGTAATATACAGGAAAGATGAATAAGAAATTTTTGGGAGAATGAACTTGAATCTCCTGGGGTTTACATTTCAATTTACATTTCGTGCTTTTTGATTTGCCTTGTTTGTCCTGTGCAGCCTAGCTGTATTCTGTGCCTTGGGCACTAATGACATCCTTGTACTTGTAATTTCTATGTAGTATGGTGGTTTGCTTCCTAATGAGGGCTGCAGCTGGAGCTCCTGAGATCTGCAGCTGGAGCTCCTGGAGCTGTAGTCCCTGCTTTATGTACAAGCACAACTCCAAACTGCTTCACATACTGGGATCACCCCAAAGATTGGCCATGCAACTCAAAGATACTTTCTAGCAAAGTAATGAATACCCATAACTTTAAACCCCCTACATTTCTAGTTTTATCTGCAGTAATACACAGTTCTTAATTTGGAGTGATTCAGAAAAACTCTGTTGTGTAAGAGCAGATGCAGGCAAGTGAATACTCATGGCCTAAAGCAGGGGTGGGCAGAGAAAATATTATCTGCTTGTCTGTTCCAGTTCAAAGTCAGACAGATGAGTATAAGATCTGTGTGACTTAGCCTATTTGATTTTACATTGGAAATGAATGAAGACTTGCATTACCATGCCTTGCCTCCAGCAGAGATTTTTGTCTCTTGATGTCCTTGTCTGCACTTCAGATCAATGAATCGGGAAATGTCCTGGGTCCAAGTTGGGCACTACTAACAGTGCCTTCACTGCAGCTTTAAATGCTACATCCCCAGTGTGACATACCTCCAGCTCTTTTAGAGAAGAGCTGAGTAAATAAATGCCTTCTAAAATTTATGTAGGTTGCCCTCTCTCAGTGTCTGCTTATATTTTGTATTTTGAAAGTCTTCTTTATTTTAAATAGACAACTCTTACTAGACTAGTAAGATAGATAACTCTTAATGGCTTGCTGTTATTTATTCAATGCCTCTAAATACACACAGACACCATAGTCTTGTCCTAAAGTGCTTGCAGTGAGACTGAATACTGCACTGTTCTCTAGTAAAATATCTGCAGAGTTTCATGATGTCTGGGAAGACACTGTAGAAAATGTGATCTGTTGCAATGCTTTGCCAAATGTGCAGAAAGTGAGAACCAGATGAATACAATTGTTGTCCATGAGGATCTTAATTTAATTTGGTTTCCAGACTTCAAGTTGTATATCTTCTGCCTGACACATATTATAGCATATTATTGTAGCTGGATATTAGAATTTTTAAAACCTTTCTTGTTCAGTCAGTAAAAGCTTTAAAAATGTGTTTAACCTTTAGCCTGTGACAGATATAAGGCTAATTAACATACTTGCAGTTAACTCTCAGTAGACTGCTCAGTATCTCATTCCCTAAAGAGACTATTTATAATTATTATTTGGTCTTGTATGTCTCAAAGGAATCTTCTCCTTGGCATTGATCTAGTCTTGCAAATTAATTAGGTATTGATGCATACACATAGAGCAACTTTAAATTCTATTTTTTTCAGAAAAACATTATGTGATTACTAATATACCAAGGGGCTTCTTCTTTCTTCTTTTCCTTTTTTAAATTTTTTTTCTCATATTCAATGTAACATGATCACATTTCCTTTCTTTTTCAGGTGCTATTCAGTACCATGTATCATGCTACAATAATTTGCATATAACTAAATGGCAATGTTTCAAAGCTAATGTGTCCCATGTTACTATTGTTGGCAGCAGACAGATGATAAGCTTCAAATATGTTTCTAGGATCAGTTATTTTCTTTTTCTATGCGTGATAAGAATTCTGCTTTAATGTCACTTTAATAACCAGAAAATAAATAAAATTGTGTTAGAAACAGTAAAGTAACACTTGTTCAAAATATGAACTGCAATTAAACTGCACATGTAAATATTGCATAAATAAATTGGTAATTTGTCTTCCCAAATTTAAATCAAGTAACTCCATTTACATATCTAGTAACTGTGTTTACAAATAATAATATACTATCTCCTTGGTTTAGATAGATCTCCTTGGTATGTAGATTCCTGAGTTGTACATGAAAATACTAATTTGCATCTCCGGTTGGATTGCATGAAAGTTTCATTAAGAACTTAGTTTTAATTTGGAAGCTTGATGCTTCAATTTTGAAAATGTTTTGCTACACCAGACAAAACTGAGATAAATTTAAAGTACACTGTCTAGATTAGACCTTTCTGGCTGAGAGAAAATGCTGCACAGAAGTACTGCCTTTTAAAAAATTAGCACAAAGATGTACGAATTAATAAGATTAACTAAAAAAATGCCAAGTTATAGAAATAAGGTTTCAATCCATGACTTTTAAACCTTACAACACCTGTGAGGCCATATCTGGAATACTGTGTTCAGTTCTAGGCTCCTGAGTACAAGAGAGACACGGCCATGCTGGAGAGGGTCTAGCAAAGACCCACAAAGATGGTTAAAGGGACTGGAGCACCTTTCCTATGAGGAAAGGCTGAGAGAGCTTGGAGTGTTCGGCTTGGAGAAGAGAAGGTCTTGGAGAATCTTACCAATGTTTAGAAATACCTCAAAGGAAGCTGCAAAGAGGATGGAGCCAGGCTGTCTCCAGTTTGTTCCCACTGAAAGTACCTGAGCAGTGGGTACAAAGTGAAATACAGGAATTTCCCTCTGAACATCAGAAAACTCTTTTTTTTTTTTTTATTGTGGGAGTGATTGAGCACTGGAATAAATTGCCCAGAGACTTTCTTGAGTCTCCATCTTTGGAGTCACTCAAAAGCCATCTGGGCATGGTCCTGGGCAATGAGCTCTATGTGGCCCTGCTTGAATGGGGGCACTGCATCAGATGGCCTCAGAAGGTCCCTTCCCACCTCTACCATGCTGTGATTCTGTGAATCAAATAAACTTTGTGAAATACTACATGTTTACTGCACAGTACTACGTAATCTTAATGAAAGTTGACACAATTAACATATAGATACAATAATTTATCAACAGTGATTTGTTGTATTGGACAGTTAGACTTTAGGATTGTTCTCTAAATGCAATTTATTTTCTAAAACATTACTTATTTGAAATTTTTTATATCACAGTTCACCTTTCATTATCCTTTTTATTTGGTAAGATCACCTTGTGTCTCTGTACAGACCATCTTTATTATCTGTCTCTCAGCATGGGGATTTACTTAAGCTGCTTATGTCCACATCTAAGACAATTGAAGGAGATCAGGTGTAAATATCTAAATGTGGACAGAGACGTTTACTCACCATTATTAGTTTTGGTGCTACTATATTCATCATGTTGTTAACACATTTTTGGTTTACTTTTGTCTGCATGTCATTTAAGGTGGTATTCCTGTTACAAGACAAAATCAGGTTTTTGACAACTATGAAAATAAACACCGAGCTTTTTTAGAATGCAGAAGACAAAGTGTCATCTCTAAAATGTGGAAGCCTGCTCATCATGCACAGGTTAATATAAAATACTATAAAAAATAAAAGTGTTATTTTTCTTCAAAATGGAAATAGTTTCAGGAATTGTCATTGTCACATGATTTTGAAACAATGTGCTTAGTCAGCTTGCTGTCACTGCTAATGGAAATAATAAAACCAACTCAAATGCATCTCTATATTTGTGTACAGTAATTTTTTTTCACTTGAAGACATTTGGTAATATGAAACAATAAACAAAACATGTTCAGAATGTAGTATAATTACCTTAAATTATACTCTTACAATATTTTTGATAGAATTCATTAGGTGCTGTCCAGCTGAGACCTATTCAGTCTGCATTTGATCCAGTACAAAAGATGAAAAACATCTCTAAATCTGAGGAAGGTATAGTAACACAACTCACTTCAGTTCTTTGTTATACAAAAACAAACTTTGTTTGTTCAGTTCTTTGTTCTTTGTTATATATATATGTAGAATAACAGAATGTTTTATTTATGTCATACATAAAGTAGAATGACAGAATGCACCCACTGTGTAACATGACTTGTGTCTTTTGGCATCGTGATTCTAAGTAATAAATGGTAATTCTCTACAGCATTTTTCCTGTAAATGTAAGATATAGTATCATATAGCATGATGTTAATGGTTTTATAAATGCATTACAACATATGTTCAAGTTTCATTCCATTCCTGTTTGTTTTTATCTGTATGTGTCACATATAACTGTATGATGTGGACAGGTATTGCTTGCTATCATTACATATTTCCAAACTCACTAGGACTTGCTTTGGTGCCATTTGTAAGATGCATTAGTGTTAATTATTTCATTTTCCTAACATATTATGCTTCTCGATTTTGCCACTTTTTTCTTTTTTTTCTTTTAAAATCAATTTTGTGTGTTTCACAGACCTTTGGTCATGAAAACACAGTTTATTTAAATGTTTATTCATTTAAGTTAGCCCTGCTCATTTGAAGTTTCCTCTGTAATCTCTTCAGTTTCAGAAAGCACTGCTCAGTTTCTAGTGGCAGAAAAACTGGCAAGTACACCTATTACAGAGAATGAAATCCTGGCAGTCATGGATGGTATGGAGCCAGCCAGCCAACCCTCACTGCTTAAAAGGGCTCCATGTCCAGGCAGGATTGGTCTTTCCGTAGAAGAACAGAAGATTTTCCAGTCTCTGGATTGTCTGAATCAAAAGCTACAAAGTAAGTTGGATAATAAATAGAATACTACATCAATTGATTAAATAACTTTATATTTTGTTGCCACAGATTTTTTTGGATTAAAACCAGGAATCCTGTAATAGAAATATTTTCTATTGTTGTTGTTGTTATTGGTATTATTATTTGCTTAATGTAGCGAACAGTGTATCAGAATCAGGAAACCCTTCTTTAAGTCAGCAAAATTAATTTAAAATAACGGTGACTTTGCCTTGGTAAAAAATAACTTTAAATGTGATGGGAGGACACCTTCAGAAACTGGCTCAGCCTAACTGTAGATGTTGTTTGTAAGAGATGTTTGTCAAAATTGTTCCTTCAAGGTGCATCAGGTGGATCAGCCTCACTTGGAAATCTGTTCCAAAGCTTATCCATCTTAAACCTTTTGCAATTCTTTTTGCAAATTATTGCCCTCTGTGTCATACAGTTTTGCAAATGTAGCCCTTTATAATGAATGGCTTTTCATTTTCTTACTTCTAATATTTTAAAATGTTCCTCATCTTCTTTCCTAATTCTGAAAGGCTAGGAATAATGAGTTCTGATACTGCTGCAGATAAATCTAAATGTTTAAGTAAATAGTATTTGTGCAACCATTTTAAAAATGTCAGACTTACCTAAGTGTTCTCTAACTCGTTCTTCCTTTATGCCAAGTGGATTTCTTACTTGCTTTATACTGGTGCTCTTTATATGAACTCCCCAATCACAGCTTCCATCTTGCTGAAGAATGTGGGGAAAAAGTCTGTACTTTTTCTTGATAATTTTTCCCCAGTGATTAATTTGCTAACACTTTCATTACTCATCCTATGATAACTATTACACTTGGAGAACAAACTTCTTGAGCCGCTGCTGCTTTAGGATTTGCTTTGACTGATGTGATCATACAGGTCTGCCATTAAAACTTCATATTAGTTTGGCATAGTTCTGGTATTTTGTGTGCTCCATCCTATACTTGAAATCAGTGGGGACCTTATGACTTAGTCTCTTCACTGGTCTGCTTGGCTTTTTATATGATTGGAATGACTGCTTGCTATTTGTGCTCTACATGGAATTGTCAGCTCTCCTGAATTTTACATTTTCCTTGGGCGTTTTTCATATAAAATTTTACATGCCAATTATTTGAGTTTATTAGGGTGTGCCTTCTTAAAGTGAGTTGATTTCACTTTACTATTCCACTACTATTCCTTCTGGACTGCACCATTACACGATCAGGTAACCCATGTTTACCCCCTTGTTGACTGGAATCAAACTAAAACAGGGCTTATTAAACTTCTGCACACTATATGTATATTTCTACATTACATGGTGAATAATCTGACTCTGAGGAAAAAGGCTTCAGTTTCCAATAAACTGCAAGAGCAAAATAAAAGATCATTGCAATTGTTTAAAAACTTTCTGCAGCTATAGCTTACAATTCTTGCTCTGTCAAATAACGGTTCAGAATTTAATTTTATCATAACCAGTGGTTATTGCTCCCAGGCAAATGGAAATTTAAAAAATCCATTTTTTACCAGAGAAGTGTTTCAGTGTGATGTGCTCAGGTTAAGGAAGTAGATATGAAAAGAGAAATATGAGCATATAAAGCTAAATTTCTGTATAAGTAACAGAGAAACAACAAAGGGGAGAAAGGTAAATTCAGCTAAAGAACTGGGAGCAAGAACACGGAAGTTTTCAAAGTGTGAAAAGGAAAACTGTAAGAAAAGTACATAGGAATATGGAAGAAACAGTGAAAGAATCATAGGAGTTAAGAGATTGCCAATGGAGTAACTGTGAAAGTTAGCATAATACATACATGTATGTGTGTACCTCAGAAATTTAGTTAGCTTGCCTAAATTTTTGAGGATTAAAACTGGTAATAGGAAGTTGGGAAATTTTACAGGTAGACTTACATGTAAGTAAGTGTTGTAGGTATTTACATGTCATACAAGTACATTGCTTTTCTAAACTGTTACCTTTTTGCACCCCTTCTTTTGGCTTTGTTTTCACGTTACCAGATTTTAAAACTGTTGCTTTATATTGGTCTTCTTATTGAATAGCAGTCAATCACTAGCCAGTCTACATCCAGGATATTTGTTGCCAGAGAGAAGATGGTATTCTTTTCTCTAGCTTTAGATGTCTTTATTGATGCTAAATTTTTTGTTCATGTACTATTTACATGCAAATTTTAAAAACAGAGGTATGGCCTATACTTCAGCAGCTGTTGGTAGGGAAAATAAAACCGATGCTATTAAAACACATTTTCACACTCTTCAGAAAGTTTTGAGTTGAATATTTCACTGTGAATCTTATTTTTATTGAAGTATTTTGTTTATATAATATTCATTATATACGTTCATGCTTTTTTCAGATGTTCAAGCAGCCATTACCAGAAACCCATTTGCTTCACGTGTTTTGCAGATAAGCAACCTGTAGTAAGTATTTAATTTAAATGTATACAGCTTTAATTTTTACAAACGAACCTTATGGCTTATTTTATTGTAAAAATATAATTGAAAATACTGATACCAGTCTTCAGTTGACTTGCCCTATTTTCTGCTTATGAAAATAAAGCCCCAACAAACATGAACTTTGTATTACTGTAAGCAGGCTTTAACAGTTTATATCAGACTGCCTGATCCTCTGGCTTCATTTTCATTTTGGTATCTGAAGACACTTGCTAAGTCCAGGAAGCTCCAAGAACTTTTAAGAAACAGTAATTTAGCAAGGTCCATTTGAAGTATATATAACTCATAAATAATTTGTATTTCTTAACAATATAGAGAGAAAAGGGGTAATTATGCATGGAAGTGCATAAAATAATTGTTAATGCGATGAATTCCTACTTTGACCTGCACATACACCATTTTCTACAAGTGATAGGTATTATCTTTCTTCAATACGTATTTGTTTTTTGTTTTGTATATTCTAGATCTTGCCAGTTGGAAACAAAATATGATACCTGGAATGTAAAGAAATGAATAGGCATAGGAGTGTCTGAAATACAAAACTTACTTTTCAAAAGTTCAGTGTATAATGAAGAAGTTAGTATTTATAATTCTGTATCATCAGTCTTCTCCTATACCATAAATTTACACTGAAGAAATATTATAGATATGACCATATACTTAGAAACATGGACTCATACAATTGTTTTGGTTGAAAAAGTTCTCTCAGATCATCAAGTCCAACCATTAACCCAGCACTTCCCAGTCCATCCCTAGCCCACATCTTTAAGTGCCACATCTAGGCATCTTTTAAATACCTTCAGGGATGTGGACACCACCACTACCCTGTGGAGCATGTTTCAATGACTGAAAACCTTTTCCATGATGAAAATCATCCTAATATCCAATCTAAACTTCCCCTGACACAACTGGAGGCTGTTTCCTCTTCTTTTGGCACTTGTTACCTGGGAGAAGAGACCAACTCCCACCTGGCTGCCCCCTCCTTTCAGGCAGTAGAGAGCAGTAAGGTCCCCCCTGAGTCTCCTTTTCTCCAGGATAAACACCCCCAGCTCCCTCAGCTGCTCCTCACAGCACTTGTGCTCCAGACCCTTCCCCAGCTCCGCTGCCCTTCTCTGGACACGCTCCAGCCCCTCAAGGTCTTTCTTGCAGTGAGGGCCAGAACTGAGCACAGCATTGGAGGAGTGGCCTCAGCAGTGCCCAGCACAGGGGGACGGTCACTGCCCTGCTCCTGCTGCCCACACCATGGCTGAGCCAGGCCAGGATGCCATCGGCCTTCTTGGCCCCCTGGGCACAGCCTGGATCATGTTGAGCTGCTGCTGACCAGAACCCTCAGGTCCTTTTCCACTGGACAGCTTTCCAGGCACTGGCCCTAGCCTGTAGCACTGCCTGGGGTTGTTGTGACCCAGGGACAGGACTCAGCACCTGGCCTTGAACCTCATACAATTTGGCCTTGACCCATCAATCCAGCCTTTCCAGATTGTCCTGCAGAGGCACCAGCAGATCAACGCTCCCACCCAACTTGGTGTCAGCTACGAAGTGACTGAGAGTGTATTCATCCCCTCATCCAGATCAGTCATAAAGAACTGGCCCCACCATTGAGCCCTTGGGAAACCTGCTTGTGGCCAGGTGCCAGCTGGATGTAACTCCAGGCACCACCACTTTCTGGGCTCAGACAACAGTTGCCCTGAGATTTCCTAGTTTGCTGAGCGTTCATACTAAAGTAGAAGTGTGCAGCTTCTCACACTCCTCAATGTAAACAGAAGATCATATTTTGTAAATACTGCCATTGTTATGAATTCCTTCTCCAAGAGAAGGGGAGGTTGAATGACAGCCTCCTTGACCAATGTGGTTAAGAGGTGGGGATGCCCACTCTCCAATCCATGGTCACCTTGCTAGAGGTATATAATAGGAAGAATAAACAAAAGGTGGTTCTCCTGCCCTGCTGCTCTGATGAACCCAGACCTCTGTCTCCAAGTGTGTCCTTATCTGCTAGGCTCGTGGTAATAGACAACCAAAAAGTTTTTTACTCCATGAAGAGTGCATTCATTCATACCAAAAGGAGCCAGTTTTCCAGGGGACTGCTGTGCCAAAGGCTTTATTGAAGTCCAGATAAAGAATATGCACAGCCTTTATTGCATCCATTAAGCAGGTCACCTGGTTATAGAAGGAGATCAGGTTGGTCAAAGAGGACCTGCCTTTCCTGAACCCACACTGGCTGGGTCTGGTTCCCTGGTGGTCCTGTACATGCTGCATGATCACTCTCAAGGTCATCTGCTTTGCATACTGCATATACTTTAGGAGATAAACTGTTACCAGAAATGTTAAAGAAAATATTCTTTATTCATAAAGGTTTTGCAACTTCCTGAATCTGAGACCGAAACCCTCTGGGAAGCATCCCAGCTCCTAAATTCAAAATTATTACCTGGTTTGGAAGGGGGACTATGAAAAGACCACAATGCATCGGTGACTTTCTTATGAATCTCAGTAATAAGTGTGACTTGGAACCTCAATTTCCTTTCTTCTGCTTCCTGTCTTATAAATGTAGTTGTTTATGGCTAAATAACTTGTGAATTTTGTTTTTTTTCTGCACAGTTACTTTTATTGGATCTAAGTATGTTTTAATAATGCATTTTTGAGCTTTTTCTCTTGTCCTTCATGGTCTGTCCCACATGAAAAAAAAAAAAAAAAGAAACCAGCTGTTCTCCTCATCCATCCATTTCTCTGGCTTTCAGCAGACAGAATTCTTTCTTGGCTGACTGGTCTGTGACAAAGCTTTCTCCCACTAATTCATCTACAAGATTTTTATTTCATGAATAAGATATAAACACTAGATATTGCTCAGGCTATCCAGTTGCTGAAACTGTAAGTTCTCTGATGGACATTTAAGACTTTTCTATCAGTACAAGGATATACTTACACATAGAAACATAGCTGTCCAGCTATACATATACAAGCAAATCTCAGCCACTGGTTTGGAATCCTTCTTGATGATAAGAATGAACTGTCGTACAAGTACTCAGCTGCAGAAAAAGTACAGATGAATGAGATTTCATCGTCTGCTAGGAGAAACAATGGGGTTTAAAATTTTTACTTCACCAAGAGAACAACCTGTTTCAGCTCTCCTTGTTTCAGAGCACCCAAATAAAATATGGATATTTACTCGGTAATTCTGTGAAGGACATTTTACTCTGTAATACCAACCTCTAAATCCAGATGAAGGTATGCAGTTGTTTCTTGAATAGAAAACAAATCACATGATACCATCAAATGATGTTTCTTGAATGTTATACATAACCACATTTCTGTTTATATACATGCATATCTCGTTATTTTCTGATTTATTATAGAGTATTCAGCAATGCATGTCCTCCTGTTGGGTGAGCCCTGCAATAGCCTCACAGCAGTACCAGAGTACCTCCATCTGGCAACCCACTGCAACTGTACAGGAAACATTGACATCATCTGCTACAGGATCTTGTGGCTTTATGTACTTTATATGCAGTGTGTATACTGTTTGACAATACAAAATTAGCAACAAAATTAAGAAGAAAGCCAAACTCAAATAATGAATGTCAATTGACTGGTAAGCATTTTTGGGATAACTAAGTCTGTTTTATTCTGCACTTTATTGTGAAATCAATTTTTAAAAACCCATCTGAATTGTTATTCCAGTTCTGGATTAAAGGTCTTTTGTTAACCAGCATGATACCTAGATCTGTGAAGTTAGTTAATTGCTAACAAATGGTGACATTTTAACTTCTTCTTTTTCACTTCCTCTGCTGTTTCGACAAAAAATAGATAAGCATTCACAGAGTCATAAAATCACAGAATCATTTCAGTTGGAAGATCATTGAGTTCAACCTGACACCGCCGTGTTTAACACTAAACCAAGTATCCAAGTGCTGCATCCACATCTCTTTTTTAAAAAAAACTAGCAGAATCAGTCAACAAATTTAGGCAGTAGTTACCTGCAAGAAGCAATAAAAACAACTTACAAAATCTCTTGATTTATAACTCTGTATTAGATGCCTGATTTTCTGTTTATACCTACACAGTAACAAATGTAGGGTTTGTCTGGGGGTTAAGCACGCCCGTACTTCTGCCAGAGCTGTGCCTCATCCCCACACAGTGTTACTGCTAATCTTTGAAACAAAGTGTATGGAAGCTTAGGAGAGCCTTATTTCAGGAGCGGACTCAGTGCTGTAACAGTGCAACCACGGGAACATGTCTTCCTATTTAGAGACTGGTATTCTATAAATGGAATGCATCTTCCCAAAAGAAGCTCTTAAATGACCATTTGGCAAAAGTATTTTAAAAACTTTGTTGTTCCCCATCAAACCAAGATCACCATATCATTATCTTTAAAAAGTGCTGCCACTGCTTAGGAAGGAACCAGCCTGTAAGATAAAAAGAGGAAAATGTGCTCATTATAACAATGAACAGTTTATCAGGGTTTAGAGCTACCTGCTGGTGCCTTGTGTCAACCAAGACTACGGTGAACTACATAGTGCAAATAGCAGCTTAAATTTTACGAAGAAGGTTTAGGGAAAAACTGAGTTTTTTTCAAGGAAATATTTTGAAGGATGGAATAATAAATAATAAATAACCTTTCTCCTCTAGCTAGGCATTACAACATCTTCAGAGGGAAAAATCTTGCTTAAAGGGGCTGACTTCAGTCTGGAGCCTGTTAAGATAAACTGTATTTAAACATCAAAATTGCAGAAACTTGATTTCTTATGACCACTGTTGCCATCTGTTCTGACAGTTCTAACAGAAAAGGGAAACTATCACTGAAGTTCACAAGCCTAAATGATTTTGATGTGCGTCAGTATTTACTTGGTTTTTGGTGCTCAGATTAATGTAGAATTCCCAGCAAAAGCATGAAACAAACAAGGAGCATTTTGAGTTGGAACTCAAAATTGGCTTGCCCTGAAATACTGAGCCCTTATATCTCTGTTTGTCAGCAGTTCCCTGTGACATTCCAGTATGGTGAGGATTTCATATTTAAATAGCAAGGGAAGGTTTCCCTACAGAGATTAAGAGAGGGAAAAGCAAATAATCCAAATACCAGAGACCATGGTAGTGACTAGTCAGCAAGCCAGAGCAGCAGCTTAACCAGGTTTCTACTCCTGTTAATCAGTTTAGGTGACAAAAGTAAAGGCCATGAGTCAACTTCCTCAATTACATGAAGACATTCTTTCAAAAGCAGGTACCTGCATTTACATTTCCAGAAAACAAATCAAATTAGTTTTTTGATTTAGAGTTACAGGCTTCAATTCAAAGGTAATAACCTTTTTTTGATGTCACTTTGGCTCTTATGACAATAGTGAAGTATAATTTTTGTTTAGGTGCCTAAACTGGATGACCCTTGGTCATCAGGAATGTGCACTGAGGGAGCGGGCCCAGGGGCAGCAGCTGGATTCTGCGCACTTGTGAAAAGCCAAAGCAGAGCCTCATGAGGGTGTCATTGACAAGCAGCCTCCCGAGCACAGACATGGCCAGAAGGCCAGGCTTAGGAGAAGCAGGCTGATGTTAACACAACCTTTATTATGCCCTATCAGGGCTTTACAGGGTGTGAAAGCACCCCTACCAAGGTCCACCTTTTCCTCCATCATCTGTGTGGCAGCCTCCAATGCTGCCAGGAAGAAAATGATCTACCTCTGTATCTGTTAGGGTGCCACAGCCAATAGCCACATCCAGTCCAGCACCTGCAGCTAGGCTTTAGGTGGCAGGAGCCAATATACCTGAGGCCTGCCATTGGCCCTGGAGGCAGATGACGGGCATGACAGTGCTGTGGATGTGAGGGATGGGTGTAGCTAGAGACACATGGGGACTGTGACAAGTCCTCAGTGCTGACAGGGACAAGCAGCAAGACACGGACTGGCTGGGCTGCAGCTGGAGCTGCCACAGTGGATTGGGAGTTCTGAACAAGACTCTGGTTCACCTTTATCTTCTGAAACTTTCTTCCAGCCAGGGTCATTAGACAGCAGGGTCCTTGCCTATGCTCATTGGTAATGGGTGGGAAGAGGGGGACTGGGAGAAGTCAGAGACCCTCCTCCTGCAGCCACTGCACCTGGTCAATTTGCTTTCATGGGGAAAAAAAGTATTTTCTTTACCTAACAGATTCACAGGCTAAAAGCAGCCCTCTGAAGGGGGAAGACCTTTGCAGAACCACTACTGACACCTGCAAATGATCTTTCAAGCATTCTGAACAATCTCTCTTGCAGCCAAAACAGGCACAACCAAACCCTTATGACAGTGTTCGGGGACAGCCAAGGTGTGTGTAAGATTGCAGCAGTGAAAACTACTGTGCTATACAACCACAGGAGGCTGCATATACAACTATACAACTGCTAGGAGGCTGCATCAAATTATTCAAGACCAAAGGGCTACCTCAAAATATGCGTTTGCCTGTGTTAGGCTAGTATATAGTACAGAAGTCTTGAGTTGTGTGGCAGCATCTTTGGTAAAGCCCCCGCTGAGAGGAGAACCTGACTGACACTGTCAAATTCTGCAGACACAACTGGAATGACAATGCTCAGTACAAAAGAAACCAGAAACACATGGGCAGAATGCCATCTAAAACATGGCTGGGAGTGTGTGGGAATGACCAGACTTACTTCTCACCAAATACACTAAACCATATCTGCTCCATCAAGTAGACAGGAGGTGTTATATTCTTTTTTCATCCTCATACTAATATTCATAATCATCTGGCTCATAATGATTCCTTCTGTAATACAATTGTTTTTATAAGAGAGAATTCACCTAAAGTGAATTGACTCCCTATAATTAGACATGACTCCACAATATTTTTGGAATTGTATTTCAAATCATAGCCACACAATTCCTTCAATATGAATTCAATTCCTTGAATATGAATCTCAAACCAGTAACAATGGTGGCAGTGATCCAGGGGGCCATGTCTGTGAGTGATGAATCTACATATAAAGTTTCTATTATTGTTATATGTTGTATGTTGTATGTTGTATATGTTATATGTTATATGTATTATATATTATATATATTATATATTGTATATTGTATATTATGTTATGTGTTATATGTTATATATTTTACATTTTATGTGATATTATATATATGATATTATATATATGATATTATATATATGATATTATATATTAATTTTGTTCATTTTTCAAGAAGGAAGCAATTGTTTAACATTTTTATTTAGTCTGCATCCAGTAGTTTGTTCTCTTTCAGAGAAACCAAAAAAAAAGCTAAAAAGAAGTAAAGAAAAATGGAAAGAAGAAAGAAGAAATTTAAAAAATAAGGCAAGGCAAGGCAAGGCAAGGCAAGGCAAGGCATCACTTTCCTTAGCTTTTTATTCAATTTTCAGCAATTTTTTATTTGACCTTCTTACTTGTGCTGTGATGAGATTCTAAAAGGTGCTGAATCTCTTGAAGGTTGTGCCATCCTGCAGTTAGTTAAAAATACCAGTAGAATGGATCACTGTCTGTTATTGAATGATCATTGAAGTGTTGTGCCATTAAGCAAACTGAAAAAGTGAAAACGTCTATTTCTAGAAAAGGAAATGCTTCTGAAATAATTCATATTCAGAGTTTTTATCAAAGGAAAATACACTAAAGTCCAAATATATCTGTTTATATTTAAAAGTTTAACTTTTCAAGATAAGGTTTTGAGACTAGCTTAATAAGATTAGTCAAAAGCTATGTGAAATTTTTTTTTCAGGTCCACTTAAATGTTTGGCAATTTCTTGCTCGTGGAAATTATTTCCCTTTCTGATTTCTCAGTTTGGCCATCTAATAAAAAGCAAAACTTACACAATCTATTCAAGAGGTTTCAACTCTGTTCTCAGTTATAGGCAAAGGGTTTGGCACTGGGCAATATGGCCTTCAGAGGTCGTTTGGTCAGAGTGCTGGCATTATTCTCTTGTGGTTATTCACATTGCAGCACTGATTTCTGTGTTGTCCAGTCAGCCCATGCCCACAGTCTCCCTTTGGAGAGCAGAGCTATGTGGGGATGGGGGGGCAGGATGATATTTACACAGACCTTTCATGCTCTTAACAGCAGGCAGAACTAGGGAGACAAAACACAGGGTGCTGAGGGTGAACCTCTTTCCCTTCCTGTAGAGTGAGTCCTACCAAAGACCAGAGGTGACTTTGCTGGCAGGTTGTGCATTTAGGTTAAGTGTTTAACGACCTACATTTGATGGAGCTGACGAGTGAGCCTGGGATTTCCTAGACAGCTCCTAAGCCAGTAATAAATTAGTAAGTCTTTCCCCATTTTCTTGGATTGTTAGAAAGCTGGATGAAAATGTGCAAGCAATTATGTCCTTCTGAGCTCTTCAAATGACTGTACCATCCACACCCTGTAGCTAAGTCCCTCTCTCTGTCCGTCTGAGATTGTCAGGGGGGGTGGTTCTTTCTTCCTGAAGCAGAATGTGTTGTAAGGTCTCCTGGGATGGCAGAAGCTTCGTGCACACAATGTGCCTTTGCAGATAGAACTAAACCTTCCAACTCAGTGATCTTATTACACATATGTGTGTTTGTTTTATAGAGGGATACAGATGTATAGGGTATGCATAAACAAATTAGTTTTCCTTAGTAATGAGCACTGCTTCTGACAGTGCTTTTTTCTTTTGTTTTTAGACTCCAGGATGTGGCACACTATAATGCATGCTTCTGTGTTGTTGCTGAAAAAAAAACCCCGCTGCAAGCGGGGGTATTTGTCTACTTTCAAGGGGGGTTGTAGACCAAATATGGCCCAGGCCTGTTTGATAGTTCTCTCGTAAATGAAATGATGAGAATCCTCTTATGACTAGGAAACATTCCAGAGCCGGAGTGTAGGGTTACACAATGGTACAGTGTCTTGCCCCTGATTTATAATTTGAGAAGCAGATTGTATTCAGACAGAATGTGAGTTGAACAATGAGGTTTCTAGTCCTGATCTCATTAACAGAGATTTATACCAAGAGGCTATTGTATCTTGTTCTTTTGCTTTGCCATGCCAGCAAACATTCATAAGGTTATTTAAAAAAGAAAGCTTCTGTCACACACTTGAGTCAGAAAGTTCTCAGGAAAGTAGCTAGTCACATACAGAGTGGTCTAAATCTGCACTTAGATAAGGCTTAACTTTCTGGCCTTAATAAGTCTCAGAATGATTACTTGATGAAACATCATACTCAAGCTTATTACATGTAAAGATTTCTGGAGACATGGCTTAAAATGCCTTTTCACATATTTATGTTTGTTCATGGTTGGGTCCCTCTAAAATAGCTTAATATTTGCAAATCATCCATAATCACCAAAAGAATGTTCTTTCAGTGCAGAAAAACCAACAGAAGCAACCATAACATCTTGAGAGCTACTTTCCCTCCTGCTGGCCCAGACCCTCTGTGCTGAGAACATGCTCTGTCAACAGCCAAGCAGTCATTGTGCATCCAGAAGATGTACAGCACATTAATTAATATTTCAATAATGCTGCCAGGCAATTTGGCCTGATCACCACTAGAAAGAAAATGGAGGATCTTTTCCACACTCACTGTGCTAGAAAAATAGACTGGCCTGTCTTTATGTGTTCACAACGCATCTCTGAAGCCTGCAGACCAATTCTGCTCAGAGAACCTCAGCAGGAGGCTGTCTCGGACTGTCACAGCAAGACATGAAGTCATGCAGAGCACAGCAAAATCCAGCATGGCTCTTAGGAGATTAAAGGGCACTGTATCTGGAATACAGGAGGCATCTGGCTTCAAAGTGCCACACAGCTGTCATCACCACTTTCTCATACTCATGTGAAACATGGACAGCTTATCATTACCACGGCATGTGACTTCCCAATTTCACCTGCACTGACTACTGTGCTGTTGCTGGTATAAATAAGCACACAGCGCTATTAGCCTGTTATTCATGGTCCTGTCAAATATCAAGTGCTGTAGTAATACTCTTGTGAGCTGTGTTCTCCCAGACAGCTGATGCACATGTCAGATGAGAGGCCCCTCAGTCCCAAATTTGATGGCCAGTTTCTACCTATTAAGCATCAGAGAGTAGGTGAGGAGACAGGGCAGCAGAAACAGGACAGGCAAACCTTCAGAGGGTAGCCAGGTCCACATCACACAAAAGTGTTGCTTAATAGCATCTCCTGTTGCAAAGAACATGGATTGGCAGACTGCACGTAGAGAAACGCTCTGCAGTACAGGGGCATGGAGTACAGCAGATGTACAGATTGACAGCACAGATTGACACACCTTTGGTGTATTCAGTTTGTACTGTGACAATGGGACTCAGTAGAGGCACAAGAGCTGAGCCTCTGCATGTTGGATGAACAGCAACAGTCATCCTTAAATCCTGTGGTGGAACTGTAGCTGGACCTTCCTTTTGGTCTCTTCTGCCTGAACTCCCAGAATAGTTTAAAGGAAATTATACAACATCCTCTCATCAACTCCTGGCGTCAGTGTTACAGAAGCGTTGCACAGAATTTTTTACCTTAATTTTTCCAACACATTTTGAAATGGATTCAGGTTATCTTAGCTTCCTATCATGTACCTTTGCTCTCTGGTAAGCCTGGGGAAATAGGAACATGTTGCTCACTTTTTCTGTGCCCTTCAATGTTTTGCAAGTTTTTCTAGAGTAGTTCAGACTGTACTGCAGTAGCAGCTTGTCTATCAGTGACTTATCACTGAATGCCAGACAGGCCAAATATGGAATACTTAGGATAGGAAAGAATGACATTTTCTAGGCAATATGTGAATGATAAGCCTTAACTAACTTTGGCAGTCTTATGCTTAATCCATACCTTTTTTCCCTTGGCTGAATGTTTGGTGTTAAGTGATAGAAAAAGGTGACATTTTCCTTCTTTTTTCCCCCTCCAAATGTTTTAACTATTCTTTATCTCCTTTATTTATGCTTCCTTTCTTATGAAGAGCTGGAGAGACAATCCCAACAGTTTGTTTTATTCCAGTTCTTCTGTCAAAGGGCAATGATCTGACAAGGCAGTGCTTAAAGCAATGAATCCTATGTTAAATCTTCACAACAACAAAAAAAAGTTTTCAATTGCCTTCTGTGTTTACCTTCTTGTTCTCATCACCATTCACAGCCAGTGCAGTGCTCACAGCAGGATCACCCAGCCTCCCCTCTGAAAATGCCTTTTCAATGTTTCTGAGGACCTAGCCCCAGAGTAAGAAAAGCAGGGCTGAGGTCAAGCAGGAGAACTCTAGGAGAAAGTTTCTGTCCTCAGCTTTGGAGACAAACTCCACAATATGTCTTCTTAAATCATATTTTTGTATTCATGCAGTCAGTATGAAAAAGCCATGTTATTATATCCCCATACTTTGATTTTGAAAAAAGGTAAACTTGATATAAAGGGTCCTGCTGGTAATAGCAAACGATGGCAAACTCCCTGTCTGAAGATTAGACCCCTGCACAATAGGCTACCAGGGCCAGCTCCTCCACCCTTTGCCTTGCTCAGAAATGTGTGTTCCACATTAGCTGCACTTGTTACGTGTCCTCCATGGGTACCTCATTTTTCCCAGCACTCAGAGACAAGTAGATTTGGAGTCTCAAATGCCTTGGACCAATGATTTATGCTGGGTAGTCTGTTAACTCAAAGTAGTAGCATTTCTGTTCATGGGTTAGTACCAAACTTCGGGTATGGATTAGGTACTGGGCCTGTGTCCTGACCTTGTGTATCCCTTAAGATACATGCACATCATTCTGAATCTTCCAGAGGCTAATACCCTTTGGGGAACTAAATCATTAGTCCTGGCTTCTAGTCACTCTAAAATAGATAAATAGATAGACCAATAGTCATAGCAGCTGTGCTGGCTCATTATCTCAATGAATTAGGAGAGGGAATAGGAATATAAAAGACTTCTCCCTGTTCTCAACCCTGTTGAGGTTATATTCCAATCTTATAAATGAATATCTGTGTCCTGACTCTGAGTCCTGCTTTTGCAGTGGTACAACCACATGGTCCAATCTCAGTGCCCTTGAACCCCTATGAGGGCCCTTGCTCACAAGCTCTGATAGCTCATGTTAAAATCACAGTGTCATTTAGGTTAAAAAAAAACCCTTAACCTTATTGAGTCAAACCACTGAGCCACTTGAGGTGTCACAGACCCAATCTGCCCATCCTTCCCTCTGTAGATTTGCATCCCCATGGCTCAGCTGTACTCCACAGCCTTAAAACATGTTAATGAACACCCAGGGCTGGGACCTGAGACACCTCAGGGCATTGACTCATGAGCCTTGTCATGGACAGCACGGAAGTAAAACAAGTGTTTTCCAGGCTGTCCTCAAGGGCTGTTACATAGGGGACATTCAAAGAAGAAATAATTGGTTAGAAAACACATACTTGCAAAAGAAAGAACCCCTATATTGTCTCAGTACCCACCCACCTTCTCCTTTTTTCAGGGATCTGGTAGATGTTTTATGGTCTTCTGCCACGAGTGGACAACAGGAAAGGATAGGAAATGGCACTATAACAATAAACACTACACAGGGACCATTTCCAACAAGGAAACTGCTCCTGGCACTGCATGACACACAGTGGCTACACAGATACATAAATGGTGGCTACACAGATTAATATCTCCAGGATTTATGATTGCAGCTAAAATATTAAAGTATTCCTGTTTTCTTCTCAGTTTAGTCCTATTTTAAACCTTTTTTCTCTGTTTGTGCCACTAAATCTGCTGCCATATCAATACCTAAGGAAAATGGTTGCTGGGCCAGAAGCTTCTGGATCCAAGCTTTGGCAGGCTGCAAAGGAAGAGAGGAAAGGAAAATGAGTTTCAAATTCAGCAGCTATGGCATTACCATTCCCAGGAGACCGTGCGGCAAGGTGCAAAGCTTGCCAAAAGCCATTTGGGTACACATGGTAATTTGAACAGCAAGATCTACTGAACTGTCTCCAGCGCAGCAGTGGTCTAAGTCTATTACATACTGATCATATAGGTCCAATGCAACTGTCCTTTGTGCATATGAGTTGGAGAGAGCATATTGCCCCTAGTTTTGTTTTACTTTTTATCAGCACTTGTAGCAGACTGTCTTATCTCTTCTTTCACCTAAGAAAGCTGTGGGATACATGCCATTTGAGAGATTTTGTACAAATATCATAAAATTGAAGAATCATGGAATAGTTTGGATTGGAAGGAGCCTTAAAGACCACCTAGCTCCAAACTTCCTGCCGTGGGCAGGAAACCTTCCACTAGACCAGGTTACTCAAAGCCCCATCCCAAGTGGCATTTGACACTTCCAGGGATGGGGAGTCCACAACCACTCTGGGCAACCTGTGCAAGTGCCTTACCACCATCACAGTAGAGATTATTTTTCCTAATATTTAATCTAAACATTGCACTCCTTCAACTTAAGGCCATTTCTTTTTCTCTTATGGCTGCCTATGGCTGAATAGCCTTGTGAAAATTTCCTCTCCAGACAGCTTATAAATCTCCATAATTTGCATTATAGCAACTCAAATGATAAGATCATCATCAGGACAAGCTTTGCCTGAATATCATACAGAAAACTGTGCTGAAATTGTTTTAAGAGTGGCTCGTTTCCACTCCTCATCCAATATTAAAAAACGTTGAGACCAGTTCTAAGTTGTTCTGAATCAGCCTTTAACGGAGGAACAGAGACCCCACACAAAAGAAATATGTACTTTCGATCCAATACCAGCACAGTGTGAAGAAAGTCAGTACCATCTTCCTGCAGAATGCCTAGTGGCTCTGTTTTCTGAGGTCTGGTTATCTGGGCTCAGTTTTTCCAAGAGAAGTAAATACTTTCATCTATCTTTTCAAGTGGCCTTTGTTGGCTAGTAAGATTTGCATAAACAGGCAACTCCAGCAAAACATATTTCAAGTTCCCTATTGGTCAAAGATTGCTAACCGAAACTATATGCAAGACAAAATCTCTTGATTAAAAGTTTTGATGAGGGAGATTATTATGAGACACTATATTCAATTTATGTAAGTATGATTATATTCTAAAACAGTCAGATAAAATAGATCAGATGTCATTTGGAGAGTCAGATATCCCTACTAATTCAGTATGCTGATAACTTAGACTCTGTTACTCACAGGTTTTTTAAACATTGGGGGTCTATACCACATGGAGGGTAGCATTATAGAAGATACTTTTCAATATTCTTATTATATCAAAACACGTAATAATAGTGTCTATATACAAAATTGTATATAGTGTATATATATACTAAATAATATAATGTATATATACTAAATTGTATAGCTCTATTATATGTTGCTAAAAACATCATTGCACATTTATATGGGGTCTTCTGCAACATGGGAAGCCAAGGAAAAGTTTGAGTTTTGTGGCTTGTTGCATGGAGCTAGGAGTATAGACAACATAGGAGACTACTTTTCTTTTGAATGTAGAAGCAAGATGATTCTGAAAAGTGGCACTATTGTCTGCAAAGTACTTTAATTTGGATTTTGTGCTATTGATAAAAATCCAAATTAAAAACAAATATGTTGCAATTAAATCCTTATCAGAAGTGCTTTTTTATTCTGTTTTTTCCTTCAATTTGAAAGGCGAGAAGGTGAAATTAAGTATTCAATATACTGAGATGAATAATTGTTTGTACAATGTTATAATAGTCCAAGTAAGGGACAGGGTTCAAAGTTCCCACTCATTTTAATGGAAATTATGTGTCCACATTTTTTTGAAAGTTTTTTAAATCTCAGGTATGGTTTATTAATCAGGCACAAACGCATGTGAATGGCACCTGAAAAGAGTAATAAATGCACAGAGCACATTGCAACAAATTGAGGTGAATCCAATAATCCAATGGCAATGTTTGGTTCAGTTCCTGAATACCAAAGTGTAAATCCTTTACAGAAATTTTGCAGAAAACACTTTAAAAGACAATATAACTCTGAAAATCATCCAGATTTTCTCAGTCAAAATTCTTGTTTAGTGATACATAGCTGTCAGCCACATTACCCTACTCCTGAGAGCTGACCACAAACACACAGCTTTGTGGCAGACCTGAACAGTCCTATCAATTTAGCTTGGCCCTGCATACAACATCTGGCCCATAATTAATACAGCATTTTAAGATCCATCTGGTACTATAAAATGCAAGATATATTAAACCAAATGAGTCTAAAAGTTACTGGGTTGGGCTTTTTTTATTTCTTCTGGAGAAAAAAAACTCTGAGGGGTTAGGGAAGATGGAGTTATTAATATATTTGAAAAAGCCAGAGTACTAAATTTGACATCTCTGCCAATTCCTCAGATCTCTTTTGTCCTTAATAAGACAGTGCTCACACATTAGCCTGTGGGGTATCAGATGGCCCTTTTGTGCTTATTCATCTCTCATAAAGAACGCGACTCCTGTGGCCGCTCGTGTTTCCTTTGGCAGCTGAGAAGCCGGAGATTTACCACGCTGTAAATCTGCAGCTGCAGCAGGGCCCAGGTCCCACCAGGTCCGTGGCCACTGTGTTTGCTGTGTGCTGAGGAGGGCCCCAAGCTGCCCCCCTTCCCCGGGCCACCGCGTGTCACCTACTCCCCACTGAGCTCTGCACTCCTACCCCTCACTGCCTGAGCACACACTGGGGGGACTGTGCGTGAGCAAAAGCTAGGCCTTGATAGACTACTTCTGCTGTGTATGGATTTATTCAGAAAGGGTGAAGAAAGTGTAACAACTAATTGTACGGCACCATTGTAGACTGAGGAATTATAAGTATAATAAATATAAATATATCTCCTATAAATGTGAAGAAATTACGTATGAGAATATTGCCAAGTGCTTGGAAATTTTAAGGTATGATCCCCCTGTTCTTAATATATCTGAAATAGGTCAGATGAATGAGTCCCTAAACATATTTGTTTCTAATGACTTGAAAAAGAGGTTACAGATGAGCTCAGCCATAAGCACCGTGTAGAAGTTGGGTGACACGTATGCTGACTTGGCAGACTTAGAAGAGGTCTACTGACTTTTTCTCTTCACTTTCTCTCTTGGAATATTGTGCTGGTTTTTAAAAAATAGATCTCAAGCTGAGATGACCAAAGTTGGTTATAAAAGGACATATAACATGCAAGCACAATGATCACCAATGCATATGCACCTGTGACACATCCTGTGCCAAACTGAACATCTTCCTGTAGACAAAACTTTGTTCAGTTGCAGCCAATTCTCCTTCATCCAAGTAACTTCAGTGTTGGAATTCCAAAAATAAATGAGAAATTGTGTTGCCAAACCTGAAATGAGAAAATTTGAGATATCTGCATCCTAATTCCTGATGTGTCCAGTGCAACTGGCACCCTGGGTGTTCAGAAGCTAAGCTGGCTTTGCATGGATCAGTTTGGCTGTATTTGTCAGTAAATAAAATAGATCAGAGCCAGTCCTCTGGCCCCCAAAGCAAGTGACACACTACAGCTTGCAACCACACAGCTAACCTCTCCTTTCACCTAGAGCAGGTGGCTTTATCAATGTTGCATTGGGGAAGAGTCCCAGGACTGTGCCACCAGTTAAAGTATACAGACAATCAGTAGGTCAGTGCCTAAACACATTTCCTCTAATCCCACATGTTTCCAGTGTAGCTATAGTGGCAGTTTAAGAGTCTAATAAAATACAGAGGCTCAGACATTCTGCCGAATGAATGTGGATTACAGTTTCCATCAGTCAGCCAGATCTTATGTCTGTGCCTGGGACATGGTTTAACCTCCACAAAGCTATCTGGCCATCAATAAGGGACAATTGGCTGTATTTTCAATATCATATCATGTTGTGAGCAGATCAAGGGAAATCAATATATTGCAGTAGGATGTTCAATATTTACTGTTAGTGGAGTTGAATATTACACCTTCCTGTTCTCTAGACTCAAGCTTTTAGGGCAGAGTTTTCAATATTACCTAAATATTCTTTCCAATTCAACCTAACCAACCCCACTACAAAAGTTGGAGTTACTTTAGATGGAAGATTCAACACAAAGGAAAAATGTTATTTCAAATTTAGTAAACACAAAGTGTATCTATACTATCTTGCTGGTGTCTGCTGGATTTTTCTGCCTGTTATCTCCTGATTGTTCACGCTACTTGAGAGTTAGTTCACCCCCAAGCTTAATTCTGGAGAAAGGTTAGTTGTTTATGGGCTGGGAAGAACTAGGCAGAGAGCAGGAGATAGTGTGTGCCAGTGTCCCACCCCCACACTGCACGAAGATACAGTGTGTGACTCATGTCGGGTTTGGCTTCTCCCAGACTAACCAGTATTTCAGATGGCCTCATGTCCTAAGCCACCCTTGGTGTTACACAACAAAAAGACATATCTGGCAGCCTGCAAAGCAGCTTCCCAACAGCAGCCCAGGGCAACATCTTAAAAGGACCACAGCCAAATCAAAGTCTCCATTGTTGGGAAGATTTCTTAGCAGTATTTTATTATACTGGGTGTCATAGCACAGTCTGGTTTTATGCAAAGAGGAGTAGAGCTAGTTTTATTCCATAGATCTCTCTGTATGTCCATGTATATGCATATGAATTTTGTCTCCCAGCTGTGTTTGTGTGTACGTACATGCAGGAGGGGTAACCAACCCTTGGGTGCAGGCAGGCACAGCTGTCTAGGCTGTACCAACGTACATGTGATCCTTGTAAGCCCAGCTTTCAACAGAATTCTTTGTGATTCCTGATTGCTCTGGCCATGATCTTGAGAAGCAGGTCTCTACTTTGCTGCTCCAGACATGAATACCCCTGAAAGTCTCCAGGAGGAGCCTTCTTTCTAGGCTCTGCCATGTACCCCTACAGACTCAGGGAACAGGCTTCCCAGGGCAGCGGTCACAGCACCAGCCTGACAGAGTTCAAGAAGTGTTTGGACAATGCTCTCAGGCACACGGTGTGATTCCTGGGAACGGTCCTGTGCAGGATAAGGAGTCGGTTGGATGGATGCACTATCACTGGTTCTCCAGTCGCTTGTTTATAAATTTTCACACACTGGTTATCTTTTTCTTTAGGGAATATCTATACTGCCAAACCAAAGGGGACAGGTAATGAGCTCAGGCATTCACACTTACTGTCCCACTGCTTAATTCTTACTGTTCTCCTTGACTCTGTTTTGGAGCCCTTCAGCTGCCACTGAGAGAAGCCAGTTTTGATGGAGCTGACCCTGTGGAGTGTGGACACAAGCCAGTCAGTGCTATTCAGCTTGAAGGCTTGAATCAACTCAGCAGTATAAACACAGCCAAACAGTCTGTATGGTCAATGAGATGAAAAGGAGCAAACAATTCTGATTCCGTTTAATGCCAATTTACGGCTCTTAACATTGCCTTTCCCACAAATCAAGCAATTGTATTGTCTAGCTGAGGGCTTTTGTCCAATGACAGGATGAGAGTCTGAGAAATCTGTCTGTTCTGATAATGTTGCAGAGAGTGTTCACATTTACTATCAAGGCTTCACTAGGACATAGTCAACATGTTGATTTTGCTAAAATAAATGTCTGGAATAAAGGAAGACACTAAAAATAAACATGATCCTAGGAAGGGCACTCACTTTATTTTTGCCCAGAGAGGAAGAGGTGCAGCTTGCCAGCCTTTTAAGTTGGTTGCTAACCAAATAATAAACAGGAATAAGATAATTCTGACTATGTTTTCAATTACCTTAGGGAATTTGATGCCAAAGAGTTTGAAGTTTTTCTGTTAACATCTGAATACTTCTATGCAGGGGCCACCTTACATATATATGATGACCTTCAGTGCTTCCAATGTAATCAAATTTCTTTTACAGATTCATAGAATAATTTGGGTTGCAAATGACCTTTAAAGGTCATTGTACTGGTTTTGGCTGAGATAGAGTTATTTTTTTCATAGTTGGCTTGAATGGGACTGTGCTTTGGATTTATGCTGAAAAGTCTGTTGATAATATAGAGATGTTTTCATTGTAGCTGAGAAGGGCTTATGGAGTCAAGGCCTTTTCTGCTCCTCACCCCATTCCACCAATGAGGATGCTCAGGGTGCACAAGGGGTTTAGAGGGGACACAGTCAGAACAGCTGCCTCCAACTGCCCAAGGGATATTCCAGACCAAATGGCATTATGCTCAGTATGTAAAGTGGGGAGAAGAAGAAGGAAGGGCTGGAATGTCAAAGTAATGTTTGTGTTCCCAAGTAACTGTTACACACAATGGAGCAATGCTTTTCTGGAGACGACTGAACACCTGCGTGTCCATGGTAAATGGTGAATTAATTCCTTGTTTTGCTTTGCTTGTATGTGTGGCTTTGCTTTTCATATTAAACTGCCTTTGAATTAACCCATGAGTTTTCTCATTTGCATTCTTCTGATTCTCTCCCCATCCCACCAGGATGGGATGAGCGAGTGGCTGTGTGTTTCTCTGATTGGTTTTGTGATCATCTTCTGGACCCACTGCAACAGGTCCACACCTTTCCTGTGCTGAGGACCACTAAGCTGCATGCAGCACTGCAGGGGGAGTTTCACAAGAGCTCAGCAGAGGGGCAGAATCACCTCCCTCACCCTGCTGGCCACACTGCTTTGGATACAGCCCAGGATACGACTGGCTTTTTTGGCTGCAAATGCACATTGCTGGGTCACTGCATGTGGCCTTGCTGATCTTGGTGAGGTTCATATGGGCCCACTTCTTGAGCTTGTTAGAGTCCCTCTGGACAGAGGCCCATCCCTTAGGCATGTCAACAATGCCACTCAGTTTGGTATCATCTGCAAACTTGCTGGGGGTGTACTTGATCCCACTGTCTGTGTTACTGACCCCAGCAGGACAACAGCCTGTGTGATACCTCCTGTAGCTGGAGGAAACTGGTGATGAAGAAGACTTCACCATTGGGCTTCCCTTGATGGGGCAGCCTGTAGGAGAGACCAGCCATGAGGTAGGTTCCCTCTGTTGTCTCAGTATCTTGATTCTTACCCATAAGCTTTCAATCTGTTTATGGCTATTCTTCCAAGAGATCTCTTCCTGCTCTATCACACACACCCCTCTTGGTATAGAGGGCAACCCCTTTGATCCTCCTTCCTTGCCTGTCTGTCCTAGACAGCCTGCAGCCATCAACAGCCACACTCCAGTCATGGGATTTGACCCACCAAGTTTCAGTAATGGCAACAGTAATGGCACCTTAGAGCCAGATGATTTGCTGGAATTACAGTTCTCAGGACATTCAACATCAGAGATCTAATTGTCTGATGACAAATAAAAAGATGCATCAGTGTGAAAAATTTCTTCCCGAAATCCCTTGTTTATTCTTTGTACACTCTGCTATTCTTGTAATAACTCTCAATGTGTTCTACATCTAACTTTTAAAAGTATGTTCTGTAAAATTTTGTATCAAGATTGTAAACCTAAGTATCCACAAAAAGTGATAATTTTGCATGTCAAGATATTTATGTATGAAGTTCTCTTACAAGCCTTTTGGAAAAAAATCATTGTATTTCTTTGTGCTTATGAAATAAGGAAATGCTTACAAGGTCTATAAAAATTAAGTGGTGCTTTCTGAAATGTATGGAGATCTCTAAATAGAATTGTGAAGTGTCAGATTGTGTAGCATTCTGAGAGCATTTAATAGATCAAGCTCTAAAGGAAGTTATGGATTTATCAAGAGCATGTGAACCTTTCCCTACTTGCTGTGTCTTGGATACAGCTTGAAAACCCTTTACACCTCTCCTCCAGATTACAAACTCTTTTATTGTATGCACATGTCTGTCTGGCACAATTAGTCTATATTTTGGCATGGACCTTTTGGTCTATTGTTATATAAATAATTTCTTTAAATGTTAGTTCTCTAAATGTTCTCTAAATGTTCCTTATGCATTTTTTTCCTAAGAGGGTCTTAGTACCCAAACATTTACCACTCTAGTCTAAATATTCCTCAGCTGAACTACAACATGAATAGGAAGAGAATTGCAGCTTTAGAGAAAATGGCAATGATCCCATTGTTCCCTCTGTGAGCCAGACTGTGCACTGTAAATCATGCATCCCTCAGAAGAAAAGCCTCACATCCTTCTGCCAGGACTTCTGATTATAAAGTTTGTAGTTGAAAACTTTAGAAAATCGCTTCTTAGCTTGAGCTCTTGCAAGTAGAGTTTTAATTTAGACATTGAAATACAGAAAATATTCAAACCAAAAGCAAAAGGTTGCCATTTCTCTGTCAAACTCATTGCTAAGAAATAAAAGCAGATTATTTATTCTTCATCACGTCAATTGAACAGAAAGGAAAATTCAGTGTCTTTTGCAGGGATGAAATGGATTGGTTTCCATCAATTTCATAGTGTGTGGCTCAGTTTGGCTTCTTGCTATTCCAAGTAAAAGGTATATATTCTTGGAAACATTTTAAGAAACCATTTACATTTTATTTTATTCAAATGAAACAGTGCAGAATAAAAAAACACAAGTGAGACTCGTCACTGGCTCATATCTTGGAGTGAGTTTGTCATTTCCCCATCAGGACAGTATTGTTTTAGTAACTGAGACGTACACGCTCACTTGGAGAGCTAAGAGGATGCTCTTCTTGTTCATACTGATCCTTTCAGAATGGAGTCAAAGGGAAACCAAGATTGGTGCTTATGTCATAACTACATGGCATGATTTTTAAGACTCAAGGACTGAAAGGAGGTGCAAACACATTGTGGGGAAGTATAAGGACACATTCTATAAGAATCTTCTGCGCTTGCAAGAATACTATCCTGCTCTAGTTGCTGTAGGACAGTGTTCTGACCCTTTTGTTCAATTTGCAGGTGCAAATTTATTCTCACCAGATAAATTACAGAAGCAAAGTAGTGTACATATCCTTTTATCTTCTGGCATCTGTAGACAAAGTGATGAGCTCTCTGATTAGGTTTCCTACCTGAGGACATGCACAAGATTTAGGCCACACACTTCATGCCCATAAACAAGAGCTCCACCTCTCCTTTCAGTCTTGAACCTGCATCTGGGGGGAGGAATTGCTTCCTTCAGTGTGGATTCTGAAGCCTAATGCTGTCAGAAGATTACTATTCAACACTACAAAGCAACCACACTGGAAGCTTAGAATAGAAAGTAGGGAAGAAAAACACCAGCTGATCCAGGAGGAGGAGTTTGCAAAGATAACATTGCAATCACATTCACTAATATGTTATTTTACTCTGTTGTGTAACTGTAAGCTTTGGAGAAGCAGGCTTGCATTAGATAATCTCCGTTTATATGAATCAAAACCAAAACTGTGAATTCTGAATAAAAGCCCTCCTAGTTTCCTGTCACCAAAAAAACACTGCTTGGTAGAATAATAAGAACCTGGGTCTTCCCTGTTCTGTGAATTCAAGATAGCTCTATTGTGCAGATAGATGTGGCTTTCTAAACTTCATATTGTTGTTCTCAGAGCCTAAAATTTCTAACTCTAATGAGAACTTCAGCCTGGCACTGAGGGAGAAGCCTGGACACTTGGTGACCTCCACCATAAGCTGTGGAACACAAGTTATAGATTTTCAGCTCTGCCCTGGGGGTCTACATTGGATTTTTCTGTCTCCTGGAAACCCTGTCTTTTGTGACACTGAAGAAAAGTTCCAGACTCACCAACAGATTTGAATTAAGCACAGAGTTTCTGGAACTTAACCAAAAAGTTTTTGTTTTCCTGTTTCTTCCATAGAAAATGTAGACATGTCAAGTTTTCCTTCAAACTAAGTGACAGTTTTGTTTTGCCAACACCCCTTTTCCTAAGCTGACCCTATGTTTGACTTCAGGCTGTGTTGCCTTAGTATTCTCAAAATAGATATCCTTGAAAGTCTACCCTCACTCTTCAATTAGTCCTGATTGCTACAGCCTGTCTCTTAGGTTAAGTAGAATAACAAGAACCTTTTGCTTCAGACATTTACATGGGTGCATTCTGTTCCTCTGCACTTATTATGCTTAGGTCCCTAGACATGTTTGTTCGTCCTAGAGTTGAATTTGTAGAGATGAACTAGGACAGTCACAGCACCTGATGGTTAGCAAGGAACCCATTATTGCCAGGTGTCTGGAAGAATCTTTATCTCATATTGATCAAAATTACGTCAAATTGCACGAAACATCTCTGCCTTTTCCATGGCAGGAGGTACTGGCATCACCTTGAGAAAAAAATGTCTTGGCTGATAGTCTATTGGCAGCTGTGGAAATCATAATAGTGGAGGGAAACAACAAGATAATTGGCTGGAAAATTTAAAAGGTAGGAAAATTTCCCCGCAAAAAAAATTTCTTGGTATTTACTTTATTTTTATGGACAAGTCTACAACAATCTTAAACTTGAATATCTGTCCTAGGCCTATCAGGATTCAAAGTGTAGACTTTCCTCTTTGATGTGACTTCCCAAGCTCAATTCAGTAAGCATTCCCTGAGGTGTCCCAGTAGAGAGAATCCTGCATAAAACAAGAGAGACAGTGGCTGTGTCACCCTTCTCCTTTCATCGATGTGGATTTTACCCATAGGGGAAATGTGCATTCATGTGTTGCCTTTTATAACCTCCAGATCAGAGGGCAGTATAGGACAGGTCTCCATCAGTCTCACTCCAGAAAGTGTCTGTTTGGGTAGAAGTGCTACACTTGTTGAGCTGAAGAGCATAAAAATGACCCCAGATTTAGCAGCCAGGGTTTTTAATTGAAATCAGGGACACTTCAGTTCAAGGGCATATCTCAGTTCTCATCATTCATATGGAAGTTGTCCTTTTGTCAGATAGTTTCCAGTTTGACAGTTTAGGCATCTTTCTGCTTGGAGTGGGTCTTTCCAAAGTAGCAGCTCAGACATATAACTAAAAATCTGGATCTTAGTCACCTCAGCCCAACAACATTACTTTCTCTGCCCTCTGTGGTCTAGTGTTAAATCACTTGCTTAGATTGCAGTAGAAGCTTGTGGTCACATTGGGAACTGACTTCAGTTCTGCAAAGCCCAGAAGAAGCAAATTCACAGTGGAGCCCATCTTTTCCTCCCCTGCCTAGGAAGAATAGGATTTCCCTACATGACTGAAAACAATAGCAAGAAAAAATCTGCATAGGAATTTAGACCAGTTTAATGGTTTAAAATAAGTTCACAAATAAATAAGGCATTTTATAAAGGTCAAAGAACATACCCTGTAGTTCAGCAAAAATCTCATAAATTTAGTAAACAAATCCAAAACCAAAACAGTTTCTCCACCCTTCCAGACTGGATCAGGGTTTAGATTGCCAGTCTCTCAGACAGCCTAGGTTAAGATCCATGATTATGCAATGAAGGATGCTTGTCAGACTGAATGGAAGATCACATGTGGGTACCTTATTTTATAATGCTTCATAAGCTTTGTTTAAACAGTATAAACAGCAGACAAAGGAAAAATTCATTTTGCAATAAAAGCTATTTTTACAAAAGCAAAAGTCACATGATCTCTTACCCAGCTTTTAAGAGAGCAACGGAACTTGCTTTGCCTGTCAGCCCTGAAAAAAGACTGAATTTAATGTCAAAAACAGAGGTCTTGATAGGCAACAGTGCTAAATTCTAGATCTTACATATTAATAACTTCCCTCCTTGCCTTAACCTCAGTCTCTGGATGAGAAAAAAAACCCACACAACCCCTTACCTCTTCATAGCTCCCAACTTTTACAGCAGCTGTGGACACCCTGATTTTTCACTAAGCAAAATTTTCAAAGTGAAATGTATTGATGGGTAGCTCACATACCTGACCCACATTCATATACATGAAGGAGGGAAATCAAGGTCTTAAATATCCTAACTTCAAACTATTTATGTTAGACTACATTTACATTTGTCATGATGTAACCCTTTCAACGTAAAATCCATATTGCAGGCAAACCTGTACTTGTTCATTGCTAATTTTAACACATGCACCTCCAAAGGCACCTCAATAATATTATTGGTAAATTATCCTTCTGGATAACAAAACACAGTTTCCTTCTGAAATGGAGCTTTCCTTTTCCCTCCCTGAAACATTTAATAAACTCCTCAAATGCAGTACTGCACCCTGTAAAACTGAATGTTGTATTTGATACACCAAAAATGGAAACCCTGTAAAGTCCCATTCAGTAAGACAAAGAGCCAAGAAATACCAAGGTGAATAATTAACAGAATAAGCACTCAAGGAGTATACATTGGTGAACTGCTCAGAACCAATCTGTACTTCAGCAGTCTGATATACAATATGCAAAAAGATGTTTAAATATCGGATTAATATTGCATCCCCTTTTCAGAGAAAAAAAAACTGGTGAAAAGATAGTGGTGATATTTCTGTCATCTCTTTGTAAGGAAAATCAACAACTCCCTGGCCTTGGTAGACAAAGTGAAGGTCGTGTGAGTGAGACATGAATGCCATGGCACAGAGAGCAGCAGAGGATGCAAAGAACCCTGAGGGTCAGTGTGGGTAAAAGGGACAAAGTAACCCAAGGCTGGGTACAATGTGAGAGAGTTGGGAGCAAGGGAGGGAGAAAGACGGGATCCTGTAGATATCTGTAATTTGCTCATGGGGAGAGAGGATAAACTGGTATGTACAAAATACTGGTGGGAAGGTAAGAGTCTTAGATGCTTTATTGAGAGTATAGGTGGAGAATAAGGTGTACAGAGCTAAGAGGGATAGTAGTGAGGAATTTTACAACAGAGGAGACAGCTGTGCTTTTAGTTTTGTTTTTCAGTTATGGAGCTTAGGATGTTTTGAGCTCACCTTATGGAGATTTATTCATCTCATCAGCTGAACAAATCTGTTCACTCTAATGACAGTACTGACTTGGAACTCAGTCCAGATGCCTCCACACAGCCACCTAGTTCCATCTGAGACAAAGTAGGGTATGGCCTTTCTGGAGCTGGCAGATACACCACTACTTAAGAGTAGACTCAGCCTCTAGCTGCCATTCCAGAAAACGAGAAAAGGGGTGTCTGGGGCAATCTGAAAACTACCTTGGGCATCTGAAATGCCTCTCTCTGCAATTAAATTGAGATCTTGATCTCCCTTGATGATAATGGAAGCTTTTCTGATCTGGAAAGACCTACAAACAAACACATAAAATAACGTCTCTGTACCTCCAGGTCTCAGCTCTCCCCTCTAAGTCTAGTGCCATTTAAAATTCCCACCTGGCCTCCAGCCACCGGTCTGGAGAAGCACAGGCCTTCTCTAGGTGTTGTGTAATATCTGACAGCCCCATGAAGATGTTCCAGCCTCCTTGAGAGGCAGACAAAAAGTTCAGGCAACTGAATCAAGCTTCCAGCACCCAGACTTTCACTCACTCCTACAAACCCCCAGATCACTGTCCAGAGAAAATCAGCACATCCAGTAGCCTGGTTCTGCTGTGCTTAGGCACATACAGGGAGATAAACTGTTATGCTTTAAAGGAATTTGTAAAAGAACACTTGAAGTACGGCTATACAAATAATAAGGAAAAAATTAGCCAGAAGAAGTAAAAAACATTTAAAAATAGGATTTCTGAAGAATTTGCAGGCGTAAATCCAAGATTACTTCAGTATCTGCTATTAGCCAGGCAGTCACTGGATAAAAGAAATGAAGAGTCTTTTGGAACTGAAATAGGCCCCAGAGTTG
This sequence comes from Prinia subflava, assembly GCF_021018805.1. Classification (NCBI taxonomy): domain Eukaryota; kingdom Metazoa; phylum Chordata; class Aves; order Passeriformes; family Cisticolidae; genus Prinia; species Prinia subflava. Next base: position 31,364,173 of record NC_086249.1, read on the forward strand.
TCCCCTCCTTCCTAAAGTCCTTAACCAAGAAATCCATGTTTGTGTTCTCCAACTACAACAGTAAAATATGATTTTTTACACAGTGAAACAGTTTCTGAGACACAACTACCCAGACACCTTGTAAGCTTTTGTATGTAAACTGTGCAGGAAGACTGTGTATGCAAGTATATGTTTGCCTTGTGGGCCTAGAAGAAATGGAGTAAATGGAGTATACTGCTGAACTGTCAAAGCATAAGGTGAATTTGAAACTGGGCATCTCGGTTGTTGTTTCTGTATACGATAAACTCATGTGCTGCTTGAAAAGGGGATTAGCAGCTCAGAAACCCTTTTTTCTTCTGCTTGTTTTAAAAGTAGTAGTGGCCCATATCTGATCTAGAGAAAGTGTTTAGACAGCAGCCTTCAAAGAAGGCAGTGAATCTCCAGGAGAGTATATAAATTGTAATTGAGAGATGAAACTTAAGTGTGTGAATTCTCCTCCTTTCCCTCTTGGAGTGGGAGGAATAGGCCTGGATGGTTTCACACACACTGGTGAGTTTCCTGGGCCTTGCTCTAATCTAACTGTGCATCTCCAGAATGCCATGTGTCTTTCTTGAGGACCAAAGAAATCTAGACATTGCAATGCTTGTTGCTTTGATACCGAAACTCACTTTATTATATTCTATTATTGTACCTATTACTGTAGGTATTAAACCTTACATATTTTTCTTTACTACTCTTTTCTAAATACTTTTTAAGATGTAAATTGTAAATGATCTATATTTTCTATATATATATTACTTTTTGAATTAAGCCTCATAATAGGCTGTAGTACATGTATAAAGCAATGTACCACACACCCTTTGGAAGCAGAGGTTATTAATGGAGCAGTCACTCAGATATATGAACCCAATCAAACTAAGACAGACAATAGGGACAAATCTGCCATAAACATAGCAACCTTTTAACCACACACTGTCAGGCAGCTGCAAGAGGGGGTTGCTCAGTAAAATCAGCTGAGCTGGCAGCCCAGGGTGACAGTGAAGTTAGTAGGACAGTGCCCTCCCTGACACAGCCCCATCCCACAGCACCCTAACCAGCAAAGCAGGTCTGATGACAGTGACCATGTTCAACCATGAGTCCAGATCATCAGACCAGTGCAAAGGGATGAGAGAGGTTGAATTGGAGGTCAGGCTCAGGACTGGTGTGTTTATGGCCAGGTGCACGCATGCTGTCCGTGCAGCTCCAACAAGAAGCTGGGGCAATGGCTGGGGCTGAAATGCAGTTCCCAAGCCAAGAGGATTAAGGTCCCATTGAGGTGTCTTACACTTCCGTCCCACCCAGCTGTCTGATCCAAGGTCACAGTAGAGTTAGCCTTGAGAGCAGCAGCCCTGCCACTAGGAAAAAGTGGCTGCTGAGTCTCTGTATGGTCCTGACACTGATCCAGAAATACACTTGCTAGGACAGCATCAGGTTAACTCAGGATGTGACAACAGCCCTAGTAGTTGAGGCACTTGAGATGTAAAAAGCTTTGAGCTTGGACTTCCTCAGGCTGAAAAGATGATAAAATCCTGATCTTCCTCTTCCTGGGTGGCCTCTAGTTGGTTGTCTTTTAAAAGAAAAAAGGTCTCTGCAAGCAGAGGTGTTAATTCCTGCCCTCACCTGAGGGCAGGAATCTGAATCTGGAGCAGACAATGACTCCTGCCTTGCAATCTTGAATTACTGCAGAGTAATGCTTGGGATGGTGGTGGAGAAAGGGGGAAATTCAGGTGTACCACAGACTTCTATTCACTGATTTAGATGCATTTTTATTTGGTTTCTAATTGGCCTCTGTCTCTCACAGATTTGAACCTGGAATCTTTTATCAGTGCAAGTAATTCTGTGCCTAGACACTGATACCCCATAAATCTTCTGCAGGAGCTGAACTTCACTGTAATGCAGAGTGCCTTTTATGCTGGGTGGTTCTAGTCCTCATTACAGCCTGGATGCAGGATCTGGACTTTAATTTACTCTCCATCAGACTTATCCCACAGTATTTTAACACTGGAAAGGCTAATTTATTTCACAGATTAATATATAGACTGATAATTACCCCTTTCCTCCTCCATTCGGCTCGTTCACAAGGCTTAACTATCCCTCAGCGATGCTGAAAATTTCTGCAGGAGGGAGGGAGGTGCTGCCATTCAGGTTCTTCACTACCACCCCAACTGGAACAGGCTGCTCCTCTGTCACCAGCTGACCTTTGCCTTAAAGACTGATGCACTTCACAGAGGTACAACAGGGCTGGTCCTCTGTAATTTGATTTTTGTTTGCCATGGAAAGGCTGGTTTGTTTGCTTTGCACTTAAGACCTGCAGTTTATTCAGGACTGCAAAACTCTTCAAAATCACACATAAGTAAATAAGAGGAAAACAAACAATGCTGAAAATTTGTCTGCTCAAAAGGGAGTAACTACCATTGCTTAACAGTATGTACTTACCAGACTTCATTTTACAGCAGAAAAATACATTTTCCACCCTCCAACTGTCTTCTGTGAGACAATAAAATCCTCAGCATTTTAAAAAACCAAGTTCAGTGTCTATGTTTAAAAGAGTACTGTGCCTGACTTTCTTCTTCAGGCTGTTGTTCATGACATCAGAGGATACTGAGGTCAGTGTTTAAACTGAAAGTCCCAATTTAACTTTTATTATTGTATGCTGCTTAAACTGGAACTACTGAATCATAAACTAAGATAGGTAAGTGGCACAACATTAAAGAAATTAATTCCATAGTTTGGAGTTTCCTGTCTTGATCCCTCTGGGCCAGTCCTGCAGTCCTTGCTCATTTCCTTACTCCTGATTCATCAAAGTGTTTAAACACTCTAGATTTCTGTGGGATTTTGAGCATATGCTAGTTGATTCAACACTTTAATCAGATAAAATCCTCACTAAAGTAAGTAGAATTTTTTTTCCCCTAAAGACCTAAAGTTGCAGTCTTTTGTTTGTTTGGTTTTTAAATCCTGCGTTTGAGTCCACACAACTTGAAATTAAGAATTTATGTGTTTGGTAGTTGTTGCTATGCATCAATCCCTGCCCAAACCAGTTCTTTCACTTTGGCTATTTAATCACTGGCTAGTAATATTAGTGGCAAGAGGAATTTAACAGATGGGGTAGTGCTGGAGTAGGTGGAAACTTGTTGAGAAGGTTATAATAATTTGTATCACATGTTACAACATTTTTTTGTATTTAAACACTGAGAAAGGCACACTTTTTATCACCTCTTGAGCTACCGTGAAAAATCTTTAACCATTTAAACATCTTGAGGTATACTGTAGCTTTATTTTCCTTCATTGCTTAGGTGTCAGCAAAATTTATCGGGGGGAAGAAACATGGAAGTGTGTTACAAAATGTTTGGAGAAAACAGAATGGAGAAAATATAGGGGAATGGCTCCTTAAATCTCACATACATAGCTGCTATACAGCAATTTGGAGTGCTGAACTGCAGCCCACTGCACTGTAAAAAAATTTAGTAAGTATGTAGTGAGCAATGAATTCTGCTGAAACTATGTTAACACAGGGCTTCTTAACAGGCTTATGATATCAATTTCTTCTGAATTCCTTTGGTACAAGCCTGTTTGATGAACGACTCACAAGTTAAATCTTTGGGAGCCTTTTAGAGGCTGATGAGACCAGGAGATGTGTGCCAACAGTTTTGAGTTATAATCAAAGATGTGGATCAGCTTAATCTTTATTTTTTTTTCTTTCCTTTTTTTTTTTTTTTTTTTTTTTTTAATTAGAAACTGACAAAAGCACTGCCAAACTTCTTGGACATGGGAATGCTGCTAAGCCTGAGCAATAGTTTAATGGGAAAACTACAGTTTTGGAAATTTGTGGCTAAGCAAGCTCAGGCTTTGGAGGGGGTGGGCTGCTGAAGGATATAGCATGAGATGTGCAGCAGCCTTAAATTCTCACTGCCTATCCTGCGAAGGGCAGGAAATTCCCCAACCTGTGCAAGGTGTCCCTTGCTTCATTAGACTTGAAGAAATCATTTCCTGAAGTAACAATGGTCTTTCCTTGAACTCCGACTGGAAGAGTTTGAAAGCACAGCTTTGCTATTCCCAGATGGCTCTGCATCCTGGGAAGCAGCAGCAGCCCTGATTTCGCTAGAAGTTCATAATTCATAACTTTGGCCTTTTCCTAGTTAGTTTTGGCGTTACGTCACTGGGGTGGCCTCGGCAAAGGCAGCACCGGCAGCCCCCGCCTCGGCCTGCTGGGCAAGCCTCCGTTTTCCTGGCACAGAGACAGGGAGAGAGGGGAGAAGGTTGAATTGAGAGATTTTGTAGGCAAACCACAAAGACAAGGGGGGCAGCCGAGTCTGCCGGCCCTCACGGGCGGCGGAACGCTCCTGAGCGGGGCCGGGCTGCGCGCCGGAGCGCCGCCGTCTCCGCGGCAACCGCCGGGCCGCGGGAAGATGTCCGCGGAGGGCGGGCGAGGCGCGGCCCGCGTCCTGTTCCGAGCCCTGCCGCAGAAAACCTTCTCCTGCCTGCAGGACAGGGACATCGCGGACCGACTCCTCAAATGGTGGGGGGGACGCCCGCTGCGGGATGCGTCTGTTTAGGGGCGGCGGTGGCACAGGCGGGCAGTGCTGAGGGCTGGAGCCGCTACCGCGCCCGCCGGACGCCCGCTCCCGTGGCGGCGGGTCCGGATCGCTTTCTCGCTCTCTCTCCATTTTTTTTTTTTTTTTTTTTTTTTTAATTTTTATTTTTAAATTTTTTTTATTATTTTAATTATTTTATTTTATTTTATTTATTCCCCCAAACCCCTTTATTTCAAGCCTCCTTGATATTTTCCAGGCAGGCGAACCGCGCCTTCCGAGGTGTGAGGCGTCGCTCCTCGCCTCCCACAGCGAGCCGCGATCCATTTCAGCTTCGCAGCGGGGCTGCAGCCCGGCTCGAGCCCTCCAACGAAGGGCTGGAGGCGCTTCAGACTGAGAAGGGGGTGGGAAATAAAGTGCAAGTGGTCAGAATAGGGCTTTATGTATGTCTTCAGAATGTTTAATCTCATTTTTTTCATTTCAGGTCCATGCAAGGCAGGATCACAGCACAAGCGTTCAGTTTTGACCAGCAGTTTAAGCCCTACCAAAAGGATGAGTTTCTTATGGTAGTTCTAAATCCTTTGTATTTTAAGTTGACTTCCCCTCCCTCCCCCTCATGAAATTTAAGGTACGGGAAAACTGCATAACAGTGCACAATGTAGCAGTGTTGAATGCTACTGGCCTGCTCACTGTCTCCTTGAAAGGAGGTGATTTAGGTGTGGTGCTCAATCTCTGACTTTGTGGGTTAACTGTATTGTCCAGTAAAAATATTTTAGTTTGCATTAATGTTACTCTGCTTTAAGAGGGAACAATTTAGTCCTTCAGGATTCCCAAGAATGGAAATCTGAACTGGATGCTGATCTTGGCTGCAGCGTTTCATGTTGGGAAGTCCAGCTAGCGTTAAGACTTCAAACAGTGTACACTCTCACAGCTATCAGTAAATTTCTCACAGTAAATTCACAGTGCAATTAGATGTGCATGTGCACCACATACCTGGAAATACAACTTTTGAAATTCATTGGATACCATTGCTTTATACTAGAATTTTGAACTCCCAGCTTTTTGAGACTCAGATCTCTTGCCAGTTTTGTTTCCTCCATTTCTGTAGTCTGCGAAGTCAAATCTCATCTGTTTGCAGACAGACAAAACCCCAAACCTGCGGTTTTAAAAACAGTGTGGATTTTACATCTGTTGTTTTAAAAACAACTCTTTGATATTTTGTATATCTACTTTATATTGTTATCCTGGATAAATAATTCAGCCTCTTTATATATTAAAAAAATTCACACAGAAATGCACCAATATTTATTTCAACTTCCACTGATAAATATTTCAAATTATTGAAGTTTACAAAATACCAATTTACCCTCTCAGTTCTTGTCTCTTTTAAATTAAAAATGTAAAGATATCGCTGTGAAGTTACGAAATCTGAAGAGGTGTGAAGTAATTGTGAATAAAGCACCAGTACATGTAATATCTGATCTCTCTGTCCCAGAGGGGTGATAAAGAAATTTAGTGATGCAGAAATTGAAAGATCCATCATTTCATTTTTCTTAGCAGTTTCTTCAGTGATTATTCATTCTGTATGCATATACATAAGTGTGGATTTTCTTAGTCAGCTTATCTATCATGGAAACTTGCCAGCATTAATATCTATCATGGAAACTTGCCAGCATAGTCATGTTGGCCAATAATTCCAACATTACTGTGCATGTCTCCTTTTAATTGATAAATCAATAAAATTGAATTCTTCAAATCTTACTGTGGAATATATCCTCCATCCCTTCAATAACTTATGAATCTCCTCTGCATCTGTTTAATAATTTTTGTGTGTCTTTACACTTCTCAAAGCTTCAAATTTCTTTAAAAAGGGTAAATTTTAAAATCATACTTGGCATTTCATTTTTAACTTCAGCAACACTGTATGCAGAGATAGAACTGTTTCATGTCTTCTCAATTTTCTGTACCTCCATGAATTTCATACATTTTTGTCTGTTCTTGGACTAAAACTGCTTTATTATAAAACTTTAATATTACATATATAAATGTGCACCTGAAGATACTCTTTATGTATAAGAGACACTGAGTTACAAATGCATGGATTGGGTGGTGTGATATTTAATGTAAAAACTGAAATATCATGTGGAATCTACTTACTAATTGGAGCCTTATAATTTGGATTGGAAGTATCCAAGGCACTATAATTGATGATTTTATGTTTCATTTCATTAACTTGTTTTCTCTTATTTGAATATTATAGGCATTTTTTAATGATCAAAGTGTGAACTCCAGTTTAAAGTTGCTGTCAGCTTCAGGACAATGGACTACATTGGGTAAATTTAGAATAAATTAATCTTAAATTTAAAAGCCTGTGTTTTACCTACTTTGCTCTAATTTACTGTTTTCTAATAATGACAGTTCATATTTGTATGTTTTCAGCTAGCCGAAATATCTTTAAAAGTTACTTATTACACTAAGTAAGAGGAAGAGATTCCACTTCTAGAATAAAATAACTAAACTGTCACCTTTTATGCCTTTTTCTTTTGACCCCTGCATTGTTCCATAAACCATAAAGCACCTGAAGCTTTTTATAAATGGTTTGTGGCATCCAGTTGACCTGGTCATGTGTCCAGACATAAACAACTGCATTATTTGAGGAATTATAGTAGTACCTTATTCAGAGAACATTTGGAGAAGGGCTTTCTTCTCTAGCTGCAATGGCCTGCCTTGGGACAGGTGTGAGATGATTGCTGTATTACAAATTAAAGTTGGGAGCAGGGGATTGCTGGAGCACAGCCCGAGCTGGTGTAAATCTGCTGTGTGTGCAGCCCTGGTGATGGAGGCACAGCAGAGCCCCAGGGGACAGGTTGCTCCACTTGCAGCCATGCCCTGAGGGTCACGTCAGCTTTGTTGCCATATCAGAACTTTCTGAACACGCTCCTTTAGGTCTGGAGAGGCAGATGAGATACTAAAGCAGCACGGCCAAGAGCAAACAGCAAATTTATGGCACCTCTTTGAAACTGTGTTTTTCATTACGTAAATGGCACACAGAAATTCACGGCAACCACGTGTGATAATGTAATGGTGTTTTATGCAGAAGGTGAACTCTGATATTGCCAAAGGGATTTTCCATCATAGGAATATCTTAAAAGAGGGTAGCGGGAAGCCCTCGTTTCTTTTGGTTTGTCTGCAAATATTACTGTGTGTAAATATTTAATGGAGCTTTGGGAATTTTCTAACTTTTCCATTTCAGCTCTTTGGAATTGGCATAGGTTTTTCCCACTATATACAATGACACTAGACATTGCCACTTTTTTATCAGGAAAAATCCATTTTCCAAACACTTTACCCAACTGTTAAAACAATTGAAATATATAAAATGCAAAAAAATTCCTCAAGTACCTCTTTAGGTTCCTCTTTCTCTGGCAAGCAGAAAGAAAATAGATGTATTTTAAGCCAGTAGTAAACCTTTTCTTGCTTTAGACAGGACTTTTTTTAGGCTATCTGTCTAGTCTACAACTTGACAGTCCCTGTAGCGGAGGTCAGTAGGTTACATACCTTGTGTTAAGAGTGGAGGGTCTCTTGCCAAGTAACCCAGCTTAATTCTTGCTTCTGCTCTATCTTCTTTCGCACAGAAGTGAAGCATTTTGTCCCAAGGACTGGAAGGGTTTCCTTTCTAAATCCTGAACAGCTGGTATACCCTGTTTGCTCTTAAAATTTCATCTTCCCATTCTTTGCCTATTTTTGGTGAGGAATGTTAGCACATTTTTCTATACTTAGTCTTCATGTGCATTTTTTGAAAATATAGTAGGAATTAGCTGTGAGTGGGAGGAGGTAAAAATCATCTTCCAGTATTTTCTCCTTCAGGCATGCTGATACATTAATCCAGATATATCATTTGCTTATCACTGTGGAGTAACTGTAAAATAACATTCCTTAACATGTTGTTAAAAAATACTGTAAACCTGCTTATTTTGATTTTTTTTAATCTGAAGAAAATACATAGTCTATGTTGATTCAAATACCACATTTGTTCTGTTACAAACAAAAACATTAGTAATTTTTTTTATGGGGGAGATAGTTTGAATGCATAATATAGGTGGGATTTAGATAGATCCATAGAAACCTCCCTTCTGCTGTCCTTGAGCTTGGGCAGAAAGTATTTATGGACCCACAGAACAATGTCAGTATTATAAAGGAAATTAATAAAACATTACAGTAAAGTTTGTTTTCATAATCTTTTTATCTTTTTTAAGGCTGTGGTCTCCTATCACCTTTTCACTTATGTTTTTTGTCCTGGTTGAATTCCACAATACTACATTATTTCAAGGACTCCAGCTTCAACATTGTTTGAAATAAAACATTTTAGGTAAAAACATTTTAGGTAAAAACATTTTAGGTAAATGATATATAAGGATATTCTCTAGTCTTCTTCCTCTGATCAGTAAGATACTTAATGACCTAGTCTCACACCAAACTTTTTTTGCCTGTTGTGGTAGGGATATTTTTCCCCTTCCTTCTGGCTGCATGGCAGAGTATCTGATATTTCTGATGTGCTTTAAGCCACCTATTCATGTGTTACTCTGATATTTCGAAAACAGAAGCAGCAAAAGGAACAAATTTGATGCATACCCATTTATGTATTGAGTCTTGTGTTTTTTAAATAGCTGCAACAAGAACTAAACAGTCATTTTTCCCTGGATACATTGCTGGCCTTGCACCTGTCAGCAGTCCTAGGGAGGCAGGACTGTATCTGCTTAAGCTCAATTAACACTTGAAAATTTATCTTCAAAGGGATAAAGTTACCGTCTATTTGTGTAAATAAAAAATTAGGATTTGCCTAAAAAAGGATTCTTGAGTTGCCATATGTGCTTGAAGCTTCAAAGATTTCTGTCTTTAGAATGGGGTTTTAAAGCTTGGAAGGTAATCTTAAATCAGCAAAATTTAAACTACTATAATAAGTTATAATCTGCAAAGAATTTTAGATTTTATATGAACCCACAGATCATCAGCCTTCACCTTTTACTTTTGAAATACCCTATTTTTTTAATACTGAGCACTGAACTTGCATTATATATAAACTATTTTGTAAATAGTAAGTTACAAGATGTTTTTCTGACGTAAACAACTTCCTTAGATTATGGAGGAATTCTAACCATACCTAGTCCAGGGTTTATCTGCCCCACACTAGATGTTTAAATTAATGATTTGTTAATCTAAAAGCATACTGGCAGCACTTTATAGATATTCCAGAGTTGGTTGTTATAATAAGCTTAAACTGTTTGAGGATTTCTCAGCTATTTGTTTTCCAGTTGTAGAGTTGTGAAGGCATTTCTTCTTCTTTTACTGCTCACTTTTATAGTGTTATAAAAACCTATCACTCTTGTCCAGGAAATTCTGAATTTCAAATCTCACCTCTCAAACAGAGAGTAGGACCTTCCAGTGTATTTAAACTTTTCCATGTGCATTTTGATTTTCTGAACTACTGAATAGATTACAAAGCTCTTGATATTTTTTTTATTATTAAAGTTTTCATAAAACCTTTTTCAAAGCAGAAGTCTCCTTCCCTTTCACCAATAAAATCCTTATAATTTAAGGCCTATAAATAGCTCAATTTCCTATGCTTTTGGCTCAGTAACTGGATCTTTCACTTTCCTCAAGTCATTTAGCATCTGATGTTTGTTCGTTGACTCAGGTTTTAATGTTAATTTTAAAATAATTTGTGTGATAAAAGGTGATTTGGTTCACACTAAATCCCTTATAAAATAAAAAATTCAATCTCTGTGAAAGGGAATGAAGAATTAGAAGTTAGAGGAAACTGGAAGTGTGGGGGTGGGAGGAAGTACAAATAAATAAATATAAATAAATTTGGGGTTTTTTTTCATAGGTTGTAAGGCTGTAATTAATTTCTGACTTGTTTTTGGTTATGTAATGTGATTATTTTTTATAGTCACTGTGTGTACAGGTAGGAGAATGTACTAAACCTTTTATTCTTTAATAAAAGATATCCTTTTTCATAACCATTGTTTGTAGACAGGAAGCCAAGCAATTAAATGCTGTGCTTTTGTCTTTAACAGATTTTCTTGACATCACAATGGTCCAATAAAATAATTTTTAAATTTCCTGACAGTATTTTAGCTTAAGTAGCCATATTTTCAAGCTATCAACTTATAACTCCTCTTTATTTTTTTTTTCCTGGTATTGACTGGTTGGGTGATACAGTTTACCCAGGTCTAGGTATTAAAATGCCAGCCCTACTTAACCTATGAATAAATAGTCTCTATGTAATAGTATATGGCAGGAATCCCAAGGCTTTCTGCAGATGTGAGGGCAAGAGAAAATTCAGGTTATGCTATGCTTACAAAGATTAGGATTGGAGTGAAATGATAGGTGCTCTTGGAAGCATCATGGTTCATGCATCCCTTTATGGCATGTTTCTGCTCCTGAAATACTGTCATCTAGAGGGAAATTTGGACACTTCCGAAATAGTAATGCTTGGTTATCCTTTAGGTCAGTTTGTCAAGACAGCACTGAATTTTATCTTTAATTGTATGGTAAAAAGCCTTTAGATACTGTGATGCTGCTGGCCAGTGTCCCCTCAAGGGAGCCTACAGAGGAGGAGAGATAAGAATAAACTCATGGACAGCTGGAATGTTGTGAATATTCTCCCTACTAAGACACATTGCCCTTGTGCTCATTCGTGCTCTCCTCTCTCCTGTTCAGAAGCACTTTGAAGGGTGTTCAGGCAGACCTGGAGATGGGTAGAAAACGTTCTGACATTTGGGCTGAACACTTGGACTGCAGAGAGCAGACAGGACTGGGCTGAGTCCAAAGCTTCTTGAACATAGGGCTTAATGCTATTTGAGATGCCATAAGTTATCCAACACCATGCAGACAGATTTGTAGATGTAACACTGTATATAGAGAAGAGATGTGCCCTTATGGACTGATACCTCTTTAAGGAAAACACTGCAGGGCATCTCAAATGGCACCAGATGTCTGTGAGCAACAGCATACAGCCTTGGATAATTTGCAAGCAGAGAGAAAAAAAATATAGAAAAATATATTCTGTGTTTAATGATTACAGAGATAATACTCCAGATTCATAAAGGAAGTGCTGATAGTACCTTTTTCATCTTCTGAAATAGCTGGTTAATAAAGCTTACAGTGGCTACAAAAGCACTTTCGTAAAAGTTCAATGTAATACTTTACAAATCAAAAATTCTTCGAGGCTGTGTTCATTTTGGTTTTTACTTTGTGGGATACTATAAGCAGCTACTGAGCTTCCCTACTTCATCGTGCCAAATTTGGCATATGTCCTCAGATGCTTTCAGGCTTAAGCTGTGGAATATGATTTTCTAAGGGTGTGATCTAATGTGATGCTGGGTTCACACGGTGTTCCATCCATCCCTAGTTTCGGTTGATGGTATTTACCAACAGGGGGAGCAGAAACATGAGTCTGAATGGAAAGTAGATGAATTTAATGTTTTCTTTACACTTGTTTCGTTCTTGTTTCCTTCTTAACTTTCTTTGGCACTTTTGTTTTTATTTTGGAGGGACTCTGTGATTGAGTCATACTTACATTATTTACGGCTTTTTTTAAAACAGGAAACATGCAACCAGCTTCCTATATCTTCCAGGTTCCAAAGTGACAAAAATTGAAGCTACAGTGGTACCCTGTACACAGATTTCCATGTCATTTTTTGATCGGCTGTACTCTGAAGGAATTGTTCGAAAAACTGGAACTATTGTGAAATGTTATGATGACTATTATGATGATATTCTCATCTCTGATGAATTAAGGAAGGTCAGTATAGTAATGAATAATTTATTCTCATTTTTCCTACTCTATTAGGTACTATAAGGACACATTTTTCAGGTTGTTTTTTTTTCTGACAGTGGTAAGAACAGGCATCAATAGCCATGGTTTAGAAACTAAGGCACTGCAGTGCCTTAGTGTGTGAAAGCAGTTACTTGTTTCCCAAGTGAGCCTTCTTTCATTTTTAGGAGAGAGAAAAAGGCAAAGCCTTCTTCTACCCACCAATGTCTCAGGTAGTCAGTACTGGGGGGTGTGTGGGGAAATGCAGCTGCTCATTTGCTTAGGAGGGGGAAACAAAGGGTGCCAAAGAGAAAGTGCTGTGATTCTCAGAGCTGTAGGGTCACCCAGCCTTCCAAATAGTGCATGAAACTGAATGTATTTGATAGCTACATCCTGAAGCATTCCTGGACAGGAATGCTGATCAAATCATATGTGAAGGCATTTAAAGAAGGCCATCTAAATACATTTTCTCTAAAGCAAAAGGAACTATGGAAGAGGGAATTATTTTTCAGTGTAATACTGGAAAATGACTAAATACAACTCCGGAACAGGCCTGCAATGTTAAACTGTTTGTTATACTCTAATGGAGGCGTCAGAAAGCAGATTATCTGAAAAAGCATGTCTAACAATGGCACTCTTAATCAATGTATGTTTTTACTGTGTTTCTTTTGACTTCATAAGCTAAAATAATTTTTTTAAACTTATGTTTGTGTAGTATTATTAAAGCATAGTGTGGGAGAACTGGATTTTGCTCTTCCTTGTATATATAATCAACATAAGTACTAAATAATTATAGAGTTGCACTCATTTGCACTTGGCAAATCCTTTGAAGGCAACGTATTTGAACCAGTGACACTGGTTACAGGATGTGGCCTGAAATACTGGTTTGTCTTGTGAAGTTCTGGGAAAAGGTGAGAACTCGAGCTCGTGTTTGAATTTCAGATGTAGTTTGTAGCCTAGCAGTTCAAAATACTATGTATTTATTTATAAGCTGGGTACATGTGAAATGCTCTCTGAAAATTAAATATATTGTGTGTAGGAAGGTTAGAGGCAACACTTAAAATTAGAAATTATTTGGGTTTCAGTGTCTTCCCAGTTTCCCTCCCATGGAAGTGATGTGTGTGTGTCAGCATTTGCAAGTTGAGGGTTTAACATTGGTTTGAAACAAAGGTGATTCTTACTCCTAAGACAGCAGAAAGAATAAGGGGGTGACCTTCAAATTAATTAGTCAGGGCTCTAGGACAGAAGACTGTAGGGGGCACCAAACTGTCTCCTGGTGTCAGAGCGTGGCCCTTGGCTGCAAGGCTCCATGTTTCTTTCCTACCTGCCATGTCTTCTCTTGTTTCAGCCAAGGAGGCTGGGACATGAATGAGGTGGCCATCCACAACAGTTGTTGCCCTGATCCCTTTTTATTCAGGGGTGCAGTTTGTTTACTCAGGTTGTGTAGTTTTGTTATAAAGAGGGCCAGAGAGCAGTGGGCTCATGTCTTTGACCAGTTAGCCTGGGCTGGCATCTGCAGTTTGGCTGACATGATTCAAATGTCTTGTAGCCATTGTGAGTTACAATTCCTGTCCACATTTACATGAATCAGTGCTGACACCAATCTAGCAAGTCCTCTGTGTTCACATAATATCTCAGCAAAAGGCAGGTGAGATGCATGGAGGCAGCTGGGTGCATGTCTGGCTAACCAAGGCTGCAGATCAGGGCTCACTGGAGCCTGCAATAAAGAATGATGGGAGTCTGAGTGATCTCCTCTGGGAGATCCTCAGGATTCTTTTACAAATGTGAAACAACTGTGTCAATCTAAAAGAGAAAAAGCAAATATTACCAAAAACAGTTACCAAGTTGATTAACAGCAATTGATATATCAAATATGGGTAGATTATTTTTCAGATTGATTGTTTAAGTAGCACTACACATAAATGACCAGTGACATAACAAGACTTGAAAAATACTCCTCTATGTCTTTTGGACACAAATCTGACAGGGATTCTGTTTTATATGTAAGAATTTTGAACCTCATTGCATCATTTAAGGATGCAATGAGGAAGAAGGATTTAGAAATTCGTATTTCTATCCTTCCTCCATATATTTTATATGGACATAATTTCTGTGTACCATACAGCATACCAGTTGCTTTATTTATAAACTGAATCTTGAATAATTTTTTATCAGTTTGACTTCCTTGTTTTTTCCTTGTTCCACAAGGTCTTGCTTCTGGAGGATTCTGATCATTATGACTTATTCACTCAATTGGATCGCGAGGAGTTCCTGTTCTGTCTTTTCAAGCATTTTTGCATTGGAGGAACTCTTTGCCAGTTTGAAGATGTAGTTGACCCATACTTAGAAACTACAAAAGCTTTTTATAAAGACTTGGTGAGGTAAGTGTTGCTCACTTTTTGTACAACTGTGTGCATCTACTGTCCATAGATACTTTGTGTCGATTTGTGTAAAATTATTGTACATTACTGCTTCAAAAATGGGGCTGTTATTTACCTGCAAGATTATTTGTACCAACTGTCAAAATACCATGGAACAATGGTAGTAGTTCAGTGGCAAAATATATGCAATTTTAATTGCATCAGTCCCATGTCAAAATATTTTTTATATTTCATTTATGGACATTGATGGTTTATGATTTGTTCCCAATTTAAAGATACTTTTTCCTGTAATCGTCTCCTGAAAACATGGCATGGTACAGGAAATAGACTGTGTCCCCACTGTCACTGATAAAATATCAACAATTAAGTCTTGCCTGTATGATCTTGGGCTGCTTTCTATTGGACTGCTTTTAATTTAGATTTTAAAAATTGAAATAATTAGTTGAAATTTTCAGTTCTGTATATTTTTTATCCTTGCTGATTTTTTTTTAATACCATTGGATTTTGGTCTTCCTAGTTCTGCAAATACACTTCTCACAGTGTAGAGCTGAGGGTGATAGAATCTTGCTGTTAACATGACACGGTGAACTAACACACATTTTACCAGCTTTGGGGTATGGAATTGTTTGGAACTTTATTTGAGGGGTTTTTTCCATTGAGATTAGAGGTAGTTGATCAGAGGTTTAGATTCAGACTGAAACCACAATTTTCACCCTTCTCT
Organism: Prinia subflava; assembly: GCF_021018805.1. Lineage (NCBI taxonomy): Eukaryota > Metazoa > Chordata > Aves > Passeriformes > Cisticolidae > Prinia > Prinia subflava. The sequence goes on from NC_086249.1 coordinate 31,379,641, forward strand.
GATATATCCATATGCTGACTTCTCTGATTGACAAAACTTCTTATTTTCTCATTGCTGGAAAATGGGATGTAGTTATTGGTTATACAGACTCATTCTTAGTTAAGCTTATGGGAATATAAATATTGTAAAAGGTAGTACTCAAATTTTTGTTAGTATGAGTAGTTTTGGTATTTTCATCTCAGATGAGCATCAAGTGGGTTCTTCAGAAATGCAGCATCTGACATAAAAGGATCCATCAATGTTTAACTCTACCCTCCCTTTTCTCTTATATTATATTCACTCTGCACTTGAATCAAGCTGCTTGTTCCTTCAGTCGTCGGCCATAGTGACTCTGCATTGACTGCAGCTGTTTCTGCTCTTCTATTGTTGAATTAATCTAGGACAAAGTGCAAATCCAATCAGTTCCTTCACTTTACTGCTCCCCTTTGCTACTGAGTTGTTTTATCCTAAACATGTTCAAGTTCTGTTCTAAGCCACTAATTTTCTTTACCTTCCTATCTCCTTAAACCTCTTTCCATTCTTTTTCTTTTTCATGCTGTAAAATTTGATAAGGATGTTCTACTTAAAACAGAAAAAAGCCTCTGCCAATAACCTCTCACAATTTCATCCTGCTTTCAAAGTTTACATTTTCTATGTCCTTAACCTGTTCCCTTTGTATTTTCCTCTTGTGTGCTGCTTCTGTCCTTTATAAAATATTTAGGAGAAAATATTTCAAGATCTATTTCTGTGCTGTTTGGGTTTGGTTTTCTTTTTTTTGCCAGTTGGCAGATTGCTTTCTATCCTCGCAAGTTCTGAAGTGATGTAACTGATCTTCAGTATGTGTCTACCGTGTGTCTCTGTGTTTCTGTGCCTGTAAATGTCTGCTGGTTTCTCACTGCCATAGGAGCTGGTGTTAGCACTGGTTACAGCTGAAAACAAAACTTACCATTTCACTGAATCTTTTATCTTTCTCCTTTGGTACTGAGTTCTTTGTCAGTCCCATGAGAAAAGCTTTTCATCTTGACATTTCAGACCTTTCCTCCCCCTTCAGTATCACAGTTGTCTTTTTCTTGGTCTCCTTTCTCCCACTCCTAGTTTATCCAAAATGATGCTTCTGTTTTATTTCCACTGTGTTAAGAGAGAAACAGACAGTGACAGGCTCTGAATAGGGATACTGACAATCTTGACTTAATTTCTTATCTTTGGTCCATGCTGTGCATGGTGTTACCTCATTCTTGCACAAATTACACCAGAAAATAAAGCAATTAAAATTATTTTCTTATAGCCTCTTATTATGAGTAAAAGATTGCTAATGATAGTAGTAATCTCTTAAATTCTGTTTACCAAAAAGTTCACCCTCAAATTCCTATGAATACCAAGTTTTGTTTAAATTCTTTTTTAGACTGCTATCCTCTGTCTGGTTTCATTGTATCTTGGATTACAGTTGCATTGGACACTTTCTACTCTTTGTGAAGTGATATTAAAAGCTTTTCATAGTATTAAAAATTCTGTAAGCTGTACTGTCCCTAAGGTTTAATTTTTATGTTTGAGGATCAGAAGGCTTGTTAAAAAACAAATTGATATTTCAATAATTATTAGCTGCTGGCTGATGACGTGCATTGAAAAATTAGCTGCCACAGATGAATTCAGCCTAATAACAGTGAGCTTATGGATGTATAAACTACCACTGTTTAGTCCTGTTACAGTATTCCTTATGGGCAAGAGCCTTGGCATGAAGAGTTCCACAGAAATGCCTTTACTGCTGGGAGCAGCAGACTTGTTAATGAGCTTTTCCCTACTAATCTTTATTACAGCTTTTTTTTCTGGCCATAGCTGAGTTCTAACTCCAAGGCACTAGCATTTAAAATAGTGTCAAAGGTTTTGAGGTTTCATTTTATTAAAGCATTTCTAGGTACATTGCTTTGTTATGAGAGAATGCAATAAGCTTTTTGAAATTAACAGCTCTACATATTTTACAAGCTAGGGACTTCTACATATAGCTACTAAATGGCAGACTTTTTTTCTTTACAAAAAGAGTGATATCTTATTACTAAAAAATTAATGCAAAACTTGTAGTCTGTTACTACTCCACTGGTAATTAGTCTGTGATCAGTTGAATCCATCCAAAATTCTAGTGCTTAGTGTTTTATCCTGTGTAACCTAAATAATTTCAAATCCCTTGTAGCAGTATTTTAATTTAAAGAATGTATTTACATGAAAAAACTTGTTAATTAAAATATAATCTATGAATCTCTGTTGATAAATCTTTTCCTCTGTACTTAACCCCTGATTTTTCTGGCAGTGTCTCTCCATGGTGACAGCTGCTGTAGCATCTTGTAGTGATTGTTTTCTTCTCCTTTCTTAATCTCCATCTCCATGCCCTTTCCCCCATAATGAATGAATGTATGTGAAAGTATTAAGTTGTTCTTTTATTGTTTGAAAAGCTTAGTAAAATATTGCCAATAAGGATAGAATATAAATAAAGCCCAAAGTGAATAGAGAGACCATGAGGATGTTTGTTCTTCATAAAAAGAGAAGAGATGCACATTAAAATGATGAACTACCATGTCCAATGAATAGTTTAGAAGTTAACAATTTGAAAGAACAAAAGAACATGGGGCTATTAACATTATTTTTAAGGAAATACTATCCTCTTCAAAAGGACAAGATAGTTTTTTTCTAAAACCTTTCAGCAGAAAAAAAAAATAGAGCAAATGAGCTTGTCAAAGGTAACCTCTTGGTTTTCTTTCAAGTCAGCAAAGGAAGAATCTCATCTGATTTTAACAGAACAATTTTTTGCCTTAAAAAGTAACCAAAGTACTGGAAATAAACATCTGAAAAATGACTTACAGGAAGCTAACCACAAGGGGAAAATTTCTCAATGTCATGGAATAAATAGGAAGACTTATTCTTTGTCAACTCTTACTTTGGTATCCTACATATATATATATATATATATATATATATATATATATATATATATAACATGAAAATTAAGAAACCAGAAATTGATAGCATCGTTTTCTGACAGAAGAATCTGAAACCGGAGTAACTTAAATACCACTGTTGCTTTTGAGGATGGTGATATCTGGTAGAAGGCAATAATGCCACTAATCCTCTGTGTCTTGTTCTGAAAGCTGTCACTCTTTCCACAGAGATGGTTGAAGAGTTTCTGAACTGCTGCAGTTACAGCCTGGTGTGTCAGCACAAAGTGACATCTGTGTTAGTTTGCCGTAATGTGCTGCTCCGCAAACTGCAGTGGTTCAGAAGCTGAGTCATGGGGCAGCTGAGCTGTCCTGCTGGGAAGGCAGTCATCTCCGGAGGGGTGGGAAGGCAGACAGCTGGGGTCACTACGGAATTCTGCAAGGCAGTCTTCACCCACTGTTGAGTATGTCAACATGTCAGATGCAACAAAAAGTTCTGAGAAAGCCTCGTTACTGACTGACCACAGGGAAGATCAGCTTCTCAGTATAGGTTCAAGCATGACTGTGTCATTACTCTACAGATGAAATCAGTTAATTGGAGAGTCAATCTCTTTTACTGGCTGCAGAGATTGAGTCAACAAAGGTGCTTTTGGTTGATTTGGGGTTCGTTTGTTCTTGTAAAAAGAAGCTTTGCCAAAGCATGGGTAACAGGGGACTGCTGTCACAGCTTGGACCTGGTGTGGTGTTCTGGGCTGTGTTTCACACATCCTCTTGTGACTCGTCTATGCTGGGACCTAGCTTGGGAATGGAACCTATTTGTGACAAGGCAGGTTTTGACCTATGCATTTCTTGGAAGTGTGTAAGTATGGAAGTTTTTAGCCTCAGCTGTTCCACAGTGAGTTAATGTAAATAGGAATTGCAAAATTAGATAAATGATAGCAGTTGCATGATTTAATTTCTGAAGAAATTTAAGCATCACTTAAAGCAGACTTGAAGAAAAATGATATATTAAAATACTTTAAATAGGTTGAGATGCCTGGGTTCCTTGCAATAATATTCAGCATTATTAGTAAATGTGATGAAAGAAATGGCAATCTTCACAATACACAGTCTAGAAATATAAAAGCTCAGAACTAATCCTATCCCAGGTTGCATAGCTGACTATATATGCAAAGTTCCAAAGGAGTAAAAATAAACCTAAATGATAATTAGTTACTAATTAAAAATCAGCTAAATATGTCTTCACCAGTACTGCTGCTACTTCTTGTAGTCTGTATTAAGATGCATTTCACTTTGCAGGTTTCTTTCTCAAAGAATATGTGAAAACATTTTTATGAAATGTTTAGCTCCATATATTTTCATGTCTATCGAATTGAAAACTCTATATTTGGAATCATCTAGGTCTGGGTAATATTTCTGTGCTTTAGTAGCTGAGAACAGTAAAACCAAGTCAGATGACTAGATATATTCAATATTTTTCAGTAAAATGTCATAATAACCATGTTACCTAACAAAGGCCATATAGCTTTTCATGTTCAATATGACATAAGTTGAATTTTAGCTATAAATTTGACATTCATAAAATTTGAGCAAAGACACAGTGCATATGTTTAAAATATATTTACTAAATTAAAGTCTAATTATCAGGACTTATCATATATATTAAGTATGAATTATACCTCTGTATTTCAGTGTTCAAAAGAACCCTGAAACAAAAGAAATACATATTATTTCTACAGTCTTCAGAGTGTCTGCATATGTAAGTATTGATAATTTTTATATGGGATTTTACTGGCAGTAATATTCATAAAAGGAAAATAATGAATTGACTTTTACACAAAGAAAATAAAATATTCCATTTTAATGGGTTATTTTCCCATAGTTGTCATTTTTTTATTCATGAACTCTTTCCCTGATCTCATCCTGTTTCTCATCTTCTTTACTAACTCTTCATTAGTAAAGACCAGCTAAAGTTTTATTTGGTAGCTCACTAAAAATAGTGATTACAGTGGATTACAGTGGAACTTATAATAGTCATCCAGAAACTACTTAATGAAAAAAAGAGAAAAAAAATCTTGAGTAATTCTAGGTTTAGATAATAATAAAACTTCAGTTAACAGTAAGGATCAAGGATGACTTCCTAACATTCTGTTTTTTGAAATGTTGCTAGAGCTTTGTGAATAGCTTGTATTGCATCTGTTTCTGTAAAGACTGCAAGGAAGTTTAGTATACAAAAAGGCTGGGGTGGTGAGATGACTGCTAACCTCTTTTCCCCTCCCTTGTCAAGTCTCATTCCTATCTGTTTCCCTTGCAAAATCATACATTTACCATCAAGATAAGTTTGACAACTGGCTGCCTGTTTACTAGATTCAGCATATCTGTCATTTAAGTTGTTACAGTAGTATGAACTACTTCAAATTCTTCTTGAGTAACCAGAATATGTGATAATTAAATGTCAGATAATGTGCCCACTTTCAACAGCAGCAGCTGATGTCATTTCAGACTGCACAAACTTCCTTGTAGGTTGCCAACAGCCCAGTTGTTCATCCATTGGTCATCATCTTTTAAGTACTTTATGATTCATAAAAGGCTTTTGAAAATAAACACTTTATGGGTGTATCAAAATTTATCTTTCTACTAGGTTGCAGACTGTAATAAAAATAAAAAAGCAAACCCTCATAACTGGATGTTTTTCTGTTTTTACTACTCCTTTCCCACCTCTGAGTCACATGCACTGTTGTGAACTTTGCAGATTTCTATGTCTAGGTAGATGGACATTAAAGAGCTCCCCTAACTGTGTTGGCTTTAAGTTAAATAACATCAGTACTATGAAGAAAGAAACAACAACCAAACTTTAGCAACTTTTTGTAAACAAAATAGATGGACAAAAGAAGATCCAGTGTCAATGCAGAGCAGGCTATCTGCCTTGTACCCTTGAAGGAAAATTGGGCATTACTGCACGTTCTGAAAATTTGTGGGGTGAAGAATAATTCTGAAATTACGGTTTCTATTAAAGAACATCCTGAAGAATTTTCTCTCAGAAACCAGAAAGGCTTAAACAGTGGATCTTTACTGTTTGACGATTATGTGGATCAAAACTACTCCACTCCGCTTGGCACATACAGGAAGGACACTTCCTGGAGCACAAATGTCTTGTGTTTGTGATGAAAAGTTTCTCTTGAGGAGATAACTACATTTCTGCAGTGGATTTCGTTTCTGAGTTCATTTGATAAGTAACTGTAGAGTGTTATTATAACACTTATGTTGAGCTGACAATTTTTAAGCCAAGTGTTCTTGGTTTATATCTGGAAGAAAAGAACATAACCTCCTAGCCTGATGTAAATAGATAAATAATTTTTTAAATAAATAAATTTTTAAAAGCTCATCTTGTAAAAGTGACTTGTGCAGCTGAACACTATTTAAAAACGGTATCTAAAAAAGCACACTATTAGAGATGTAAATATCTCAAGGTTTTAAGTTATAGTTCACAGAATCACAGAATATGCTGAGTTAGAAGGGACATACAAGAATGCTCAACTCCTGGCCCTGCACAGCACATCCCCAAACTTCACACCGTGTGCCTGAGAGTGCTGTCCAAACACTTCTTGAACTCTGTCAGGCTGGTGCTGTCAGACCACTTCCCTGGGGAGCCTGTTCCAGTGCCCAAACACTCTCTGGATGAAAAACCTTCTCCTGCAATCTAACCTAAATCTCCCTTGACTCAGCTTCGTGCTGTTGCCTCAGCTCCTGTCCCTGGTCACCAGAGAGAAGAGATCAGTGCCTGCCCTTCTCTTTCCCTCACCAGGAAGCTGTAACTGCAGTGAGGTCTCCCCTCAGTCTCCTCCACGCTGAAGAGAGCAAGTGACCTCATATGCCACTCCTCATATGGCTTCCCCTTAAGGTCCTTGACCATCATCATTGCCCTCCTTTGGACACTCTCCAATAGTTCATTGTCTTTCTTGTGGCACCCAGAGCTGCCCCCAGCACTGGAGGTGAGGCTGCCCCAGCTCAGAGCAGAGGGGACAATCCCCTCCCTTGCCCAGCTGGCCATGCTGGGCCTGATGCCCCCAGGACAGGGTTGGCCCTCCTGGCTGCCAGGGCACTGCTGCCTCATGTTCAACCTGCCACTGACCAGGAGCCCCAGGTCCTTTTCTGTGGCACTGCTCTCCTGCATCTCATTCCCCAGGCTGTCTGTACATCCAGGGTTGAACCGTCCCAGGTGTAGAATCCAGCACTTTCCCTTCTTGAACTTCCTATGGTTAGTGATTGTCCAGCCCTCTAATTTCTTGAGGTTTCTGTTACAAAGCTCTGTAGTCTTTAGCATCAAAACCTGATAGACCTGGGCATCACAAGAGAAATAATTTTAGATCTTGTGACAAAGTACTCTGAATGAACTCCAAATACCCTTGAGAGCTCTGGAGCTTTGCATATAATGAAACACTTTTACAGCTGAAGTATTGGAATGCTTACTGATATTTTAGAACTTTCTTTATCTGAACTCAAACTGTGGCAGTGTTAGAAATCAGAATAATGCAGAGTTTATTCAAGAAGTAGTTAAAAAAATTGTCAATTACATTATGCAGTTTTGAGAATGTTCAGCAGTATTTTTATTTCTGTTTTAAATCATCAGCTGTGTTGCTACAAGGAAAAATAAAATTATCCTACTCTAACATCAGTAAATCAATCATTACACCCCCTGCATGTGTGAACCAAAGTCCACACTGCAGATGAAATTGGTAAGATTCTTAACTTGTGTACATGCATAAATGTAAATATCAGAGCTTTTATGTTCAAGCATTTTAGGCATTTTATGACTTCTTTTGGGAATTAAAATAAATTTGAGAACCCTTTTCATTTAATTAGGTTATATTATTTTCCTGATACCACATTTGGTATATTGCTTGAAATGCCTCATCACCAGAACTTACATTGTTTTTGTTCTTGAGTTGTTGAACAAATTTTTAGTGGGCTCACACTGCCTCTAAACAGTCAAAACCTCAACTGCCATCCATCAGTTCCACAAAGACTGCAGGAGTGGGATCCTCCGTAGCAATGGGAAGAGTTTAACAAGCAATCACATCTTGATGTTGCTCTTATTTTTTTTCTTTGGTTACATGCATGAGCTTAGGTTATTTTTGGATCAAATTCCAAAGGCCTTTTGATGCTGAGCACTATAAAATCTTAAAATTTGCTCTCCTTACTGCAGTTGAGAATCCAGTGTTTGTTACACATGTATCATTAAAAAAACACCTAAAGAGAGCTAGGTATCCTACAATTGAGGCTACAGAGCTTCTATGCTGTACCGCTTAAAAATAGAATACTATTTCTAGCTTGTGGCATTTGACTACCATTGGAAAATTCTGGGAATAAACATTGTCAAATCTCTACCTGTCTAAAACAGTGCTTTTATGAGCACTTAGCTTAATTTAAGATTTAGGAGTTTAAATAATCCCCCAAAGGAAGACAGCAGAACATCTAATAATGGATTCATTCTCTTTGAAATAGCAGGAGAAAAATGGGGTCCCAGTAACAGCTAAAGGATAAAATTCACAAATGGTCCTTGGTGCAGAAATGGGAACTCAGCTCTTTTCCTTCTCAGCTGACTGACTTAACCATTGAGAGAGGTTACAGTTTTCATGTTTCCTTGGTCCAATAAAGGACAGATTATTTTATGCAGAGAAGACAGCTTCAACAAAAGAATACGAGAGATGTGGAATCTGGAATAGTCTTAATCTGTGAGTTTAAAATTTTCCTGGAGAAAATGAACAGTATATGCAATATAGCAGCTTCCCTCAACCAAGAAAAGTGTAAGAGAACCTGCGTGTCTTCAACTGTTGTACAAAGATGTTGGGGAGCGGGAGAAAACTGTTACATGTTTTAAAAGAAAGGAGGTGTCAGCTACATATTCACTGATCTTTCACATGTTCAATTATCACACTGACTAAATTAAAAAAACCCAATCCTATAAAAATCGCTCCATCTAGTTTCTGGATCCCTACTGGATTTGAAGTGTGTCCAGCTGTGCAGCTCTGTCAACACTGAAGCTTTTATTGACATGAGCAGACGTAGGATGTTAACAGGAAGAGCCCAGTTCTCATGCTGATTGTCAGCTGAATGTGTTTTTTCAGAACCAGGATTTTGCAGCTAGGTGTCTAGAATCCCTTCAAGCCCTTTCTGAGGACTGGCACACAAAATGTTTTCAATAATAGTTCAAAGTTGATAATGTGATCTGTAATGAGCGTTTTGCTTAAATGCAAATATTGGAACCTGAACAGATGCGTTAGCAAATGTTAAGTGAAAAAAAAATACGGATGGAACAGCTTTATGTATTAATATAGAGCATGTGATTTTTTTTTCTCTTTCAAAGGAAGCATGATGGGCTGTTGTATATTTAATCACTTGTATTTTAGGCTCTAATTGTGTAAAAACATGCTTACATGTTTAATTTTACATTTTATATGAATATTGCATTTACCTCAAGGTTATTTGATACATCCAGCCAGAATTACTATGCATTTTGTAATGTTGGGATCCTCATGGGGACATAATACTGTTTAAATCAGCTACGGTGTATCTGTTCTATTTTGCTGTGCAATGAACAGTTAAAATTGGAACAAAATTATTGACTCCAGATTTTATTAATTCCCTTACAGATATCTCTATTGTCCCTAATACTGTTTCGGTTTTGTTTCTTTCTTTCTGTCAGGATGTTAATGGCCTGTGTTACCCTTCAAGCAAAAGCCACCAACAGACTTTTGCCTACTTGATTGTGGATCCCTGCAAGCGACACGTGAATGTCCTGTATCACTGTTTCGGTGGAAGCCTATTTACTAACTAGTTACAAAGCTGGCTGCTCCCCCGTTTTATAGCGGAGGTTGCCTTCTTTCTGTTGGGTTCAGGTGGGCATTGCATAGTTAGCTCCACTCCTTGATGACACTCTCGGAAGTGCTTCCCGTTCGCTCAGATGTCACTGTGTGGTTAGTGACAAGTTTTCCGGTATTTATAATTCTTCAAGCTGTTTCCTTGCCCGTTGCCCCCCTTCTCTCATACGTTTTATCTAATAAAAAGTATTTCTCTAGAGGTCTCGTCATTTTTATGAGCCAGTTTTACAGACCCGCGACGCGTAACTGCAGGCGAGGCTCTGCAGTCGGTGAAAGCTCTGCGGAACCGGGAGAAAGCGCGGGAAGGGACCTGTGGGAGGGGTCCCGGGCCGATGGCCCCTCCGGGCCGCGAGGGAAGCGCGGCCGCCCCTCCCCACGCCCTCGCGGAGCGGCCTCCTGGAAGCTGGGATAGAAGTTAGGGAGAAAAAAGTTCTGGTTGGCGGCAGCGCTCCGTGGCGGCCGCGGGCGGGCGGGCAGGCGGGCGGGAGCGGCGCGGGCGGGCGCGAAGCGAGGGGGGCACGGAGCCGCCGGGCCGGGCCGGGGCCGGGCAGAGCGGGCCCGGGGGCGCAGCGCCCCCAGCGCCCCGGGCGGGAGGCGGTGCGGGCGGGCGCGCGCAGGAGCGCTGCGAGCACGGGCTCCCTCGGTCGGATACGGTGCGGGCGGGCTCAGGAGGGGCGGAGCCGGCGGCGGAGAGTGATTCGGGCGGGCGTAACTGCGAACTTTTGTTTGGTGTGTTGTGTGAGTTAGTTTCCGCCGCCGGGACAGAGGCGCCGGCCGGGCTGGGCCGGGCTCGGGGAAGCGCCGTACGGCCAGAGTTGTTTTGCCGGTTGCCGCGGCCGGGTCGGCTTCCCAACCGAGGGGTGAGAAGCACCGGCGACAGCAAGACAAGTCCGCGGCCCGGGGAGCGGGGCATGCGGGACTGGGAATCCAGGCTCTGAGCCGCCGAGCCCCGCCAGGGAAGCGCCGGGGGGTCCCGACGGAGCCATGGATCCCGGGCAGCCTCAAACGCAGCAGCCGCCGCAGGCAGCGCAGCCCCCGGCCTCGCAGCAGCAGCCACCGCCGCAGCCCCCGGGCGCGGTGTCGGGGGCCCCGGCCGGCGCGGCGCAGCCCCCGGGTGCGGGGCCCCCTCCGGCGGGGCACCAGATCGTCCATGTGCGGGGCGACTCGGAGACCGACTTGGAGGCGCTGTTCAACGCCGTGATGAACCCCAAGGGCGCCAACGTGCCACACACGCTGCCCATGCGACTGCGGAAACTGCCCGACTCCTTCTTCAAGCCGCCCGAGCCCAAGGCCCACTCCCGCCAGGTGAGGGGGAGGGAAGGAAGGGGCCCGCGCCGCGGGCGGGCGGGCAGGGGCCGGGCCGTGCTCCCCCTCCCCGCCGCCGAGCTCCTCCCGGGGGAGGCGTGTGGGGGAGGGGGCCGGGGCGGGAATCCGCGGGGCCGAGCGGGGCGGGGGGCGCCCGGCCGGGGCTGTCGGGGCGCTCTCTGCCGCCCCCACACCCCATTATTTGTTCTTCCCTTGGGGCAGGGCCGCCTCCCGGGACGCCGACGGGGCCGGGACCGCGGCGGGAGGGCGGGCGAGCGCTGGCCCCGTCCCGGTCTCTAGCGGGGCCTCGAACTCTACATCCGCTCCTTGGCCGTCTCGGCCTCACCGGGAGGGCGACAGTGGGGGTAACGGGGGTGAGCCCCTAAAACTTGGGGGAAAACGCTTCGCTTGGAATTTCGCTTTGCGGTCCAGTTCCCTGCCCTCTGTGGAAGGGGTCGATGAAGTGGTGCCCAACCTACACCCCCTCGCCCCGTCAGACAGTAAATACGGATGTGACTTTTCCACCATTTCAGCACGGCGCTGGGTTGAGTGGGATTAACCCCCCGCGTCCACACGCAGGCACATCCGAAGTTAATTCCTGAGCCAGACGCCAGGTCTGACGGCGCCCGGGGTGTGCCGGGCGCAGCGCCCGCATCCAGGGCAGCGGCGGGACCGGGGCTCGGGGCCGTGGGGCCTCGGCCGTGCCGGCCCGGGGGAGGGAGGAGGGAGGGAGGGAGGGATGCGGGGCAGGGCCGCGCAGGGAGCGGGGGAGGGATGCGGGCAGGGCCGGGAAGGGGGCGGGGCAGCGCCGGGGGGAAGGGGCGATGCGGGGGCAGGGCTGGGGAGGAGCGGGGCGGGGGATGCGGGGCAGGGTCGGCACTCGGCCTCCCGGAGCGTTTGGTGTTAAAGCAGAGGGAGGTTTTTACCGAGACCTAAGTGTTAGTGTGAATACGAGCGAAAGCTAATGCTGTTAACCAACTTTTTGGAAGGAGGCTTTGCCTCCCTAGTGAGTGTTTTTAAGTAATGAACTTTGTTGCTGAGCTATAAAATAGGTTTTATTATTGGCTATTGTCACTTTTATCTGTGTCGCCAGTAAGAGTGAAACTCGCTGTGTACTGGTGCCTGGTACCCCTGTTTTTAGGGGTTTGTCAACATTTCCATTATTAAACTTCTGTTTTGAACGATTTATAACTTTACTTCAGAAGTTCGTTCCAGGCTGAACCTTGGCACGTACTCTCCCAGCCTAGGAGTTAATTCATTTTCCAAATACTCCAAAAAGCAGTCTGACCTTCATATGGGAAGACTGAGAAGAAAATTGTAAGGGGTGGAGCTGATCTGCTTCTGTAGTTTTGCTCGCTTCTGAGTTGCAGACCTTTAATAACATACTGAAATCCAGCAAGGAGTAAGGGGTTTATGTATAGTGTTCTCCCAACTTGTGCAAATCTCATCACTGTTCCATTGTGTACAAATCTGAATGGGTAGATTAACACTTAGTGCTGTATCTTGTTAAATACAGAAACTGCAGTTAAATAACTATCGTGTTTGAAATGCACTTAAGGTGTGTGACGGTCATACAACTTTTGGTTGTACTTTTAGCCATATATTCCTTGTGAATGTTACTCTTTGTCTTTGAAGCATATTTAGTTGGATCACTGTTCCTTGTACCACTCAGTGATTCCTAAAACATAAGCTTGAAATGCAGCTGAAGCAAGAGAGAATAATTTGCTTCATTGTGGACTATTTTCATTTTTCCTTTTCGTATAGTTGTGCCACATAAACATTTTGCTTAAAGAAAAGGTCTATTTTCTCTAATTCTGTGATTCTCAGGAATTAAAATATTGCAAATCCACTTGATTTATTACTTGCTTATTTTGTTTGAATGTAAGTGCATGCTGATTCATTTCCAGTTGAACACATGGAACTTTATGTGTGTGTGGAGATAGAGTGAAGCAGAACTCTTTAAGGGGCCTCATATGGTGCAATACCTTGTGAGAGGTGTGACAGGGGCTGATATATACATCTCATAGGTGTCAATGTTGTTCTGGTCTGTCTATAAAACCAGTTAATTGGTAAATATATTTTTAAAAGCCATTTTTACTTTAGTCACGTTTTCAGAGCTGCCTTTTCTGATCCATGTTGGACATATATTTACTACTGGCAAGGACATTCTGTGTATGTACGAGGGGTGACTGACGTGAATGGGTTTGTGAGTCACTTCTGATTGACTGATTCAACCTTTTGCTGAAGCTTTGCTTTGGATAAAACATGGACAGACTCTTCATATCCTTGAAAGTTTGAGTTACTAGGAAATGTTATGTTCAGTCTTCTTGTATAGGTTTTTTTTAATGGTTGAATTAGTGAGTCTTCCTCCATTGGAACTCATTGCAGCCAGTTGGCGTTTCACTGTTACTTTCTCTTTGTGTGATCTTTTAAACCCCTGGGGGGTGGTGGGGTGGGGGTGTGTGCGTGTACTTGAATCCCCACACCCCCACTGGAAAAGGGGAGGGGAAGTTAGCTCCTCCAGCAGAAAGTGGGCATGATGGCAGTGAGTGGGTGAAGTCCAGTAACAAACCACTCAATGTGCTGGATGAGATCTGCTGACTGAAGGCTGGTTTGTTCTTAACCCTGTGCTGAGGAGTAAGAACTTTAGTTTTCAGAATAAAACTAAGGGCTCTCTACGTATACAGTTAATATTTCTTGACTTGCACAAGGGCTTTTGTGATGCTAATTAACTGGACTACGTGAAAGCTTGCTTGAATAGTAACAACTGAAAAATAAGCAGAACTTTAGAACAACTGAGCGATGAATTTCTCCTGAAACATTCATTTAAAATGAAATATCTTCTGACAGCTGCATTTCTACTGCAGTATAGGAATCGTAATAAAAATAATTTCACTCCTGGCAGGCCAGCACTGATGCCGGGACAGCAGGAGCCCTGACCCCACAGCATGTCCGAGCTCATTCCTCTCCAGCATCACTGCAGCTGGGAGCTGTTTCTCCAGGGACTCTTACACCCTCTGGAGTAGTGACTGGACCTGGAGCTCCATCTTCTCAACACCTGCGCCAGTCTTCTTTTGAGATCCCTGATGATGTACCTTTGCCACCAGGTTGGGAGATGGCTAAGACACCTTCTGGACAGAGATACTTTCTTAAGTAAGTAAAATTTCTTTCCAATTAGCTGTATCTCTGGCTTTTTTTTTGTTGTTTGTTTGTTTGCTTCTTGTTTTTTGTTTGGGTTTTTTTTTGGTTTTTTGGGGGGGGTTGTGTGTTTTTTGTTGTTGTTGTGGTTGGGATATATATTTTGTTTTTACAACTGTAGAATTTCAGTAAATTTCATTGTGTTTTAAAGATGTATTTTTAAAAACATGCTCCTGATTTTAAATAGAGGACTCTACCATTTCAGTATTTCTCCCATATCAACTCTGCTGTGTCTGAAAACTGTATGGTACTCTGTGAATATTTGTCCTATCTTGATCTTAGCTAAGAATGTTATCCATTATATTGTGTACTAAAAAGTCAGTGAAATGAGCATAGTCATTCTTGAACAATGAGACTTTTGGGTTTGCCGGATATTGTCAGAGTTGTCATGCAGGTCAAGATACATTTGACCTCATTTTAATAATACAGATATAAAAATACAGAGTTAACTTTAGAGACTATTGTGGTGACAATATGTCAGGACTTCTTATGTTTTGATTAAGGACAATTGTTTTAAGTACACAGCCAAAGTGGTTTTTATCTGCTCTTTCTTCCTGAGGTAATTAACATGTGTGTTTGATTGCAGTATTTGTGTTTGTAACTTAACTCATCTACATTCTTGGCAGTGAAAAAGAATTTCAGCATTTCTAACATTGTTTCATGTTCCTAGAGCTGTAACTTTTTCACAAAGTGAAATTGGTGTCACCTTTTCTATAACTGAAGAAAGGTTACACATGCCATCCATCTGACACCCAATCCATCACAAAGCATTTTCTTTAATTCTGTGCAGTTTTCTGAAGTCTGCAGCAAGGACTTGTCCTTCTTTCTGAAAGTGTGCCCGCCAAGACCATAACTTGCTCTCAAATATTTTGACTATAATTTGAACTTTTTATTTAACAACAAGTCTCTAAATAACCTATTATGTCATTTGCAGGGTGGGAAGAGGTAACACTGTGATATTTATGTAAAACTTGTTTCAGCCAAGAAAAGCATATTTATCCCTATCTTTCCTTTCTTGCTCAAACATTATGATTAATACGTGCATCTGATTGAAGTAGTTGAGCTTGTAGCTTCAAAAACAAAACCAGATTTTGTCTGCAGTGAAAGTTGAACTTGCAGAACTTCTTAAAAATGTTTCTTGTTCCTGTAGCTGTGGTGTTTCCATGCAGAGAAATGAGCTTTTTTCTTTCAACCGAAAGAGGTTGCAGTAGTTGTTTGAAATTATTTGAGCCTGAAGGTTCCCTTTTGAGAACAGTCATTCTCTATTAGAAATATGAAAATAACCATTAGCTGTAGATCTTGAGGATGTGATATTTTCTTTGGTGAAGTTTAACATACCAGTGTGTTCTAGAGTATGAGCTCTTCAGCAGGCACAAGTAGAAGGTTTTTTGAACTGTGTAAGTTTATGCCGTTTAAGAACTGTAGCTCATTGAACCTTGAGGAAAGAACAGAATGAGTTTTGAAATGAAAAGCAAACTTTTGTTTTGACTGTGTTAGTGAGAGCTCTTTAAGAGCAGCTTATGAAGCATGAAAAATAGATACTTGATTTTAAAGCTTTACTGCCACAAGTGTTTGTTCTTGATAACATTGTCAATTTTACAGAAGATGAAACAGTTTAAGGGATGAAAAATATCTTCTGCTCATCTAATGGATTTTTAAAATTTTGCTCATTCAGGTGAAATCAGAGTGAAAGATTTATTCTTGGAAAGCTTTTTCTGCAGTTTGATTATTACCACAAAAATCTTTCCTTTTTCTTTTGCAAGTTTTTTTGTCCTTTCTTGGTGTCCTGGTATCCATTTCAAAGGGTCAGGTTTCAGCAAGAACAATAAAGAGCCTGAGACTGGAAAGTACACACAAGTCTGGCAAACTCATCTGCATGAGCAAGATCGTTTGTTCTCAAGCAGACATCCAAAGTAAATGATTGAAAGAGCTGCTAGCTGTGAAGGATGTGTCTTGAAGGGGAAAGGAGTGGAAACAAACCAGGTTGTTAGGAAAAAAAAATAAAGGCTGTACTTTCTGAACCTCTCCCTGCTGGGTCACATGCTGACCTTGGGAGATTTTAAACAGTGTAATGGGCTGTTTCCTTTTGGCTTTCCTTGGGTGATGCCGTGGTATGGGAGAGTCTAATGAGGACAGCTCTGTTCACACTTAAAAAACGTTTGTTCATAAAAGGTTGCTTAATATTGTCTACAGGTGAGATCCACCAACTTCATTGGAATTTGTTAAGATTTGTAAAAACCATTTAAAGTACTGGCACAATGTTTGCTCTGTATGTGTAAGAAACCCAAAGAAATTTAAGACTAGTTTTGAGTAGCAGATTTATATACTAAACGTTTTTTTCAGTGATGAGTGAGTTCTAGCTCACACCTACAAGCCCGCTAAAACTCACATCTTGCCTGGTTATACCTTAAACACTTGCTTGAAATGTGAGTACTAAGATTTCTGATTCTAAATACATTTAATGTAGTTCCTTCTACCATATGCAGATTTTTAGTGTCTCTTCCAAGTATTCAGCTTTTTTTTATGATTGGCTGCATTGCTCTTTGTTTCCACTTGCTCTATTCTGTAGCCACTCCATGAGCAGTCTGGTAATCAGGCTATAGAAAGATCTTTGCAGAATAGGTAACAATATTAGATTTTTTCCAGATGTCAGTAAACCTTATGGTTATAGTTATCATAGTATGCCACAGTGCAAAGAGAATAATACGAAATTCAGTACGATGCTTAATACACTCTGGAATTACAGTCACTTCCACTAATCAGTGAGTCAAGCACTGCAAACATTGTAATTTGTGCAAAGAAATTAAAATAGTGTATATAGGAGAGAAAGTATTTAATCATCTGTGTGTGAGTGTGTGTATGTATATACAGAGATAGATGCACAGAGTTATTTGCCCAAATACTTTACATACACACCCCATGTATCCATACATATTAAAAGAAGGTGAGAGTGGTACTTTAGGGTTTGAACCAGAACTACTCTTGTAAATTAGTCTGTCATCTGAATAAACAGACCCCCTTATGTATGAGTGCCCAACATATGATTTGCCCGAATTCACTCATTAGCATTCATCTCACTGGGATGAGTAGTACTGCTGAGTTTAGTTTTCCCTTAGTGATGATTTCGAGCAGTGGGTTACGGCTTGCTTACTGTACAGCTGGTAAAACTAGTTTTTATTGATACTGCTTCTTCAGTGGAGCTCATAAGTTAGGACTTGCCTGTTTAGTAAGTGGTCACATCTGAGTCATCTCTCGCTGGTGTGCGGTAGCTTTAGCCCATTCTTAAACACAGGGTAAAAGAGGCGAGCTTGGTTTGTGTGGTGATGTCAATTGCATTGCTTTTAACCGCTTCCTGTTAGCCAGCTGCTGCTTGACATTTCGGTGAACTGTGCAGAGATAGGGCATCGCTCTCGAGGCAAAAGAGAATGTGCAACGGGAGCAGCAGACAGCAGCCTGCAGAAACAAAAAACAAATTTTGCTCAGTTTTAGAACTACTCGTGTATCCTTTTCAAGTAGAATTATGCTTTTAATTCTTCCAGAGCTTGTGTAATACCTCTTCTCTTGTTGTAGTGTGAGGAAAAGTTAACTGATTGTCCAGCAAACAAGTCTTGTAATTATTTTTTCTGCAGGAAGTAGTTCTTGCAAGCAGTTTATCAACAACTTCCTATTTTTTCTGTGAAGTATCGAATGACTTCCTGAAGGAGGCCAAGGTGGTTTTCTTTAGTGTTTGTGGGTGTGTTTGAGGTGTTTATCCATCTGGCAGAAAAAAAGATTGCTATTACACATTTCTCATGTGCTCCATACAGAGATATGGCTTTGGATGTCATGAAACCAACTAATTTTAAGACAACAGGGAAGTTCCTTACTATGTTTCTTTGTTTGTTTTGTTTGTTTGGTGTTTTTTTACTTTCTTCATGTCACATATGAAAAATATCCAGTGATGCTGTTAAATTTCTCTTGCATTTTGTTTTTGCCCCTGACTGGTACTACCCACTACACCAATATCCTCTGCTTCCCTCAATCTCCCCACCCCACCAAAGTAATCTTAGTTTTCAAGGACAAGTGATGTTCATTGGAAAAACTGCAGCCACAGCTGCATATTTTATTGAATACCTTAATTCAGTGTGGAAGTGCATATTTGGAGTCATCAATATGACTTCTTGTGTTTTTATTTCTATAGTTCAGGCAAGCTGGTCAGTAAAATAGCAGTGTTGTTGGAAGTCAAAACTTGTAGTCTCTGCTTTTGATGTGCTTCTCCACTTTTGAAGATCTTTGGTTGCTACATTCTAATTGTAATATGTTAAACTAGTTGCATTTTTATATTGATGATTTGACTGTTCAAGAAAATACTCAAGAGACCAAAGATCTCCCTATTCAAAGCCATGAAAAAAATGGCACAGTGGACACTCTCAGTTTCAGAGCATAGCTGAAGGAAAAACATTAGCTGAAAAACTTTCAAAGGAAAGCTTGGTGTTGTCAATGTTTTTGACAATTTAGAAGACAGTCACAGTACTACTAAGTGTATATTTTTCCTTCTACTTCTTACTTTGAGGAGTCCTATGAAGAGCAATAACACAAGTTATTTCGAATTCACAATTCTCCTGAAGATTTCAGTATCTTTGAAGAGGCCAAGGAAGAATAAGGGCAAACATGCCTCCTTTGTGTTAGCACTGAGACTGGGCAGCAGTGAAAGCAGTGGCACACGTTTTCTTGTGTTTGGCCAAACAGCGATATCCATGCATTCAGTACCCTGCTGTACAGGGTGATTTTATAAGACTATTCCAAAAAGCAGTTTAGGTATGATTTCAGGTAAACCAAAAACATATCTCATGGTTTTCACTATTTTTTTTTTTTTAATTTATAAGCATATTGACATTTGTTATCTTCAGAGGAAAATAGAACTGGGGAAAACAGCATCCATGGCACATAGTTGGAAGTTAATATTAAATTCTCTCTGAGGATTTATTAAGTATTTCATGTGGTTATATTTGAGTTAGAGTTGTAGAGTTGTGCATTAAGCTGTATGGGTGTAATTACTCTGCTGTGGAACTACTTCTGTTTTCTGAAGTCTTGACTTCTAAAGACAAACAAGAATTTGATACAAATCAAGATGACTATCTTCTGGATTTTTATCCCTTTTTTCTGTATGTGGAAGATGGCAAAGAGTTACAGTAGTGAGGGTTTTAGTAGTCATCTGGCTTGTGCCATAGGGTAGTCTTAACCCCTCAGTCACATGATGGAAATTCCTGCTTGATAGAAAGCAGTAAAATAATAAAAGAATGTTAACTTGAAAATTCCCATGAACATAAGACTGAGCACTACTGCATTATTTTTACAAGCAGCTTCTAATGGGTAAATGCTGTTGAACTGATCAGTGGCATGTTTGGGTAAAATCATACCAACTTTTACAGGATTCATCTCTTACTCTCTTATATTTCTCCTTCTGAAAATGAAAAAATAACAGTAGCTTTAAATTTTGAAATGTAAAGCCACCATTTATACTTTGCTCAATTTCCCTCTGCAGTTGTGGCACAACAGCTGCAAATATTTAAAAGCTGACACAGCAAACAAATTGGATTTTTCACTCTGTCTGGTTTTAGGCTAAACCTTCAGAGAAAGTAACTTATTAGCACTGGGAGTGCTGAAATGTTTAACGTCAGGACCTAAATTAAGTCAGATGTAAAATTAAAGCAGAGTTCCTGTTGCTCTCAAAGACAAGTTTTCCCATATTGGACATAAGCACTGGATGTAAGCACTTAGGGAGTGATGCCCAGCAGAGCAAGAGGTGTTGCTCAGGGCTGAGGTAGAAGATTAACTGTTAAAACTAGTCTGAGTTACAAGCAGTCTTGATTAAGACTGAACACCTCTCCTCTGCAATCAACCAAAGAAAAAAAACAAAAATGAGGTAAACAGCAACAGAGATCTGTCATCCAAAACTGGAGATGTTTGTCTTCTTTTTATATGCGGCCAGAGCACTGCATGTGTTAATCGTCATAGCTGGGAACAAATTCAGATGATGTAAGTAGATTTAGTTTAACCTTCTAGAACTGATAGCTGCTCAGTTCTCATATTAATTTATGTCCTTGCATTTTTATACATTCCAACACACTTGCATTTATTGTATGTAGAGTTCTCATATACCTGTGCAGTGAAACTCAATAGTGATGGGTGGAACTTGCTGTCTTTTGCCATTTGAGTAAATGTTCCTTTTTTAAGGTGTGGTTTTTTCTTTTCTTTTTTTTTTTTTTTTTCTCTCCCCCTGGCAACAAGCTGTGAGCGATTGTATAAACAGTGATATTTACCTTACTCAGTTTCTCATGTAAATTCTAAAGAAAATTTCACTTGGTTGAATGCAGGAAATTTACAGGAGATTCTGTGAGTAGTAGTCCTCTGGTAGGTGCCCCTAGGATACAGGCAGGGTACCAGGTAGTTGGCTTGAGAGGATGACAGAATTGTGTCTAGGGGAAAATTAACAGCATGAGGGTTAGCATGATGGGAATCAAATTCTTTGGGGGATATTGTATTGAAATGTTAGCACACAGATGCCGTGTGCTGGCTGGACACTGTCCCCCAAACAGTTTGCTAAACCTGATTTTGATGTCAGGCTCTACTGGGAAATTTACCAGATGATCTATAATTTTTGTTACGCATTTGAATAGGAATCACAGCATGGGTGAAATTTGTTTTTAGTATGAAAATGGTACCTCATAGCTGCTTTTTGCTAAATAAAACTGGAGTTTTGTTTGGAGAACAAAAGTTTTTGTAAGGCGTGACTAAGCTGTGTCACTGTTTCGTGGCCTCCTGAAGTCCTTCTTGGAGTCTGTTTTCTGGGATTCACTCTGTTGCCGTTTTATTTGGCTTTTAACTAAGTTACTTCAGGCTGTGTTTCAGGCAAGTATTCTAAATTGCGGGTTAAGTCAAAGTAATAACACAAAGCTGCCTTGTAAAGTGAGACTTTTACCAGTATACTGCCTGTCAGTCATGTCAGTTGCTACGGAGACAAAGCTGTCTTGAAAACAGCTTGGACAGCTTGGACTTTGCGTTAATTTTGCTAACGAGGCTTTGCTTCATCTCAGTGAAAGACCAGGTCTCTTTTGTTGAGTCTCTGACGTGCTGTTTGGTAACTTGGATCAGTGTTAGGGATTCAGTGTAGTTACTGGTTATTACACCGAGGTTGTGAAGCCAGTTTTTTTCTGCTGAATTGTTTTATAGGAAAGTCAAGTAAAGGTCATTTACTATTGCTAGTTTATCTCCAATGAGTTCTGATTTATTGAGAACTTTGTTAGAAGTCTGTCCACACTACCCAGATTTGTTTAAACAGTGTTACAGCTTCGAGGATGCCTTTCCCTTTCTGATTCCCTTGTTACAAGTAAACTTTTTGCCTTTACTGGATATGTTATCAAGTTAGACATCTATGGCTGAATAAAGCATCTGAAAGCAAAGAAGGCTAGGTTTATAGGCAAAATGGACTTCTTTGAATGAAGGAAATAAATGCAACTCACGGGTATATTCTCTTGTTGGATTTCACGTCTCAGTTATTTTTTCTGTTTTGTTATACTTATTTGAAAAGCTTGGTTGGCAAGTCCTCTGCAATTACTTCGCAACATTTCATGTAGTCCCTTTAGAATGGTGAAAAATAGAGTAAAAGAGAAATTTCTTCCTGTGTTTACTAACTATGCTGTTGGCACAGTTATTATGGTTAGTAGACCTAAACGTCCAATGAACGCCTAATTCAGTAGTAATTTTTATTTACAAAACTTTTGTCACGCTCAGAGCAGCCAGCTTTGCATAAGTTAGATATGAAATACATATACCTAAAAAGGTGTAATCTGATATATAAAAGGCTGTGACAGAGTTACTTTGAAGCATGTTCTATGCCATCTTTAGAGACTGTTTTTGTATATATAAGAAAAACATATTTGCATAAAAAAGTAATACTGTGCTGTAACTGGAACATGGGTGTCCATTGACTTCAGTGATGGTCTGTGGGACATGATGAATTGTACTCATTTAAAAGTGGAATATTTCAAATACTTCCAGTTTTCAGTGAAAAACGTTAATAGCACATTCTGTGGTCACGGGGTTTTAAACACAAGAGCCTGAGTAAGCTAAAATTGCCTGTGTTCTAGTTCATGTATGGATAGATTTTTGAGAGCTTTTTGTTATGCTGCTGTTGACAGAATTATGTTATCATCAGTGTGGACCTCTGTTTCATTTTTATACCTTCGTCCTCTAAACACATGCATACCTAATTTTTGTCTCTATATATCACTTCTGGCCAGTGAGTATAACATTTGAACTAAAGTAAGCATTCTCTTTCATAACAGGATTTCAGATTTTCACTTTTTATGAGATTTTATTTCTAAAACTAATCAGACCTAAGAATTTGGAACCAAATAATTAAGTACTTTGGAACCAATAAGTAACAGGGGGCAAGAACTTTCAGATTTGTAGTGTTAGAACTGTTAATCTTTATGATTGTGGGGGTTTGGCTTTGTCTTTTTATTCTTCCTGTAATGACTAATAACAGGAAAAAAATCTATTGGATATTTAACAATATCCTGGTAATTTAGACATTGGTTAGGTATAAGGAAGAGAAAATGTGAAACAGACCTTAGCATAAACAGTTAGTTAAGAATTAACATTTTAGCATCCATGTTAACAAAGTCAAAGGAAGTCTTAATTACATGCTTTAAAAAATTGTTTCCAATTGAAAATTGTCCACATTTTTTATCACGCTGTCAAATGGGTCCTGATGTGATCAGCTTTGTGTTATGCAAATTTGTTGAGGAACTTAGACAGTTCATTGTCTTCTTAATGAATTAAATTTCACTTTTATGTGGTAATGTAATCAGGAAAAAAGAAAGAATCAATCAGCTTCATCATTGTGGTACCCATTTTCCTACTTTGTTTGGTGTTGCATTGGAGTGTGGAGCATGGAAGCGGAAGGGGGATGCTTTTTTTTTCTTCTGGTGCAACTATTTAAGTAGCTTTTGCTGACAGCTACAGTTTGAATCCTGTTTTTGCTGTGATGGTGAGCAATTCAGAGATTGTGGATGAACTTTAACTGAGTCCTTTGCTCTGCAGACGTCTTGGAGTAGAATGTAGGCTCCTGTCTGTGCCAAACTTTACCTTTTAAAAATGGCCTCAAATGCTTGCTCTCTGAAACCTCAGGGGGACGATTTTAAGTGGTTTCCAAGCTAAGGTAACAACTAACTTACCAAATAGTTGAGGGAGTGGCAATAAAGTGAAAATTGCTGGCTTTTGTCATGGATAAAATTTATGTAAATGAGTTTATGGGAAGACATCTTTTATATTTGCAAGAAACAGTTAAGCTCTTGTTTTGTGCACACAAACATGCATGCCCATTGTATGGAATTTATTTGAAATACAGGAGATCCTGGTGTTGATGGTTTTTATATTGCCAGGATCTCTGCATAATTTGCCCATAACTTGGTAAAATTCTTTATGTGAAGAGTGTAAGCAAACCTGCAATTTTGCTGATGTGTGGTGCTTTTACTTCTTACCTAGCTTATATGACTTTTTCCTGATTCTTCCTGATAAATACATTTGATCATTTACTGCCGTTACCTGCAGCTGGGATATGAACTTACCAGACCTTAGAATACTTTACTGAGGTATATAAAAACTGAATGTAACCATTCAGTTATGCACCCACCGTTGATTAAAATTTTGCAGCCTCAACTACCTTATGCAGGCATTTATGCACATACTGTATCTATTTATATAGTCAAACTGCAAGATACACTTTAGATAAAAGGTGTTCTTCTATTGTATAGGATGCAATTCAGTTCTCGACTTCTGGCTAAAAATCTTGTCTGTTCTGCAAGTTGCAGAAGAATAAAGAAGATGCAAGCTCCAGAAAGTTACATGAAATTAGTATATACAGACTGCAGTGCAGTAGCAGCTGGTGCTGTCACACTGTGCTTTATACCGCACTCCTTTCATTTGCACTTCATCAGGACTAGTAGGTTTTCATTTAGGTTAGTATAAATCTTGCATACCATTTGAGGCAATATTTCTGCTAAAGAAAAAAACCACTTGTTTGTCAGAGCTATTAGGCTGTCTAGTTTGTGTTGATGCCCAGCATTTTAGATTAGTGCTGGTGGATCCTACAGCAAGACTGGACTGCAGAATCAGATGATGGTGTTGTGTTGTTTGTTGTTGAGGTGTCCTCCTGAGTAACACATCTAAAGTAGACTTAAAATCATCAGATGAAGGAAAAAAAGTCAGAAGATCATATGTGATAGAAGTGGAGATAAAAACCAGCAATACTGGCAGTAGGATGCAGTAGAAGTAGCTTTGCTGTTCTCCCAAAGTCTCCTCTCGTTTTTGAGGTGTTCAGTTTTAAAACCTAGCAACTGCTGGGCCCTGCCAGTGTTGCTTTTGTAAGAGTTTGTTCACAGCATCACTTGAAACTGCCCCCATTTATACAAACTGAGTCCAGGTGCCTGTCCAGGTAACTGTCCTGTTGCTAGTAGTGGTCATGAGCAAATTCCTTGCAAAGACTAAGCAGGGCAAACATACACTCTTCAAGCGAATCCTCTTCTCTGAGAACTCTGCTGCTTTCCAGTTGTCCTCCAAGGCTACACCTTCCATCTCTGCTAAGCTTGGCTCCCGTCAGCCAGTGGTGCCCAGTTCTTACTTTAAATGTGACAGTGAACAGTTGGTACATATGTGTTCTGTTCAAGATTGCTGTCTTTCCTTTTGGAAACTAATTCTTTTGAAATTTTAGGAGCCCTAACTTGCCAGATTGTCCTGGAATAGCTTTTTTTGTTATCCCTGCAACCCATCTTTTTCATATCTTTAACTCATCCGTTTTCCAATTTTTGTTATTTTTCAAGTGAAAACTGATGAATATTTTGCAGCGCTCACCATTCTGAACCTTCCATCTAAAAAATATTCAATATATTCTTATTGCCACTTGTCCTTTTATGTGATATACCTGTTTTTTCTCCACAATTCCTTGCAGTTAGCAGTTGACCAAAAGTAAATTTGTATCACTGCGGAACTATGGTGCTGCTGCTTTCTCTTGGATAGATTCCAGTGAATAGGCCCCTGTGGAAGCTTGCGAGAGTCCCACCTCTGGTGCAAGAGCTGCTGATTCCTCCTTCCTAGTGCTGTGTGTTTGCTTTGTAGTTTCTTACTGGTAACTGTTTCTTTGTGTCATATCAGGACCTGTCCGCATCCTGTAGCTGCCTTTTGCTTGTTTTAATAAAAAACCAACAATAGTTGCTATTTCTAATTAGAACTTGCAGTCACTGGTTTCTGAAGCTTAATGCCTACTGTTGTTGCTGGGTCTTCTCTATAAACGTTGGGATGAAAATACTTCTATTGGTACATTAACCTTGAAAGAGAAAGGTCATCTGCACTTGTGTCTGGCTTATATTTGGGAGCTACTTCGACTAAATGGAAGTATGCTGGTGTGATAAAATGATGTGCATGTGCTTTAAAATACCCAAGCAAGATTAATTTCTAGAACAAAATATTTTGTAGATGATAGTACACATGTACTAAATGATCTACCAGATGTACTGAACCTACTTAATGTATGTAGGTCTTGAATGGAAGTATGGTTAAAGTGAACAGTGGCAAGTTAAAGTGAACATCTTCCCAGTGTATTGGGAAGATGGCTTATGTTTCTTCATATACTCAGTTTCAGTGATGCAGAAAGGATTTCAGTCTCAACCATGCTTTGGAACTGTCATTTGATATTCTACTAAATTTTGCTGCAAAACCGCTTCTGCCTGTACCATGCTTTACTTCCTAGTATCTGAATACCAGATTCTTACACCATATTTTTCTGTGTCATGCAGTATGTCTACACAGCACGACAGTTCAGTAATCAAAAGAGAGGTATTTGGCTCTCCAGAGTTGTGATTTTATAAAGATTGTCGACCATCTGTAACTGATTTTGTGATATTGAATACATTGTTTCAAATGTAGCAACTAGTAAATAGCTAATAAGGGACAGTTGTCTTGAGTCTGAAAAACACCTGAGTAATTAGCTCTGTGGAAGCTTTCTTGTCACACCAGTAAAGGTTGATTGATTCCGCATAGACAGTTCAGCACTGTTTGGGTCTTAAGTTGACTGGGAGTACAAAGAACCATGAATCAACAAGTGATCTAGACATGGTTTGGGGTTTTTTCTCTGTTTTTCCCCTGAAGTTCACAACCATAGCCATTAATTAATGTTGTATTATCTGTCCAACCTAGTTCTTAGTGAGGATTGGTCGTCCATCCAGCCTTCTGCTGCAAGCACATGAATATTGCTAAAGCTTAATCAGGTCAGAAATGACCTGTTGAGCCAAGTCTGGAAAACATCCAAGGTTGGAGATACCACATCCTCCATATTAAGGTGATCCTTCATAAGATGATTTCTCTGCATTACAGCAAAATATCTAACGTAGCTCCTGATGGACACAGAGATTTTGTAAAGGTGCTGAAGTTTCTCTACTAGCAAAGAAAAAAAAAATACTCTCTAGGTAGTGTTTTCTTATGATTCAAAAAAAAGAAGGCATTTAAGGAAGTTGCTATATTGGGTTTGCATAGCAGGAATTTGGTAGTGGGAGGGCTATAGGGATGATTTGAGAAGTTACTAGAAGTGTCCTCTGTGCTCACAGAGCCAAAGCCATCTGGCTCTAAGGAGCTGGCAAAGGCCAAGCCCAGCAGTGACAGAGGTAGTTTTTCTGGAATAATGTTCCCTTCCTTAAGAGGGGAAAAAAATGGCTGCAGAACAGCAATAGCTGAAGAGAGGAGTGAGAGTATGTGAGAGGAGCAGCCATTGTAGACCCTAAGATCAACACAGAAAGAGGGGCAGGAGGTGCTCCAGCCTTTGGAGCTGGGATTTCACCCATGGTGAGGCAGCTGTGCCCCTGCAGCCCATGAAGGTCCATGGGGATGCAGAGATTCACCTGCAGTTGCTGCAGGACTTGATGGCAGACCAGGTGGATGCCTGAAGAAGGCTGTGACCCCATGGGAAGCCCACGCTGTAACAGGCTTCTAGCAGGACCTGTGGCTCGATGGAGAGAGAAGCCCAGACTGGAGCACGTTTGCTGGCAGGACTTGTGAGCCCATGGGGCAGCCACACTGGAGCAGTCTGTTCCCAAAGGGAACCCCACGCTGTGGGGAGGACCCACACAGGAGCAGTCTGCAGCCTATGGGTAGATCTCATGTTGGAGCTGTTAGTGAAGGACTGCATCCCATGGGAGAGACCCTGCTCTGGAGCAGGGACCCTTCCCCTGAGTAGACAGCATGTGATGAACTGACAGCAGCCCCCATTCCCTGTCCCCCTGCACTGCTGTCAGGGAGAAACTAGAGAAATCAGAAGTGACGTTGAGCCCAGGGAGAAGGAAGTGTGGGGTAAAGGCCTTTTTTAGGTTTTGTTTTTATTTCTCATTATCCCCATCTGATTTGACTGGCAATAAATTAAACTTGTTTCCTGCATCATGTTTTGCCTGTGACGGTAGATGGTGAATGATCTCTGTCCTTCCTTCTACCCAGGAGCCTTTTGTTACATTTTCTCTGCAGCTGAAGAGAGGAGAGATAGCACAGCTTTGGTGGGCCACCAGGGTCAGCCTACTACATTTTCACAGTCTGTTTCATATACTTAAGTTACTCCTGTGTTGTGATATCCCATGACCATTTTACATTGAGTAAGTTCTCCAAATGACTGTGCTGTATTCTATGTATTCAGTGATGCATCCAGGGATCTGCCTTACTGGAATACCTGGTTAACATATATCAGTTTTCTTGGTTGTTGCTTAAAGTTGTGATCATATTTATGCAATTTCTTTTAAATTTCATGAAGCTCTGACAGGTTACTGGATGTGTAATACAGTAATTGCATTTCAGTCTGCATATGACATGGTTTCTTAAATATATATGGTGAGTGCTAAGTCATAATAGCAGGGAATCCTATTCAAAATAGAAGAAATTGCTCCTTGTGTATGAAATCATCATCTATATTTGTACTCTCAGTGTACTGTAATTATGGGCTTCTGAACAAGCTAGAACTGAGAAGAGGAAACTAGATAGAGCAGAGAGAAGCCTAATTGCTTTGGGAAAGCGTGTCTTAAAATGTAGCTTGGTTTTAGAAAGAAGTCTTACAGCACTGACTTCTCTCATCTGATTCCAGAGTGTGGCTGTAATGTGAGCTCATCACACTGGTACATGGGGATGGTCTTTTGTCAGCAGTCGTACTCCCCGATTCTTGGTGCTACAGTCAGTCTTAATTTTTCTCTTTCGGTTGTTGAATTTGTCATGGCAGATGGGATGTGAATAAGTCAAGTCATGGGAGGACAGCAGAACCTGATGAGGTTAAAGATGTTAGAAGAGGTTGAGTTTGAAGAGAAAAAGCAAGTTTTGTTGTTAAATTGTGTTTGAGGCAGCCTCTCTGGGTTTTGTAGCTGAAGCTGTGCATAGTTATTGTTATAAGCCACATATCAGCTTTTTCTGTGATTATATTTTTTTCAACTAAACTCATTCTCTGATCTAGTCATGGTGTGATTGCTCAGAGGAGGAAGTGAGGTAGACGCTTCCTGAGAGTTAATTAAACCTCAAATCAGTGATGGTACTAAAGAGAGGTGCATGTGGAACCGTTCCATCTGACATCAGAATCTAGTTTTGCTTTTTTGTTAAAACAAGCCTCTATTCCATAAAGTATTTTGTTTATCCTTGGGATGTACTGAATGGGGTTGGGGTTTAGAGGAGCTTGTTGGTTGTGTGACAGGTTATGGATTTTGCTTTGTTGAATTAGTTTTTTGTTTTGTAATTTGCTTATTTTTTACATTTACTGTCAATACTATTCTCTGCAATTCAAAATCAAGTGCTTAGCATTTCCTGTGGACAAATTAGTGAATTCTTACTGCCTTGTTCTGGGCAGCTTTAGTGGGGATTTGATCTATTTGTTTTGTCTGCAATAAATATATTTTAGGTTTAACTGATGCTGGTTTTACTCTCTTACCCTGTGATGCAGTCAAACAATATTTTAATGAACTTCTTAGTGACTGAACATAAACCTACATGTACAGGAGAAACAACAACATTTTTAAGGCTTCATTGAAACATTACTTCTAAATTCTTGACTAAAGCTTCTAAGCTGTGTTCTTTTAATAATCTTCTTGCATTGTGGATATTGAACACAGTCATTGCAGGAGTAATTGAGTAATAAGACATAATTATTATTCTTGTCTGTT
This sequence comes from Prinia subflava, assembly GCF_021018805.1. Taxonomy (NCBI): domain Eukaryota; kingdom Metazoa; phylum Chordata; class Aves; order Passeriformes; family Cisticolidae; genus Prinia; species Prinia subflava. The sequence goes on from NC_086249.1 coordinate 31,409,146, forward strand.
TTGAATCCAGATACTATTATGAACATCCAGAGAAGGGGCCCTTTAGGTTTTTCTCTTAATCTTTATGCACATCATATCAGCTATGGTGATGTTCAACAAATATAACAATCCTTAATCTAAAATTCGGAGAGGTGATTGACTGCAGTCCTCAAGAAGTTAGTTTAAAAAGTGTACAAAATTTCACTATTTAAATTGTATTTTGAGATATTTGGTTCAAAAAAAGACAAAAACCCCCAAACAATTCCCCTTGTGTAGGTTCCTGTAGGTATGTGATCATAATCTTCTGTTTGTGGAATTTGCATTTTTATGCTGCTTATAGAAGCACAGGTCCCACTGAATGGAGTAGCTTGAAACATGGTGTGAGATGGTCTGCTTTGGTGTTGAACTGAAAATGTCTTGTCTTCTGGTCCAAATGTGTGGCACATCAGTGGGGGACAGAGGAAATCATATAGAAAAATTTAATAATTCTGTAGGTTAGGTGGGGGTTTTGGGGGGTCATTCTTGGTGGTTTTGATTTCTTTTTAGTAAATAAACCCATGCATTAATTTGTATTGTAATATGAACTTCACAAACAAAAAAAAGGAAAAGGAGTTTTTAGTGAGCCATATGGAGGAAAAAAATATTTGTCTAGTTTGTAAACTTGTTGTATTGCAGCCATCCGTGTGGAGTTACCACCTTTCTTCTTCACAGAAACTGGACTAGGATAACACAATGGTTCTTCCAGTCTCATCAACACACAAACATTAGTTACTTAGGACTTAAAAATAAAAGGACAATCCAGAAAAAGGACATACTGTAATGCTTGATAAGGATTATACTTTGCTGTGATCCAGTATGCGTTCTGTAGCTTAATTCATTGAGGTTTGGGCTTGGTTTTAGTCTAACAATATGCATAAACTTGGCTTTGCTGCAGTTACAGATTTGATGTGTGAACTAAATTCAGCTGAAATCAGCAAGGGCTGTGTGGTGGTTTTGTGGTTGGATTTTTTTTTCTTTTTTCTTTTTTTTCTTTTTTTTTCTTTTTTTTTTTTTTTCTTTGTTTTGGTTTGTGGTTTTGAGGGGTTTTTTCTTTAGTTAAAAAGCTTGAACACTGAACTGTGCTGTTCGCTCATGTGATGTATGCTATCAAAGATGATGTGCTAATAAAGCTGAAAAATTGTGTTGCCTTTGTATAGAATCTTTTGTTTCCTTGTAATTTATTAGAGTCCAAAACTTCTAGAAATAGCATGGGTTTTTGGAGAAGTGCTGGGAGGAAGACAACCTGGATTTCTGTCACTGCATGTAAGTGTTGATTTTTGAGCCTACAAGTGCTCAGCTGAATTCCATCCTGTTCAAGCCATTGACAGGATCTAAAATCTGCACAAAATGAATAATATTACTGTAGTTAACTTTCATTGAGAGAACAGAATATTAGTTTTAGTTTAACAGTGTAAATTTTGTGCATCTGGTATTAGAAAGTTATTATAAAAAGAAATGTATTGAGTTGAATTAATGACTGATCTACAAGTGTCTTTTAATCCTGGAATCATTTAAGTTGGAAAGGACCTCTAAGGTCCTGGAGCTGAACTGCTAACCTGACACATCTGTGTTCACCATCCCAAAGTGCCATGTGTACATACATGTCTTTTAAATACCTCCAGGGATGGTGGCTCCAGCACTTCCCTGGACAGCCTGTTCCAGTGCCTGACAACCCATTCAGTGAATGAATTTTTCCCGATACCCAACATAAACCTCCCTGGCACAACCTGAGGCCATTTCATCTTGTCCTGTCACTTATTACCTGGGAGAAGAGACTGACCCCATCTGTCTACACCCTCCTTTCAGGCAGTTGTGGAGAGTGATGAGCTCCTCCTGGAGCTGCCTTTTCTCCTGGCTAACCCCAGCTCCCTCAGCCACTGCTCACAGAATTGCTGTTCCAGACCCTTCCCCAGCTCCGCTGCCCTTCTCTGGACACGCTCCAGCCCCTCAAGGTCTTTCTTGCAGTGAGGGCCAGAACTGAGCACAGCATTGGAGGAGTGGCCTCAGCAGTGCCCAGCACAGGGGGACGGTCACTGCCCTGCTCCTGCTGCCCCACACCATGGCTGAGCCAGGCCAGGATGCCATCGGCCTTCTTGGCCACTGGGCACAGCCTGGATCATGTTCAGCTGTGCTGACCAGCACCACCAGGTCCTTTTCCACTGAGCAGCTTCCCAGCCCCTACCCCCAGCCTGTAACACTGCCTGGGGTTGTTGTGACCCAGGTGCAGATCCCAGCACTTGGTCTTGTTGAACCTCATACAACTGGCCTTGATCAACTGTATCATCAATCCAGCCTTTCCAGATTGTCCTGCAGAGGCACCAGCAGATCAACACTCCCACCCAACTTGGTGTCATCTGCAAACTTGCTCATTTGACACTTGATCTTCTAATCTACATCATCAGAAAAGATATTAAGCAGGACTGGCCCAAATACTGAGCCCTTGGGAACCCCACGCTGGGTACCAGCTGTATGTGACTCCATTCACAACTCCTGTCTGGACTCAGACATCCCAGCGATTTTTAATGCAGTGAACGATGTGCCCCTGCAAGCCATGAGTAGACATTTTTCCAGGAGAATTCTGTGGGAAATGGTGCCAAAGGCTTTACTGAAGTCCAAGTAGATGAAATCCACAGCCTTTCTGTCATCCACTGAGGGGGTCACCCGGTCACATGAAGAGATCAGGTTGGTCAAGCAGGACATGCCTTTCATAAACCTGTGCTGGCTGGGCCTGATCCCCTGGTTGTGCTGCGTGTGCTGAGTGTTGGCACTCAAGATGATCTGTCCCTTGACCTTCTTAGCACTGAGATTAGGCTGACAGGCCTGTACCCCCACAGCTCCTCTGTCTCTTTTCATAGATGGGAATCATGTTTGCTGACCTTTTGTCAGCTAGGACCTCACTAGTTTCCAGGGCTGCTGGTAAATGATGGAAAGTGGCTTCGTGAGTGTTTCCGCCACCTCCCTCAGGATTCTTGGTTGGATTCCATTTGACCTCATGGACATGGTATAGCAGCTCACTGACTGTTTCTGCTTGGATTATGGGAGTTTCATTCTGCTCCCCATCTCAGTCTTCCAGCTTAGGTGGCTGAGTACTCTGAGAACAACTGGTCTTACTGTTAAGAGGAGCTGAGGCAATGAAGACATTAAGTACCTCAGCCTTTTAATTATCCTTTGTCACTATGCTTCTCCCTGTTTCCAGTAAAGGATGGAGATTCACCTTAGCTCTCCTTTTATTGCTATTGCATTCACAGAAACGTTTTTTATTGTTCTTAGCAGCAGTAATCAGTTTAAGTTCTAGTTGGTCCTCATTTTCTCCTTCCATAATCTATGACGTCTTTGTAGTCCTCATGAGTTACCTGCTGCTTCTCCCAAAGATCACAAACTCTTCTTTTTATCATTACTTCTGTTCAGATCTGCCTGTTCAGCTAGGCCAGTCTTCCTCAACAGCTTGTCTTTTTACCTCATGAGGATGGCCTGTTCCTGTACCTTTCATACTTCCTTCCTGAAGAATGTCCATCCTTCCTGCATTCCTTTGCCCTTTAGGATGGCCTCCCAAGTGACTTTCTCGATCAGGCTCCTAAACAGGCCAAAATCTGCTTTTGGTAAGTCCATGGTGGCAGTTCTGCTGATGTCACTTGTTATTTTGAGAATTGACAACTGTAATTTTTTGAGTGCTGTGACCAAGATGGCGTCTGATCACCCACCAGTCCTTCTCTGCTCACAAACAGCTGGTCCAAGTGAACACCTTCCCTAGCTGGCTCCTTCACCAGCTCTGTAAGGGAAGTCTCTTTTGTAGACTCCAGGAATATCCTGGACTGTTCGCTCTCTGCTGTGTTATACTTCCAGCAGACAACTGGTAAATCAAAGTTCCTCATGAGAATAAGGGCTAGAGATGGTGAGACTTCGCCCAGCTGCTTACAAAATATTTCATGTGCCTATTCATCCTGGTGGGGTGGTCTGTAACAGACTCCCACCAGAATATCTGCATTGTTGGCAAAAACTACTCAGAAATAATTTGATCAAAGCATGCTAAAAATAAAATGGAAGGAGAAAAAAAAATCATTTACAAAAGCCAAGTGGTTCAGATCTAAAGTGAGGTATTGATAAATACTGTGAGTTGTACTAGATGTAAGTGGGGCATTTAACACTGTAACTATTGTACTTAGCAGCACAACTTTTAAGCAGTGCGTCTGTTGCAACTCTGACTGCTCCTGGTCCAGGTAAAATTGGAACAAGTATTTTCTGTTCTCAAAAGCTTTTTGTTATAAATACACCTGTGCAAGCAAAAGTCTTGGATGTTCTGAAGGTCTGTGTCAGTAGAATAAATCACACAACGCAAGCTTTATTAAGAAGGGTAAATGCATAACTTTGTTTATAAGTGTATCCACACCACACTCTTGTTTCTTGGTTGGATTTTTTGTTGCTGAACGTGTTGGGGTTTTTTTTATTGCTGAACATGTTGCAAGTTCTTGAAGCACACTTACCAGCAAAATTGCAATGTTGAGCAAGGTTCAAATTTATACAGCACGCAATGTGAGGGAGGGTTTAGAGGGAGACTGAAACAGAAAGGAACTGAAAAATAATGCAGTATTGGCATTTCTTCATTTCTTTCTTGTGTTAAAGAAAAGTTGTTCAGCAGGAGCAATAAAAGAGGTAATAATTTTGCTCACTTTTAAGTAGTAATGACAGTTTGAAATTACTTTGAAATTGTATTGCATGCTTATACAGTACAATCTGTTATGCTTTTTAGTGACAAAATTAGCATGCTACTGCTTTATGTCTTATAATAAAATTAGGCTTGATATAGAAGCCTGAGAGGAGAGATGGGCTTGGGTTTTTGCTGCAGTTTTTTTTTTTTTCACAGAAAATACACGTGGTTGTTTGTTTGCTGTAGGCTAAACAGGGTGATGAAGAGCACTGAGTGTCGGACCAACAGTAATTGATGCAGGGAAACAAGAAAACAAGAAACATGTAGGTACAGGTCTGCTACTAAAGGAATTTGTCATGGTTTATTCTTGGAAGAACCGATACTAACAAAGAATTCAAGCCTGTACCATTGTCTTCAGATATTCTACTAAACATTTAAAAGTGTGAGTAAACAGTAGTATTTTATAAATTTTCTAAAGTTCAATCCTTTTCTAAAGTCTCTTGTTCCGTATGTAATTAGCAGTTCATCTCAAACATCAGAATAAAAAATGATCTTGTTCCTTGCTACACATGGTTCTTTTTTGATTTATGACTTGTTCTTCCTGTTGACCAGCTTGGTTTAACTGCTGTGCAGTGTAAAACTAAAGAAAACTTTGAATGCTTTAATTAACTGTTGTACTATATGAGGATAGAGCAAATAGTTTCAGTGTATGTTTCATTAGAGAAAGATGTATTCAACTCATCTGTGAACCTTTTTTTCTCCCATATGTGTATAATCAGATACACAGATCAAAATACATACAATTTGATTTTAACCAGAAGTCACACTTGTAACACAAAAGCATGTTTTAAGAAATAAGTGCCATTAAAATTCTCAGTGCTCAGTACAGAATGTCAATGCCTGACACATGCTTGGAACAAAAAAGCACAGCACTGTTAAATATTTTGTGTAAATTCAGTGGAGGACTTTGTATAGCATGAAATTTCTCTCAAAATATGAATTATCAGGTGTGCCTGAGATCTAAAGGTGGTAGTTCTGGTTCTGGAAATTTGCATATTTGAAGTAATTTCATGTGGTTTTTAATAGTCATTACACAGTAACTATACAACTTAGCTAGTGTGACAAAATCAGAAAGAAATCTCAGTTCTGAGTTACGCACTTTTTTACATTTCGGCTATTTTTTGTTTCTACTAGCACTAGATACTAGATATGCCATTAATGGTAATGTCACCCAGTAACTACAGGAAAGAGACATTAATTACTTTGATTTCCTTTTTTAGTATTCCTGTTTCATAATACAAGCTTTTTGATTGTAAGGTTAATTGAAGCCGATCTACAGGTTTCTAGAAGTTGAATACTGTCTTCTTTAGTGAATGATATGATATTAATAGTATTAAGATTGATTACCAGAAGTCTAGTATTTCAACTCTTTATTCAATCTGCTTCTGTTTGGTGAGTCCATTTTAATTCCAGGATTATGTTTTGCTTTATTATGAGAAATGTTAGGAATGGAGTAATGCAGCAAGGCTTCCTCTGAAAGAAAAGGGGAAGGGTCAAAAGGATAACTTCTTAAATTGATGCTTATAGCCTGCTGTTCAGAGGCAACCAGTAGATCTCTATTGATTGGGGCAATTCACCCATCTATAAAAAAAGCTTGTGTTTATTATTGGTTTGGATTTGACCTCTGATTAAGTCAATCAGTAGCTATTTTCTGAGCGAATATGTCAGCAGTGTAAAAGAAATTGGCAGTTAACATTGCAAAAGCTCAACGTTGTGGGGGGTTTGAGTCTAAAAAAAGTTACATAATCACAATTCCAATTTTTGTTTTGCGTGTGAGTGGTTTTATGTCTGTTAAATAGAGTTCATACTAAATAACTTCATTTTTTTGTTGCATTGGAAGCCTTGGAACTCTTCGACTGGTTGCTTTTGTAAATCACGATCACAAAACTTGTTGGTTTGACTAGTTCATCAGATTTTAGACTAAACATACAAGTCTAACCTGGCTAAAAAATTCAAGTGATGCCCTTTTAGACAGATGCACTTTCCAGCTACAGCCAGGGAATTTGGAAACACTAGAGACATCTGTCACCTAGTTTGACCTTCTTGATAAAGGCCATATGATGTAATCCGTCAGTTTTGCTGTTGACAATATGTACATTTATTCTTAACAAATAGTCGTGTATTTAAATGTTGACTTCCAGTGAAGTCATGCAAAGACCATGTAGGAGAAATTGTGCTGAAATGGGGACAGGACTCTGAAATTTTGCTTTTGAGAGATCAAATAGAATATTGAACTTGCTTTATTAGAGAAATAAAAAAGTAATGGAAAATAATTGGAAATAAAGTTTGTAATTCTAACATTAATTCTTCCCTCTGTTGAAGGTATAAACATGCCATTGGTTTTAGTGCCCAAACTTTGGAGAACTGAACCTACTAAAATACAGTGACCACTTTAATTAAGGAAAGAATAGGCAGAAAGTTTGAGTATTTCAGTGGAAGTGAGATTTAATATTTTAATTTGTTTTCTGAAAATGGTCAGAGAATATATGACAGATAAAAATGAGTCCCTGCAGTATGTTTATTGACTTTACAAGTCAATGTAATCTATCAAAACACCTTGGAAAGCCAATTTTAATTGGCATACAGAAATTAGTTTGAAACTGCCCATCTTCTTGTGGAGTTAGACATTCATGTTTTATTAATTAGTAACATCTAAATCAAAACCAAGTATCCTGGGGAGAAGAAGTATTTTGAAAACAGCACTCAATCCAAGCGTCGTCTTCTCCCTGCTTCGCTCTCCGAATCAGTCTTAAAGGCACAGAACTCAATATACAGCACAAACAGAACAGACAGTTGGGGATACAAGCATCATAAAGTCACCTCAGGACACCAAGTTAGTTACTTCACAGCTGTTTGTGGTAGAAAGAGGCAGTGAGTGGATTAAATCTGAGGCCTAGTTTTCTTGACAGGGATTTCATAATATTTCCCACCCATTACTGTACTTACCTCAAGCTTCAGATAAATGTCTGTCTGTAGTTCCACAGCTTCAGTAATGGCCTGTTTGCTGAAACTCTGGTTTGGAACATCCTTCAGCATAGCTTAACAAATTTGAGAGATGGGTTATGCAATGGATTGTAAGAGGAAAAGCTGCACTTGCACTGTTTTACCCAGATGTAGTGATCAGTAAATGGAATTGATGATCAGCATCTTATGACACTTCGGCGGTGGTTACAACTCTTTTTAAAATGTAAGCTAAAAGTGCGTATCAACTACTTGAAAAGAAGAAAGACGTGTGTGCTGCGTCCTGAAAGTGAAACTGGGACTGATGTTTATAAGGAAATTTGGTTCTCTTGTGATTGTGCCAGTCTGATAGGCATGTAATGTTTCTTTCTTCCTGAGGGAAGCAGAGGAAAACAATCTTACGTACGAAGACATGTTTTAACAGTGTCTTACTCAGCAAGGCAGTGGTTAGCCATGTTTTGAAGCCTTCTGGGAAGCAAGGGCCTGGGCACTATCCATGAGGCCAAATTATGAGAAATTTTGAGTAAATGGTGTGGGGAAATACATGCTACATACTGAAATTATTATAAAAGTTATTACTGCCTGAGGGAACACTTCACAACAAAAGCATTAATTCAAAGCAGTATTATCCTGGCAAGACATGGAGAGCAAGATCTGTTCTTATAACAGAAACGTAATTGCAGTCTTGTCAAAATACCATTAGATCCCGTGGCAATTGAAAGAGCATCTTTCCAACACAGTTTGACTTCTTGGAGTCCATTTTTTATGCTTTAAGTAATCTAGCAGTTTTCTCTCGACATCTTTTTCTTTCAGTTTTTACAGTCAGGTTAAATAATGGTGTTTCTGTGAAGATCAGAAGAAAGTGAAACAAGTGGGACTAGGTGCCCTTTAGCCTAAAAACTCCTTCAGATTAAAGGGAATCATACATTGCTTTTGCAAAGCTGTTTTATCTTCCTGCAGTATAAACCTGATGGCTTCTTGATATGGGAAAATTAGAAGATGCATTATAGAGGAAAGCTGTGATGGTTGTTAATTTAACCCTCCAGTGTTTTAGAAGGCTGTTTTCAGCTTGAGTCAATGAAACATGAGATATGGGAGACTATCTAAAACAGGTTTTATCAGCAGTGCTCAGCATGTCATTCGTGCTGTCATTTTATTTGAAAAACATTGCATGTATGTAAATATATCCTTTTGGAAGCTGTCTTTACAGTGAAGCATTGTTGTTTAAAGAGGATGATTGCTTTGGTTGTTGAGTGCTATCCTGTTGAGATACTAGCAAGAAAAAGAGGGAGTTCAAATACAAATCTTCATGATGTTAACTATAAAAGTTTCAAAGGTAAACTCGTTAAACAGCAAATTTGTACAGAAAAACATAACTACATCTGTACACTGATGCCTTTTAATGTTTATTTTACAGTCTCTGTATTTTGGTAACTGCTGCATGTGTGTAGTTGTGGTTTATAGGCATTTAGAGCAGCCAATCGTGATTGACTTAAAAAAACTCAAGTGCTCTTGTCACAGTTGCTTGGCAATGTTATGAGGACTTCAGTTCTGCTAATCACTTACATCTGGCATTAGTTTGAGAAGGCATAGTTTAATTAATTTTCATCTTTATTTGTTATTTTTTTCCTAAAGCTACTCAAGAAATTTTGAGATTTAATAGTGTTGTTCTCTAAGTTGTTTCTTTTCATCCATTTCAGGTTGGAGTGGAGTCAGAATATTTTAAAATCAAAATAGCTTGATGGTTCCTAAGATATCAACATTGAGCTTTCTGAAGCTGGTTGTAAAAGCGATTGAATCAATTTGCTGTTTCAAATAAATAGTAATTAAATCACTTCAATTCCTAAATTCAGCATTTATTTTGATAGTTGGTATGCAAATATTTAAAAACATGAGTTCCTTTTCATGGCTGATTTACTTCATGAAACTTGTTTACTGTGCAAAACTAAGGTAGTCTGCAATCCAGTCTGTCTGCAGCATTCAGGGTAATTTTTGTTTAAATTGGTTTTTAATTGTGAACTTGTCAGACTTTAAACTAATTAGAAGTTCCAAAAACCTTACTCTTGGGAAGTAACTTGAAACAAATACTTTATAAGGTGGCTTAGTCAAAATCTTGCGTGATGTGAGAGCTGCTGCTCCATGCTGACATGAACGTGCTCCCAGGCTTTTTCTTCTATAGTCCCGTTCATCTTGGATGTCTGAAATACCAACTTTAAGAACCCCCTGGTTCCTATGTTCTTTAAAATACTTGGACTTTCTGATGACTCTATTTGCATATATGAATTTTAGTGGTAGTCAATATCATACTGTGTGTGTCTATATGTGCATGTGTATTTTGAAGTTTTCTGATTTCAGAACTGCTGAAAAAATTATAATGTGTAAAAGTTTTCATGGTTTGGAAACTGTAGCCTGTAGGAAGAGATTAGTCTTAACAATGCAGCATTGTCTATTGAGTCAATTAAGCATGTAGGTTTAGCTAGCTTGGGAACAAGTTTCAGCATGTGACATTATAAATAGCGCTCTCTCATAACAAATGTAAGCTCAGTAAGTGGGCCATAATTTCCCCTGCCACTTTACTAGCGTTTTTTAGGCAACTGTACTCACAGAGAATTTCACTCTTTCTGATGGCTGGCTTGGGGTGCTAGTACTGTGTGCCTAGGGAGTGTAGGATCAGCGTAAGGCTGATTTTCTCAAAGTGTTGTCCATCTTCCTGACTTTCCTGGGTACATGATTTTTATTTCTTTTTTTCTGTTTACCCATATTTAGAAATGGAACCTTGAGGCCCAATGGCTCGAAATCACTAAGAGTATTGCTGAACCTGTCCCTCTTCTCAGTAGCTTGAATACACTACCTAATTGCTTGATCTAGCAAAAAGTAATAGCCTTTAGAAGAAATAAGTATTTCTGTAAATTATCATAGCCATTTTCTTAATAGAGCATCATCCTTCAAGCTAAAGTCAGCATCCTCTGAAGTAATAGTTTTCAGGAGGTGATCAGTCACTATCTGGTCACCTGCTAGATGTGAATTAATATTAAAATTGTGGCAAACTAAAGGGTTTCTTGTCTGCAGCAACCAGCAAACAGAGGAACTGTTGTCTCTGTAGTGGATGGTGCCTTTCATATCAGACCTGGTTTCATTGCTGGATATGATTTTGTTTTGTCTTCTGGATTTGGACTCGGCTTTGTACTGGAATCTTTTTTCCTACTTTCAACCCCTCTCCCAATCCTGTTGTTTTTGGTGGAGAATTAATTCACACTGAATCTCCTTCAGCATGAACCTCAGATCAGATTTCTCTTTGCATTTATGAAAACAGGCAACAGAAATTCCAGTAGCTTTCAGTGTAGACTTCTAATTTCAGGTAATATTTGTAATGTGCCTAAATGGTTTACCCAGTTGGAAAGGTGAAGCTAACCTCTTACAAAATAGTATTTTGCACTGTTAAATGCTGCCAGCTTTGTCTTGCCTCCTCCGTACACTTAGAAGTCTCAAAAACTTTTGTTAGAATGTAAGAAATGTGATCCCTGTTTAAAAGTCTGTTACTGTCAAAACATGTATGATTTTAGCCTTAATATAAAGTGTAGCTCTCATCAGCCTTTCCAATTGTTGTTTTAGTCACATTTAAAAGTCCAAGTTCTGAACCTGAGTGCATTTCAGAAGAACGACATTCATCTTTTGGACAGTGTAAGCTGGTGGTCTCCAACATGGGGTGTGTATAACCCAAGTGCTGTGAAGGTCCAGTGGGGTGAGGAAAATGTATTTTGGACCATGAATAAATAAAAAATAAGAAGTAAAATAGTGCTTAGTTCATCTTTAGCACATCCTTTTCTTCTTCCTGCATCTGTATGTGTTTTATAATGTACATCATGTATTACATTTATAGTATTTACAGATATACATATATTGTGGATGCATGCTCAAAATGGTTTTGCTGGTAAGGTTTGTGGTAAAGAAGTTTGGAGACCTCTGGTCTAAGCTGCCTTGTAGCAAATATTTTGGCATGTGTAATTTTGTTATGTTCTCTGTCCTGCTCCCCTTTCCTATTGGAAAACCTCTGCATTCTCTTATAATTTTGTATTTAAATATCAGGAACAAAGGGGTTTTCACTTTAGTAGATCAGGTTTTCCTCTGTGGGTGTATGTGAAGGTCTGGAATTGTAGTAAAGATTGCTTTGGTTCAGTTGCTCTGGTATGAAAGTTTTGGAAGTTGCACTTCTGTATTATATCATTTACATTCCCAAGAAATACTGTGCATTTTTAACAACATAGTGTTAGGTTTACTAGTGTTTATAGGCTAAATCAAAAAATAAGGCCTGTCACAGATTAAGCTAAAAACTGAATTTTGGAGGTCATGTGTCATACTGATGAGTTGAGACATACAGATTACTCAAGTGGAAAACATAAAACTGAATTATTTTGATCTTCACTCCCATTTTTGTCTATATTCTTTTCCTTTTATGTTTTATGTCAATTTTTGGATTGTTCTTTCTTTGTTAATTTGGGAATTATAAGCTTATTGACCTCTTGGTTACATCATAGGTTATGAAATTGAATGAAACTGAGGTGCAAACAAGACATTTAAGCTTTGGATGTCTTTTCAATTCATGAACCTCTTTTCAATTCAAATTTCAAGAAAGATAGGTGTTCAGGCTGGTTTTAGTAATTTTTCTACAACTTACTGAAAAAAAGGCAGTAGGTCTGAACATTTCTTCTGTACAGTTGCAGGATTGGTGTCGGACACTTGGTCCTACAGCCACTCCAAGAATTCTTATATTGCTTTAATCTTGTATCAGGAAGTTACTCAGCAGTTTTGTAAAGTATGTTTTTGAAGGGGATTGCTTTCCAAAACAGTCTTTGACATCCTTTCTTATTACATACAGCAGAAAGAGGCTGGTTACAGTGCATCTATTCCTTGGCCCAGTTGTGTCGTTATTAAAACATTACAGCAATCTGAACCTTTAACATAAAAACTTACAAAACTGTAGTCCTAAACTTTAGCCTTTTCCCTTGTTACAGATTTATGTGGTATCTTGGTCTTACTGCTGCTTATAGAGAGTGGTTTTTGTTCAATTATTAGTGTCTGTTGTTTTTTTAACTTTTGAACATTTTAGATATTTTGGACCAAAGTATTTTCTTTCCTCTTAACTGGGGGGGGACTTTAAGAACACAGAAGCTGCACTAAGCTAGTGTTGCTTCACATTTTTCAGATAATAGATGTAATTCCTTAGATAGGAATGGGTTAATTATGAAGTAAATACTTGTCACAGAAAATCACAGAAAATGTGATGACATCAGCAGAGCCCCCTAGTGGGATTTGGGTAGGTGGTGGCATAAGAAAGGTTTTTTTGCCCTGTATTGCCTGAGTAAAAAAAGCAGGAGAAATGGCTTCATATTATCACAACATATACCATGGGAGGCTTCTTGTCTGCATAGCAACATCAGCTAGAAGTATAAGAATTTCTGTTCTGTACTGAAAGGGTCAAAGATGGGCCTGGTAGCAAAATAGCATATGTTATTGACTCAGTTGGACTCTTGACCCAGTTCGTTCTCCTCTGGGGTTTTATTGTCATGGTAAGTTCCAAAGTTAAGCAGTGTGTTGGTGTTGCAAATGTCTCAGGTGATCTGGTGTCTGTGCTTTCTGCTGGCCATCACCCTGTGTACCCAGCATTTGCATGAGAGTGGAGAAAGGCTTGGGTTTGGTAGGTGTTAGGTGTGCTGACCTTTGTGGCCCACCCCGAAAGAGGCTTGAGAAGTTTGATAAAGCTTTTTGTCAGAAGTGCTATGCTTTATTATACCAGCTAACAAAAAAATGGCAATTGTTGGTGATAGAAGCTCTCCTGCAAAACAGGGGAAAAGGAATTTGTGTTTTTGTATCTCTTTAAAAGTTTCTCCAGTAAATGTTAGTGATGATCAGATGCAGCTCTTTCCTACCTATACTTTTTGCTTTTTATTACAATATGGCTATTGTACGGAGTTCTCCTTGCATCTACATCTAAACTCAGTGAAGTAGTTCTGGAGACTCCATGAGGTGTCCCTACTTTCTTTATATCTTTTTACAGGTAAGCAAATCCAAGTAACTGGGTCAAAATCCCACTTACACTTCTGTGCTTTTATATGAACTATAATATTCCTTCTTTAATTATTTGTTTTACTGTTTTCAACTTTGGATTCTAGCATTCTCAGTATTTTGTTGCTGTGTCCCTATAGAGAGGGTTTGTCTTCCTTAATGTTTTGTGAACGGAGGCAACTGGTTAAGAAGAGGAGGCCTGTTGATTCCACCTAGGAAGGTAAAGCTGTACTATGAGCCTCTCTCTTGCTCGGTATTATTAAATCTTGAGAGTACTTAAACAGCTTGAAATACCTAGTTAGTGGGGCTGTACATCTTCACTATTCTGGAAATACTTTTGACTCCTTGTAACATAATCAACTCAGAACAGCTGCAGAGGTAGGTTCAGCATCAAACACACTGGCTGAATTTTAATTGGCTTCATCTGTCCAAACATACGGGTGCTGGCACTGGAGACAGAACTTGACACCTACAGTTATATAGAGAGGAAAGAGCCTGGCTTGACTTTCAGGGTGGTAAGAAAGCTTCTTGAGCAATGCTGAGAATCAAAGTTTTATTTGTAAAGTGGTATGAAATTCTGTCCCCAAAATGTGAAGCCTCAGAAAGTTCATTCTTCAATATACAAGATATATACTACTTTCCCCTACTTGGGCCAATACTGAATCTGTTTTCTAGGATTGAAGTGGCTTAGACCTTTCAGTGTATACACTATGAGTTAAATATTTTGTGTGTAAGAAAAACCTGAATAATTGTGGCTACTTGAGAATTGGTAGGTTTGAATTTATAGAAAATGTGGAGTGTATTTAATCAGCCATTTAAAACACAATGACTGTTTTGCTGGATATATTAAGATGTCTTCATTATGTAATTTTTGGACCTAAAAGTAAAAAAAGTGTCTATGGTGTGATACTGCTGTGGAGCTGGAAAGTGCAGCAAATCTGAATTCTGATTAGTTGGCTTCATTTTAGTCTTCATTAAGATGGTGTGACATGTGAGTTCCACTTGTTTAAATCCAGAGATGCGGCAGGTAAACATCTTAAACTTTTTCCAGACTAAGGCAGATTAGTATCTATGTATTTGTAAGCCAAACAAAAGCAAACTTGGTGGGTTTTCTTTGAAAGCAGAGAGGCTTGCAGACTGAAATTTTTGAGTTTTCCAGAAAGAAATCAAATGTTTTAGAATCCTGTGTTTCTAGGCTGCTCAAACAAGTAGAACTTGTGAGTGTTTTAGAATGTGTCTCCATAGAAATTCTTTCCTCCCCCACCAAGTTCTTTCATATTTAGTTTCCATAACCAGTGCACTATTGTGAAGGAGGGGAAGTGCAGGGTAACTGCAGGGAAGCCAGCCAATCACTCCAGCATCAGAGCAGACTCCAGGGCTTGTGGAGCTAACCTTTGTGACCTTCACAAGGGGCCTCTCCGAGGAGAGCCATTTTTCCTGCCTTGTAATGGTAAAGAAAAAACTTGGCAACTTCTTTGATCAGCAAAGCAAAAACAAGGAGAGCAAGAAGCAAATGGGAGCTTTGTGCACAAAACTGCTAAGTCAGTTCTGGCATTCTCTGTGCTGAGAACAGTGTTACCACCTTACATAGAGTATGTGCACTTTTCTGTAGGTTACTGGGATGTTTGTTGCATATTTAGAAAACCCTTCAGTTCAAAACTAAGGGAAAATATCGGTTATGGTGAAGTAAAAGCATTTCATCTAATAATTTGGAATGTGAGAGTGAGGAAACTTTTATTTCTTGGAGGTCAAGATTTTCAAAAGGGGATTGCACAATGCTAAAAAATAATTCTAACATTGGGAAGTGATCATTTCTTGTATACAGCTGGCATATATTTTTTACTGTAAAACTTACTGCTTTGCAGCTTTTGATGATTTTTTTTCCCCCATTTCTCAGTTGATGCTTACAGGGAATTTCAGACGCGTGCTTAAAGAAAGAACTGTAGTTTTGCTTTGCAAGTATGTAAAGTTTTGTTTTGGCTCACACAGATTGAAAATCAAACCCATTCTTAACATTGGGAAAATTTTATATCAGCTCTTAGCTTCTCTTCTCCATTATGTTCTTTCACTGTTCTTCTGCACTGATACACAAATGCCTCTGTGTCCTTCTGTTACTGTTGGTATTCTGATAAGTCGTGTTGCTCATCTCTGGTAGTTTTCTGCTCAACAAATTGGGTTCATTCTCCCACCTGAGCTGAAGTGCTCTGTGTTCTTTCTCTGCCTGAGAGTAGGAGAGGGTTCATAATGTTTTTATTCAGCGCTTCCATCCACTCTTGTGAGAGTCTGCCTCCCAGTTTAATCTCCCAGACCAGTATATTTCTATCCAGTGGATTCAACAGTTCCTTCATTCTCGGCAAGAATTCTTCCAGTGGTTTGTAAATTTGCAGATTCTGACCTCCTTCCTTGGCTACTTCAGCATCTCTCCATGCAGATTATGTCCTTGGGAGAAGTTGATATTACAAGATTGCCAGATCCCTCTGCAAGATGTTTCTTCTTTTATGCTTACAGTATTCATCTTCTTTTGATGTTTCATCATTTCCTCTGCCACTCCCTAATTAATCACCCCCAGTCAATGCTGAAGTGGTTCACAGTGATTTTCTTTTTTTTTTCCATGACTGTAAATAAATAAATAAATAGCAGTTACAGAGTCAGGTAAACCATGCTTTTACATCTGATGTTTTGAAGTGTAGTGCAATGTTATGAAAGTACAGAAATTACTTGAGTGTCATTATCTCACAAAATAGCCACAGGTGTTCAATAATTAAACAGTTTATTAGATCTTTGCACAGTTCTGGATAGGATGCAAATTAATTTTTAATGCATGTGATTTATTTTAGTGCAAACTGCTATTCAGCAGCTTTCACCTGCGGGTTATTTTTTCCTCTAACATATACAGTGATTTTTAGATAAGGTGCTAGATAACTTAGCATCTGATGAAGATATTCAGGAAATTGATTTGTTTGAAATTCTCTCATCACAGATGATCTTCTCTCATCACAGATGATTTTCTAAGTATATTGTAGCAGCGTGAGTCTATCAGCAGATTTGTCTTGTGTGTACTGACACTGATATGGTCTCAGTGCAGTTGCTGTGTTTAAGGGACAAATCCCCCTCTGACTGCATCCAGAGAATCAGCAAAGAGCAGTTTGGCTGCTCTGTGAGCAGGATAAGGGTGCCCCAGGCCCTGCTTCCCCCACATGTGGGAGCAGCGTTGGCAGCAGCAGCTTCCCCCCAGCTCAGTGCATGCTCTAGCACAGAAAGTGGTATTTGGCTGCTTGGGTGATGCTTGCTGTCCAAGCAGCTGTTCCCTGTAGTAGAGTAGGAGAGTTACCAGATAGAATGCAAGATTACAGGGCTGCTGCAAGTTACTTAAGTACAATTGCAATCCTGACAAGCTCAGCATATAGGAGTGGTCGAGTCAGAGGTGAGGAGAAATGTAGCACGAAGAAGTGGGACTCTGGAATACAGCCAGTCCACTCCAGGGCCTGGTTGACTTTCTTTCATACCTCTTCTGCAGTATATTCGTTCCTCTTGGTATACTTAGATTTTGTTCTTGATATACATGAAAATGTAAGTAGGTTTCTTGTAAAGAAGCATGTTACATTGTCTGACATGTAACAGTCCTTTTCAGTTCTCATTTGAACATAAATGTTTTGTAACAGTTTTTTGAAGGAATAGATTTCTGAAAATACATATCAAGGATAACAAGATATCTGAGAAGAGTGACCAGAATGTTTAATGTCCCAGTTTATACAACTAGAATCACAGTATCTAGGAATAGATTTCTTTTTAATGTACAGTTTACTTTTAAAAAGTTGAGATAAAGTTTAAAATTATGACCTGTGTAAGTGTTAAACCACAGCATAGAAAGCATTAGCCAAGTAAATGTTTACTTTTTTGTTTATTCAAGCATCTTAGTTCAAAATTAAGAAACTTGGAGCTGAAGAGCAGAGTGATTTGTTTCCTTCTTCCATAATTCTGAATGTAAAAATGATGTGGGGGAAAAAAATCTGTTACAATAAGCTTTCTTTACATGATTACTAGATTCACATCAATAAATACAGTTCAGACATTTTATGGGAATATCAAAGATTACTGGAACAGGGCAGACCAAAAGGGTTATATTAGCTTGGTGTTTTAGTTTTAGCAAGCTAAGTGTGAGGAACTATGAATTATTCCGAATTTAAAAATAGATTGGGAGTTTCAGTCTCCTCTTGATACATCCTTCATCTTTTGCCTTCAGGTGCGGTTTACATCCTCTGATCTGCAGATTACAATCTAGAGTACTGAGTTTAAAGGGCAGGAGTGGATATTCTGAAGTTTGCAGTGACAGTGAGTCACTGAGTGTTGTAACTATTCATGTGCAGTTTAGGTGCCTTGCCCCAGCAGGTGTGTATCAGGTAACCTTTATACAGGCTTGCTTCCTGAGAATTTGGCATAGAACTGCGGCCAGTACAGTTCCATTAACTGTGTTCTCTAATCTACTGCTTAAATTTCAGAAAACCTGTGTCTTATTACTCAGCTGTTGAAATTACTGCTATGCGATAGTGCACATTGGCTCTTCTGACATCAGGAGCATTGTATTTTCCAAACATGGGTTATGAAACAAATATGTTTTGTCTTTGGAATTTTATGTGCTAACTACTGAATGAGCTAAACCCAAGCAAATAGACAAAACCTAGACAACCTCCAGAGCTTGCACTTAGAATTTTGTTTGAATTGAAAGTTTCAAAACAATTTTGGCTGCTTAGTTGATGGGCAAAAGTAGTCCTGTAGGATGGTGATAAGACTTTTGGCTATAGGAACTCTATCCTACAGAAGAGATTACAGGAACTCAGTTTGTCCAAGAGTTCAAAGTGATAATACTTGTACAAAAACACTGCTTTATTCTCCTGGGGATTTCTAAAGTAGTTTGTGAATTTGCAGGCAAAAATCCCAACAAGCTGGAAGCTGATAATGATAGCTTTTGGAACTGAAAGGGAGTGGAGGAAAGGGATGGGTCATAGGGAAGTACTGACTAACGATGAGCAAACACTGTAAGGGAGTTCTTGAATTTAGAAGTGATCTCACTTCCTAAAGGAAAGTAAACTCTATACTATCCAAGTGTAATGTTTGGGCTGGGGAAGTCTCTAAACTGGACTGTTAGAAAGTGGGGAGGGATGAGGTTAGAATGAAAGCTTGATTGTAATGATGTTAGCCATGAAAAAATCCACACAATGGTCTTCTGATACAGAAGTTAGTAGTAATCAGTAGTGTGTGACCTGTAGTCTCATCTCTGGGTACAATGTATTCATATCTTCAGACAGGCCTGTTACTAGTACGCAGGATTTTACATGCTAGACGTACATTTAGTGAGTACATGGTTTTTAAAAATGGATGACAATAAGTAAATACAGTGGTTTTCCCCCCTCTCTCATGGCAGCAGCACAATCCCTTCACCATCCCCCTCCTCCAATGACAAATGCTGATTTTCATAACTGGTAGATGAAGACTGCAGTGATTATAAATTTGGGATTAATGTATACTAAGTTGAAGTGATAGCTTTAATTTATTTAGGATTTTTTTGAAACTTCAACACTTACAAATCTGCTGAAATTTAGTGAAATTAGGATATCTGTGATTTTTGCTTTGTGATCTGTTTTGCGTCTAAGGGTAGGGTTGAACGATTTCTAAATAAGTACTTCCCTATGTTTATTGATAAAGCGTGGTAGTTGCTAATTTTGGCAAAGACTAAACTGCTGGTACTTTAAGAACTGTTAGTAATTTAAATGATGTGCTTCTAAATAAAATCATGTGCTTGGCATATTTTGTCATTCCTGTTTGTAGTTCCTCTGTACCAAAAGATACTCCGAAAGCAAATTGAATTACTGCAAATCAAATACATAAATGCTGAGGTATTAGTATTTATTATGATGATTTAATGAAAAAAATTAAAACTTCTGAAAGCTAGGGTTTGTTTTGCTGATTATGATTTTACAGTCAAACTTTTAGTTTCTGTTCGATCCTGGACTTTGCTATTGCTCTGTTACTTGGCTTGAGCAGGGAGGTTGGACTGGTTGACCTCCAGTAATCCCTTCAACCTTTATGTTTCTGTGAATACTCAAATTCTTAATAATAAACCAGAAAGTAAATTAATATTTCCAGTTGATAACTTCTGAAACATGCAGTGAAATTTGAGTTCAAAATTAGTTTTAGTTTCCTTTGCTTATTTTACAGTGGGCCTTTGAATGCTGTTTAAATTGGTGTTCCTTAAACTCTTTGTGAATGGTGAAGAAAAATGTAGAACCTGAAGCTATAAAATCTTCAGGTCGAAAACATTTTAGGTCACTTTTAATGATAAATATAATAGCTGCTATATTTAAGTGTACTGTACATTTGAATGATAACTATAATAATTAAAATTATACACTAAGCAGTTTCGTTTCTTCTCAGGCCTTTGCCCTGTATTTTCTTTGCCACTCTAAGTTAAATGGGTTAATAAAATCAACTTTTCAAAGCATAGCCTTCAGACAATATGGTGTATCTTGGGTCAAGAAATCTGTTGCCTCTGGTGGCTTGCAACTTGTGAAATCTGTCTTCAGGGGGTTGAAGGGTGGGGGAGGAAAAAGAATAATCTGCTGGTGAAAAACAGTACATGAGATTGCCATTGCCTAGGGTTGACTGAGCGCAGGTATCTTTCAGGTACTGACTCAGGCAGCAACTTGTTGTTGGAAGATTCTCTTCTTTGTTTTAGTTAACAGTCTTGAGTCTTGAAGAACAGGAATAATTGCCTCCTACCTCAGCAGCACGTGGTGGTTGTCTGAATTGTAAAAATAAAAATCTCTCCCTGGAAAAGTCATAAGAAGGAAACAGATGACTTGGGGTTTTTTTATGAAATAAAGTGTGGCCCTCAAATGAGGGAAAAGATAGTCCTTTTGTATGAATAAAACCAAAACCATCTGAACAGATGTTCAGCTTAAGGTGTGAAGTGTGAGCTCTGAAACATAAATTAGAGGGACGTCAATGATTTTAATGGCAAGAAAAACAGGTTCACTTTGTAACAGAAAGCTGTGCCTTCATTTCCAATAGGTCCTACTTAATGATTCCCTGGGAGTCAGCTCATCCTGCCAAGGCCATCTGGGAGTGATCATTGTCTGAACACTCAAGCAACCAGTTGGAACTGCCCTCTGAGACTTCCTACTTAGAGCAATAAGGAAACAACCTAAAGAATCTTTTTATCTTAATATTTTGTTTTCCTTAGTGGTGGTTAGCCTGAGCGTTAATAGACAGGATTGCTAGCAACAACCCCCTTTAGGTACTTAGACAGCTGGCTGTAGCAGCTTTTATTGCAGCAAGCTTAGGCAAGCCTCTCCGACTTGAAACCTTCAGGCAACAAAAATAGAGTGTTTTGAGAGGGGCGTAAAACTGCCTGGCTTCTCTTCATGCAAAGAAGCACTTAATTTCCCTCTTGCTTTCTTTGTCTCCTTTTGAGAGAAATGAGATAGAATCTCAGAGATAAAAGGACACAAAAGTGATAAAGTATTCCATGGCCCATCACTTTCAAAAATTATCTGCCTTCCCTTAATAAATGTGAAAGCTAGTGTTTGTGCAGTCTTGTCTTTAGTGTTACAGAAGGCAAAATGGTTACATCTTGAGAAGGTCTTCTGCATTTGCTAAGCAGGAGTGTAGGAAAGTATCTGTAAAGTCAAATATAATAATTTCACTTGAAATAGCAGCAGAGACAGTGCTTCCTTTAGATTTGCCTTCCTTGGTGATATATCTTTATCTCGTTCATTGAAAATTAAGGAGAGAAAAAAGATGAATTCTGCATATGCTGAGTGACTTAGCCTTGGGAAGCAAACTTCTTAACTTTGAGGGTAGGCTAGAAAGAAGGGGAGGTTTCCTTTTTTTTCTGCTGGGGATCTGAGAAGGGAAGTTGAAACTAATCTGGTGACACATAATGTGGTCACAGCATTTAGTTCTTTATAGACTTTGGAAAATAATTGAACTGGTAAAAACTCTGTAAAACAAGGACTTGTAGTTTTATTGTCTATAGTACTGCTGTGTCTTACAGTTTTCAAAGTAATGGAAAAAGCTCTGGAAATTAAAATGTAGTTGTACTCCTTATTTGTTCCTGGAACTCAGAAAATTATTTTGTTTGGGAAATCCATAGAGGAATCCAAGAATAATACTTTTTAGAATCAATTTAAAAACTTGTAAGCATTGTAAGATACCAGCCCTGCTTTTCTAAATGAGGTCCTTAAGTACAGGGTAGGAAAAAGGGGCAGGAGGAAAAAGAATAATAAATGCAGAAATAAGCATGTTATTGCTTTCATTTTTGTTTTGACAAAAGGTAGTTGTTTCAAGAGCACATTATAATAAAAGTGGTGCCACCTTGGCAAACCTTTGAAAATCATATCATGCATTCATCTCTTCGTGTTCATCATGTGTGTGTGGTCAGACTGCCTACTGCCCACACATGCATTTTAGCGTTACATTCTGAAGTGAGGACCTTTCTGTGAGTGCTTTCCTAAGAAGTGCAGTGCTGTTCTGCAGCTTCAAAACAGCGTGGTGCTTATACTCAGAACAGGAACCTTAGTTTTTAAGTCTTTGGTGTGTGTATTGTGTGCTGTCTGCAGGCAAGCCAGTGCTACTGAAGGCTGCCTTTGAATATGTAAATATTTATTAATATTAGTATTTCTCTTAATTATTTCTATTAATATTTATTGATATTAGTATTAATATTTAACACTAAATACTGTGGGTTTAAATCTGTAAATGGTCTTTATTTTGTGTATCAGTGTCCACAGCTTCGTGGGCCATGCGTCCTGGAATTTGTGGTACCTCTTAGTATCTTGCACTGTTCAACCACCTTAGGAATAAATTCCAGAGGGATTTGTAGAAGAGCTTGTCTGACTAGTAATGACTGTGTGCAAAATCTGTTTCTTGGTGAATTAGATTTTTGTCAGATGCATTTATGTTTCCCTTGCTGCATTGTTCTAGTTCAGATTCAAGCCATTAATTTCCTGGAAGAATTTCTGCAGCCTAGGACTCTAATTTCGTAGGATAGCATGTGTGGTTTTATTTCATACTTAGATTAAGGAAATTGAGCCCTGACAGTCTCTCTTCCCACCTCATCATCAGGATGCTTATGCCCACCATTCTCTTACTTTTTGCTTTTGTTCTAGTTCAAAGTTAATGAAATCAGAGCTGTGGCACCACAGGATTGCACAGTGAACACTTGCATGACAATTTTAAGGTGTGCTTTTGCAAGCTGAATGAAGGTTAGAACTGTCTGTTGTCATTTCACCGGTTTGCTCTCTGGCATCGTATGCCTGTGGTGCAGTTTGGTGAGAACGTGATCAGTGGTGTAGATGGAGTGGTCCAACACAAGCTCTGTTTAGTTGATGCATTAAGGCTGCCAAGAAGAAGGAAGAATAAAGAAAACTCAAAAATACAGCCATTTTATGTATTGCAGGAATATTCAGAAAATTGTATCAGTGTTTCTATTTCTTTCATGCAATTAGACCATGTCTGGAGATATTACCATCCTTAAGAAATAAACTGTTACAAATTTTAGGGCCTTTTTCTGATTCTTTTGGGAAACATTGAGATGAGGAAGTTCTGAATTTTGCTGCCATGTGCTTTTATATAAATCAGACTGCAACAGTCCTGAAACCTAAGGAAATACTGCAAGTACATGGAGACCACAAGTGGAGTAATAGTACTTTCCTCAGCAATGGATGGAATATAATCTCTAAGCAGATGAGATTTTCACTGCTCTGTAACCAGCCTTTTCTTTTGCTGGATTGTATTGCATTTTTTTGTTTACAAAGCCATTTGGAAAGTCCTTAAAGGGTTTAGGGCCACTTTCAGTGTGTATCCTTGTCTAAGAAGGATGCAGATTCAGGAAAATGTTTATGAACGACTGGACTGAGGGTAGAGATGAGTTGTCTTATCTCCCTTTCAGGCTTTTCTCTGTACTACTGCTGCTGCTTGGAATGGAAATAATCTCAAAGAATGTATTTTAAGTGTAAATCTAATTTTGTTACAGCACCTGCAAAGTTAGCTATGCTAATTAAAAATGGCCCATATATCTGAAACTTAGATTCATGTTTTAATCCTTCCCAATTCTCAAAATCCCCTGAGTAGGATAGAAAGGGCCACATGCACAAAGAATGTGACACCTTCTATCCTCAGCCAAAGCTGAATCCACTCCTTTGTGTGCAGATATCCTAAGATCATCAGCAGCCATAACTCAGAAGTCTCTGCATGCTACACTCCAGAGAGTGGTAATTAGACCAGCTCTTGTCAGGTCTCCTTATACCTCTAAACCTTCTTTTTCATACATTTCTAAATGCAGCTATGGAAAATTTACCTGTGGTAATCCCTTCATCAGCCCTGTCAAACTGATCTTGGCCTTCTAGCTATTGCCACTTTCTTAGGAATATGCATCCAGCCCTGTTTTTGAGTTAGTGGATACTGCCACTTTCACAGCTGTTGTGTGGTCAGACCACCACATTAGTGTTCTGCTGTAGAGCCCAGGCCTCTGCAGAAGTAGATATTCTGATTTCTTCTCTGCTTGCTAAAAGGTAGCTAAGTGGGTATCTTGGAGGTACCCTACACTGTCTGTACACAGGACAAGTCTTATACAGACTTGGTAAAGAGGTTAGTTGATTTTTTTGACAATTTGTGGTAGCTTCAAGAGCAGAAATACACAGATTCTCCTGGCATCACCAGGAAAGCTAACTTGCAGTATACACGTCAAGACCTGATGTGCTGAAATGTACTGGTGAGCACTCTAAAATAATTCTGGCATTTATGAGGAGACACTTTCTCTTTACTAGTCCATAAAGTTAATAGACTAATATAAATAAAAAGAAAAAACCTTTCAGAAAGTGATGCATCATGTGGATTAAAGAAACTAGCTGGTTAGGAAGACAAAGGAAAAATGAAAGAGTAGAATCTATATCTCATTCATTTAATGTAAAACAGAATTATAGGTGACATGCTTGTCAATGGAGCAGCTGACATTTGGGATTTAATGAAAAGTTAATTTAATGAAAAGTTCAAATTTCACACCAAAAATAGAACATAATTAGGTTTAGTTTAATTTGTGCCCTTTGTGCTTATGTTACACAAAGACTTTCCTAGCTATCCCCAGAAAAAAGTACTCAATGCCACGTCAACAGCCTTGGGAGGTCTGTCATGATGTGGTCAGTGGCATGTGTTCATGTTTTACTTTTCCTAAAATGTAATTTCCAGTGAATTCTTAACAGTCCCCAAAATCCGAAAACCAAAATCCAAAGTTAGTCATCTCAAGTTCACTAGAGACTGAAAATAATTTTCTCACAGACATAAAATGTAAGTCTTGTCTAGATTGTTAAAACACAAGCATTACATTATGGAGACATGCTTGCATAGTTTTTTATAGTGATGCTTTTATACTTAGGAACAACTTGTCTTTCTGTGTGTTTGAGACTAAATTTTTGAAATGTCTTTTTATGAAGAGTCATGTCTAAATGTACTGAGAAGCAACGGATTATTTTTTTTATGTGTAGATCAGACCTCTTTTTTTTTTTTGATGTTGCAGAAATTTCATATAATATGTTCATCTGGTAGTGACGATTAAAATATCTGTTCATTCTCTTTTGCTTTTCTTCCTTACATTACATTTCTGTTGCACACTTCAGTAAAATAGTCTTGGGTTTCAGACCTGCTTATGTTAATAATGTCTGTCCTAAGAAGATCTGTTTTTGTGAAAGGGAAATTCTAATTACAAATGATGGAGCATATTTAAGGTGGCTGTATGCTAATAAAGGCAAGAAGGGTGAGAAATTCATATGATTTTGTAATGACTGAGAATTCTGTTTCACAAGTGAAGTTCTCAGCATACACTGGGAAGTGTACCTGCCAGGGGGGACACTGGAATTGCAGTACATACTAGAGAATATCAAAACTGAAGGCCTCCTAGATAAACCTTTCTTGAAGCATTTAAGTAATTCTTGGAGAGTCTTTTTGGTGTTAGTTTGTTTCTGACATGGCTTTTAACAAAACAGTATGTGTCTTTTCAGTGCAGCAACTGGAGAATGAATGGGAAGGTATATCACACTTTGTACAAGGGCAGATGAGTTCTTTGTTTTTAAAATTGTATTTTACCAGTCTCCTAGGATCCAAAGGGTTCCTAAAGTAAAAAGTAATATTTTTTTCTTTTTTTGGTCTCTAGATCGTCTGCTTCTTTTCCAATGTACTTTCAAAAAACCAACACAAAAACTCAACATCTTCAACATCTCTCTCCCTCAAAAAAACCAACCAGCCAAACAAACAAAACAAAAAAAAAACCCAAAAAACACAAACATCACCACAACAAACCCAAAACTTAAGCTCTAAAATTGGGTTAGAATTTGAATCTGACGAATCTTCAGGCATGTGATAATGTTAAATGCCAGTAAAGATTTCTTTCAGTTGGAAATTCTAATTCTTAGTAACTGCAGAAATGCTCTTTGGGTACATAAAATGAGAACATTTTTCTTTTCTTTTGAGTTGTTTGTGTCAAAATGCAAAAATTTGTATTTGATTGTAGAACTTGAGGATGGGTGAGGAGATACAGCTTGTGCTTTTTGTAATGCACAGTACTTTGAAAGTCCTTTTTGGTGGAGGATGGTGGGTGATGTATCTTGGAACAGTCACTCTTCTTGATACTAGAATTGACGTAAGTTTGCTAACAAATGCTTAGCATGTGGTGGGTGTTTAGCTTTGTTTTTCTAAGACCTGTTAGCACAGACGTACATTTATGGTACCGTCTGAATTAATTTCTTTAGCTTATACTATGTTTGTCCAGTTTAACAAAGTTTTGCTTCTCCGCAACATAAATGACCAATAATAAATAGTGCCAGATAGATAGATGTTAGATTTGAGAATTTGTTCTGTGAAATAAAATGTCTTACATTGCTTGATTATCTTAGAGATGTTGATTTAATGCCAGGAATAATTGCTCACTTTGTTCTGTTCACACAGTACAGAGCTGTGTTTCTCTTTCCTGAGTAGGTAGAATTTTAATTTTTAATTTAATGATACATACTACATATAGTCGCTGATTTATAGGTTTCGTTGATTCAATATCATTCGCTAATGTTTTTCAATCTTTTATTTTGTGTTGGTACTAGTTTCTTATTGAGATACGGTGAAGCTCATGTAAAATAGAAGATCTTGAATGTAAAGATTGGGGCAGTTGTCATGTAATGCAGCTACTATGAAAAAAAATTACTTAATGCAGAGAAAGATAATGTAGTGTTGATGTCAGTTCTTGTTATGTCCATTGTGACCTTTTCTGCTGTTCAAAACAGGGAAAAATCTTTACCTATGAAGAATGTCCTTTTTCAATACTTAACTTAATAATTAAAAATACATGGTGTTTATAGTAGGTTACCCTGGTCCACAGGCTGTGAATGGGAACAAAATTAAGTCCTACATTCCTACATGTATAGGATTTATTTAAACATTTTATCCGTATAAGTGGGGGCTTGTCTACTTTGTACTCCATCAGTTGCTGAGCATTATTTGGAATTTGTAGGAAGCAACTGATCTGTTGTGATGTGTTTTGGGTGGTTTCTTAGTATATGGTATAAACACTCAGGATATGGAGCAGGTAAGATACATATGAGGAGTGGTTTGATGGAGGTTGAAGAGAAAGGTTTTGAAGGAAAAGGAAATAGATATGTAGGTCATGAAGCACTGAGCTGAGTGGGAGGGAAAAAGTTTGCCTTATTGAACCAGTCATATGGTCAGTATGATATTAATTTAATCACCTTGCTTATGTTGAGGCTTTTCCTCCATGGCTCTTGGCTTTAAGACTGCTGATTGTAGTTCAGTTGGTCACATAAGGAACGTGCTGACTTTCCTCAAGTGAAACTGAGCTAGGGGAAAGCTGGAAGCTGCTGCTGCTAAAATAGCTATCCTTGTTAACAACTCCATATGAACATTAACCGTACTTTACGTGGTATGCTTAAGCTGTCTTGAGGAATCGGTAATGCTGTCCTTGTGCTCAGAATTGGAGGTGCATCTAAAACTGCTTCTTCCGTAGTCCATTCATTTGTCCCATGTTCAGATATGTTTTGAGAAATTGATGAATGTTGTTGTTTCAATGCATTTCTACAGTTAACTGTAAAAATGGTTCTGTAATGCAGAGAGAAAACATTTTTCCTTCTATTTCTTACTCTGCACTCAAATAGCATATGAAAACAAAGGCTATAAATTATATGCCTTACATTTTATTAGTTCACAGTGTTACATCGATTTTTACAAGAGTTAAATGGAAATAGATGAATGTGTTATTATGGGTACAGAGGTGTTTTCCCAGTTTCCAGTATTGCCAGAACTCAGTTGAGCAAATATAACAAATCAGAAATGTAGGAGAGGTAGCACATGCTGGTACAGTAATTTAAACACATGCTTTGTGGAGCATTACAGTACAGTGTTTTTACATCTGTATTATCTTTACCTGTTTTCGTTGCTTTGCAAAACTGACCAGCAGAAGAGTGAAAAGTTGTTCTCCAGTATGGAGGTTTATGTATAGTCCAGTCTATATAAGACAGTCTTTACTATGTTGCAACATGTTTTATAAATAAATAGGCTTAAAAAAGAAATAAAGAAGTCTTGCTATATGTGGCATATTTTTCAGTGAAGCTGAATGTTTGGAAACCTATGCAACCTAAGATGCAATGTGCTTAATAGTACCTTGTTGAAGTTTAACCCTGGCCATCAAGCAATTTAATTTATTGGTATGGTGATCAGAGGGAGGTCAGGTTCATCCAAAACATAGCCCAGTACTAGCCATGGTGAAGAAAATAACCTCTACCCCAGACAAAACCAGCACATACTGTACTAAATGAGCTGTATTGTGACCCTACTACTGCGTGTCTGTAACTCTTTGATCTGGAATTGCTTGTGTGTGTGGGTAAATATACATGTCCTAAAACTTTTTTAAAAGCCAGTTTTGGTATGTCTACCTTGTAACAGAAGGTTAGATTAGAATGTGACAAATAATTTGACATAAGTAATTATTTTGGTGACTACTGCCTCATTTGATGTTCTTCTGAATTCGTTACTTGTGGTTTTGCTGAAGTATATGAAAATGGGCATTCCATGTAATCCAGAAAAGCATAATCTTAAGTATTATTTATTTAAGGAAGGAATGGTACCAAGTTACATTGTATTCTAATACAATACATTGTATTCTAATTTGTAACAATATTATCTGAATATTATTTTCAACTGATACCAGTTTTAAATGATTGGATAGCAAATTTTGGTGGTGGTGTTCATGTGCATTTGGAGTTGTGTCTTTGTCCCCATGTACTTCTCAGAGCAGCGTTGCTTAATGGCATCAAGATAACGTTGATGCTTGTAATGAATAGACTGCATTTAGTGCTCATTAGCAAACTATGCTAATCGCATACTCCAAAAGTAAAGTAATGAGTCATTACACTTTTGTATTTTCATTGAATTGAATACTTGCATGAATGGTTTGCCATTTTTTTTCAAAACAGAGAAATCTAAGCTTCCAGAGTTTTGCAGAGGGCTGGGTAGGTTATTTGACAGTCCCACTGTCCTGATCTTTTCACATGAAGTTGAAAGGCAGCTGCACATCCCTTTCACATTACTGCTTCAGTGTGACTGCTTAATGCAGCTTCTGCCGAGAGATTGTTCAGGTGTCAGTGATGAGGAGAGTGAGTCTGTCCCCTGCTCTGAGGATGTGGTCTATGCACAGAACGTTTGGGAAGACAATGTTTTCATACTAGCCATTGCTAGTTCATTACCACTCCCTAGGCCCTGAACATAAACTCATCATGCCGAGGTAATGGACTGTGCGTGAGATTCCAGACATAACTGGCTTGGTTTGAAAATCTGTGAAGTCACATTTAAAAATGGCAAATAACTGATCGAAGAGAGAAGGAAACAAATGTTTAGTTCAAGGGTACAACATGTAGTTATAGTACAGCACTTTAGATTATGGTATTCATGATGAATTGTATCTCTCCATTGCTTCAGCTCTGATTGCTGCAGCTGTTGTTTGGGCAAGTGGTGGTGGCCAGGACAAGGGTTTGAGTATCTGACATACAGCGATGCTTGGAGAGAATTCAAACAGTTCTTGTTTGGTTTTGAATGTGGCTGTTGTTGGCAGACTTAACCTTTTGTTGTTAAACTTTCTGTGCTAGCAGGTCATTGTTGTGAATGCATGACTGTCCTAACTCTTGCTTTGTTTTGTCTCAGTCACATTGATCAAACAACAACATGGCAAGATCCTAGGAAGGCCATGCTTTCCCAGATGAATGTTACAGCTCCCACCAGTCCTTCTGTGCAGCAGAACATCATGAACTCGGCATCAGGTAAGCAAAATTTATATTTATGGAAAAGATCATACAGATAAACCATAAGCTATTACAATGGGAAGGGAGTGAATCCAGATATAATAAATGTTCTTCTAGTTATCTTGGTTTGAAACTTTAAATTTGTTGATGCCTAATTCATCAAGTAAGAGGCTGATAGTTGAAGTAAGAGAATTTGTTTAATATTTATGTTGTCAACAGAAGGTACACTGTAGTTCTTTGATCAGTGTTTATATTTTTTCAAATGAATGGTTCAAACTTCGAAGGAAGCAGAATTTTTGTCTGTTTTCTTCTGACTAAAAATGCTGTTGAATTGATGAAGACCAGAATTTCCATTAAATTAGTATCAATTTACATTATAGCTTTTTTGTTTCACAGTGTTCTTCTGCCTCCATTTTTTTCACGACTCAACATGATATACTGCCATTTGTTTACATTTCCTACATTTAATATAATTTTTCCTGTCCTCCCTAAATGGATTAAGCAAATACCTTGAAAATCTTTTTAGAAGCCTAAATGTTTTGGTTTTCCTCTTGTGCTTCCAAAATCCAGTATTTTATATTTGTATTACTTCCAAAATCCAGTATCATGGTCATTATTGCTCTAGCTAGGGAAGCCTGATGTCTTTTTCTGGAATATAGAATCATTTTTTCAGCTGGCCTGGAGTGGGGGGCTGTCACTAGACAACAGTAAAATGTTCTTGTTCTTGCTGTAGAATTCTACTTTATGTTTTCAGGGCTCTCTCATCTAATTATGCAGAGAGCAAGCAGATAAATTTGGCGCCATGCTAGTTTGAGTGCTTGGTCTTCCCCTTGCTTTGTCACCTCCTGTCTGTCACTGAGGTTCATGTTATATTTATTTTCTCACAGTCTGGCTGTATTTTGTGTGTGTCTGCTGTTCCTGTACTTCCCAAGGGTTATTCTCTGGTGCTGCTTTTTGTGGTCTGTTTAGACAGCTTTGTTTCATGCTGCAATTCATGTGCTGCAGACAATGCCGAAAGATTAACCGGCGTGACCAAACTGTGTTGTTCACGACTGAGTATTAGAGGGGAAGTTAATCAAACTTTTTGCTGGCTAGGCCAGGAGGCTGGATTATCCTGAAACAAATGAGTCCTGTTCAAGTTCAGGAAGTCGTGATTCACAGCAATTAAGGTCTCAGGCTCTCATGTGAAAATAAAATAGTGTGATTATTTTTTCTGTAAATTTATCCCAGGAAACCTGCAGCAATAGAGGTTGCGTGTTTTTGCAGGGACACTTCTAAAGGAGGGAGAATAGGAGAAAGGAAACAATTCTCTTGGTTTGCCCTGCCTTTTCACTTATTTGTGCTAAAACTAGATGCTTGCTGTTTCAATATTGACATAAATTCTGTATTTCAAGATAACTCCTCAAACCTTCCATTATACCAAGAACTGACAGGAAAAAATATTGATAGTAAGGTAGGAATCACTTTATGTACTTAAAAAGAAATTAAGAGTCCTTAGCAAAAAAAAAGTACTGTTAAATTGTAACAGGGTTGTAACAAACTAGAAAAGAAGCTAGCAATCTGGACACAAGGATTTTTTTTAAAAGAATGTGAAGAATTTACATGTAATTGTCTGATGTGTGTGAGAGAGTGATGCTACATAGATATTGTTGTTCATGCAATAAAGAACAGTTGAAATGTGCAAGTGGGTTGTCTTGTGATTTGAGAAAGCACTTCCTTGGATACAAGTTCATTGAACATTTATTTTTAATTTCACAGATGATACTGTGTTGAATATGAACTGAAAATCCCATGAAGTTTTTTTTTCTCCCACTGCTCTGAATCTGATAAAGTGCATGAAGGACTCAGAACTCCTGTGTATACTGAATTACACCACATGTTATGTGGTGTTAGGTTTTTTTTACCTTAAGTCAGTTGAGGTAGTATGACTTGGAGCTGGCTTTTTGAATGCACTTGCTTACCCTTATTTGCTATTAACAAAAGTCTGCTTTGAATTAAATAATACCAAAGCTGCATTTATTGTGTGTGATTCTGCTTCTGATCCTTGATCTGGCAAATGTTCATGTGCTAACTTTAAATTATGACTATATATTTGTTTTCACTAAAGTCTCTTATACCTGGATTTGTTACATTTTATTACTGAATAGCTTATGCTTCCTGGGTAGCCTCTTGAATAATCTTTGAGAGAAATGGAAAAGTCAAGTAACTATGTACCACTTCAGCACAGTGGAATTTAGTCATGATGTTGGCACTCAGATTTAAGTCTACTTAATGTTCTAATTTGGGTATTCATGCTCAAGAACTGGGAAATCAAGTTGAGACCTTTAAGACAGAAGTTTCCTGTTATGAAATATTGCTGGCAGTGGAACATATCCTAGTGCACGAGAGCCTTTCATGAAAGAGATTGGAAAAGAATGAGTGTATGTAAGTATTGTGACAGCTGGAGATCACTGACTTGCAAAAAGTGTCTGAAATGCCACAAAGGAGAACATTTTCTTTCTGTATAGACCTTGTATGGTGCTCGTTAATTTTAGCCCTTAAAGTTACTGTCCAAGTTCTAATGTACTGCTGCAGCTGTACTGTACAGCAGCTTGTAAGTCAAGCTGCTGTGCTGAAACATAGGAGAGATTTCTGGGACCTGTCTTGAGAACCTTTAGCAGCTTTAACCATTTAGCCAGAATTAGAGTACTTGACATTAGCTAGAATTAAGAACAGGAGAACAAACTGAAAGTGCAGAGAGAGAAGAGAACTCTGAAAGCTGATGTGTAGAATAGAACTTTGAAAGCTGATGTGTGCTTATTGGAGGTTAAACCTGTTGTCTTTTTGGATAAATAGCAGAAGAACAACTCAGGAAAGAAGTGATAAGGGCAAGTCAAAAGATCACTAAAATATAAAAAGGAGACAGATGCAGTTTAGCATGATATTGAAATCTTTAGGTTATCTGTCTTAAGAAATTCCATCTCTTGAGGCACTTAAGACTGGATGAGAACCCAGGTATCTTGCTGCAAATTACATTTCTTCAAGGAAGTTAATGGACATCTGAACCAGTTCTATCTGTTCCAGGCATGATTTTTGTGAATGAATAATTCTCTGTGTGTGTTAGTTAGCTACGTCCTTTATCAGTATGAATAAGTCATAGGAAGTCAACAGTATTTGAAAAGTGAGGGTGTCTTGTCTCAGTCTTTCTTAACTTAGCTTGCTACATGTAATCAACTAAAATAGCTTAGGCCATATGTATGCAGAAAGCAGCACAGTGCTCTTCTAGGTGGCATGTTGGTTTATCTGTGAAACAGGATTGAATCTTCAGCAGTGAATTGGAAAGGAAAGGAAACAAGCCTGTTATTTGTAAATACGCCACATGTATATAAAAATTCATTGTGACTGTTCAGAAAGAACAGAGAAAAAGAGCATAGTTTCTTCTGTGTTGATTTAAACCAAACAAAAACGTAGTAATAATGGTACATTATTCTTCTTAGGAACATCTCCTATACATTTCCTACTGAGGTAAACTTATACATTTGTAAATAAACAGCGGCTGTTTCGTATACAATTACAGTTGATACAGCAGAGATGGGATAATTGTATTTATATACTTCTGTTCTTCAGATACTTTTACTTCCTGAATCATGCTTGAATCATGCTTGACAGCACTGCATACTGTAGCCTCTTCCGCTTGCACATAGACCTTAGATAATTAGCTTTGGAGCACATTATGTGTCTTTGTCCTCTTTTGTCTTCATTCTTATGGGGCAGTTTTGAATTGAGCTTCCCAGTGAAGGTTTGTAGACCTAGTGCAATTCCATTTTGTCTTAAGGTAAGGCTGTAGTGCCACATTAAGTGTTGGTAAGAAAATGGACACTTGAATTCATAACTCTCGGGGGACAGGAGGGTTATGCCAAAACAAGTTCTAGCACTTCTCTTAGATCCTTGGTCCCTTCAGTTGCAGATCACTCCTGTGTAGCCAGTCATACTACAAAATTCTGTTCTGTGTACTGTCAGCATGATCTGTTGTGAAACTCGAGTTTCTAATATCTGCAGGACAGTAATGTTCATTTCTTTCTTCATCTGCAAAAACCGCCCTTTTTTAAATAGTGTCTTTTTATACTAATTTGACAGGATAAAGGTGCACTTTAGGTAAATTTTGTAGACTTTGAAATAATTTTTGGAAGTTTTAGAACCACTGTGACTGAAGGGAAACAGTTAGGTCCTGGAGATCAGTGTCTGTATTAGGTGAAGGTGATTCCTGTTGTTGAACATAGGTATTCTAGTTCCTGGGTTGTCCATGCATATTCAGTTGCTTGATAGGTACAGATGCCCTCCTATATGCATTGACCTATTGATAACATTAGGTCAATGTTTGTTTACATTTGTTTTAAAATTAGGCGTTAGGAACTGTATAGTCTTCCTAGATTCACTTCTCATTCCAGCATAGGTTGAATCTCTACTACATTTTTGCTTTTGTTTCTCTTCCAGTTGCTTTCTACCTGCTAGCAGCAAGCTCTGCTTTGCATTCCAGATTCCATGGCATATGAGAAAGTTAACAAAAAAAACCTCATAAAAAGTAGAGACATGCACACAGGCTTTTAAAATTACATGTTATTTATATGAAGTTACACCATTATATAAATATTTAGTTACAGAGGTATGGTTTATCAGTAGTTCTGTAAAGATGGCTTACATCTGGAAATTAGAATTTAATTTTTTTGGTAACTTTGTCCTTAAAAGTACCACAATGCCGGCCGAGTCCTACTTAGAAAGGTTTTGTCTCCCTGTGCACATTATTTCATAGAATTCAAACTTACAATTGTGATAGTGTTCAGTTATCACAGGAGGCACCAAACAGAGCTAGTAGGAGACCATGTCACAGAGATACTGTTTGTGCTAAATATTTACAAAATTTGGAGGGGAGACTGGAGAAGTACTTGAAAAAGAGATATTTTGGCTCTTAGTAAGCAGACAGAAACTGGCCTGAAGAATAACTTGTGATGGAATCACAGAATATCCTGATTTGGAAGGGGCCTACAAGGATCATTGAGTCCAACTCCTGGCCCTGTGCAGGACATCCCCAAGAGTCTCACCCTGTGCCTGAGAGCGTTGTCCAAACGCTTCTTGAGCTCTGTCAGGACTGGGGCTATGACCATGTCCCCGGGGAGCCTGTTCCAGTGCCGAGCACACTTGGAGGCCAAGTGACTATTCATAGCCTCTATATGTATTTGGTGCTTTATTTAAGAGTTTATAGAGTGTGACGGTCACTAAATGGGCTGCTTTCAGCAACCAACAAGATCTGTCCATCACCCCAGGCTACATGTCTGGACTAAATGGACTTTTGGTTAGACCCAGTATTGCTGTTTCTCTACAACATGAGCTACAGCAACTATGGAAATTTTAGTGAGGTTGTAATAGCAGCAATATAGGACTTAGCTTTTGTGACCTAAGTTATCTAACACTGAAAATTCTGTTTCTGTTGAGCCTTTGGGGGGAAAATGGGCATGTAATTGCAAAGGAATTTTCCTAGGTGCTCTGGGTGCGTATGTCTCCTATTCCTCAGCATGGGTTTAGTTCTTTCCTCTGGTACTCGCCCCTAATAGAGTTTGCCAGGTGACCATTTAGAAAATCAGACCTGTCTTCTAGCATCACAATTACTCATGAAACCAAACAGGAATTACAGAAGGCAATAATTTCAATTTTTGATCTGCTTTTTCAATATGTAAGGATGAGAGCAGAAACATGAAAGCAGTTTGCTGTCCAAGGAAGAAAGCTACGTTATTAATGCAGAAAGTTTCTAGAGAGAAAAGCTGTGCTTCTGCAGTCATTTATGGCACTTAGCAAGAAAGGTTTGCTGCTGTGACAGCCAGGTGAGCAGATGGGCCTTTCTGTCCTGTTCCACAGCTATGCGTTTTATTTAGAAAGGGAACCTTGCCCAGATTTGTCTCTAGTGGTAAGCTAGTACTTACTCATCAGATCACTGAATCTTGTAAGTAGCATTATTCCACCAGGTGGATGGACTGATCAGCTCCTGGCAGCCTTCTTCAAAGGCATTTTGTTCTTACTTGCTACAAAGGAACATGCTGGACCAGTACAGACTTCAGCGTTCAGCAGGACTGACACCCCAAGGCTGGTTTTGTTTTTCCTAAAGCCAAAGAGGGTTTTTCTGGCTTTGCAGTTCACAGAGAACTTCGTGCTGAGTTTCTCCAAGAGTTGTGTGGCTAAGCAGGACTCTGAGGAGAATGGTAGTGAGGTCTGCCTGCATGGCTAGTGTGTTGGCTCAGCAGTAAAGGAGTGGGTTTGATTCTTGGCTTCTACACTTGGATGGTGGGGGGCATGTCTCTGTGCTCCTGTGCCCCAATTTTATAAAAAAAATCTTACTGATTAGCTGCCTGGTCTTCAGGTATGGTAACAAAATACAGCATTCTTTGCACTGGAGCTTTCATTTCTCCATCATAGTCCTTTTGTGTAGTGAATATGTTAGGGTTCAAGAATTATTTGCAGTATTGTCACTCTTTCTTGCTTGTTCTGTTCATTAACTTCTGATAAAAGCTAAGGTACTTGTTACTTATAGACAACATTTAAAGCTTACGAGCATTTGGAGGTGGGAAGAGAACGTCTAGTGTTCACTGTTTTTCCTCACTTGAAAATCTGTAGCTCTAATGATGGAGTAGTGAAGTTGTTAGAGAAGGGCTTTGTTTTCTGAGCCAAAATGAAAGTTTAAATTAGAAATGTAGTTTGCAAGGGATCTTCAAAGACCACAGTAAGAAATTCTTGTCCTGGTTATGCCTTAGGATATCATTGGAATGCAACTGAATTATTTTTTTACTCTTTTTGACATTTCTCCAAGAACATCTTTTGAGATTAAGCAAACAAATCTATCCTCTCCACCTCTCCTCCTAGCTTTAGACTGAATTCTTCAGCGGGAGCATGACTTCAGGACAAAGTTACAGTCAAGAGCTAACGTAGTTTGAAGATGGATATAGTAGACATTTATCAGATAGATGCATATTTTTGGGTATATTTGAATTTCATGTGTAAAATAATGATGTTTGTGTATAGTTAGCATATCTTGCATTATACAGAATAATCTGTTAGTCCAAGTCTAACAGCCAGATGGCTTCTGCTGTATTACTCTGTTACACTGAGGAAGAGTAGAAGGACCTGAAATACAATGACTTGCTGCTACAGCAGGTTTTGTTCTAGTTTCTTTTACATTCTTAATATGTGTAATGACTCTTTTGTTGTAATTGTTTGAGGATTGTACTTAAATCTAAAATACCAAGGAAGATCTTCCTGTATCTAATTTAGATATTTTTTAAGTCCACGTCAATGTGAGTATGAAAAACCATGTAAACCATGTGCAAGAATCAAAACCATGTATTTATTTGTAAAGCACCTGCCAGATAAGATGAGATAAATATAACTTTTAAAAATAGTTTTAAGTCTAAGCAAAGTATGGGTGAATCTACGTGATCATCCAGAGATGAGAATGAGGGGTTTAAGAACTGTATAGGAATGAAAGGTAATTTCTTGAAAGCTGCTGATGGGAACATATGGGAACCACTCCTCAGGCTCTGTGTTCAGACATCAACTGTGGACTCCACAACATCGTTATGTACTTCCCTTAGACCATTTTCCAGAAGTAGTTTTTCCTGTGTATGCCTTTCTGCTTGTAGAGGCGTTGCACTGCTGTTCATAGCACTGTGTCTTTGTGGCTGCTCGTGGTGTTTTCTTGGCTTTGCTTTGTTGTTGCTTGTTTGCCTGCCTTGTTCTTCAGGTTTGCATTTTTGTCTGCTTAAGCTTTGAATGCTTTCACCGAAACTTAGGATATGAGGTAAAGGGGAAATGAGTTTTCTCACTTCTTCTTTTAATTGTTTGTGAAAGACAGGAATATTTCAGGATCTCCTTAGTGTCAGCTTGTTGCTACTGCTGTGTCTTAATCACTAGATGAACTTTGCTGTGAGATGTAGAATTATTCTATGCTTCTTTTTCCTGCTGCTCATGTTGGTTTCATTCTGGCAGGCTTGACTTATTGCTGGTTTTATACTAGAATGCTATAGCAAAATTATGTGTCAAAAGCATATGAAAGGATGCAAACAAGTTTGAAAATTGAAGTCCAAATCCTAAATAAAAATGATAGAAGTGTTTCCTGTTCCTTGGCTTTCCACTCAGCACTTTTTCGCCCTTAATTCCAGAAATGAACTTGAAACTCTTCTGTTTCATGTACTGTTATATATGTAAAATGTTACAATTTTTTTTAGATCAATTTCAGCTGGAGCAAACAAGAGCCCGCCATCAACTCCTTCCTTCTATATTGCAGGCCCACTCCCCGATGGATGGGAACAAGCTATGACCCAGGATGGAGAAATTTACTACATTAACCATAAGAACAAGACCACATCTTGGCTAGACCCAAGGCTTGACCCACGCTTTGGTAAAAGTTCATCTCAATTCAGAATTCTTGATTTGCTTCAGTTCACTCAGCTTTAATTTTGCAGGCATATTTTGAAAACTTTTTATAGTATGATTAAAATATATTTTGAGTTATAGAGGCCTTATTTTTTTTCTTTAAGATAAAATCTATGAGCATAAATCCTTCAGGATTGTATGTTACCCAAATTTCTAATGCTACAGGTTGGTATTTTGCCATATGATCCATACAGTTCCCCGAAGTGGTGACATTCAGAAATTACTTACCGAGTTTCAGTCAAGCTCACTCATCCCTTTTAATTAGCAAAACTTTACCACAGAAGAATCTTTTAATTCCTAAACCAATATTTACTTTCCTTTGTGCTATCTTAAGAGGGCATTGCAAATAATCATTCATGCTGTTTAAATACACTTGAAATATATACCAGCTTATAATTCCAGCTTGTCACAGTGATGATCATGACAAAACTTTCTGTTTTAAACAATATGATGAGGAATGACTAGTTTTGTTGGTCCTACTCTAATAACTTTTTGTGGGGTAAAGACTAAATAATACTGGAAATAGAAATAGTAACAATCATCACAGAGTCTAGGTGGAGAAATTCAACAAAACAGAACTTTTATGTGTTTTTTGGGGTAATGTTTTTGATCTGAAGAGCAGAAATGCAAACCTTTTGATAAAATATTGGTGCTGATGACTATGAATAGAAATCACATATAATGTGAAGACTCTAAACTACTTTCTTAGATTGTCCAAGGGATGTATTTAATATGGCATTACAGTTTCTGCTTTTTGTAAGCCCGTGACCTGTATGTGTCAGCCTTATTAGCTTGCCCTTGATTTGTTTTCGCAATAACTTACTATTTTCAACTCCTTTGGATTATAGTTATTTTTCCAGAGCCATGGAAAAACAGTAGGAGTAAAAAAAAAAAAAAAAAAAAAAAAATCACTGTGGTTTTCAGGCTTTACTTTTGGACTCAGTGCAGCTAAATGAAAACAGTGTGCAGATCGCTGAGTAGGTCAGGCTGAGGGGATGCAAAACCTTTGAAGCTTTGCAGGGGTTGACCTAACAACAACTGTGGGCCCCTTTTGGGAGAGGCATTAACTCCATGAATGCCATATAAATACAGAGCTACAAAACTCGGCAGTCACAGTTCTGTTTTGTTTCCTCAAATGTCTGTTAGAAATTCTGCATTTTTGATTTTTAGGCTTGAGTGCTTACTTACAACATCCATTTACTCTTATGGATAACACCAGATTGTCACACTTTGTTTATAAAGTGCTCACGAGTTTGTAGACAGGTTGAACCACTATGCAACTTGAGCCCAAAGGTGGGGCGTCAGCTTTGGCAAATGTCCATGCTGGCTTTAACACCAGCCAGAGCTACAGACCTGTTTGCATGTTGCAAGAGGAGTGTGTGGGTAATTTGCAACCTCACAATTACTTAGTATGTGAATAAGGCTGAAGAGGAAGCAGTCATTCTGAAAACTAGTGTTGCCTTTTGCAATTACATTTACTCAGGTAGTCTTGTGGGGTATCTGTTTTTCTTTACATGCATTACTTCATAGTTTCCAAAGGTGAAGCAGAATTAAAAAGGGGTGTGGAAAATGTCTTAATGGACAGAGGTTATGAGTGAGATGAATCTTGCTTTTCACAATTGTTTTGTATTCCTGTAAATAGAGTGGTCCAACTGTAAGGGCAAAAGCTTCTTGTCTTGTGCATACTGAAACTCCATCAAATGTTAAAGCTGTGCAGTTAAACTGAAAGAAGTTAGAAATGTCCAAAAGACTGATTAAGGGTTTCTTGCTGCATAGCTTCCCTTTTTGGGCCCACTGTGTATGTGTATCCCAGACAGGCTTGAGTACATGCCAAGGCTCTTTATTTTGTGGTCAGGCTTTTAATCTGTTCCAGACCTTTTCAGTCAAAGAGCTCAAGTGTAACTGAAAGGGGCAGGAAGGGAAAAAAAGCATGTGGGCCCTTCTGATCTAGAGTGACGGCAAATAGAGACAAGCTGCTAGCTGCTGTTGAGCTTGAAGGAGTTTTCCTTGAAAACCTAAGTTGTACACAGTGTATTGTGGTTTATGTTTTTATCATTTGAGCCAAGAAAATACAAAATTCTATTCCTGTTTCTTTCTTACTTGTGACCTCTCTAATTCACTCCAGTCAAGAAGAAAAAAAACCTGTTTGACAGTTAAATTACTGAGCCTTGCATTTATTTATCATGTGGAGATCCTTGACAAATATGTGCTGTGACCCTAAATAGCATGTGAATGACTCAGAAGTTTACCTTTCTGTGCTTAATATAGGTTGAAACTTCTATTGGTGTTTTTCCCCAGAGGATGGCCATACCCTTTTCTATCACTGTGCTTTAATATAAGGGCTTGGATTTCAATATTTTCAACTACTAATACTTCCAGAAGCAGGATGAATTCATTTTTGTCTTGTTGAAGCTTTTGGTTACTACAGTGATTTAACGGTGATTGAAAATGATGGAGGAATTAATTTCTCTCTGCCACTTTCACCAGTCCTAAGAACCATTGAAGAAAACAAAGCTATTGAATGGTATGTGCAAACATACTCCTCTGTTCCAGTATTCAGAAGCAGAAGGTATGAAGAGTCTTTGCCCTTGTTGCTTCTGAATTCCCAGCTTCCAGGGAGACGGCTTTTATGTCTCTGTATGTTCCTCATCAGATGGACACTTTGCATTCATCTTTACTTTCTCTAGGAGGTGTGGATACAGCTCTTTTTTAAATAGTGCTTGGAATTTTCCATTATTCTGGCTAGAAAGGAGAGAGGGGAAGGATAATCAGTTGGAAAAAATTATTTTAGGTGGACTGACTTGGTATAGGGCATTTTGGTATAGCATTCATGCTTTTAAACAGAAAATAAAAGAGTGTAGCTAGTATGTATTCTTTCTTGGAGCAGGCTTTTAGAAATAATGCATCAGAAAAGAGCCTCTGTCAGAATAGCTGTGGGACAGGCTGAGTCTAAAACCTGAGTGCTCCAAGTTGAAGATAAGAACTTCATTCCAAGACTCAAGTCTAACATCTTTGAAATGGGTTTGAGGTCTTCAGCTACACCACTTAAGTGTCAGTGAAGACCTGTAACTCAGACTTCCATCCTCCAAATCTACAAATATAGTGTAAAACAGTTTCTTGTTAGGGCAATTCACAAACTTTAACATCTAGGAAAGAATTAAGTATGAAAGGAGGGTCTTCTTATGCCAAGCACAGGCAGTTGTAAAAGATGACTTGGGATCAAAGGACTTAGGGATGGGAGGGGGTTGGTCCTTGGGCCTGTGTCAGCAGGATTCTTGTCTAGTGGAGCATCTGGTAAAAACATGCTGTCTACCTTCTCAGTGCCTTTGCAGGTCTCATAGTGAGAGGCTTTAAGTTGCCTTGGTTTTTTTTTTTTATTATTATTATTCAGTAGAGTTGGTTTTTTTACCTTGAGGGAATTGGACTGTCAGGTTGAACTTGTCTTTTGGACCATTTTGTCTTTTCTGCTGTTGTTCATTGGTCATCCTTCACAGATCCTACTGGATTTTTAAGCCTTTCAGATAACATATGTGTTTTCTTGATACTCAGAGAGCATCTGGATAGGAAGCAGGTCAGCTATGCATTCTGAGTGGCTGGAGTTGGTGAAGTAGGAGAACATCTGCTTTTCCTATAAAGTCGAATTTCCTAGAACGAGTTGAAGTTTAAAATTGTTCAGCTGTAAGTTTCCCAGAGTTGGCTTCTGTATCAAATTACATTAAAGAGATTTTAACCATTAAAGTTTGCCAGTGAAAGGACTTGGTTTTGAAATGCAACCTTAAATAATTTGCCCTTTGAGGTGCTTAGTATATTAAATGCAAAGATGAAGTTGAAGTCGGAAAATACTGGAGACTGGCAGTTGATTTCCATGTCTCTGCTGGTTTAAGTTTGGTGTGGAGACCTTACTAGACAAGTGTCTGTAGGGGTTGGAGTAAAACAAGATATTGTTTCGATTTCCTTGTTATTTTATTCTAAATTTGGTTTAAAAGGCTTGTAACTAGTAGTCATACCAGTGTTGCACGCTCCCATTCTCTTTCCTTTTGGTCTTTCAATTCTTGGAGCTGCAGTAATGGGGTATGAAGCAAAATATGTGACCTCGGGTTGAAATCACTGACATGACTTTATCACTCTCACAAATTTATCACTCCCACTTGGAGATAATGTTAATATTCTTTGAAGTTCTGCATGAATTTTGGATGAGGGGAAGGTAAGGCAAGGCAGTGTTTAATATCATTATGGAAAGTGCCATAGGGGCTCTGTGTACAATAGCTGCCTGACTACATAATTAGGAAATAAAACTGATTATGACAGCATGATTATAGAGAATGCACACCAGGATTTTCTGCTTCCTTTTTTTTCTACTATGAAAACATTGCACCTTTGAAATAGTGAAAAGAGCTTGTTCACAAGCACTGTAATAAAATATACATTTCATTGAAACATATTTATCATTTTGTTTAAAGTAAAAACAAGCAAACACAAAAAGCTTGAAATTCAATTAAAAGCTTAAGCTACAGAGCATCTGTTAATTTTTAAGTATCAGAGGTGTTAAAAGGAGGTATTCCATAGGTTACTTTCTTACTCCTTACCTGTCTAGCACTTTGTTTAGTGTATGTTCCTTCAAATTAGTTTGTCGGAGCTTTTCAAGATGCAGATTTTTGGACAAGATAAAACTGTAGCTCTAGATTAAAAAACTGAGTTTGGCTTTTGTCTAGACAAAATAAAAACAACAAAACAAACAAAACCCCAGACCTTGTGTCTGATGGTAGTAACATTTTAGACTTCTAAAGTTCCAGATCTGCCTTCAGTTTTTTGCACAAAAAGCAGAGCATGAGCCACAAATGGTTTTGATCTGCAAATGGAGTGGCGTATCCTCTTTACATACACTGTAAAACAAAAGAGGATTTGACTCATCTAAAAAGGTCTAGTGGTATAAGGTTTTTCTCTTCCCTGTCTTCTGTCCTTCCAAAAGAGCAGTTTCAGGAGATGACTTAGGATGGGGTAAAGACTTCTGTATTTTGGTATGCGTGTCAGAGATGTGTACAGACGAAGCAGCAGCAGTTTTCAGTGAACCAGTGACTTCTGTCAAAGCCTGCTGCCAATCTGCAGAGGCAGATGAAATGTCACTGGTAAGCATCCCTTTGGTAAAAGGCAGGTGCTGCCTTGTGGTAATGATGATAAATAATTATTTGTTGTGTATGAGTATATCAGAAAGTGAAATCTCGGTTTGTTTGAAAGCAGGATGTATTTAGACCTCTTAACTGAAGTGAGTTCGAAGAAATCACTAAATCTGTCCACAAGTATTGTGTCAGGATGCAGGTATCTACTTTAGATAGAATATTTCTAGACTATTAAAGAGAGAGAAACCCACACTTTTCTTAATAATTTATCAGGACAGTAGGTTTATGTAAGTTTATGCCTGTTTTGGGGTTTGTTTTGTTTTCAGAGTAATTTAATCCTGTTTCAGAAAGGAGATTTATTGCTAATGATGTGTGGGTGCCAATAAAAATAATGCATGCTTGCAGTGTTGTGCTAAGCAGCCATGATAGTGAAAGGAAACTGCACCTAACTGTCCTAACAGGGACATTTTTTCTACCATATCCTTCTAACATAGCACTTTGCACTTCCCTGTTAATGAGCATACTGTGTTAAAAGTCAAAGGTGGATCATTTTGAACACGTTTCATTATCTGTAATCTAAATATATATACACACAGTAATTATATAATCTCTGTCTAATCATATATGATCTTAAATTCTAAGACATATTAGGGTTTTTGCCTTTGAATTCAGTCGTGTTGAAACATGATGGTAGTTTCTCAGATATAGAAGTTTTCTTATATATAGAAGTTCTTATATATAGAAATATATACAAGTATATGTTACTTGAGAGAATACTGTTGATTTTTTTTATGGTAGTTTTTCGTGGATTTGTAATTTCTGTTTAATCATTTCTGATGGGCTTATGAAAGAAATTAAAATGAAGGTGAAGATGTGTAGGTGCATATATACAGGGTTCGTTCCACTCAAAGAAATCAAAGGAAACCTGCATTTAAAAAGTTATCACATTATTTTATGAGAAATTGTAAAGAAGCCTGTCTTTTGGTTAGTTAACCCAGGAAGTGTTATGTGGTGATTAAACAGTGAAACTGTTCACAACTAATAGCTTTGCATCGACTCTTCTCTGGTTAACCTTCGGTCTCACATGTGGACTAGTTTTCATTAAATATACTTTGCCAGAGAGTCAGTGAACAGACATATGGGACCTTGGTGAGCTCAGATTCCTGCACTTACTGTAGTCTTCAGTGTTTCATACATAGAATTTAAATTTGAATAGCATTAGTTCAAGTTTCTTCTCATAATCTGTCCAGTGCAGTGTGTCTTGTATAGTTCTGAGGTACTAATACTTGTGGTGTTAGTTGCATTCTG
This sequence comes from Prinia subflava, assembly GCF_021018805.1. Lineage (NCBI taxonomy): Eukaryota > Metazoa > Chordata > Aves > Passeriformes > Cisticolidae > Prinia > Prinia subflava. The sequence continues at coordinate 31,454,124 of NC_086249.1, forward strand.
TAAGTCAAGTAATTTAAAATTTGTTTAGCCTTCCAAAATTAAAACTGATTTCTTTTTAAAAAGTGAAAAAGAGTTATGTAAAGAGTTTAAAGAGAATTTTAGTAAGAGCCCATTTTTTAAAGAGTTTTGTTTTAGATGTGTGCACTGAGCAGAAGTTCCTAAAAGCTACTTACTTAACTTACTTTACTGCTGAATATCATTTGCTTTAGAGTCTGGACAGAATATTTTAGTTCTTCTGAAAGTGGCATACATTGTGTGAAAGTGCTTTATAAATACTCCTGCTTACTGCTATGGGGGGAGAAGAACTGACACAGCATTTTATTCTGGTGTAGTTGCCAGTGATTCAAGAGTGTCTGTACATGCTGTAGAGTGTTAATGGTGCTCTAGTCAGTCTGACTATTGCACATCTACATTTGATGGTACAGAAGGACTTCAAAATAATGGCAGATTTATCAAAGAAAAAGGAACTTAATTTATATTGTTTAACCAGCAGGTACTATAGTGGTAATAAAACAAAAAGAAAAATACTAATTTAATTTGAATGAAACTAGTTGATAAATGCAGAGTAACCAACCTGTAGTTTGGACGTGATCCTGTAATAGTATTTTTATGGGATATATCTTGCTTTAACTAAAAGTTGAGCTCAGGAGCCTGTAAATATTTCTGTTTGCCTAAGACACTAAGGTTTGTTTGTACACTTAAAGCAGCAAAATGAACTCAGAGAACAGTCTATTTGTGGTTTTCCCCATACCCTAAGATCCAGGATCAATCAGAGAATGAAAGCAGTGGAATATTTTATTGTGCTAATTTTTAATTTGTTTTATAGTAGCAGCATTATGAAACTGTGACTAGGATTTCCTTAGAGGACATAGCAATACATTATGAAGAATACAGTCCAGAAACATGACTTACATCCTGATGAAACAACAAATTGTTGACCAAGCCCTTCTTAAAAAACCCCTTGGAACGTGCTTTTATTATTTCCGAAACTCTTTCAAATCCTACTGGTATTTTTTTCCCTTCACAGCTCTTTTAAATGTAATCAAAGAGGATTTTTGCCTTTGTTGAACTTGGTTGCAAACTAGCACCAGGTAAAAACCTGATTATAGCCAGAAATGATGCATAATAGCTGTCTAGTTTCAAAATGAAGCTGAAGGGGACAAGTTCTTTTTTTTTTAGTTCCCCCAGTGAAAACATTGATATTTATTGATAAGGACAGTCAGCTATCATATGCTCACATCCTGAGCTTTTTTGTTGTTTGTTCAACTAAATAATGTCTCAGGAATTGCAGATTAAAATTAGATTAACTTTGAAGAGTGAAATTATAAGTAGGAAAGAAACAACATCAGACATTCAGCTGTGTCTAGTAATCACTAAAGGTGCAATCTCTGCATGTAATTCTGCACAGTGGAGAGGTGCTGTGTTACTGCAGACTGTCACTGCCCTGGGACTTGGGATTTTGAGCTGACAGAGGATCTTGGGAGAGAAATTAGCTTTTTATGTTTGAGTTGTTAAAAATTTGTTGGCCTTTTCTCTCTAGCACCAATACCTGGTAATTGTTTATCTCTCTTGGTTTTATTTTTTAGGTTTTGGTTGTTTGGATTTTGTCATGTATGTAGACAGCAGTCTAAACTTTTTTCAGGAATTGTTAGGTATTGTCTGGTACAGCACAGAAGAGGTATTTCTGCTGTTGACAGTAGAACATTTAATGGGTAGCATTTCAAGACCACTAATTTTCTCAAAAACTTACTGCAGCAATTGCAGTTGACTGTATTCTGCAGATTGTGAAGCCATATTTTAGGATGAGATCTTTTTTATTGTCCTAAGTTGCCCATGTTTTTTAACTTGTCTGCCCCTCCTCCTCCCTCAAATCCCCCTCTTCTAGAAACAAAGACTTGTTTGTTCCTGCTCTGCCTGTGAGGTCTTTGCAGCCTCCACTGTGTGGGTGCAGAGCCCCTTATTTAAATGCTTTCCATAGCCATGGAAGGTAAGGAACAGGATGCATTAGAAACTGCTAAGTCCTAGCTAACAGATAAAATGAAGCTCTTTGCCTTTGAATTTGAAGTACATGAAAAGAGCTGTGCCATGTCAGGATCATTACAAATGCATGAGGTGTAGAGAAATAAAATCTGTCATCTGAGATCACATTAATAAGCATGTTCTTTAGAGTGCAGATTTCTGCAGTCATGTCCCGGTAAGTAATGGGGAATAGGAATGTAAAAAAAAAAACTCACCCAAAAAACAAGCAAGCAAAACCCCCTAAACTCCAAAGCAACAACCAAAAAGCTTTAAAACCCTCTGTTTTTTCCTGTCACTTGAAACAAGATGTGTTTCTCCCCCTCTTTTCACTAAATACTGTGTTGGAAATTATAATTGCATTCTTCTTTGAGTTTCCCTTGAAGATAGCACACTTGTAATCACTAAGGTGTATGAAAATCATTGATACTGCTGTGGTTTTTTCATTGGTTCTTCACTTGGATATGTTAAGTTAGTAAAATTCAGTTGGCAGCGTCTTCTTCAAATATCCTAACTTTTAGTTTAATTTCACGGTTTAAAAGAATTGGCCTGTGTAGAAACGTCTCTATGATCTGTTCTGAGGACAGTTTAAAATCTTACCAATTTGAAGTCTTTTGCACTTTTCATTCTTGAGAAAATAAAATGTTCAGAAACATCCTTTCAATGGATGTGTTAATAATAATATAATTTAGAAACTAATTTTAGATTCAGTTTCTGAATATTTACCAAATCGTATCATTAAGTTATCCCCTAATAGTTGAATTTTAAGTATGCACCAAAGTCTCAATATCTTACGATATTCCTGCTTTAGATATGCTTTTAGTTAGAAATATTCCTTTCAAAATGGACATTAGAAGACATTTGGGCATCTAGGATGAGGGAATAAAATGAAAAACATCATGGAAACATGTTTTCTTTCTTCAAGTTAAAATTGCAAATTCAGTAGGTAAGAAGAATGGAGCAAACATTCAGAGAGAACAGGAATAATAAGCAGCTGTCAGAAAGACACATATATATAAAATAAAAAGAGCAGAAAGTGGCATGAGCAGGGAAGTACAAAGCTGCCTATTTGTGGAAAAGAGATACTTGTATGGTGCATGCAGGAAAAACGAATTCATAACATGCTGAAGCAATGTTCATGATACTGCACTGAAGTGTTTAACTAAGGTTAGACACTGTTAAATTTTTATGAGGTTATCTGTAACATGGCTTGGCTGTGGACTGCATTAAGGTAGTACTCTGAAACCATGATTATATAATTGGGGACTAGACTATAAAGGGAAACCTTTTTAACCAAAAGAAAATTGACATTTTTCAGCTTTGGGTACTCAAATTTTACAAGCTAGTTTGCTTTTAATGTAGATGTGCTCATTTCAGGTGATTGTAATTTTCTAGTTTTTCTCCCTCTTGACTTTACACTGTAATTTGCCTCCCATCTTATTAATAGCAGGGTTTGGATCCTGGAACTTCTCAGAGGTAGCTACAGCAGAAGGCATGGTCCTGGTTCCAGATTTGAAGGGAGAGAGAAAGGAGGAGATCTGTTCCCCACTCCAACAGTATCATATCTAGCTTGTCTAAAACTGCTAGATGAGCTGCCTTGCTTTTTGCATTGCTTTCTCTAGCTTGAACTTTCCTTCAGCTTTGATAAATGAAGATTGTCTAATTGCTGTCAAGCTTCCAGCAGATATTACCCAGTGGAGCTCCTGGTACTTGTGGTTAAATGTTCACTGCCCACATCCTTACAGGACTGCTGTTGATGGTGTTAGAACTTTTGCTTAACAGTTTGTAGTGTCCTGGGGCCCATCTTCCTGTCACTGGCCCAGAGACCACAGCTCTTGTGGCAGAGCTGGTTAATTGGCTCACTCTGGTCACGTTTTGTCCTGAAGTTCAGTTCTGATGGTGAAGTAGTACTGGATGTCTCGTAATATCAGCTGCTTCATTTTAGGCCTTGATCCACAGGAATGTAATTTTCCCACTACGTCTTTTCATGCTGGGTCAGGATGAGACTTGTTGGTTGGAGCTGAACTGCAGCCCTAGTTGTTTCTGCTTGATGCTGCGATCCAGTTTCTATTCCTACTTCACAGGTTCACTTACCTTACAGGAAGTTTTATCATATTAGCAATCACGTGTATGAAGCTCTTTAACAAGTAACTGCATGAAATACTGTTTCAGATCACTTTAAGATATTTGACAGCATTTTATGTTGACTGGACTCATGAAAATATGACTCTTCTGCCCATTAGACTGTTGAGTCTGTGGTGGACCAGTGGGTTAGTTGCAGGGGTTGACTGCAGAGTTGGGTCTCCAAGTGGTGTAGTATTATGGGATAAATATATGTTGGCTTTCTTGGAACAGAAGAGCAGCACTACTGTATCTTAAATTGAATACTCTAAAGACAGTGGAGACTGAAGGGCTTTTCAGTGAAAAGATGATAGAGATTTTTTTTGAGAGAGAATTCTCCTTTCTTATGGTAGGTAGAAACGTTAGTATTCCAGGCATCCTCTATATGATGAAAACATTAATTCAAACTAATTCTACAGATTTTTTTTTTGCCCCACTTCACCCTGTCATCCTAAAAGAAGCTCTCTCCTTTTTCTTTTCTTAGTTTCTGTAAACCATAATCCTCATTCCCAGAAAAAAAAAAATCACTGCTTTAGCAAAAGCATTCTGCAGAATACTGTGACTGTTAACAGATTCAGTCTGTTACAGAGAACATTATGGAGAGCTAATTCCAAACTGAAAGCCCCTGAAAATAGTGCCCTTGCAATGCAGTTGGCTTTTCCCACCCTCTATTCCACTCTGGGAACTCTAGTGCCTCTGTTGACTTTAACCACATTGGCATCATGTGAGAGAGAAATCAGGCCTGTCAAATAGATGCATCTCAGTCATGTGTTATTTTGTAAAATAAAATTGTCTTAGGCCTTCCTTTTGTAGGGGAAGGGATGGTGGGTTCTCATTGTGTGTTATGCTTACAAGGTTGCATTTTTTCTTCTCTGCTCCCCAGGAAAAATGCAGTGCATAGTTCTGAGGGGTAAAAGAAAATGAAGCACTAGCAAAATGTTTCCTATGTTGATGTCAGTATTTATGGCTGTGTAATTTATCTGCCATTTCTGTCCCAACTCTAATTTTGCATGTCAAGAAGCTCTAAATGAAGTCTCTAACACTAAAATGTTGATGTGACAGGGATGTGAATGCTGGTTGTATGACCTTGCACCACAGTGGGTAGCCTTTAATTGTTCTCGATAAAAGTGAAATGATCCATTTTGTCATTCTGCGTGTTCTCAAGTTAAATGAACCTAAGATTTCACATGAATCAAACAAGTTATTTACTATTTGTGTCTGCAGTAAGAGTAGTTTATTAGAAAGAAGAGATATTCTTCTTACTCAACTTGAAATATTTTACTACCACTTTGGAATTTTTCACCAGTTAGCACATAAAACTGTTTGCAGAAGCTTTTAGAACAAGTATGTAGTCTTAACCATGACACTGTTGTATTATTTTTACACACATCAATTGCTCACATGTGAGCATATGTTTCACATTCTGAACATCAGTGTAACTGCATGTTTTGTACTGTCATGCCTTATAATTTTGTAGATTGTTTTTGGTATATACCTTTCATGGATAATACATTCCTTGCATGTATTTTGAATTTATTTTTCAAACGTTTGTTGTTTTGGTTCCTTAGCCATGAATCAACGAATCAGCCAAAGTGCTCCAGTCAAACAGCCACCTCCTCTGGCTCCTCAGAGTCCCCAGGGTGGTGTGATGGGAGGGAATAGCTCCAATCAGCAACAACAAATGAGACTTCAGCAGCTGCAGATGGAGAAAGAAAGGCTGAGACTGAAGCATCAAGAACTGCTTCGGCAGGTGAGGCCACAGGTTAGACACCTAATTCCACTATTTCTTTTGTATGTTATGTTTTGATTTTTCTAAGTTGTTGTTTCAGTGAGCCTTGAAGACCAGTAACTGTACAAACAGCTTTGAGATCTAAAAAGGTCTGAATTCATTCTCTTACTGATATCAGCTTGGTGGTGAAAGTATCCAATTTTTTTAGACTGAAAGATTTTGCTTTCTTCTCTCTAACAAAACTCTTTACAAAGAGGCTTCATAAACTATAAGGATGACAAGATGGACTGTTGATGTGATTGGATATTCCTCCTGAGAATATATTTCATATTTATTGAGTTCCAAGAGAAGCAAAAAGTTATTCCCCACAGCTACTTTAGTTCTCCCTTTTAAGTGGAGGAAAGTCTTCAGTTTTAGAACCTTCTGCAGTCTGTAGGATTTTGAAGTATTTTTAAAGTTTATATAAGATACAGTGAGGAGGTGCCTAGTTGCCACAATCTGACCTGTACAACAGAGGAGTGAGCGTGGAACAACTGAATAACTTGTGCTGCATTTTGAACCTGTGGTTTTCTTATGCTGAAGAATGTTGAACTTCATAATAAGGCTTTCAGTATTTTCTACTATATGGATATGGCTGTAGCGAATATTAAAGTGTAGGGCTGGACTTTGCAATCTCTGGATTGGAATTCGGGCCTGATCTCCTTTTGACTCTAAGCCTTCTGCTTCAGTTGTTCAATCTGAATGTTTTAAGAGTTACTACCATCTGTGCTAGATACTTAAGATATTTCTTTGGGTTTCTGACACTGCCAGAAAAAGCACTAATCTTTTCTTTGAGGAAAATCTTCTAAAACCTTTCCCTTTTCACTTTGGGTGATGGGCCTTGTATCAGAAGAGGATAATATCTTAATGTCCTCAAAGACAGCTTTTCTCTTTCTTCATCACCTGCAGTATTCTGTCCTGGAATCTGACTCCCTTTGTAGTCAAGGACTGTTTTGTAGGAATCTTCAGCATCTCTTGGTGTAAGATGGGTCATCTTTACAGCCATTACTTTTTATAGTGCTCTAGGTAAGAATACATCGCAAAGGTGGCATCAGGACTTTCTCTCTGCTTAAGCACCTGCTGTTCCTGCTTTGCAATTAATCCACAAACAGACATTTTACCCTGTGCTAGCATGCTTCTGGGTAGGCCTTCTAATTGTCTTCTTGCCTCAGTTGTCATTGAGAACCTGACTAACTTTGGAGCAGGTGACAACCACTTCATGTTGTTCTCCTTAGTCATTCGGCTTACCTGTCAAATACGCATCCTTGGTAAATCTGTGAGTTTTGTTTCACTGTGTCATGATTTTCACAGTTTCTTAACTCCCTTATCCTGTCTCATCTGGCCTGTCTCGGGGGCTTCATACTACAAGATGGTGTTTATAAGACAGCCTGCATAGGTAAACCATGCAGCTAAAGTAATTTTTATCCATCTTATTTTTACTCTTAGGCATTGCGGAATATCAATCCCAGCACAGCAAATTCTCCAAAACATCAGGTAGGCTCTTAACTGATGTTTCAGCATAATTAGAAAAATTAAAGCATTAATTTAGGCTAGCAGGGAAATTTTTGCTACATGAAAACATTCTAAAAAAAGAAAAGAAAAAACCAAGCTTTGCCATGCACATTTTTGAATCACTTTTCTGGTCACAGCCCTAACACTGTTTTTAGGAGTGCTGCATTACCACAACTTTATATCAATATTTAAGAGCAAGTGAGGAATTCATTGCACATTTTTTTACATTGAAAACAACCTTCTTGTTTAGCATTCTTGAGGATACTGCTGTTCCAGTCCTGATGTTTCAAGATGTTTATTTAAAGCAAACTATCTAGGTTGGTGACTTTTGAGTACTGTTCGCATGCATGTTCTTATCAGTTTGTTTAAGCAGGTATGATCTTAGAGAAGGATATCTGTTATCAGTTAATAAAAAGTCACTTGAAATAGTTATGATTTTAAGCATGCATAGTACAACAGAATTACTTAATAGATTAGACTAACAGAACAATTCCTATGCAGATATAATTTTTCCATTTTGACGTTTAACTGACTCTTGGACTGATACATTTTTTGTATAGGAAACAACAGTTATGAAAAGCCTTTCAAGCTCAGACCAAAATAAAATTGTTCAAAATGTGAAGCATAATAAACATTTTAGTGTTGTCTTTTAGTCACTAAAGAAGTTGAATATAGATTGAATCTCTGGAAGGTTGGATTTGTGGTTATATTCAGAGAACTTCATGTTTACTATTGCTAACAGTGTTTTAATCTACTGGTTCTTAGTACAATATTTATATTGGCTCATATTGTACTTCATTTTTTAAGAAGAAACCTCTGTATGCACTAGGCAAGAAAAACAGAATAAAAGAAAGTATCCTCTGTTTGGGAGTACTGGTGTACTGTTGCATTCTGAAGAGTACCACAAAACTTGTATGTTACGAGTTCTGAGAAACAGGAACCTCAGTCCTTTGTGCTGACACCTTGGAAAAAAAACTTTCTTGTTAATGCCAGAGCAGCTCTTAAACGGAAGCATTTTAATGGAGATGTAGTAATTTGATTAACTTACAAAGCATTAGACATGTAATGATTTTATCAATCAATATTAGATCTTACTCTGGAGGAGAAAAGAGAGTCCTTAAGTACTCAAGAGAATAAATAAAGGAGGACTCCCCCAAGCCAGTTGAAAACACGTTATCTTCTGTCATAATTAGGTCATTCATAAGGGGATGTTTTTCTTATGGAATGCCAGAAGTGTTTTCTATGTTTTCTTCTATGCCTGAAGCCCTGTCATACCATTGTTCACTCTTCCACTAATTTCTTCCTGTTGCCAACTCAAAAAAAAATAGAGGAAATGGAGAAATTTGTTAGCAGTTTCATACTTAACTCTGTAAGATGAGGTTTTTGGAACTTCTTGAAATTATGGCTTTAAATTCTAAAAAACTGCAAAAACTCAAAGGGACTATACTGGTAGTGGTCACTCTGCTTTATTTGGAGTGGGCACTGATGAAAGGATTCATACAAAAATCAGGATTCCATTTATATTTATTAATTATTATATTTATATTTAAACTTGCTTCCTACCAAACCTCCTGTGTGGGATCAGTTTTATTAGTCTGCACTTGCTAATGAGTCAAGGTGTGTGTGAGTGATCTGTTGAGTAGAAGAATAGGCAGTCATGTCACCTTTAAAGTTCTCTAATACTAGACTGTTCTTGTTGCACCATCTAAATGTATTTTTTGTGTTTTCATATCACCTCATTACAGTATATCCTTCATTACAGCAATGTCATGAACAGCCAGCCACAGGTGGATGAAACTCCTCAGAGAACTGCTTCTGGGTTCTGGTTCTCTAAATGCTTCTTGAGACCTCGTACTGTAGAGGCATCTGTAGCCTGTCTTCTCTAATGATGCTGCTACTGAGGTCCTAATCTGTACATCTGATCAGATCACAGCTGACCTAGTGAATCTGGAAAATGTATAGAAAGAATAAAAATTTCTTTGTTCAACTTTTTCTTCCTGACAGGTCTGCCTTTCTCTTTGAATAAAATCAATGAAGTTCAGAGGAATTATCTGCTCTCCTGATGATAGAGCTGTGGTTGGTGGCAGAGTAATTGCTTCTCTTGCTAAATTTTAGATGTTCTTTTAAGGAATACTAAAAATTAAATCTTCCTATGTTCAGTGCTCTTAGTTCTGGGAAGGCTAAGACTGTTTTAGAGAGGGATTGCCAAGGTCTTTCGTTTGTAAAGAGATTACATAACACCAGCATTCTTGAAGCTTGCCTCTAATGAAATCTCTTGTATAGATGGATTAAAAACATCTGATAAATGTTCCTTGACTTTTAACTGGATCTCTGAGCTTTCCATGTCACAAAATCACTAAGTTAGAAGGGACTGGTGGAGGTCATCTAGCCCAACATCCTCATCCTTCTTGACATTTTTCCCCATGTAGCCTGGATACAGTACCATATATTGATATCCACGGTCAGGTTTTTTAGGTGCTGGATAACTGTAGTTGTCCCTGCCAGGTTTATATCTCTGCCATGATACTGAAGTATCCTGTGGTGACCCTAACACTCCCAAGTGTTACGTATGGAAGCCTTAGCACATTTTGGAAAGAGTAAATAATTGCTCAGTTTCTTTTTTTATAGCAAGCACTGTAAGAGACTCTTCTTGTTTGAATAAGGAAGGATGTATTTTACTGAAATTCTAAAAATGTCAAAGGTATCTATAGCAAAATTACAACTTTCAGACTTACTGTGTATCAGTGAGAACTGTTGATACATCCAGGAAATTTTAAAAACACCAAGCATCTGTTCAGTTACTTGTGCTCATCATCAGTTATTTGTGAAACCTTAAAGATGCCTATCTGTCTTGGTAAAGAGATTGAATGACTTGACTTTCACTCCATCCCCACTAGCTCTCTTTTCATTTTCCTGCAGTTAGCATCTGATTGTCAACAATTTCTAATATAGAGCAGATGTCAATCAAGTTGTGTATATGTCACAAAATTGAAGAGATGTTAAGTAACAGATTTCTTCCTTTACAGTGTGCTGTGGAAAGAAATAGAGGCAAATAATGTCGAGGTACTGATGGCATTATTCTTGGATGTTGTGCAGACCATTTTCTTGTGCTGAGAACTGAAGATTTCTTATTTATCTGCTGCTAATACTAGACTATTTGCTAGTAAGATCAGCATACTACCCATTTATGAGACAAGTTCTTCTGTATATGCTAGCTCATTCTGTATCTGCTACTTGTTTCTAGCTTGTTTCTAAGCTTTACAGATCAACAAAATAATTGTATTGCTTGCTCATGTCTGTAGATCTTTATGGATAAATACCTTGTTTAGAAGTCTGTATAGTAAATCAGAGCTGCATTCACTGGCTGTGCTGGGTGTCGTGATTGAAGCAGTGAATGGTGCATTTCCCACTCAGTCCTCATAAATTGCCCAACTCCTCATTGCTGGGTTCATTTATCTTCCCTGTTTCTTTTGTATATGTGCTGTCACTGTGTGGCCCTCACAAGAGTGCAAACACTTAATCTAAAGAAGCAACTGGTGCTCTAAGTCTGCCCATAAGTGTTATGGTCTTCTCTTTCCCCAAAAACTTCTCTCCCATCCCAGGAAAGCCTGTGGATCATTTGTAAGTCCACATGGTTGGATTGTTGGGGGCAGAAATGTCACAACTGGTGCTTTTAAAGTAAATTTGCAAAACCAGTTATCAGGACATGTCAAGTGAAGTTGAGTAGCATATCACAGTTTTAACACAGAAAGAATATAAGTGAGTTGCACAAGTCATCTACCTTTCCTCAAAAGCCAGTGAAGGTAGAAATGCTCTCAGAAGGGTAGTTTTATAAAGCTGGACATAGTGTGAATGACCTGTAACTTCATATCAAACTTAATCTGTATGGAATTGTTAAAAAAAAAAAAAAAAAGATCAGCCAGATAAATTACACAGTGCTGGCCTTATTTTTAAATTTATTTAAGGAGATGACAGATGATTTTGGTCTCTATGTAATAACCAAAATTTAGCTTTTGTGCTAATAATAGGAATACTAAGCTTTTCCTTTCCCAGAGGTACTTAAAACAAGTTTGACATACTTAAAAAATAGGATGAGATCAATTCATAAAAATCTAAGCCAGGATTTTGTCATTGTTTTATTTTTGCTTCCAGACTTTAAATGGTTCTAATAAAGCATATATTTTAAAGCATGAATTGAAATCCTAGAGTTCACAATGCTCTGTTTGGAGCTGGAAGAGACTTGGACACTCCCATACATTTTTTTAAGTGTAGAAAATATACAACTTTTTATTGCAAAATCGGTTTGTAAGGAAGGAGAAATGAAAAGACTTCTTCAAACAACACAACTTCAGCTTCCATTTTACACACCTTTTAGGAAAAATTATCTTAACATATTCTTTACACCTTTAGGAAACTTTGCTTATCTTGCAGAATGATTAGAAATTGCTATCTCAATAGCTTGTCTTTTTTGGTAATTCCTTTCTCTTTCAGACTCCCAGAATGACATAAATGTATTGCTTAGATGAGTAATAACATTCTTTTGAGGGGAAAGCACTTCTGACTGCTGAAAAAGCAGCAGTAATGCTACTTATAAATAGTTAAAAATAGTTTCACTTCTGCATTTTTTAGCAATGTTGTTGAAACAAAGATAAAAGTAGTACTAGTTTTAAAAATACTAGTTTTACTGCATAGTACATGCCAAAGAATAGGCAAAATACAGTTCTCTCTCCTGGTTTAATATATCTCTTTAGTGGGCCTTTAGAAAAATGAGATTCTTTTTTGTTTTAGCTGGCTAGTATCTTGAGCTACATTTATTTTTACCATACTGTTTAAGTTCATGTATTGATGAAACTTCAACTTCTCCTGCACTCTGAGGATTTAGAAAAGTATAAAAGTAATTTCCCTGTTTTTCCAAATTTCTTGTTCCTTTGTACTGACTCTTTTCTTAAGGTAACAGAAGAAAAATTGTGGGGTTTTTTTCTTTCCTAGTGTGTCAGTAGCTCTTGAAAAGGGGACGTGTATGGATTTCTTATGTTCCTCTCAACTGCTGAATCAGGAGGCAGTCCTGATTGGAAAGGCCACACAAAGGAGATAAAATGTCATTTTAGCTTACATACGGAAATGACTAGATTTTGCTTTGTTACCACTCTTTGTGGCACTGGCGTGTGATTAAGCTGCTTCTGCAGTCTGATGGCACTTACGGCTTACGGCTCCTCCTCTTCATCCAAATCAGGGACTGCAGCCCAAGGAAATAAAGATGTAATGTACAGATCAAACCAAGAGGGAAAGGGAAAAGTACAGAGCACATGAGTGAGCAGTTCTTGAGCCATCTCTGGGATAGCTGCTCTAAGACCTTCTGCCTTCTTCAGAAAACTGTTGGGAAGCATTCCAGGAAAGAACACTTTTTTCTTTCTTTTTTTTTCAAATGGACAAGTCTACCTGTATGTCAGGTAACTTGTGACTGATACAAGGCTGCAAATCTAGCTGTGAAGTAAGATGTCATTATGTCATTATACTTTACACTTGGTTTTATTACATAAGTAAATCATATGGATAAGCCTTTAGAAATCATTAAAAGATGCTTAACATCCTGTGATCTGAAAATGGGATGGAGTATTATTACTGTTTGTTAGAGCAGTGGCCATATAAGTGGTGATGAGCAGAGGGGTGGGTTTACTTGAAGAAGTAATTGGGTGTGATGAACACAAAAACCAATGGTATGCTTGTACACATCTGCAGAGATCTAATCAACTGTATGAGAAAGTTTTCTAGTGCAAGATGTAGAACTTAAAGGAGTATATACAATAGTAATCCATAGGAATGGGAATGAAGCATATGCAGGTTAGAAAAGAAAAGAAAACCAGGTGGTAGGGAAACTTCAATACACAGTCTGCTGGAAATAAAAATAAAATAACCTTGGGATTTCTTAAAAAGAAATAACTTTGAAGAAGAATAGGGGCGAAGATAGTTTTATATACTAAAGAACTGCAGTATAATAGTCCTTAAGATTGTCATTGAAAATGGATGAAGACCTCTCGTTTTACAAGTGAGAAATAATGAGTATTGTCAAGACTGACAGGATTGGTTTTGCCTGAGATTATCTTCCCAGACACAGCCTGGAAGTCACATACTACCAGTAATGGTGACAGGATAGTCAATAGATTTACCAGTCTCTGTAGTAATAAAGCTCAGTCTTGGTGAGACACTGATGATGTTGGAATAGAGTTGCTTGAAGAAAATTATTTTCACATGTGTAACTCATGGATTACTTGTTTAAAAGGGGAGAGGCGTCACTGGAAATGACATAAAATAGTACTTATTTCCATCCACCTTTAATATAATTCATTTTATGTTAACACTTACTTTCATTAATTAGTAATTCAAAGCTTAATGGATGGTTTGATTCAAGCTGGTGAACATTCAGATCTGTAAAAAACTATATGCAGTTTAGGTTTGTAACTTCAGAAGGGCAGTGTTTCGGTCTTACTAAGAAATTATTCAGAATTTGAAGAGCTTTGAAATTTGCCTAGGGAAGTAATCACTGATTTGTTCAGTCAGAAATTCCAAATGCATGCCTCAATCAGAAAAATGGAATGGAAACTTTTAGGGAAAGACTTAAAAGTTTGCTGACTGAAACAAGAAGAGTACAAAGGAAGCCAGGAACTAAATCAGAATTTAAAAGAAATGGGGATAAAATGCTATTTAGCAGAGCTAAACAGGTTATATTAGGGGTCAGATAGTATTAACAATTCTTGGTTTCGTTTAAGTATAGGCTTAGCAGAAAGGTACTGATGTGAACTAGAAAATGTTTGTGTAAACATACAGATATTTATATCCATAAATACATTTACAGTGCAGTCCCTGTAATGCTGGCCATGGCTGCTGGAACTTGTATTTTCACTGAAGCCAGTACAAATTCTTGCTTTGTCCTCAGAAACTTTAGTTTAATTACATTTAACTCTTGTAATTGGAAACAGTAAAAGCATCAATTATCTATAATGTCACGTGTTTATGTATCCAAAAAGTGCCTAACATGATCAAATGCCTAACATGATCTCTGTTTCTCCCTCTCCTGCTGTTCTAGGAATTGGCTCTCCGTAGCCAGCTTCCAACAATGGAGCAAGACGGTGGAACTCAAAACCCCGTGTCATCTCCTGGAATGTCTCAGGAACTGAGAACAATGACTACAAATAGTTCTGATCCCTTTCTTAACAGGTTTGTAGGAGCAGCTACTAGAGGAAAGAAATTTGATTTAAAATTCTGTTTGGTACGTGTAATAGTTTATTTTGAACATCTGTCCGTGCCAAGAGCCACAGCTGTAAATGAATCTTTCCTTAAATGGCAAGTCTAGTAAAAGTTGAAGATTAAAAGCTGTCTCCTGTGGGAGGAAGTAGTCTGTTCAGACTTGTAGGAAGGTTTTTATTCAAAGTCATAACATGTTTGCCTCTGCATAATCTGTTGACTAACAGTCATTTCAAATTACTGACTCAAAGAATTTGTGAATCGCTCACTGTGAGATCAAATTAACTGTGAGGCACATTTAGGATTACAGCTTGAGGTTCATTTTAAGGTTTCTCCATTCATCCCTCCCCTCCACTTCAGGTATTTAGCAGTATTTTTACTCTGCTAATGTTAGGTCTACAAATAGTGGCATGTTTCATTTTAAATGCTGTATTATTTTGAAGTGGGTATTTTCATTTGATATTTAGAATCTTACAGTATAGACTAGTCTTTCATAAAACTTCTTCCTAAATCCCTCTGACTTGAAGTGTTCCTTTTGTTGGAAATACTGTTCAAATTTCAGCTTGCAAATGCCTCCTATCAAACATTACAACTTTAGAGACACTGCTGCAGCTTGAGATAAGTGGTATCTGTATTTTGGGTAATCCCTTTGGGAAGATTTATCTCTTACACAGACAATTATGATTAGAAAACTTGATGGTTTTTGGAGGGATTATCCTACATGGAATTCATCCTGTAGGGTGTTCTTACGTGAGCCTCAACTGTGCCGGCTTTGTTGTAACAAAAGATTTTGACGAGGCAGTTTAAAGGTGCTCTCTTATGGGAAGCCTCTGTAGGTAGACAATGGTATTGATGTGGTATGGTAACATTCTAGCTTGAACTTCTTGAAGGCTGTCGGCATCATACATCATACAGGTCCTCACATCTTCAAAACCTCTTCTGGTTCTGACCTGAAGGAAATGCATCCTTAGGTTTCAAATGGCCACAGTAGTGGACTGATGCAGTTTATCCATTGTGAGTCCACACACACAAAATACAAAGTGATGGATCTTTGCCATTAACTAGAAAAGAGGAAAAAGCTAGAAAAAAAAAGCGGGGGGGGAAAAAGCTAGGAAAAAAGCTAGTTCTGTAATTTGGTTGGTTGCAGGTTGATATTTACTCCAAAGTGCAAAAAGATGCTGCTTATATGCTAGTTGCATATATATTTAACTGGATTTTTTTTAAATGTAGCCCTTACCCCATGCAAAATAATGGAAATCTCTATTTGACTTAAGTTCAGATTATTTTAATTTGCATTTTGGTCTGAACATTTTCCTTCTAGGCTGGTGTATGTGTGGCACCACACTTAGTTCTGTCATATGGGTGTGGGAAAGGGATTTTTAAGAAAGGATATTTGTGACTATGCATTGCTGTCTCAGAAAGTAGTCCAGTAGTTTTGATCTAAAGATCTTGTTGATATTCCTTATGTTCAAGTTCAGACTTGGAGAAATGCTCCTTTTTATATTTATTGCGTGTATATAACGTTCCCGGTGAGACACTACTAAATTTACGTCCCAGAGTTATATATTCAGGGTTTAGGTTGTTTAATATTTTCTGCTGCCTATCTAATAAAAGCATTAAAAAATCTCAGAAAATCTCTACGTTGGAGCAATTTGAGATAATGCTCAGTAGTGACCTAAAATGCATAATCAAATCTGCCTGCTGTCTTCAGTACTTACTGTCATTATGGTATATTTGATATTTTTTTTATGGGATATTCATCAGTGCAGACTTCATTAGACTATTTCACCTTTTGATTTGCCACACTTGTTTATATATTTTTGTCGGTTAGATTTATATTGGTTGTGATGGTCGTTCACTGTTTAACTCCTAAATTGGTATTTCTTCTTTTGTATACACATATTTTAACAATGATTAGTTGAAGAATCCACTCTATTTTGGGTAATGCTGTTTAGTTACATGTGGTGATTTTGGGTGGTGTGAATACTAAATGAACAAATCCTTGTTGAAGAAAGAGGAAATGTGTATTGAGGAGTGATTTGAAGAGAAATGCTGGACATTCCAAGTGTGAGAGCAACAGCCAAAAAGCTTTCTCCACTGGAGTGATTTACTTCAGCATAGTCTCAGTTCTGTTTTTAGTATTTTGTCCCACAAAGTAAACCAGCATTTTTGTTCACAGAAGTTCTAAATCGTTTAATTACTAGGATTTACATCTAATTACCAGGATTGTATCAAATGTGTGCTGATTCTGTTTTTAAATCAGAGAAATTTTTATAAAAAAAGAGAAATATTTATAATTTATCTATAAAGAAATGTTAGGTTCCTTTCTTGTACGGCAAAGATGTCCTCCTGGAATCAAATATATACATATATATATGTTTATATATATATATTTATATACATGGCTGAAGGCATTCTACTGGCATCCAATGTTGAATAGCTGTTTATAATTTTTTTGGTTCTTTGTACTTGACAAAAAAGCATATACTATATACTTCACAAGTACATCATGAGGAGAATCAGTATGTCTTCAAATGATAATTTGAACAGTAACTCAAGTTCATGTTCATTTAGGATGCAGGATGGAAAATCAGTAAAGATTCTCAGTGAATGCTACCATAACCTGAAGAAATACAGATTTTGAAAATATTTTGTCAAGACTGAATATTTGAAGATGCAGGGGATAGGGAGATAATGGTGGCCTTCAACAGCTGCTTATGCAGGCCACAGCTCCTGCCAGCAAAGCTGCTCCAGCATGGGCTTCTCTTTCTGTGGGGCCACATGTCCTATCAGCCTGCTCCAGCACAGGCTTCCTGTGGGGTCACAGCCTCCTTCAGGCATCCCCCTGCTCTGGCATGGATCCTCCAGGGGCTGCAGGTGGATCTCTGCTCCCCCTTGAATCTGCAGTGGCACAGCTGCCTCACCATGGGCTATACCGTGGGCTGTGGGGGAATCTCAGCCCTGGCACCTGGAGCACCTCCAGCCCCTCCTTCTTCACTGGGGGTTTGCAGGGCTGATGCTTTGACGTATTATTATTTCTCTCTCTCATCTGCTATTCCTCATTTTTCCCCTCTTCTTAAATGTGTTGTGACAAAGGTACCACTATTGTCACTGATGGGCTCAGCTTTGGGCAGCTGGACCACTTTGGAGACAGCTGGAAGCAGCTGGGTGACACGGGATCAGCTGCTCCTGCTGTGTCACACTGTGACCCCTGCAGAGCCCTGCTACCAAAACCGTGCTATATAAACTCCACACACGGGCCTTCTTCCCCTCCACATGCCACATTCTCCATGGGCCTCTCTCGGTCTTGCTTGCTGCGCTGGCAGGAGATGGCAGTAGGAAAGTGAAGGCATGTAAGGCCCCGTGCCATCAGTTTGGTTAACTGTTCTGTCAGCAAGATCATTCTGAGCAGGGTTTGTTTATAGGATGGCTTCTGTACCAGTATTTGATTTATATTTGGGTGCTCTCTTGCCTTGATATGTGTGACTGAACAAGTAGTAATGCAGCAGTGGGAAGCAATTGAGGAATTGCTAAAGGAGTTCCAACTATTTATAACAGCAGTGACCTAAAAATACACTTCAGTGGTTGATTAAACATGGGAACATTAGTTATAAGTTCTTTTTTTATCCTTATGGAAGCATAAAAGGGTGCACCATAATTATTATTATTTTTATGATCATTATGGGTTATCTGATATGCTTCGAAAGGTTTTAGCTGTGGGTGGGTGTGTGTGAAAAGATTAAAATTATGCACAACACAAGTAAGCAGTTTCTTAAAAGCTGCTTAGGTATGTTCTCATCAAGTTGAGTTGAATCCAAATAATATAGTTTTAATTGGAAAAGGTCTGCATAAAATAAAACCTAGGAGCCTCATGCAAATGCTTCAGTTTTTTATTACAGTGGGGGATTTCTCATGGTAGCAATGTTTTCAAAGCCATGAATTAGTTCAAAACAAGCATGTGTTTTATTTGCTTCAGTGCTGTACCCTCATTTTTTATCACCTTTTCTTCTGTTGCAGTGGAACATATCACTCCAGAGATGAAAGCACAGATAGTGGACTTAGCATGAGCAGTTACAGTGTACCCAGAACCCCAGATGACTTCCTGAACAGTGTTGATGAGATGGATACAGGTCTGATTTTGTGTACATTTTTAATGCACGTTTTCCAAATACACTTGTATCTATTTGCAATGAAAACAAGCAATTCTGAAAAGCTGTGATACTTTTTGCATTGGTTTTTCTACCTTTTCTTATTTCCCCTACTTCTCTGATAGAGACATTATGGTTAGATTTGTGAAAAAATATATTTGTAATCAACTGTATTGGGAGGACGGGGAAATTGCTTGTAAGTAGTATCACTCCTATTTTTATAAAGAATTTGAGTGTGTTTGCTTTTTGAAGTAATGTTGTTCAGAGCTAAGAATAGTACCTCATACATTGTTGTTAACACTACTCCAAAACTATATTTGACTCAGTATTGTCTTTTTCCTTAAAGTGTAAAAATCAAATTATGCTAAGTGACATCAAAGATCTGTAAGATTTGGGTCAGTAGGTGAAAGTTGGAAACAAAGGCACGTTCTTTGTGCATCTGTATGCAGTCAAGTTACCTTTGGGGTTTGTGGTGGATTTCTGTGAGTCACACTGTTTGTATGATGCAAGAGGTACTTGATTAACCTTAAACCAGTTGTCCTGATAAATTGTAGGTTTGGTGCTTCCGGTATACTTAATATCCATCTTTGTGTTATGCCTAGGTGACAGTATCGGCCAAAGTAACATACCATCCCATCAGAACCGTTTCCCAGACTACCTTGAAGCCATTCCAGGGACAAATGTGGACCTTGGGACACTGGAAGGAGATGGAATGAATATAGAAGGAGAAGAACTAATGCCAAGTCTGCAAGAGGCTTTGAGCTCTGACATCCTTAATGACATGGAATCTGTCTTGGCAGCCACCAAGCTAGATAAAGAGAGTTTTCTTACTTGGTTATAGGGGCCTCAGGGAGACTGAATTCTAAATCTGTGAAGGATCTAAGGAGATTAGGACATCTGAAGTTCAGAACAAGCCAGTGTGGTGCACTTTGGCTTGCGTTCAGAAAAAGTAAATGAACAAATACTCAACAAGATTCTTTGGGTTTGCTCTTCCTTGTCCATCGCTGCTGTTATATATAGCTGACTTTTTTCCACAGTTGACTCTGAAGAACAGACATCTTCTTGATCTTTTTCTATTGCTGTTGCAACTACTGTTCAAGGGGGGTGGGGAGGGATGATGAGCCTATTCGGATGACGAATGCCATTCCTTTTGTCCTAGTGTGCGCTTGCATATCATTTTATCTAAGTACTCAGATTTGAGAGTTAATTTCTGCATGTCACTGCTTGTAGTTTGCTCAGCTAGTTGTCTCCTGCTGCCTGTGGCAAGTGGTAAAACATGACGTACTGGGGTGACAAGCCAAAAATGATGTATCTGGTCAAAAGAAGTCAATACTGATTTGGAGATACAACGTAAAGGAGGGCTGAAGACTGTTTGGCATTAAGTGTTCCTACTAGTAGCTCTTGCATTAGCCACAAAGTGCTCTTGTTCGTATTTTATGTTATACTAAATCATGAATCATTTTACATAGAAACATATATGAACTTTGATTGTTGCCACATACTCTAGTCTAACTTCCATTTGTCAAAAATACTTTGATTATTTTTGTTAGTTCGTTTAACTGTAGCTGTAGGATGGGAAGTAATTATAGGTGTTCTGGGTTTTTTTTTTATAGTGAAATCTAAGGGGTTTTTTCTGATTTCACACAGTCTTATTTAAATCTGAATTGCCTGCATTTTTTATACTTAAACCATGCCTATTGTAGTCTGATAAGCTAGTGAGTACATAAACCAGTATGTTTTGCCTGTAACTTTTTTAATTTTTTTAAAGGCTAGCTTGGAATGTAATCATTAGATTTCATGACCAGTGGCTTATTTTTCATGTGTATTTGTGAGACTTTGAATTAGAATCTGATTACAGCAATGTAAAAGTTAACAGTCCTTTGTCATGTGTACAAATTTTAAACACATTTTAAAGTAGCAGAACCATTTTAAAATTACATCTAATCTCTCTTCTGGTTTTCGGTTTTGGTCTCTTAAGTGAGTTCAGATTTTAAAATCCTTAATGGGGAAAAAAAATTATAAAAAGTTTCTCTTAACACGCACAAAAATTCTGAACTATTAATATCACTGTGCATTGCAATCAAAAGGCTAGAACACCAAAAAACTTCTCATAAAAACTTCTAACTGTAATAGTTATCAAGTTCTGTTTGGTGAAAAATAAGCCCTGGACACTATAAGTAGAAGAATGTAAAGATATGTGTTAGATGGTGACATGAGCAGGTAATGAAGTGTATATTAGTAGTAGAGCTTAGCATGGGGTAGAGATGAATATGAATCATTTCTATTTTAACAGGAAAAGATGTATCACTAAGTTGTCTGCAGGAGTTGACACAAGTTTCCAAAGAGTATTTTTAACTGAACAAAATGAGCATGAATCAAATTTTCAATATAAGCTATGATTTTTTGTGGGGCTTTTGGGTTTTTTTCTGATGAAAAGTAGTGTCACCAGTTAACACCTCTATAATTAAGGGCCTGTCACCATTCTCATCTTTGAGCCTTTATTTTCAAGGGTGTATAACTTGACTATAAAGATACTGTAAGCATGAAACTTACTTGTGGAAAAAAACTCTCAGCAGGAACTTCTCCTGAGGAGAGATTTTTTGGGTTTTACTGTTTTGCATTTTTTAAAGACACTGATAATTTTTTAAGCTAGGAACAAATCAGCAAAACAAACTAAAACCCCCATCATATTACTATTGCCATTTGGATTTCTTTTGTGTTTCAGGAATAATTTTGGTTTAGGATGATGTAAAGAATGAAAACTCTTAACCAAATCCCATTTTAAAAACTGAAGCAGCAGAGGCAGAGATTTGAAATTTGCCATTATATAGGTACATTTACTGCTTTACATATTAGTGTTTGCAAAACACAAAATTTTGTGGCTTGTTATGGGATACAGGCAGATTTTAAAATACCAATTTTTAAAACACATTCACAATGATGTATATTCTGCTACACCAATAATTCAGCAATTAATAGGCCACTTATATTGTGCAATGACACAGTAGCTCCTAAAGCAGTGTATTGTGTCCATGATAGGGATTTTAGTAGCATTTTTGCAATTTCATTATGAATTCCTCTCTCTCCTTCCCTTCAGGAAAAGAAAAAGACACTAAGTTTTCATAACTTGAATTATCTGACATAAAACCACAACAGCAAGGAAATTCAGAGTTGATTCTTTTTCACTTGTCTTCCACAGTTGTATCCAGGTATCATAGCACATAGAGAATCACAGAATAAGCTGAGTTGGAAGGGGACCCATCAGCATCATCAAGTGGCCTCTTGGCCCTGTGTAGGACATCTCAAACTTAACACCAAGTGCCTGAGAGCATTGTCCAAATGCTTCTTGAACTCTGTCAGGCTGGTGCTGGGACCACTTCCCTGGGGAGCCTGGTCCAGTGCTCAAACAGCCTCTGGGTGAAGAACCTTTTGCAGCCTAAACCTCCCTTAACACAGCTTCAGGCCATTCCCTCGGGTCCTGTCACTGGTCTTGAGAGTGAAGAGATCAGTGCCTGCCCCTTCTCTTCCCCTCATGAGGTTGTTGTAGATTGCAGTGAGGTCTTTCCTCGACTCCTCCAGGCTAAACAGACCAAGTGGCAACAGCCATGAGGAGTGGCTTCCCCTCAAGGGCCTTCATCACCTTCATTGCCCTCCTTTGGACACTCTCCCCAGTTCAGTGTCTTTCCTATCTTGTGGCACCCAGAGCTGCCCCCAGCACTGGAGGTGAGGCTGCCCCAGCTCAGAGCAGAGGGGACAATCCCCTCCCTTGCCCGGCTGGCCATGCTGGGCCTGATGCCCCCAGGACAGGGTTGGCCCTCCTGGCTGCCAGGGCACTGCTGCCTCATGTTCAGCCTGCCACTGACCAGGAGCCCCAGGTCCCTTTGTGCAGCGCTGCTCTGCAGCACCTCATTCCCCAGTCCATGCACACAACCAGATATGATGCACTGAGTGCAAACTCCTGATGTGCTGTACCTTGTGACAACAAAAATGAGTACAGAACAAATTATCTTTCCTTGCTTTTGTGTGTTTGTCACAGCTTTAATATTTGAATGTTTTATTCTCATTGTAGAAACACTAAACGGCTTATACTGTATTTGGGTAGCACTGCTTAGGGTAGATACTGACAAACTGGGAATCCTTGAACTGCTCTAACATGAATTATGTTTTGTGATACTTATTTTAATTAAGACATTTCCGTTTTATCACTTACTAGGAAACATACCATAGAGATGCTGTACTGTTGGCAATCAATTTTAATTTGGATCTTTTTTTTAATTCTGCAAATGCATTGTTTGATGAAGTGGTTAAAATTGTTTGAAATGCAAAAGTGTTTTGGGTAGTATTTTATACTGATGTATATATTGAAACAGAAATCATTGTAATAATTGTAATAGCTGTTAGTTTGAAATACACTATATGCAGACAGATGGGGCTATACAGAACTGTACTGTTAACACCCGGGCAGGGCTACTGCTTGGGAGCAGGTTGCAGTGTCAGTGAACCATATGGATCAAATATTGTACCATTCAGTGTTGGCGCTCACCAATGCAAAAGGAGAAGAGACAATTTCAACGTGATTAACACTACATGATAAATTAGTACTACAGTGACCTTTTCACTTACAAGCATGTTTTTATACAAATTAGCAGGTGTGCCTGTATAAAATAATTTGTGTTCTGTATCATGGAAAAAGTACTCTCCACATTTAGAATCACAGAATCATGTTGTATGTTAGAGAATTATGTCCAAAATTATATATATTACTTAACAATGTTATTTTTAGATACGAGCATGACTGTAAGCTAGGTACTTAAGTACATTCTGTTACATTATTTTTCTTTATGTAATACTTTTTCAGTTGTTTTATTTGGTATAAATATATACTTTGTGCTTAAACATCCTTGTTTGTTTTTAACATTCAGTAGTATGTAAAGATGTGATTCCCTTCAGTAAGATAGATGCATTGAATTGTTGGAATGCCTGTTGTAGTGCGTCTGTTCTTGTCCCCCTTGTCATTGCTTTTGTAGTCATAAACTCCCGTTCTGCAAATATGGTGTGCAAGCTCACATGAGAGACAAATGAGTTCCACTGGCTTCAGTAAAGGCTTAACATTAAAGTTACACCTCTGTGTGCTTGCAGTAATGAAGAGACAGTGACTCTGGTGAACATCATGCAGCTTGTGTAAAACAATACTGTAATTGCAAATGGCACTATAGTGAGACCTGGTATCTACTAGAAGAAAGCATCCATTTTTGCAGATAATGCTTGCCATGTTCAGATGGCAGATACATTTTTGGCTGACTCTTAAGTTTATGCATTAATTTGTGGCAGACTATCAATAAAGACACACTATTTTCATTTCCAAGTTTTGATTTATGAATTGTGAAATATGTAATGATATGCCTTGAAAGTGCCTGAAGATTTTAGTTTAAAGTATCTTGACAAGTTTCATTAATTTTGACCTTCTGTATAACAGTCTGAAAGATGGGGGTTTTTTAAGTGTAGTGCAATGTGGAAAGTCCAAAGTCATATACTGTTTGCATTTTAGCAGTTCCAGAGCTGTTACTATTCAGCACCAAATGCCCCAACCCTGTGGAATTCGGCACATTTGTGTGTTTTCCTAGTTAAGGGTACAGCCCTTGATGGATTTGTCAGTTTGTCTTGTACTTCTGAGTTCATGGCCAGCTTTAGTCACCCAGATCCTTTAAACTTAAACGTAACATCACACCTTCCACCTGGGAGTAGGCGGCCGGTGCCAGGGAATGATAAGGCACCAATTTTGTTTGCTGATATCACTCTCGTTTATAAGGTGGTGACATATTGCAGTAGTTGAAGTATGAGTGACCTTCTGAGGCAGCCCTAAATAGACTGTATTACTGCAAAACAGGATATTTGGTCCAGGTATTACAGGCTCACTTGGCAATTCTCTTTGAAATATTTTCAACACTTAGTTAAAAATAAAAAGTATTTGTTTCAGTAAGCCAGAAATAATATGCTTCCAAGGAAGCAAGTGCAGGTTATCAGCCAAAGAAAGCATTTTTCATCTTGGATCATCAGCAGAATAATTATTTGAGATTAGGCTCCTGTTTTGGAGGTTCATTCAGAGATAAACCAAGGCCACTGATCTTATTTACAGTATCAGCATCCAGAGTTTATATGTTCCTTCTGAAGAGTAAAGGTGTGCTTTTTGACCTTGTCACCACTTCTTATTGCTAACAGGAGTTATCTGCACCCTCTAAACTTAGGTGCCATCAAAATAGGAAGATGTCAGTACAAGATGAGAGATCTTGATTGATGTGAAATGGTGAATCCAGCTCTTAACTGAAGAATCAAATTGTCTTTAGAACAGAGGGTAGAGCTTTTTACCAACTATATCCAGTACTGAATGCCTCTTAAAGAAAACAGCCAATGTGTTTTTCTCTAGGCACTGAGGGAGCATGTTGAGTGAGAAACAAAAGTACTGGCACATCTGACAAAGCTGTTTAATGGATTTTGTGCAAAACTCACGGTTTTTACTTTTCCAGATATATTCCTCTGTCTTTAATGCAGAGGTCATAGCCGTGAATGCTATAGATCGAGGCTGTCACAGACTGTTTTTATTTTCTCTATGTGGAAATGCAGTTGGTCACTCTGATGATAGCGTTTTCTATATTAAATTGGCTTGGTTTAGAACATGAGAGGCAAAGAAGTTTTGTGGGATTTTCCTGTCTATTAGCTGGGAGGGGGCTATTTAGTTTTGTTTTGTTTTTTGAGGGGAGGGGTCAGGAGCAGCCCAAGAAGCTTTTTATTCAATGTCCTGTAACAACAAACTAGAGCTCTATAAAAATGGTACATTCAATCTCACCTGAAATGCTCTTTCTCCTCCTCCCATACATGTCAATTCTGAGCTGCTCTAGTGTGTTTTAAATTATTTATTGTCTTTACCATCTGTGAGTTTTGCTTTCCTAACACGTGAAGACTGTGGACTGTAATTCTAAGTGTTGTTTGTCCCCAGAGGAGAGCTGAGTTCCTCCACTCTTAAATCCAGCTGCCATCATGTTTGAGGTCTATAATGTAACACAGGATTACAGTCTGACTCCAAACGTGCTGCTGCCCAACTTCTGGTACAGGATGGTTATGGGCAAGCATGATTTTTTTGAATGATTGTGGATTCCTCTTCTTGTTGGAGGCTGGGAAAGTTTGGCTGTGTCCTTGCTTTGATTTCTGCAGCCAGCTGTCCTAGCAGGGGCAGGGAGTGCCATGGTGCCTGTTGGAGGAATCCTGCCTAGCCCTTAACCTGATGTTAGCTATGGTTTGGTTTTTTTAAGCTGACAGAGTAATTCAGTCGTTCTCTCATAGTTTCATTTTTAGGCGTGCTCCACTGACAAGGGGCCCTTTTCAGACTTTGCCAAAGGATGTAATTCTTTCATACCCATCATCCGCTGTTGAAGTGTGACCCAGAGGCCTCTGAGAGGTTCAGCTGCAACCCTGGACTGTCAAAGTCCACAGTCGAAACGAGGTAACCGGTTGTATTTGTGTGTGACAAAATCCCAAACCCACAGTGCTTAGGCCTAAGCCTAAGTGTGGCTTAGGTGGCGATACCTCACAGCAAGTGGCAGTAACTGAGGTGCCTCCTGCTTAGGCCAGCGCGGTTCAGCCTGAAAGTGGTTATCAGTGCCTGTGTAGTCCAAGAAGTTGCTGGCAAAAGCAAAGCCTGTGGGGTGGCCTGACTCTTGCCATACGGGAGAGATTCAGGCTGTGGTTGAGAAACGTGTCAGTGCTACAGAAGGTGACAGCTGCTGGGCTGATTAAAGCTCCCCTGTCAATGCAGGCTGTACCTGCCACCCCCTTCATCCCTGCCCACAGCTTCTGCAAGCAACTGCTCTAAAGCCCTGGAGTTTAGATTTGTATTTGCCAGTGTGTAAAACCGTGACTTCCTTTATTCTTCAAATGTTTGTTTTTCACTTGAGTCTCCTTTTAAAGGTTTTTGTTCCTCTGAACAGCCTTTCACGATCTGGTAATCTTTCTGTGGATATAGATTTTTCTAATTCATGTGAATGTGATAAGCACGAATAGATCACTGAGAAATAGAAATTTCTCTTTGCAGCTTAGTGGCAAGAATGCTAGAAAATCTGTCACCCAGACAGTAGTATCAGCATCCAAGTTCCTCTTATCCATGTACTAGCCATGGTTTGGAAAACAAGCCGGTTTTACATGAGAATCCATGACTGCAGTTCAGGTTGAAGCTCTTCACAAAGGCTCAGGTTCTTCACAAATGTCATCTCTGCTGGTGAAGTTTGCTATTGCAATATGTGGATTGTGCTTTATCATCACCTTGAAAAGAAAGTAATGGACCCTGGTGAGGTTCAGGAAAATAGGAAGGAAGCAGACGTGTTCTGCTGCAGCATGAGGACCGTGTTTCTTAGCTCCTCTTGGAAATGTCTTACTTTGAAGACATCTGGTGGTCATGACACTTCACATCTGCTTGCATTTTATTTTCAATGTCACTAACATCTAGCAGATGACCACATCATTGAAGTGATTGCACTGGCAACTTCTGAAACAGGATAACAATGTTTTTTAAAATGTAGTCAGGTACAACCTGCCTGGGTACACGTTGCCCTGGATAAAGACAGTTCCCACCTTGTAATGGCACATGTGACCTCCTGCTGAGCCTTTGAGCGAGGCATTTTGCCATTTCCCAGGAAAGCTGTGTGCATGGTTTTACTGGTGTCCTGGGAGCACTGAATGTTAACGCTTGCAAAATGCTTTGAGGGTTAAGCATTAAGCACTTCCTTATTAATTCATTCTCAAGCTGTGCTATTTCGGGGCTTCTACTCAGTGATATCACCACATATGAATATAATCTTTGCAATGTAGCATAAGGTATGCATCTGATTCTACAACTTAAAACTCACAAATGCATTGCAGGAAGGTCATATATTGGTGCATACTGGATGATGATTTTCACTGGCATGTGAACACTCAGTAAGAAGGGTGAACTGACTCAAGTTGGCCCTGCTGTGCTGCTCACCAGTTAGCTTCAATTCCCTTCTATTTGGTAGAGTGCACAGTTACCACTGACAGATTAACCTGCACCAGTTCTTCCTTCCCTCAAAATTTTAGTGCCTAAGTCCTTAAGGTTCAGTTATTTTTTAGATTGAGCTTTCTTGTTGAGCTGCTTCTGGGAAGCCAGGTGACTCTTTAGGTGTAGAAGTACATTGAATGATCATGAATGTGAGGAGGGAGAAATCTTGCATCATGATACATATATACAGGCATAGAGTATGGTTGCCTGCATTTGTGTGTGTGTCTATATATAAGTATTCTATATATAAACACTAATTTCCTGCCTAAAGACAACTCAGTTTCTCATAAGCATTATATTTGTTCTAGGCTTCACAAGGAAAAAAAAACAGTTAAAGTGTCATCCCAGTTACAAAGTCTGCATGGTTCTTGCATATTTTTAAATATTTAGGGGTTTAGGTGTGACATAGAATCATTTCAATCAGAAAACCAGAACGAATAATGAGAGAATACGAACACACGTGTTATTCTGTTGTGCTGCCTCTCAAGAAACCAGTCTTGAATAGTCAGCTTTTGCAGGTTTAAAGGCACCTTGCACACAAAAAACCTAAAACCGAAGAGCTGGGGTAAGAGAAGTAGGGTTTCCAATCTCTGCCATCTGTGAGGGAGTATATTTTGCTTTTAAGCTGAGACCAAAGGGAAGCTGGCTGCAGGTCAGATTTGTGTAGACTGACTTTTACCTTAACATTTAATGCATCATCCATGCTTTGCACCTTAGTGTGTGTGCATTCCGTTGCTGAACATCACAAGGAGAGACGTGTGTGTGTGGCTATGGAGACATGAACAAGTACATTATAGAGCAAAGAGTTTACTCCTAGCAAGGATTAACCCCAAATGGGTTCCTAATACCATGGAGTGCCATGTTCCACTGATACATAGCACATACTGTGGTACTTGCTTGAGCTATTCTCTTGAAATAGAGATTAGGATGGCTTTTTGGATTACTTTGCTATCCCCAAGATCCCATGACAGATGCTGGGGTTGCTTTTGGTTTTAAAGATTTAAGATGCCTCCGTGGGTGGGCCTAGACTGTTTTAAAATGTATTAACATGGATTTACTCTGCACTTGAGTGTAACTACTTCTGTGCTCTGACTTTGTTGCCAGGTATGTCTTTGTTAGAGCAGCAGCACTGGAAGGTAAGATGACAAGTAGATGTCCAGGCATCTGAAGCAGATTCAGGATGCTTTTGAAGCCAGAAGTCTGGAAGCATGGTGTTAGGAAAGGCAGATCCTGCTTGATCAAGCTGATCTCCTTTTATGACTGGGTGACCTGCCTGTGGATGAGGGAAAGGCTGTAGATGTTGTGTGCCTGGACTCCAGCAAAGCCTTTGAATCATGTCCCACAACATTCTTCTGGAGCAGCTGGCTGCTCATGGCTTGGACAGGGGCGCTGCTTGCTGCCTGCTGAAGAACTGACTGGATGGCCAAGCCCAGAGAGGGTTGGTGGCTGCAGTTATGTCCAGCTGGGGGCCAGTCACAAGTGGGATTCCCCAGGGCTCTGCGCTGGGGCCAGGCCTGTTTGATGTCTTTATTGGTGATTGGGATGAGGGGATGGAGTGCCCCCTCAGCACCCCAGGGAGGCAGTGGAGGCACTATCCATGGAGGTGTTCCAGAAACAACTGGACATGGCACTCGGTGCCATGGTCTAGCTGACGAGGGGGTGCTTGGTCAAAGGTTGGGCTCAATGATCTTGGAGGTCTTTTCCAGCCATAATGGTTCTATGATTGTGTGCCCTGAGATCTTGAATCAGCCCTTTGGACTCCATGCTGTGCTTGCACTGGACCGAGCCTGCTACTGAAACAAACAGCAGATTTTTATATCCCATAATATTCAAACTCTGCTTCTAGAACTGACTCCAGTGGCTACTAGCTTAGGCGCTTTTTTTTTGCTTTTTTTTTTTTCCCATTGTGTCATCTGTAAAAATGGATGTTATACTTTCTGTGTTATCCAAATACTCAGATCTCAGATGAGATGTTTACATTTTATGCATTTATATGAACTAATACTTTGCACATATTTGTGAACTTCAGAAATACACACAAAATTCGGAGGGGCTTCGAGTGTGCCATAAGATGAGATCAGACAATGAAGCGTTTGGAGAAAAAATGGAGACAAACCAATTGAGACAGATACACACAAATGTACTAAGTAGTAACCTATAGGAATCATAAATTAGGACCTATGAGCTCTGTAGATAAAATTGCATTTGTGACTCAGGAGATCAACACAAAATTGACTTATCTGTTATTTAACTGGGAAATAAATGTATATGCTCTCATGGCATGCACAAATGCAAATAGAACAGACACAAGGGAATCCTGTGCTAGTTCATGTCAGTGAGCAGCTGGAGTGCTGGTGAGACTTTTGGGTACAGCATTTGATGAAAGACAGGCACTGAACATGCTCCACAGGCAAGCAGTGATGATGAAGAAAGTGTGAGAGAGGAAGATTAAAGTAGCTGGGCTGTTTGTCTACAGAAAAGCTGACTAAATGGGGAAAGATGATCTTCAAGTAAAAGGCAAATGCCACTATGAATCTATTATCTGTGGAGTAAAGGGTGAGAAGTTACACTGGAGTAAACTTTTTAAACTGGCTGTTTGGTTGTGGTGCCTGAGGAGGCTGTAGTAGCTCTGTTGTGGCAGCATTCAAAGAACAAGTTTGATGAGCATCTCTCAGAAACTGGATGGAGCTGACCTGGCCTCGGGGTGGCTGAAAGATCCAGCTGACCTCTGAGGTCCACTCCTGAGCACCAGGTCAAAGAACTGGGCCCAGTGCTGGAGCTCAAGGACTAGTTAGAAAATGCAGGTTCCTAGAGTTTCAGAGCTATGGACCCCTCCTTATACCCTAGTAACCCCTGTTGCTCCTGCAATTTGTTGTTATCTAAGGAAAACACCTCAGAAAGGTGCAGTTCTGACCCTGCAAATTTTTCTGGTAATTCCTTACAATGGACAATCGTACTGTTGGAGTAATAATGCAAAAAATTAAATCCAAAAACAACTAACAAAAACTAGCTAGTTGTCCAGCTTTGAATACTTCCCTGTTTAAGATGTCGTTTGCTACCTACTCTTTTCTCCTATTGAAAATATCTGCATGCTTTAAATAAGGTCAACTGCTTTAATAAACTGGACAAAATATTTTCCACTGTGGTAAGGGGCACTTTATTGCTATCCGTCTTCTAACTAAATATACTGCATGTGTGCAATTTGTCTGTGAATTAACCCAGCAAGTCGAGTTTGAGTGTGGCCAAGATACAATAGATTGAGCACAGCTCCCACTTAGTAGGAGAAAAACCTCCTGCAGAGAAGTAAAATCATCCTGAAAATCATCCAGCCTTTGTGAAAAAGATGTATTTTTGGCTGAAACTCTAGGGGAGAAGTACTGATGAGCTTGAAGCTAAGCCCAGATACCAGTCTTGGCAAAAACAAAAGCATCAAACTGGGTAAGAGGGGAAAAAATCCAGCCAAAGAAGTGTGTGGTCTTTTCTAATGGAACAGTCTTTTTTGCACGTTCTCTGGTGTAGAGCAGTGTGGTAAAAATGATGGCCTGCAGACTTACACATCATTTGTTTACTGGTATGTATTTCCCTTAAGGGAGTGGCATATTTCCCACCCCCTTCACCTCAAAACTTTCTCTCTACAACATTTTTTTTCCTTTTTTCACTACTGAGGAAGGTCTCCCTTGTAGCTGACTTTCTGCTGTTCGCACTTCTGCCCTTGAATAAATAAGCTTCAGAAGACTTAAAAGAGAATTTTGTGGAATATAAACATGCTTGGGAGCAATTTCAGTAAGTTAAGATGAAATGCTCTGTGTTTGGCTCAGGGTCATTAAATAATTCACTGTACTTATTGCCAAGCAAGGACTGTTTCGTACACTGTTTTCCTGGCTGAATTCCAACCTGGTTATTTCATGTGCCCACCTAAATTCCTCCTGTGTGTTTGAAGAGAGATGATCATCTTCACTTGCCTCTTCACCACGCTGGTGCCCCATCTGGCCTGTTCAGCCTACCCTGCCTTCCACAGGTGCCTGCTGATGGGTGGGTAGGTGATAACTCCTATTATGTAAAATACTGCAGGCTCTCTCAGGATGAAAGGTGCTAAATGTATGCAAGTCATTTATTATTTTGCTCAGAGCCTGAGTTGAAGACACGCACAACCTGTTCTGACTTCTCCAGAACAGGTTTTAATGTGCACTAAACGCATTTGCCAGCACTGCTGCGCTGCCTTTTGTTTCTAAATTTACCCTGTTGCACAGCTGATTAGGGAGACAGGAAGCAATGTATCTTGAAGCCTTCAGGAGACAGCCCCTCCCTGGAGATGTACTTCAGTGACCTAAATGTACAGCGAACAACATGTGAGAGGTGGGGTTTCAGGCTCGGGCATGCCGACTTAGGTGATACCATCAAAGAGTCTATCACTTCCTTCAGGAGTTCACTAACATTTTTCCCCTCTCAAATGATTTTATTTCAAAATGCAGGCAAGATAATGTTGCTGTTTCTTGCTGCCCCACACAGGTGGGACGGGATTTCCGGGGGTTCGGGATCAGCAGCGTCAGCACTGGAATAGGTAAAGCAGCATTCTGGTGAGCTTAAAGTTTTGCTGAGAGTGGTTTTTGTTCATCTCCCTTATCGCTTGGCAAATGCCTTAAGGAGTATCGTCTCTCCCTTTTCTATTTTTGGAGAGAGGGTTGGGAACACTTTGTTCTCTTCAAGTAGTGTTTGAGTGCAGTTAGCAGAGACCTCCTGAGCACCGTAATGTCCATCTTACACAAAAGACAACACACCATCTTTCTGAGGTCAACTGCAGCTGATGCCAGCAATCAGGATGCCTGATCCACAAAAGGCAGTAATTCTCTTGGTTCCCTGATATGGAAAATAAGATATTAATAATATAGCCATTTTATACGAGCAAGTTCTTCTGGTTTGCTTTGCGTGGACAGGCAAAGCAAAACCAGTCACTTGATACTTCTGACTAGTGAAGCAGGGGTGTTACACAGGATCACAAACCAAACCCTGAGCTGTCATGGAGCACACACTCCTGGCAAACCTGCTCCCCTCACATCTCTGTATTAATGGGTGAAATGGGTAAAGTGAATTTACCACTGTGAAAGTAACTTGCTTTATCAAGCCATTTCAAGGTTTCTTTTATGTTACAAGCTAAAAAGTCATACTTGAAAAGCATCCACAAAAAATATATAGGGTTAAGAACTCCCAAAATTTTTTTTGAAAGTGCAAGTGCCTTCTCTGGGAGCCTAGCTCATCGACAGGGTCACCTTGTTGGACTTGGCAGTGCTTACACCTGCTACGAAATTCTGGGATGCCAGAAAACTGCCCTGGCCAGCCTGGTATCTCTCATTTGCACCAGAGGGTTCATGAACTCTGTGATCTTTTAGAAGCTGCTAAGATTTTTCTATGAAAAGCAAGATCAAAATGCTAGCAAGACAAATCACAGGTGTAGAAATGAGCTGCCACAGGTGGTTCAGAGCCAGGGTTGTTCTTCAACTGCCTTCCCCATTTGATACAAACCTGTTAATGCCATTCTGCCTGGCCAGGAGAGGGGAACAGGAACCTGTAGTCACTCTAAGGACTGACAAAAGTGGTTGCAAAGGTGCCAGTAATGATGCAGTCATAGCCAGTGCAATTGACCTAAGTGAGAGCATATTTGCCATTCATCTGTTATTTCCCATGAAGTTTACAAATCCTCTAAAGCTATCTTAAAGTGGTTTTGATGAAAGGTGAATTGCTTGATTCATCCATTCAGTAGGTATGTGGAGTCTCTCCATCATTTACCAAAAAACCCATGATGTCACCTTTGCTGTGTTTTTCCAGTGGAGGGTGTGATAGCCTGGTGTCAGAAATCTATCCCATTCCCAGGGTGTAGTTCAATTATCAAAGCATGACCACAGTTAAAACTTATGAAACACTGAATTAAGTGCATCATTGCAGAATGTGGACAGATAAAAGCAATCAAGCCAGTAATGCACCATCCTTTTGGACAGCTGTGCTATGCCATAAATTGCAA
Organism: Prinia subflava; assembly: GCF_021018805.1. NCBI lineage: Eukaryota > Metazoa > Chordata > Aves > Passeriformes > Cisticolidae > Prinia > Prinia subflava. The sequence goes on from NC_086249.1 coordinate 31,488,014, forward strand.
GTTAATAATGGGATTGTTGGTTTAGGTCCTATCTTTATTTTGCTGTCTGGGGAAAAAGAATGAAACACGCCTGGCAGGGCAGTAGGAGATACAGCTTCTAAAAGAGATTTCTCCATTTAGCTGGATTTTTTTTTCCCAATTTATAATAGTAATTCTTTTAAATCTACTACCTTCAAATTGCTCCTTCTTTTTGGCTTTAAATAAAGCAAGGGAATAACTGCAGTTGATACCAGTAGAGCCCACTCTCAGCAGACCTTGAGCTGTCCTTGGGCTGTCCCCCTGCCAGTACAGGCCACGGGTTTTCATGTGTCTGAGTGAATCACCCTGATCCTAAACACACAAATCACACTTGTCTGCTACAAGTTTAAATAAGCTTGGAGCTCTGCACAACATAATTAAGAGCTGTGACAGGGAACTCTAAACGTTGCTTCCAGCCTACAGTAAATCACAGATCTGTGTGCAGAACCTTCAACAACAACTGAATCCAGTTTTCCTTGATGAATACTTCCATGATTTTAACCGTCCCTTTACAGGGTAAATTCCAGCTTTGCTTTAAAAGATCTAGGAGGAATTGAAAAGTGATCCAAATGCTAAATGGCCAATCTGGTTTGAACCATCTGAGTTCCTACCAGCGTGCCTGATACTCCAGCAGCCCCTTCTGTGCACTATGCTCCTCTCAGCACAGATCTCCCCCAAACCACAGGGAACTAGACATGAAAGACTGGGATCTCCAATGATCTGGTGACTCAGGCACCAGCATCCTTGCCTGAGCAAGTCCTCCAAAGTCCACACATCCACAAAATAATCCTGTGATGATGGGATTAACCCATTAAATCCACTAACAACAGGGATCCCCTCAAAAAGCTGGGCCGTAGCAGTGCTGTATCTGAGCAAGGGAATTTTTAAAGCTATCCATATAGCTTTAGGAAGTGTGTGCTGAGAGATTTGGCTCAACCAGCCTGGAGAACCCACCAAGTAACTCCAGCAGGTGAGCTGCTCCTTGTGACACTCATGCTGTTGAAACTGCCTGAGGGCTGTTGCTCTCCAGCTGAAGCTGACTTTCTGTATTTTGTGGCATTTATGTGATTAGTTCACAGTTGTCTGGAAGAGAAAGCTAATAAACATCCAGCTTGGGGTGAATTTGGCTGTGTTACCAGCTGGGAGAACCTCAGTTTTTCACTGACAGACACAAAAAGCTAGGACTTCATCTCTTCTCCCTCATAATAAATGAGCAGTTTACAAAATGTAACTGATTTTTTAAAATTTCTTTTTGGCCCTTTCCAATTTTTCTTCTGATCTAATTCTGCTACTTTTTCCAACCCAGAGGAATTTGTAACTGATACAGACAGTCCTATCTGAAGCAGTAGTCTTTCCCCTCCTTCTCCCAAACAGAATGGCAACCTCAACCCAGCTTTATGGAAAAATTGAGATAAATAAAAACTATCTCCCAGGAAAGAAGAAAATACTTGGTAACTAATTTTTAAAGAGATGGAGTTTACACCAGCTGCTTACATTGAAAAAGAGAAAGGAAATGTATCCTATATAGTGTTACCTAATTCAGAAGCTTTGAGGCTTTATGGAGAAGTGTTGGTAGGAACCACACTAATTTTAAAAAGGCAATATATAAGCATGGATCTCAAATATACAACCTGAATATGAGCTTGCTGATGTTTTGAAAATCAGAAGAGATTCTTTTCATAGATTACATTAGTTATGCAACTGAATTATGTTTTTACCAAGTGTGAAGTAAATGGCACTATATGTCTCGTGGTTTTCTTTAAAAATGTTATTATTCAACCAAACATCTCTTATGCAGAGCAGTGCTTAATTCCCGAAGTGCTTATGTCTTAAATGGAAGAACTTCCATTGTCCTCAATCCTTTGCCTCCTGAAAAATGCTCTAGACATGTCTTGGGTTGAGAAATGTAACCAAAAATGTGTATTCTATTTTCATCTATTGAAACCTGTTGGGAAGTATTGTTCTTTATCTCTTGTAACGCTAGGGGTGGAAAGAGGGCAGATGCCTTCTGTTAATGGGACAGCTGATAACACCAGATAAGGCAGTGCCTTCTTATCTCTTCCTCCACCCATCCTCCTCCGAGGGACATCACCTGTGAATGGGCCATTTAAGGCCTCTCACATGACTGATAACATCACCTCATTCCACTGTGAGATGCTCCATCCAGTGGGAGGAGCCAAAGCCTTTCCAGTGGGATAAAACCTGCAATTCCAAACATTAATGCAGCTGGTTTTCCACTGAATTCTTGGAGGAAGACCAGACCCATCTTGCCAGCACTGGACCCCTTTTTTTTCCTTACAGGATCATCTCTCCTCCACAGAACAACATCTGTTGCTCCAGGAAGACTTATTTGGACTGCTTCCAAAACCCTGACAAGAGGGTGCCAGGTCGTATCTCTGACTCTGTCAGGGTTTTCTAGGACTTTTGTTTGTTTGCTTGTTTGTGGTTTTTTTTTATACTACTGCATTTATATATTTTTTAATATTCCTAGTAAACAACTGTTATTCCTATTCCCATATTTTTGCCTGAAAGCTCCTAATTGCAAAATTGTAATAATTTGGAGGGAGAGGGTTTTTACATTCTCCCTTCCAAGGGAAACTCCAGTTTTCTCTGACAGATACCTGTCTTTCCAAACCAAGACAACGTAATAGTCAATTGGGAGTGTGCCTTTCTAAATGCTAAATTTCTTCTTGAATGCCCAGTGCTAAGCATTTGTAAAGGTTAGAATCTCAAACAGAAGAAAATATATAGATGAAACCTCAAAAAAATCCCAGCTCAGTATAAATCTGAATGGTGTTTATGATCCTGAAATAACTTTCTAGAGTCAGAGCAAAGTGGGGTTATTTTAGCTTAACATTTCCTGGATCTTAAATATATTTGATTTCTGTTAAATTTAACTTCATTTTTTTTTAGCCTGTGTTTGGTTTGGAACATTTCTAGCATCCTAAGCTATTTTTATGTTTCTCACAGTGCATGCTTACAAATTTAATGTGGTTACTTTAGCTTTTTTTGTTAATTGTCAAAACTGTCATGCCACCGATGTTGAAACAGCAAAAGGATGTGTCATTTGTAGGGATACAAAGAAAAGCATCAGCCTTCTAGGTCAATTGATTTTTTATGATAGATTAACTACATCCTTGGCAATTGTATTCTGCTTTGCAGCAGTAAATGAAGAAGGAATGTCTCTGGCAGCTTTAACTGGATCCTCAGCTCCTTCACCCCCAGAAGCAGGCTCAGTTTCCTCCTTCATTCCCCCTTTCACTTGCATGTGAAGAAGAAGGAGGGAACGAGCTGAAGAGCATTAGGAGATTTGCTTCCCTGCCAACTCAGGCAAACCACTGCCTGCCCCTTTATAAAGGAAGAAGGAGCCTTTGCAAGTCCCTTGGAAAGTGGGTGATGTGCATTCAGGATGCTGTTCCTCCATGACAGTGGGTTGCTGCTGAGATGCCGTGAGGAGTTTCCCTGCTCAGTGCTGCTGCAGAGGCAGGTTGAGGGAAACCTGCAGGACCTTTAGTTTCAGGTGATGCTTTTGCACGGGGACCTCATGACAGGACAAGAGGAATTTGCCTTAGGGAAGGTTTAGATTGGACATGAGGTAAAAATTCTTCACCAAAAGGGTGGTCTGACATTGGAACAGGCTGACTGGGTAAGTGGTGGAATCACCATCACTGAAAGTGTTCTAAAGGAGCATGCAGCTCTTGATGGGCACCATGTCACCTACTAAACCACCAGAAAAAAGAAAAAAAAAGATAAAAATCTTAAGAGATGATAAGGTTCTCTATCAGCCTCCAGAGCAGCTGTGACTGGATGTGACTCAGAGCACCTCAACAACCTTATCTTGTGCAGAAACTTGCAGGAGACCTTGGAAAGTTTCAATTGTTTTTGATATCTTTGTAAAATAACATTGCCCCAGTCATCACAGCAGACTTGACAGCTCCATTTTAAACTAAAAAAAGAAGAATTTGCAGTATGAAAAATCATATTGACTGAAACTCTGCCATTCTGACAGCTCTTGAGACCTGAATGGAATTAAAAAATTAATACATTCAGCACTGTGAAGGCAGTGAAAGCCTTACCTCAGGATTATTTGCCTTATAATTTCCAAGTTAGCAGTCAAAGGATGACAGATTGAAGCCTGCCAGGCTATTCTATCTTGCCTTCTCATATACATTATTTATGCTTATTCATTGTAATATAGTCTTCAAGTAAATATGGCTATAAATTAGCTTCCTTGCAGAAGCACATAAGGAAAATACTCAGTGAATGAGTAACCAGCCTATGCTATGCAAAAGAAACTTGGAGCTGAGACTAATTTTTGAAAGACAATGTTACTTCGTAATTTCTCGTTTCAATACACACACACACAAAAAATCAGGTTTTCTATTGTAAAACTTTGAAAACAACTGTTTAAGATCAACTAAAAAAATCTTAGATATATTTATCTACATATGTGTGCACTGTGTTTTCATTTCTGAGTTTTCATGTTTAAATTTTTTTTTTCTCCTAGAAACCCCTAGGGCAAAGCTGTGCAGAGGCAGGTACCCCCTTGCCAGCTGTGGCCAAGAGCAGAGAGGCTGGAAGCACTGGGAGACACACACACATCTGTTTGAAGGGCAGAGTGCAGGAGCTCACACTGCACACTGTGAGCGTGGTGTAGGAGCCCTGAAGGCTGTCCTGACAGAGGGTGAACATTCCAGTACTCACTACATCGTGTGGTAAGGAGTCACCCTCCTCTTTGCCTGATTAACTCTTGTGAAAATAGCCATTGCATCTTACTCGTCTTGAACTTGTTCTCTACAAATTTCATTTGGTGATGTCTGATTTTTTTGTTAACACCAGAAAGGGTGGGAAGTAGTTTCCTGTTGACTTTATTCCTATTTATGTTTTATTTTTTTTCTCTTTAGTTCTTCCTATTCTCAAGCAGAAAAACTGTAGCTCATCCAGGTACTCCTTGTGTGAAATTGTTCCCAAACCTCCAAGCCCTTGCATCCTTTCTTGGAGCCTTTCCATTCCTATGCTATCATTTTCAACAGGGAAAACTGCTTGCAGAATTACAGACATGAGCCCAGCCTGGAGTTCTCCAGTGCAGAATATAGTCTCTATGACTTTCAAGCAATTTTTCTGGTCAAGCTGATCAAACTGGAACACCCTGACCTTAAAACGAGATAACACTTAAACTTGTTCTAAAAACACCCTGCTGAGAATGGTGTGTTCTAGGCACAAGGGTGGAATTGGTAGAGAAATCATTCCTGGAGCTTTCCCTTATTTCTGCTTTTCAATAACTCTTACCACCCTGGCATTTCTGTGCCTGACTATGTTTAGAGCAAAGGATACATCTAAACTGAGATAATTCTTCTCTCCACTTAGAGTGATTAGAAAAGTAATGATGCTTTTGAGGCAGTCTGAGTAAATACCTAAAGTGAGGCAGGTCAGTGGTACCCTAAAAGTATCCAGTTATCTCCATTCATCACTGTGAAGGAAACAGATACCCACTGGATTGAATCCAGGTGTCCAAGGCCATCTGCAGGAACCCCAACCCTGGGCAGTGGGCTGTGTCTAGAAAAGTCAGACAAGTGTTGTGCTGCTTTGCTGGTGAGGTCTCTGTGCCCACCTGCCCCTGCATGAAGAGGAGGAGGCGGCTGGAGAAGGTGTTCAGGGTGACACTGGGATCCAGACCTTGGAGTCTTGGGCAGCACCAGGGATGGGGAGTTGTTGGAGCAGGGTCAGTGGTGATGTGGGGAGGACTGGAGTGTGAGGGTGTGGAGGCTGCAGAGTATCGGGGTTTAATGCAAGAGCCAGAAGGGCTCCAGAGGACTGTCACTGGATTTGAGTTAGCAGGAGGGTGCTGGGATATTCAGAAGTTACTGGAGCTGAGGCCTGAGGGATAATGGTCACTGGTGGCAGTGGTATTGGGAAGATGCTGAGGTGCAGAACGAAGAAATGCTGGCGTGACAGAGATAGAGTTTTAGCTTTATCTCGATTGAAAATACTGGGGTGAGGAGCTGGTGGGGTTGTGAGAGAGCACTGACTGTTGACTTGGCTGAGGAAGAAAGAAATCATTGGGACCCAGGAGTAAGGAAATGGTTAACAGCCATTGCTTCTGGCTTTTCTACTGTTCTTCCTCCATAACTGCTCTGTGCTGTGCTGCAGGGCTGGAAGCAATGCCTGGCCTGGTGTAAGGGCCTTTTGTCACCTCTGTGCAGCCCAGCCTAGGGACAGCTGCTCTTCTTTCCTCACCAAGCAGCAAAGAAGGGAGCACAGAGAGTTGGTCAGGCTCTGCACCACCTCTCACTCCTCGTCTCTCCTGCAGCATTGGGGAGAGCGTGCATGACAGATGGCAGAGATGTTTGCCCTGATCCCAAGCTGAGGCGCTCCAATGAGAAGTACTAGTCCATCTCTCTGCTGGAGAACTGAAGCTTTAGACCTGATAAAGGAAAAGTAGTTACAGGTTTTCAGCCAGTGCAGAAGACCCTGCAAGCAGGAAAAATCACACAGGCCAGTTGACTTCCAGGTTTCTGTTGGAGGTGACCTCAGCTCTGCTCTGGGCTCTGGAAAGGACAGGGTAGCTATCACCAAAATGTCCTTCCTTCCTTCCTTCCTTCCTTCCTTCCTTCCTTCCTTCCTTCCTTCCTTCCTTCCTTCCTTCCTTCCTTCCTTCCTTCCTTCCTTCCTTCCTTCCTTCCTTCCTTCCTTCCTTCCTTCCTTCCTTCCTTCCTTCCTTCCTTCCTTCCTTCCTTCCTTCCTTCCTTCCTTCCTTCCTTCCTTCCTTCCTTCCTTCCTTCCTTCCTTCCTTCCTTCCTTCCTTCCTTCCTTCCTTCCTTCCTTCCTTCCTTCCTTCCTTCCTTCCTTCCTTCCTTCCTTCCTTCCTTCCTTCCTTCCTTCCTTCCTTCCTTCCTTCCTTCCTTCCTTCCTTCCTTCCTTCCTTCCTTCCTTCCTTCCTTCCTTCCTTCCTTCCTTCCTTCCTTCCTTCCTTCCTTCCTTCCTTCCTTCCTTCCTTCCTTCCTTCCTTCCTTCCTTCCTTCCTTCCTTCCTTCCTTCCTTCCTTCCTTCCTTCCTTCCTTCCTTCCTTCCTTCCTTCCTTCCTTCCTTCCTTCCTTCCTTCCTTCCTTCCTTCCTTCCTTCCTTCCTTCCTTCCTTCCTTCCTTCCTTCCTTCCTTCCTTCCTTCCTTCCTTCCTTCCTTCCTTCCTTCCTTCCTTCCTTCCTTCCTTCCTTCCTTCCTTCCTTCCTTCCTTCCTTCCTTCCTTCCTTCCTTCCTTCCTTCCTTCCTTCCTTCCTTCCTTCCTTCCTTCCTTCCTTCCTTCCTTCCTTCCTTCCTTCCTTCCTTCCTTCCTTCCTTCCTTCCTTCCTTCCTTCCTTCCTTCCTTCCTTCCTTCCTTCCTTCCTTCCTTCCTTCCTTCCTTCCTTCCTTCCTTCCCTCCCTCCCTCCCTCCCTCCCTCCCTCCCTCCCTCCCTCCCTCCCTCCCTCCCTCCCTCCCTCCCTCCCTCCCTCCCTCCCTCCCTCCCTCCCTCCCTCCCTCCCTCCCTCCCTCGGTCTTTGCTAGGCTGGGCCATTCCTATGTCATCACAGGCTGATTCTCTGTGGTTTGTTGTCCTAGTGCCTTTTTACCTTGGTACCTCAGCCCCACTTCCCTGCTCACACCACCTCCAGCCCTGAGCCCCCCAAGGCAGTGGCAGCCTGGGCACCCAGGGGCAGCCCCTGCCCTGCCCAGGGCCTGTGGCAGCACTGGAGGCAGGCACCATCCAGCTCTGCTGGGGACAGTCTTGTGAGGGCCTGGAAACTGGCAGGGGACACCCTGTGCCCTGCACCGACACAACCCCCTGAAAATTCATCTGACAAGTCTCTGCTAAACTACATGGGCTGAGACTTTTTAAAAACACATTCATAACTTGGCTATGTCTTCTGGCACGAGGGTGACCTACACCCCTGTTTTGCCAAATTTCAAGTTCTTGCTCAAATAAACAGTTGCCTAATCTTGCCCTGGAAACCACAGAACCATTTTTACTGAAACTGCCTTCCCCTTCCCCCCCCAAAAAAAAAAAGAAAATGGAAGAGGAAAGGATCAGCCCGAGGCCAAGCCTTGGCAAAAGACATTTCAGCCTGGATGAGTAACATCTAACAAACTTAGCAGCAATTGAAAGCAGGAGCTTGTAACAAGAGCTGTCAGGCGGGGGTAATTGCAAGCACTGCTACTAACTCTATCTGCAATGTGCATCACCCAGAAAGGAGGGAAGTGCATAAATGGTAAAAAATCATTTTACGTAACCTGAAGAATTGGATGCATGCCTTGGAGCGTCTGTTTCTCATCCTCCTTAATCTATGGTTAGCTTCCCTTCGTTGCTTCTCAGCCGTGCTCTTCCTCCTTTGCAGCTCCTGCCATCTGGAGCAGCGCTCCTGTATTCTTCTTTCAGTTCTCTAATGTCAGCTTTGGGTGACTTTTGTATCTGAGATCTCTTGCCTTTTGCTCTTTTCTCCTCATTCTGCTAATATTCATCTCTGAAAAGCTTTGGTCAACTCAGCTGAGAATATTGAGAGTTCATTTTAAAAAAGGGTTATGAAAAGGAGGCAAATCCACAAATTCATGTGATCCTGACTACATGAATATTTCTGATACTGAGTTTCATTGGGCAGTTCATGTAAAGTTGCTTCCAGATCATGAACCATTATTTAAAGGAAGAAGGCAAAAAATCAGTGAGAAAGCCATGGACATCTTAGATTAGAGTAGCTCAATTTTAAAAAGGCAGTTTTAGTAAAATCTAGTTTCTTCCCAAAATCAGAAATATTAATAGATGCTTCATTTCACTCTCTGCCTATTTTGTAATGATTTTTAAAACTCCTGATGCTGAGAAAAATCGGCATGTGAGAAGCAAGGAAGAAATATTGATTTAAAATTTTGCACATGAATAAGCTTCAGATAAAGGCAACTAAAAAACTTGATCGTTTATAATACCCGTCTACAGACACTGTTTGAATTGCCTTTATATCACCTTCAGATATTAGCTTAAAAATGAGATAGTTGATACAAGAGGCATATTTAGGAGATTTGTTGCTCACCAATGACACAGGATAAACTGTCTACAGGACAACTTGGTTAGCCAGCTCTCCTTTGGATTCACAGAGGGTTAAAAGTCTGCCCAGTCAGTTGTAGAAAGGATTCAGCCATTTCACAGCTGTAAATCCAGGAGACAGGTTCCTTGTTATCTAATCTGATATCTAGCATAACACAGGCCGTGGGGCTTCCCTGAATTGATGTTTACTCAATTAGACCATAATCTTCATGAAAAAGCAATACACAGGCACTATTTTATGGTAGCTCTAGGTACTTCTCACACTGAGCCCCCAGGTATGAGCCCTCAGGTTTTGCATCTGTAGTGCTCTCAGGTTAAATGTGGGTGTAACTTGAGAGTTACCTAAATCGTTGGCGCCTGCTAAATGGTGATGAATCCCTGTGATGTGGAGTTAGCCAGCTGCTGGGTAACACCAGCAGTTCAGTCCTGGCCATACAAATGGACATCTCCGTTGGGATGAGAACTGTGCCACCAGCTGCAATTGTGGAACAAGAACGATTGTTTCAAAAATAGCCTACTACATTTCGGTAGCACGTTCCTCTGTATTATTTGCTGTTAAACTAGCCTACAGTTTACACTAATCAATGCAAGTACCTGGGTTTTCTGTGAGTCCAAACCTCTTTTCCCACTCCCTTGGAGCAAAGGGAGCTCACTGCATTGAGGAGGCAGTGCACCGATGCTGGATCCTGCTCTGAAGATGTTTGCAGACCTTGTCAGAAAGGAGCAAGACAGAAAATCAGACCTGCAGGGAATCCACAGTTTTCTTTATTTTTGGGTTCTATGACTTTAACCTCTATTTACAAGCTTAACCTTTCTGGTTTCTTCCTTCACTGTCTTCTGGAAAAGCTGCATGCAATCGGATTGTTTGGTGGGTGGCACCATGGATTAGAGGGACGTGGTGGGGTGTGGCATGGTGTGGTGTGATGCATGTGGGGTGTGGGGACCTGCTGGCTGGGTCTTGTCCCGTTTCCTTTCCATGTTTGTTTTCTGTTACCCAATTATGGAATGGTGTTTGTGAGGAACAAGCTCAGAATGAGAACATAAATGGCTTACTGGTGCCTCCTGGGGGGATCAGATGGTCGGGGTGGGGAACAGGGTGAGAAGCTGGGCGGTGCCCAGGCAGGGCAGAGGCAGGGAAATGGTGAGTGCTGTTAAGTCAGACAGGTTCGGGTCTTCAGGCTGCATTTCCATGGAGGTTCAGTTGGGAAATAAAACACATTGCTACAGCTCTGAGCAAATCTGCAGCAGGTGAGAGAGCCTGAGGGTTTAAGCTAGCCACATAGCAAGAGGGGTAAGAGAAACCAGAGTCATGGACTCTGAGCTTTTTAAAGCCCTTGTAGTCCTAGTATGAAAATCAAGGCACAAACTCTTTGCCTTCCTTAAGTCATTGCCACAGCTGGGTGAGCTGGAACAGTAACTTCATTGTATTCAAATGCATTTGTGGTCCACTTGTATCTTTTCCTGTTACTGTGAGGTACCGGGACAGCTGTGGGATAGCACAATCTCTCCTTCAATCAGCCTTGTTCCAGGGGAGGCCTGGGAACTGCAAGGTCACAGATGCTGCCCTGTGAAACTGCTGGGTGAACCTCGCAGCAGCAGCTCTGTTTGCACAGAAAGGTGGTACACAAACAGCTGGGCAGTGCACAGTGAGGAAGGACAAAATGCAGGCCCTCTGCTCCCAAGATAGAGTGTGCTTTCTAAACAAGCTCTAGAATAGATCTCTCAGATGTTGAGAACCAGATGTTTAAGGATCTTCCAAATGGAGGTTGGACCCTGCATTAGGCACCCACCTTCCCCTGTGGAACATTTAGGAGCACTCAAATGATCCAAAATGCCTACAGGTAAAGCAAGAGCTGGGAAGCTTTTTGGAATGAACCAGCGAGAAGTTCTAGGGACACACATTTGTTAAAATACTGCCTTTCAGGGAGTTCATGGCCTTGCTTTACTTAAGTCCATCGCTCAGAGGCTTCCCTTCAGCCCAGCTGTCTTTGCAACTTATTACTTGTTTTAAAAGAGAGAAAGTGGTTGAGGTTGTTGTGATAGGGGATATTGCACAGGATCTAACATACTGATTGCCCATCCCTGCTGATTTTGAGGAATTTCAGTGTTCCAGTGGGTTCAGGTCTCCAGCACCCCCTGAGAGGCTCCTGTGGCTGCACTGTGTGCCATCAGCTGAGAGGGGCAGCCAGCCCGGGCACCTGGGCCACCACGCTGAGACCCCTGGCCTGGCAGGCTGCTGCACAGCTTAGGATGCAGAGGACCTCTTGTGAATTCCCTCCTTACTCTGAAGTGTTAAATGAGCACAACCAACATGTCTGGGTTATAGAGAGCTTACAATAATGCCATGATTTCCCAATCTTCCTATCGATGCTTCGCCTATCAAGCAGCCAAGGATTACAGAGTGCTGAGGCTGAAGAAATAAATGCCACGTCTGGTATGGTACAGTGGCAGATAGGTAGGAGATGGAATTTCCTCTACCAAACTATTTTAAAATACTAGTCAGAGTCCTTCTCACTTTCTTTGGGCAGGCGACTAATTGCTTTGGCTGCATTATTTTAGATTCAAGTATTCTGATGTCTTATAAAGAGCTGAGAAATCTACTGCCAGACCTGACTGAGCAGTTCACTTGACCCTCAGAGCTGTGTGAGATGGAGGAAGAAGAAGTACATGACTCAGATTAGCAAGAACTACAATTTGTACACTTAGAATCTCTGAAGGGGATTTTTTTTCCTCCTTCATTCAAAGCTGAGAGGACCTGAGGCGTCAGCTCAAATGCTTCTATTTTAAGCAGGCTGTGTGTGATAAGCAAGCAGCAAACGTGCTGTTAAATGTGGAATTTGCAGAAAGGGTGTGTGGAGTGTGCCCTGGAGCTGCTGTCAGGAGAGATTTCTTGGCTACAGCACTGCGGTCAGGTAACCCAAAGGATACTCACCAGTCACCCAAAATACACCCTTTTATAGGATGTGTTTTAGGAGCTTTGCCTGTCCTTGCCTGCCACATAAACTTGAAGATCCCCTCTTGGAGAGGAGCCATCCCTGCCTGCTTCCCACCAGCTTAGTGAGGGGGACACGGGCCAGGGCGGGGTCCTGCTGCCAGAGTGCCCCGTGCTTCACTTTCTCCCTGGCTTATGTCAGCCAAAGGTAAGTGCCCGTGTAGAGACAGCATGTGCACTTGTGGAGTAGCACAAAGGGCTCTCTGGGCTGTACTGCAATCCAAAGAACAGTTCCACAACAGATAAGTCACAGGGCACAGAGCTGGCCAAAGCTTTAGGCAGAAGTGTGCCAGTAAATCACATAGAATATAGGTGGGAGGGTGAGAGCAGTTTTACTTAATTCAACAGACTATCTTATCTGGTGCCAGGGGAAAGCAGTTCTTATGTAGCTACAGCTGCTGCATGTCTTCATATATCTTCTGTGAACAGCATTAAAGCTGTCCAAGGCCAGCCACCCACAACAATTACTGTCCAAAAGCCCACAGAACAGTCAAGGTGTAAGAAACACTTTGAAACACTACATAAAGCAGGGGTTTTTTTTTCCTGTGATTTAAGGAATCCACTCATTTACCTACCAGGGCATTGATTTCAAGGGAGAAACAAAACTGGCATGAAAACACTGAGAAGTGTCTGAGCAATATCTGAGCTGGTTTTGAGGCAACTGAAATTCTGAATTAAAAAATATACATAGTGTTTGTTTTCTATTGTGATCATATTTAACAGATATTATGTTTGTATTTACAAATCTAGTGTTTTCTGGGAAGACTTTCCAGACTCAGGGATCACATGCAGTGTAAAAGGAATGCCTGATTTGGTGAAGAGATGTGTGAGAACTTCCTGAGATACTTGTCAATAAGAAGAACAGCACAGCTGAGGTTGGGACAATGCTCAGGGCTCCTGCTCTGAGGTGGGACCATTGCCTGCCAGGACACCCATGCACACAGTCTCAAAAATGAACTTTTTTTCCTTTATTTGTCCACCCGGTGGTGCTAAAACACCACCAGCCCCTCCTTGGCATTTCCTCACCAGCCTGTGTCAGGCAGAGTGTCTGTGCTCTGTTCAAGTCACCACATTTAAAACCCACCTCTGCAAATCTGAGGGTCAGGAAACCAAATCAGCTCCCTGGGTCTCTGCTTTGTATCCTGTTGCTGCATTTCCAATGGAATAGAGATAAGGCTTTTCATGCCTAATTATATAGGATGAGGTTAGCAAATCCATGATCTTTTTCTCTAATGTTGATCATATTTTAATTAATTTGGGATTCTGTGTTAGTTTTAGAGAAAAAGTGGAAGAAGCATGGGCACTACTTTTGTTTTCAAAAAGAGTTGACAGGGAAGAATTGACTCTGCTGGGAAAAATTGGGGAGGGAAATATTTTCTTGCTGCTAATGTGAAATGCAGCTGCCATGGCAGGTGAGTACCTGGATTTTCATGTTCACATGTGGCAGTGGGGGCAGTGGGGACAGTGCCTTTACTGCAGGGAGGATTAGCCCAACCCAAGAGAAGGTGCTTGCTGCTTTAACCAACTGATTAAAAAAAAACAAACACAAAACACAAACAAACAAACAAACACAACCCCCCCCAAACAAACAACAACAACCAACCAACAAAAAAAAAAAAAAAAAAAAAAAAAAAAAAAAAAAAAAAAAGTGAAAACCCTCAAAGTTTAGTATGTGATACCTAGTTCTCTTCAAGTTCAATTTCTTTTAAACTACTGTGTAGTTGAGCTGAATCTCAGCATTCAGCAGAGAGCCCACTGTGTAGAGTGGAACGCTATGAGAAGGATTGGCATTTGAAATGCCAGGAATGCTTCGTAGCCCTAATTTTCAGAGTCAACACTCAAAAACTGGCAAGCAGCTGAGTAGCACTGAAGGGGAGGATTCTCTGAAATTAAAGTCATTGAGGAAAAACCTTTACAGCATGTGATGTGACTGTTGAAGGTGTGCTTAGATTGGATATTAGGAAGAAATTCTTTATTGTGAGTGTGGTGAGACACTGAAACAGGTTCCCCAGAAAAGTTGTGGGTGACCCATCCCTGGAAGCATTCAAAGCTAGGTTAGTGGTGGTTTGAGCAACCTGGTCCAGTGGAAAGTGCCCCTGCTCATGGCAGCAGGGCTGAAATGAAATAATCTTTAAGATCCCTTCCAGCCTAAGCCTTTCTATAATTCTGTGAATTCTTGTAATAGAGCTCTGTATGGAAAAGTGCAATAGTACCTCTAAACTCTGGTATGATGAAAAAATTCCAGTCGTCCTCAGCACCTGGCACATGGGTGGTTAAATCCTTGCAGACAATGCTGTACTTTGTTCCTCCTCTTCATATGAATTTTTACCTCATTAACTTCTTGTGACCAGAAGCAGCCTTGGAGGTTCATTGCCTAAGTCACAGCCTATGACCTGCTGATTTGCACAGACTTCTTAATCAAATTCTGTGTGAAAAACGCAAGAACCATCCCCTGCTCCAGGAATGTGGCCACGTGGCAGGGACATGACCTGCCCTGGTTGTCCTTTGAACTGGATACCACACTCATCCATGTGGGTGACACTGAGTCAGGCAATGTCTGTGCTCTGCCGGGCTGGATCTCTTCCAGTTCACAGGCTGCCCAGGAAACACAGATTTACCTGAATTCTGGCTTCTCCTGTGCTGCAAGTCAAGAAGGTCCCGTGAATTCTCTTTCAGGGACAGAGACGGCTGTTTGCAGCTCCCTTTTGGGGCACAGATGGGAGGCACGGCCTTGTGGGCTCTGCAGTGGCTGGGTGCAGGAGGCTATGGGAATGTCAAAGGGGAGGTGAGATAGCCTGGCTGTGTTGCTTCCCTCTCTTCACAACAGCCTTGCACTGAGGTGTGTGGTCTGCAGTACTTAGGATGACTGTAGCCACCCCAGGGATGGACTTTGCCTGCTGAATACACTTCTGTTGGAAGAGGAGATGTTCACCATAGAAACACTGCAGCTCCACAGCAACAATGTGCATCACTCCTCAGAGTCCTTGGCTCCATGGACTGGAGAGATCCACATTCAATCCATGAACTCTCACACCCCTTCAGATTCCCACAAATTTTCAGGGTAGTGCTGTCAAATATCCTGCCCTCTGTAAAGTTCATTGCCCAGAAACCAATCTGAAACCTTGCTGAGGATTCCACTGAAGCCTCTTTGGCAATAAAATACTACTGTCATGCTGCATGATAGATCACACTCTGGAAAACACAGCCCTTGGTGGGAGCAGCCAGATAATTTTGATTATCTTGACTACTTGTTCGTGAAATTTGGCCCCATGCCACACTTCATAAGTAGGTCAAAAGTTTCTCTGTGCCTGAACCCGCCTGTGGATTGCTCAGCTTTCCAAAACTCTGGTGTGTGAAATGCACTGCTGTGCTCTTCTGCAGGACCACCCTCCCGATGAGCTGTTCATCCTTACACCCTCTCTTCCCTCTGGCTGCCCTAACAGCAGTCACCTCCTGCATTTTATTTTACCTGCTGAACACACAGAATGAGGATGAGATGGCCAAACTGCTGCTGACATGAGATGCAGCTGCCATGGCTGGTGAGTACCTGGATTTTCATGTTCACATGTAGTGGCAGTGGGGACAGTGCCTTTACTGCAGGGAGGGCTAGCCCAACCCAAGAAAAGGTGCTTGCTGCTCAGAAAAGGCTTTTTGTGGCTACCCAGCCTAGGCCTCCTGGGCTGGTGTTTTATGATCTGAGGCTTGCTAAAGGACACCTACAGATAGTGTCCTCTTAGGAATATGTTATTGCCATAGCTCATTGTATGTAATTGTACCAGTAAAACAATGACGCTTTCCTGATTAGCTTCTTAAAAAACCCACTGCACAACAGTGCTTTAAAAAACAAACCAAAAAAACTAACTCTTGTTCTGATCTTCTGCCCAAAAAGAATTTTCATTTTGTTTTTCTTCAGTTTTTAGTCAAATTCTCTCCCTGATGGAACAAAAGTGAAAAAATGGACAGAAACAAAAAGAAAAAAGGATCTGAAAAGCTGCTGTGTTTACTCATAATTTCCTGCTATAGAATTTCTTGTATTTTCTGTGGTTCCTAGAAATGGCAGCAGACCACAGGTCTGCTCCATGAGGACAACTGTTGGGTTCCTGCCCTTGCTACATAAACCATGCACTAAAACATGCATATCTAGAACAACCATTGACTT